>NC_055702.1:5169909-5769909 GCF_017639745.1 Melanotaenia boesemani
CAAAAAAGGCATTTTCTCTTTACTCCAAACCTTTAACGAGACCTTCACAGCATCACTACAATTTGACACAAAGTCTGAAGGATTCAAAGATCACATGTTTTCCCTTTTAATTTTGGCCCCCATCATTTGGAACTTAATCTTGTGCAAAAAGATAAAACAAAAACAAAGAATGGATATGGCTGCAATGACTGCATGCACCACAGTGTAATCTGTAGACTGTACAGGTAAAAACAGACCTGCAGGTCTCAATTGTTTTCCCATTTAATATGTAAATTTATAGAGTATTTAAGTGGGTTATAGTTTAGATTTAGTAAAAGATTATTTGATGGACAGGAAATGAACAGCAAGGTTTTGATGAATGGTTCATCTATGAATAAATTTAAAAAATGTTTAGCTGTTTCAGACTCAACATGTATATTTGCTTTCTTTTGTAGAACATTGTGATAATAAGCAAAACGAGCCCTTTAATGTGGACTTTTTGACAGAAAATTATCCACATGTTCTCCCATTAAGATTAGAAAATCCAGGCCTGAAATATTTACCTCTAAACTAATGCAGTTCTGTAGTGTTTCTTCTAATAGAAAATCCATATTATTGAAACACTTTCCCACTTTCTGGTACCTTCCTTATATCGAAAATCTAATGTGCATCTGCGTTTTTTTTTTTTTGTTTTGTTTGTTTTTTCTTTGTCAGTCATAGGAGGTTAGTTATCTACCATCTAATAATGAAAAAAGAAATGCAGCAGTTTCCATGCAGAGTCTATATAACCTTTCAAACCCTGCTGGATCCTATGATGGGTTCATCGCTGCATTGAAAGGTTAAACATTGTGCAAATCCACTGAAAATCACTTTAAACTCTCAACAACAAATATTCCTTCTGCCTCATTTGATTCAGAAATATCAGCCTTGGCAGAAAATGTATAAAATGATGCACAAGACATCTTAAATGCTCAATTAAATGTCACAGCATCATGTAGCCAAAGTGGTGTGTTTTGTTGTTTTTTTTCTGACTGTAAAGCTAAAATCAGGGTTCAGGTTATTTATGTGGTCAGGAAACTCTGCAACACAAAAACAATCAGCTGTTTTTCCATTAGAAAAAAAATGCAAACTACAATTTGTCCATGTTATTTTGTGTAAATGTGACATTGTGCTACAACTAGCAACATTATGTATATACAGTATGACCTTATATTGTTTATTATCATTTAGTTTTCATTACAGTAGTCGTATATATCTATTTATCATCATTATATAACGGAATCTTTCTGCTGTCAGTATAGTACAGAACAATATGTACAGAGTATTTACAAATGTCCCATGGATAATATCGCACTTACAGAGAGACGATGGCAGAGCAGCACAGTGACTTTGAGGCCATGTGTAGTGGATGTTCTCCGGACAAACAAAGGTCCTACAATCTGGATAGGTTACGACAAACCCCTCCGCAAGGCAAATAACGAACTGCTGCTCTCGTACGCAAACCTCATTACTCCAGTTTAACTGATTTTCAAGTTTCCTCTTAAACTGAACCTGTAATTCCTGAAAAGGTTTCGATGAGGCAGCAGAAAAGTTCTGGTCCCATGTCAGAATACTTTTTTTTTCTAAAACCTCAGATGAGATTCGTGTTTAATGTCAACAATCAGAATCCCTCATAATCCAGTAAAAGTACTCAGAAATATATCTGTATAAATACTCTCAATAAAATAAACACATATAGACATATCTTTGCACTTGCCTGTTAATCACTAATATAGACCAAAAATATCAGCATATTGAACAGTTTCCTATGGACTAGTGTTGAAATATGAAAATGATACCAGCACTGTCGAGAAAAATGTGCTTATTTAGAAAAATATAGCACATTTTTTGGTCAATTTTCTTTCTGTTTTGTGATTGGACAGGATGAATATCCACTGAGAATGTTCACCAAAGATTATCTGTAATATGTCTGTACAAGGTCGTCTCATATGGAGCCTGAAATGTACCACAACAGAAAATAGTTGTTTTTTTTTTTTCTTTTTTTTTTTGTTTTACTTTATTTTACATATTTAATTACAAACGTCATTTCCAAAAAAGCTGGGTTTTTTAAATTTAGTAAAAACTTTATCTGTAGTTTGTTAACAAGTTTGAACCTTTATCTAACAGACACAAGTCCAAAGAAATTTTTTTCAGTGTCTTCACAGACCAACTTATAAAATATAATAAAAATAAATGAGTAAAAAGCAAGAGACTAAAAAAAGTTTGTACAGTGGCAAATGAAGGCAGAAAAGATGAAAGAATAAACAGTAACATCATTGTGGAAGATGTTATTGAAATTAATTGGTCAAAGGTGAGGGTGTCAGGATTGGGTATAAAAGAAACACCCATCAAAGGCTTAGTCTTTCTATGCAGGGACAGCTCAGGGCTCACCACTTTTTGCCAAACTCAGCCTATCTATTCTATTAAATAAATAATAAGTAAATAATAATAATAATAACTATATATATATATATATATATACAGAATAATGTGAAAAGATTCAGGGAGTCTGTGGTGGAAATCTTAGGAAGTAAAAGTTGACGATGCTGTCAACAGCTTTAAGTCCTCAGGCAGCACTGCAAGAGAGACCATCATTAGACCATCAAGCCACCATGAACATTGTATTCCATGAGGAAGAAGCCATGTTTCAATTCTATGCAGACACAGTCAAGTTCTTAAGACATGAGGTCATCTTAAATGGCCAGAGTCGGTGGACACATGTTTTATGGTCAGATGAGCCCATGTTTCAGCTGCTTTTGGAAAAGAACTATTGTAGAGAATGAAACAAACCATCTAGACTGTTATCAGAGAAAGCTGAAAAAAAACAAAAAAAAAAAAAAAACAGCGTCTCTGATGGTATGGTCTATTAGTTTCCATGACATGGATGATTAATTTTATGTGAAGGTATCACTGATACAGAAATGGATGTTGGACATCTTTTCTCAGGAGGTCTGTGATTGTTTCAGCAGGACATCAGACCTCATTCTGCACGACTTCCATCAGCAGGGTGTGTGTGCTTAACTGGCCTCCCTGCAGTCCACATCTGTATCCTAGTGAAACGTTTTGGAATCAGACAACAACCACAGACTATTAAGTTGCTGAAATCTTAAATTCAGCAAGAAGAGATTTCTCTGTAAAACTGTGACAATTAGTATCCTCATGATGTAAGTGGCATTAGAGGAAGTTGATGGATCACAATGGCAAACTTTTTTCTATCCAGGTATGTTTTTTTTGTTTTTTTTACGTATACCAGCGTCATCAAATATTGAATTTGTTTATAGTTTATAAACAGAATGAAGCTCCTGAAAACACTAAAAAATAATTGCTTTGGACTTGTGTCAGTCAAAAGAAGGTTTAAACAAATTTAATGAACAGCTTCAAGTTTTTATTGCATTTTAGAAAATTCCCAAACCTTTCTGGAAAGAAGGTTTGTAAAATAACTGCATAACAGCTAACCAATCTGAGCTCACGCTCAAAATAAATATAGTTATGCTCTGCAGGGTTCATATTATCAAGCTTATACATCTTTTTCTTCCTCTTAATGTCTCATAACTTGACAAAGAAAAATGAAAAAATTCTGGCTTAATGCCAAAAACAATGATGAATAATTACATGGACTTTTTCATTTTAATCTTCCTGGATGTTTCATAAACTTTAGTATGCATTGTATATATTTCATAGCTCCCTGACAGCTTAAGCTATAGAAGAAACGGTCTCTTTATAACTCTCCTGTGGATAAAAAATATGATCTGGTTGGATTTATATAGTAAATCATATCATATACTCTGACAATGTACAGTAGAAACAATAAATAAGCGGTGGGCTGATATCCTTACTGACTGCTATGTGAGTTTAGAGAACAGTGTGATTGAGCTTTGAACCGATGCGTCATCTTGTTGTTGTTCTCCTAAATGTCTAAAACATGCATTCCTGGTTTTGCTCCACAACACCAACAGTGCAACATCATAGAGAATGATTACCACGTTAATTAACACACCACACACTAGCAAAAAACACACACACTTTCCTAAAAAAACATCCTGGCACACTCACAGTGAACGCTCGGTGAGAAATGAAACAAACAACCCCTGAGGAGTGAAGGAGTGAAGGAGCAAGTGGTAATGGGAGTTCAGCGATGAGAGAAAGAAGACAAGTTGACCAGGTAGATGCACAATACTGTGTTCTTGGTTTCTTCTGAAGTTCACTCATGAGATGCAGCAGCGGCACCGGCCTGTTTCCAGTCTTGTGTGTGACGTTAAAGGCAATATTGCAGGTGAATCAAATAAGGCAAAAAGAAATAGAAAACTTAAAAAAAGGACTAAATAATCAGCCAAAGTAAAAATGTAAATAGGCGCATCTGATAAAAAGTCACCTTGTATGTGTGTTCTCCATATTTTTTATATTTCTGTGCAGAGGCGCTAGTTTTTACACGTCGGCCCCTCTGGATCGAGTACAGGTGAGGTGAGATGAGGAGATCCAGAGCGGTCGTTGAGGCTAAAGAGATGCAGCAGGAGCGAGGGGAAAGCCGACGAATGAGAGAGACGGTGCAGCAGTGGTGTTGTGTTTGATTCAAACAGCCAACACAGGAACTCAGCGGCGTCATAGCACTGTGCTCTCAGACTCATCGTCGGAGTCTGCCCTGCTGTTGGTGGAGTTGAGCAGGGCCACTGAGTTCCTGAAGGGGGAGATGTGGGTCAAGTCAAAAATGCCGTCCAGTTCCATGTCGATGATAGGGATGTCCAAGTTGCAGAGTGAATCTGGCAGAGCAGAAAGAATAGAAAAGGATGAGCAGAGAAGAAAAACAATCCCAAGTGTTATCTTGGGTAAAAAATAAAGATGCAGAATATAACAGATCATTCAATGTCGGTGCTGGTGGATGTTACACATCACATGAGTATCACAAGTCCAAACAATGGCTGTATGAATAAAGATAGAGGGGAAAAAAAGCATGACAGGGCAGCACGATATACAAAAAGTATATTGCAAGGGGGCAGCATCTTCCAAAAGAAGAGGCATTAATTTGCTGCTTTAACAGCCTCCCCTCTGTTAGCTCAAGGTTTTTCACCAGATGTTGAACATTTGCTTCTGCTGAGCCTCAATACTGAGGTCCAAAACTGGTGTTAGCTGATCACAGACAGTTTACATGCACAGCATTATTCCAGCTATTCACCTTATTCTAAATAATAAAGCATAGTATGCTGGTGTACATTCCATTGATATGTCATTTAAGCACACATTGGTTTGATTCAATAGAATAACGCCGTGCATGTAAACATAGCTGCTGTTCCAGATCATCACAGACCAGTACATTTATTTGCACTAATGGGCTGAAATCAGGACAATGGACCAAAAGTAAGAAATAAGGTCACAACAATGTCTAAATATGTATTTAAGGCCAAACAGTGCATGTGGCAATTTCATGATTTGAGCAAAACTTAAACCATTATTACATCACAAGGTTATTTCTGTAATTACTGAGACGATTATTTCTATTAAAAACAAACAATCCTTGGAATGAATGAAAAATGCTATTATGAGCAGAAATTTAAAAGAACAAATATATACTGTATATCGGCAGTCAGTGCTGTGCAACCCTCATTCTTACCTGATACGAACATAATTTTGAAAAATGAACACATATCAATAAACACAATGATCAATGCTGTTAGTTATACTGGTGTATAAACTAACATATTGACCCTTAGTTTGATTTCAACATGTGCTTCTTTGATTCTTCTGTGAGAATGATGACGTCCACAGTGAAACAAGTGATGGAAAACTGGCACAGACAGGAAGTGTGTCCACTGAAGGGCAGTGAGGCACAGTGTAGTGTGGTGGATTGGGGGTGTGAAGGTTTATAGGGCACTGAATGCCAAAGCTGGAGGGGCAGCTGCCGCAAGGCATTGTGGGTGGGACTCCTAAAGGCAGAAAAGTTTTGTGTCATCTGCCCTGCAGAGTTCAGACCGCACAGCCTGGCAAATGTGCCCATAAAAGCCATGCATCAGTCTCAGCCACCATGCAAATGCCAAAAAAACATGTTAAAGGTGGTCTGAACAGTATGTTGATAGATGCATGATGATAAGCAGGGAATCAGATCCAGGATCTGCGTCTACTGGCAGCTTAACCCTGTTGTGTGTTGTCAGGCGGCTCCATGTTTGGCTGAGATGGCAGAGGGGATACAGGGATAGGGAGGTGGAGGTAAGGCTTCAGCACAGGAACTCCTGCTTACCCTAAAAAGTCCCTCTCACACTTAGAATCACACTGAACCTTCCGCCTCATACTGCTGTAAGTGAGACAGTAAGATAAGTTGACAAAAGGAAAAATTAAACAATCAACATAATTACAAACCTGCTGGTGATGTTCAGAAAAATAAATACAAGAACAGAATATTAAGTTCCACAACATGAAAATTATTACTGTTTTCAGTGTAGTTTGTCACAAAATGCATCAAATCACCTTTAATTCATCACTTTCTGGAAACTGCTAAGTATAAGGTTTGCTTTTCAATAAGGATGGGAATTTAAAGCAAAATTACTAGTTAAAAGCACTGAGAAAATAAAGACCCAGTGAGTGTTTGGTGTCAGCTAACACCATGTTATTAGCATTGCTGAAGTTTGCTTCCAATTCAGAGTTTCTGATCTTGGACACAATTTAGGACCTTGATCATGTTTGACCAGGTGCTGTTAAAAAAACTACTAACACAGTTCAAATCTTTATAAATTATTTTACAAATGACATAAATGAATTACCAGAGTGACTTTTTTATTCATAAAACCATTATTGTATGTGTGAAAATGCAAAAAAGGTTTTTTTATGGTGTGTTTTGTGGTATCTGGATCACATTAGACCAGATCCTGTTTAAAAAACTACAAGACTTAAGACTCCTCAAATTTGGACTGAATCATTTTGGAGTATAAACACAGGTTTATTGTTTGCAAAACTTTAATGCTTTGTGTGAAAATGCAAATAAGTGTCAATTATGTTTCTATGTTAAACTGCAAGACTTAGACTGTTCGCATCTGGACTGAATAAGTCTACAGAGGATGGATCTTCTGTTGGATGCTCCACTCTCAAATGACTGCATAGTAATGGTTAGACTGATGACTTGCTAGCTTTAGCTGCAAAGAGTGCACAGACCTAATTCTCAATTACTTTCTTGAAGAGATTCTGCACAGAACTTTTAGCTGGTTGTCATTTTCATCTCTGCATGTATCTTACATTTGTATTGCATTAGCATCCAATCTCACAGAGACACACACATTATGCCAAGTAATAGTAAAGTGTTCTTCTGTTGTTTGTTTCCAGGCAGTTGGCAAAAAGCTTGTTTTGCTAATGCCACATTGTTGGTGGTAGTAATAACTGAGTGTTTTTATTATTTGTTTCTATTTGTATTGCATGTGATTTCATGGCACCCAATTTCCTCTTTTGCGATTAATAAAGCTAAAGCTAAAGCTAAGCTAAGCTAAGCTAACCTAACCTATCCTATCCTATCCTATCCTGTCCTAAGCTAACCTAGTTAAGTAAAATGATTGTGATTATTTGAGATAATCACAACATCAACAGATGCTATGTTTCTTCACGTTTTTGTGTTTTTGTTTGCAGCTGTATTGAGGTTTAAAATATAGTATATATATATATATATCCTAGTGAATACTTTGCCTGCTCTGTGTGATATACCAAGATTTGAAGTTCCCAATTCTGTGTAAACCACTGGTTTAAGCATGTTTAAAGTCTAATACATGATAGCCTTGACATACTTGAAGCATTACACATAATATGCACTTATCTGTGTGTCTTTTGTATTTAATAGATGAAAAATGCATCAAAGTTAATGACAAAAGTGTGCTTTACTTCAATCAGCCACTGAGCATAAAGTATAACATTTTGTTACTGTGACATATGAAGGTGTTTTTGCTTGAAAACTAATTAAAAACTAGAAATGTTTTTATCAGCAAAATCCAACATGACCTGTTTGGGTTTCCTGGGATGGTGGGTTTTGCTGAATGTGCATATCTGAAAGTTTGTATCTTGTGAATAAAAACGTTTGTAAACTTAAAAACATACCATTTATGCAAAGTATAGCATCATTTCTTAGAGTAAGCAGTAATTAAAAAGATTAGACAAGTGAAGTAGAATAAAAAAATCTGATAAGGCAGAAATATCTAAACTACAAAGTTTAGATACAATTGATGTATTACCTGTGGACATGCTTTCCCCAGGAGACAAACCATCCAGGAGACCTGAAGAATGCTCCAGAGGCTGAGGACTTGTACCGGGTGTGGAGGGGGGCTGAGGTGGAGGCAAGTTAGGTCTCTGTCGGGGCGGTTTGGGGGTTGGTCTGGGCTTGGTTAGAGTACCGGCCAGCGAGGGTGGAGAGGACAGGGATGGGGTGGTCGCTGTCTGGGTCTGACCTGGAGAGCCGATGGTGGCGTATCCCTGTGGGTAGCTGAAGCCATAAGGGGAGGGGGTGCTGGGAGGAGTGGGCGACAGGCTGACTGGAGACGGCTGACCTGTGGACTGGTCGGACATTGCTCCTGTTTGGCAGTACGGGCCTTTAGGTGGGATTGGGGCCAGCTTCTTTGCTGCAGAGAAACCAACAAGTGGAATTAGAGCTGTGTCATGATACAGAACTTTTCATAAAAACCTTTCTTTTCTTAGTGACATAATTTTCTTTTGCTGAATTGGGACATGAAAATTCATTATTTTAAAAGATGTATTTATTTGTTAATTTAATTAGGACAGCACAACTACAAAACTTTTCCCTGATTTATATAAGAAGATTGTGCCTAAAAGTAGATTAATAGTAAGTATCTGTGGACAAACTTGGAATGTAAATATTTAAGGATGAAATTGTCAGTCAAGAATTTCTCTATCAGTTTGCCTGGTTTGGGTAATGAGTCAGACATTAATAATGTGCTTTAATAGTTACTGAGCGGTGCTAATCTCAGAAAAGGCTCATACAGTATAGGAGAAAGATGGAATGAAGTAAATAGGTCACTTTGCAGACTTAAACTGAAAAGCTGTCAATTAATGGTTAAAAAAAGAAGAACCGCTGTCTCTTCTCTTTGTGGCACTTTGAACCAGAGTGAACAGATTTACGATTAAGATTTCAGGTAATTGTGTCAAACTACGAAGAAAGCCATAGCATGTGTCCTTTAAACCTTATATTCAAACAGCTCTCAAATAAAGTCATATTTATCTTCAGCCTAGGAATGAAAATCTATATTTCTCTAAATGGTCTTTAGAACAAACAACAACCCTCTGTCCTCTGAATCGAAGGCAGACTGAGGTAATTTAAGAAGGAACAACAATAGGATTGAAGATAACATTTTCTTTCAATTTTTCTCAGCACTGACAGTTGAAACATTAATTAAATTATGTTGTACAGAGAAAGATTAAACATTAAATCTCAATATTAATGGAAATAAAACCATTTCTTGCATATCAAAAATAAACTAATAGATTTTTTTTCAATATATGAGCAATAATAGTGAATAATTACTTTTCTTAAGTAATACAAGACTTTTTTTTTTATTTAATTTTAATTTAATTAATTTTTTAAATTATTACATCTAAGCCCTGTATTTTATTTTTACATTTATTTATTTATTTGATTTATTTCAATACCTATTTTAAGAAATACTTATTTAATTGTGTTCAAATTCCTATCTTCTTTTTCATATATTTCTTCATATTTTTTCCTTTATTTTTTTTTCTAATTATTTTATTCACACTTTTAAAATTTTTTATTTGTTTATTTTCCTTAATTGTTTGTTTATTTTTTTCTGTATTACTTTTCTTATTCTATGATGGTCCAAGCTGTCAATCGTCTGCTTTTGGGTGGGGTTTCTTGTCCAGGCTGAGAAGGCGTACCACCTATAACTCCCTCCAACTTCATTCCAACTTTTGACCGGTGAGCGTCTACTGCAACTGAACAATCTCTAAGTACAGTTTTCATTAATTTCTTTATGTTTTTTGATCACTAAGCTGTTTCACAGATGAATCTCTCACTGGCACAAGTACTGCTTTTTTAAAATTAGTTATGTGTGAAATATTTCCTAATTTGTTTATTTGCATTTATATTTCCTTATTTATTTATGTCTTTATTCATTGTTTTATTTGTTTGTCTCTATATTTCCTAATTTATTTTCTTATTTTGTGGCACTCCTATTGTTCCATAATGTTCGGGTGAGCCACAGGTGTTTCACCTCTCCGCAGGCTGTGTGGGCTGTGCTCAGGATGTGGAGACTGTCCACTAGAGGTCATTGTTCCCTGGAGTCCCTTCTGTCCGATCACTGGAGACAGCTCCTTGTTTTTTAGAGTACTGCGGAGAGAAGAGAGGGGGAATAAACACACTTGTGTGACATCATGCAATCTTTAAGAATACCCCGAACCTCTGAAATAATGAGAGCACCCATAGTTCAATGTCAACAGTACAAGAGAAGCAGTTCAGAAAACTCAAATAAACCCTGATGGCTTAATGGATTTTTCTCACTCTTTTATCGGAGTGCAGGCAGAATGCCAGTGTGAGGAGGATGTGAAGGTCAGAGCATAAGCAGTTTATGCTCTGACTGCATGACAGTCCTCGGCTGCACTTCAGTGCACTTTTACTTTCAGAAGATGAAGAGTCACGCATGGTTGATGCAGCCAGGATTTAAAGCTGAGGTGGAGCCATGTGGATGAGCATCTTTGGGAATTCCTCCCATATCTCACTTGATAACTTTGCCAGCAGATGTTTCTGTCCATGTTGTTTTGCTTGTGCTCATATTAGAGGCCTCATCTTGCAGGGCTGACTGGGCTCACTGGTATGACTCATTAACGCCTACTTTTGTGATCGTATTCAATGGAAGCTTTAAATTTCCTTTGTTGCCTGGCAACCGCTTCCTGAAAATCCTGGCAACATGGAAAGATATGGAATTTCCAAACATGGCTATTAAATTAAAAATGGATTTGATAATGGATCCAAAGTAATATTGATTTTCATGATTGATGGGTGCAAAACAAGTGACTTAACGGACAGATAATTGCTTGGTGCCGGTGAAAGTATCTTAATTAACCCCTCCAACCCCTTCTCAAACCATTCCTCTGTCGTGCTTCTTTGTCCCTGCGGGGGCCTCTCGGCATGTATGTGTGAGTAGTGTTAGAAGTACGAGCGAGTAGAGCGAGCATCTTTACCTCTTCAACTTGGCTCCTCTCTCCCGGCTACAGGCACAGGCTGCCCATGGAGGGGGAGCAGAAAGAGGGGTGTTGGGAGGTTTGGGGGAGCCCAGGAAGAGATCGTGTCGGGTAAGAACGAGCGGGGGTTTGATGTACAGGGTAGAGCCATTTGTTTCGCACGGGGGCGCATGCGGAGTGTCAGACAGGGAGCCCTGTTTAGGCAGGTGCAGGGAGTTTGGTTTGGGGTTGGAGTTGACATCAAGCTGCTGAGGGGATGGGCTTAGGGAGTGGGGGAGTGGGGGTGGGCTGTAGCCAGAGAGGCGTGGGGGAGGGGACGGGCCAGGGGGCACAGATTCGGGAGTGGGAGCGACGGGACGCATACTCAGAAGTGATCGGGTGTAGAAATGATGGTGAGGTAGCGAGTTGGAAGAGCAAGAAGAGGAAGAAGAGGAGGAAGAAGAAGAGGGGTAAGGAGGGGGTGGCCTCTCCTCCTCTGGGGAGGGATAGACGTAACAGGAGTCCGACCAATTGGAGGATGCATCATCAGAGCTGCAATGATAAAAATGTCAGTGTTTCTTGAAAACTGAGCTGTTAAAGTGGATGAATTTAAAAATTTCAGGAGGTAAAGAGGACTGGGATGTTTGAGCTGTAAGTTTAAATTTGGCTGATTAAAAAGGAGGACATCAGGTGAATATTAATCAAAGTAAGATAGGAGAAGAGAAGACTCCAAGGGGAACGGCAAAGAAAATAAAGAATAGATAAGAATTTCATAGAATGAAATTAAAGAGAAAGTCACCTCATCCATTGCAGGGCTTTGCGACAATGGACTGTTATGTTGCTAATGAGGCTCGGACTGATGGCAAAAAATAAGAGATATGAAATCCATGCACATGCAGCAATGAATATACACTATTGAGATAAGGATAACGTTTTCTCAACTTTCACTCGTCATTTAGTTTAATAAACAAATCCAAAATAGAAGATCTCTTCACTTGTCCCACAGAAACCAGAAAATGAACTCCCCACATGACTCTAGAAACTGAGAGAAAATGCTTTAACAGAGACTTAAAGAGTAATCACAAAGTTTGCAATAACATGCTTCATCATGGGCGAGACACCAGGGTTAACACAGAGAAGAGAGATGAACGACAGAATAAAGAAACTGGGGGTAAAAAGGGCACACAGCGTTGTTCTGGAGTAAACTGGCGGGCGCAGGAGGGAGCAGCAGCAGCAGCTGGGGAGTGTGTTTGTGTGGAGGAGGTATGGGGGAGTAAAACAGGAGGATGGGGCACAACAGCCTTACCTGGCTCGGTCGCTGCTAGTGGGAGGAGGGGTGGGGGAGGGGAAGGCATAGAAATCCCCATGCTGCTCGGGGATGAGCGCGTCAGCGGGCGGGGTAGGGGGGTGCACGCTCGGTGGCGTGGAGGAAGTTTTACGCGAAGACGACGAGCCCCTGCGTGATACCCAAGAGGTGTCCATCACCTTGACACCCATGCTGCAGTGGGACAGAGATGCATAGCCAATGAAGTCAAAGGAGGTGTGTGAGTGTTTATGTGGTTCAAGGGAGAGTATTGGGTGGGGGTCAGGTTTCCACACCCAAAACACAGCGTCAGGGGTGGAGTGCTGCTAAGAGCTCAGCTTTCCTGTCTATCGTCTACTATGTTTACAAAGCCTGACCCCAGATCAACAAGTGGGGTCATTTCTCTCCTCCCAAACAGACTTGTAGTATCACAATCCAGCACATAAAACGTCCAACAGCATGTACACCCTCCGTTACATGGATTTAACATGCTTAAGTCATCATTTTATTCTCTATTACACATTCTCCTGCATGACAGTGATGTATGAGTGAGATGAAATGGTAAATAGTTTCGGTCAAAACAGATGTGTTGACATTTTGTTGGATCGTAGCAGGAAAAATACACACGTAACAGATAACATCAACATTTGCAGTGTAGTTTGGCATAAAAACTGGCATAACAGCCGACTGCTCCAACCTAAGGCAATAAATTAATCTGCTGGCACCTCCAAAACGTTATTAATAAACACTCATTTGCTGTGTAAAATGTGTCAAAACACCACGTTTGGCAGTATAATGGTGGACGTGCTGGGCCTGTAATATTTGTCTCTATGGCCACCATCTTTCTAAAGTTTTTGGATCATGTCACGAATGCCATTTTTACACACACACACACACACACACACACACACACACACACACACACACACACACACACACACACACACTGAAAAAAATACACATGTTAAAGCAGTTTTTAATGTGGCTAAACCCTCTAAAACACGTCAGCACTATTCTTTCTCATTTCTAGCTGTAGTATGACTATCCTCTGGGGGGCGCAGAGCACTTGTTCACAGGAGGGAAGCCTGGAACTACAAGATGAAGGGATGGCTCACAGCAGTCTGAGCTACCAGCTGTGAAACAAAAGGTGAAATTTTGTCTCTTTTTGCCCATAATCTGTTGCTGTCAGTTTCAGAAGCTCCATATGAGATGATATGGTCAGTAAATATGAGTTTATGTCAAGAAAAAGATAACTGTGCTTACTCTTGTAGCCATGAGCGCAGCAGCCTTAGTACAAATGAGCACTATAATATAATATAATATAATATAATATGATATGATATAATATAATATTGTTCTTCACTCTACATCTTGAATATCAACTAATTCTGATTAGTGTCTGACAATAACATCCCCAGCTGGTGTAGAAGAGCTGAACATGGAGTCATTTCCATGATAAAAATGACCTTTATCTCTTTATCACGACAAGAAAAACCTGCTTCGCTTTGTTGTCAGTTAAGCTGAAAGAAGCTATTGTTGTCACAGGCTGAACAAGTCTGTAAAAATGCCTCTCTGTAAACACTGAGAAAAAGGCCTGCATTGTTTATGTACCCATTTACAGTATACTCCCACTCTGTTGAGACATTGAACTACAGGAGTCCGAATGTGTGTAACTGCATATACAATGAATAAACACACACACACACACACACACACACACAGAGAGACACACACACCACAGGTAACTGACAGCTCTTTTCAACATTCAGCAGAAATAAACAAGCTGATAAGATGATATCTTAATCCAAGATAAGAAGAAAAGAAGCGATACTGTACCTTTGTATCTTCCTAATGCTGCATTGTTAAAGAAGAGACAAGCACAGTAAGGACAGGAGCAGAGACGATGAAAGACAATATGATTGTGGACTGTTAACTATGTCTTCATCAACTCATAGCTCATTTAGCAGTATAAACTTTTTAGAGCCAAGATGGAGGGGTTTAGAGGGAGGGGCCAAACATGGGCTGCAAGAAGGAAAGTCATGCTGAATGTAATGAGGGGGAGAAATATGGTCTCCCTGAAGTGTTTCAATGACATCAAACCCAGAGAGAAGAAGACTGCTCTATTTAACTCTAATTAGGTCAAGGTTTCCCAAATGGATACGACATAATCCCTCCCCCCCAAAATAAAAGAAAACGCAACAGGACCCCTGAAGCTGCAGTGACTCTAAAGTATGGCTTCTAGCAGATATACTGGTGTATTTCATTTTAAATTCACAGTACATTGAAACAAATTCATTCATCCATTATCTACTGCTTAGTGCATTACGGGTCACGGGTAAGCTGGGACCTAGCAGGTGAGAAGCAGGATACACCCTAGACAGATCACCTGTCCATCGCAGTGCCAACACAGATAGGGACAAACAACCATTCACATACACACTCACTACAGAGAATTTAGAGTCACCAGTTAACCTAACATGCATGCCTTTGGATGGTGGGAGGAAGCTAGAGAACTCGCAGAGAACCCACACATACATGCAAACTCCACACAGAAAGGCCGTCACCCCCAGCTTCAAACCTCCCCCCAGCCGAGGCTCGAACCAGTGAACTTCTTGCTATAAGGCTGCAATGCTAACCACCACACCACCGTGCAGCCTTAGAATAAATTCTCCAAAAGTTAAGGTACAACTTTAACTGCATTTACTGATTTGATGTTTTTCTTTGTTTTCATTCATTAAAAAAATAAACATTTCAAATAAAAACCAGGACCGTAAAGCTATTAAGTAGCAGAAATAGACATAATTTACATTCTTCAGAGTATCCCAGTTCTGCCTTTTACTCTTTCTGCCTCATGGGGCTCTATGATGTGCAGTTGTTGGCTGCTTTCCTTCACCCTGCAATCCAGCACATCTCAAATTATCTAAACTCTGTTTAAGTGTCTATGATGGACAGAAGAGCTGCATCGCTCTGCTTCTCTGTCAGAGCCTAGAGTTGTGTTTAGTTTTTGTCTTTGTTCTGGTCTCACTGACCTCAAGCCATATTTACCATTACAGTTCCTCCACTGTGCTTCACATTGAAAAATTTACAAATTTGTAAATCTCTTCTGCTCATACCATATGACTAACGAAAAAAAAGCTCAAATAATTGGTTCATCTTCAAAAATATCACAAAAATGCTTCAGCTGTAACCAAAAATTACATATAAGCTAAGATTTTTAGTCTCAAGAAGCGGCTTTCTTTGTCCTGGTCCTACACAGTAGTGGTTTCTTTGTAGGAGTGCCACAAAAATCTAATTTAACATATGATGCTAAGCTGTAACCATTGTTTATTCCTAACAAGCTTCTCTCAAAAAGAAAGACAGTTGGTCATGTTTGACAGTACGTTGGCATGGCCCAGCAGCTCATTATGCTGAAATGCTACGTATGTCTGCCATGTTTTTAAACATAAACATAGATAATCTCAGAAAAACATCACAGTTTGTGTTAAAACAGACGTGGTAATAACATGCTGCTTCAAAGTGTCCTTGTTTGGATTTATAGGTGGAGGCACCGAGGCTGCTTCATTTACTTCCACTGAATTGGTGCTGAAACAAGCGAGCTATATTATTTAACTGGTATCATCCACAAGAGATGGCCATGGAATAATATAGCAGTGCAGGGAAAACAGTTTTTACTCCTAACATTTGGTAATGGGGATCTTCACAGTTTTCAATCCGAGCATCAATCATCTTGTGATGGACTATAATCCATAGATTTAAAATTAGAATCCATAACTCTTTTGGCAGCCGAGCGTGTCGCCTTCATTTCACCTCTGTTTCAAAGCCCCGCACTGCTGGTGAGGAGTGTACTTCTACTGAAAGCTGAGCTCTATTGATCAAACCCTCTCAGTCCAGGTTTAATTAGCTCGGCTACTTGTGGTCCCCAGGATGCAGAGCTCAGCCTCAACGTTGGGCTTGATAAGACCACGAGTATATGAAGCATTAGAGAAAGACACTCAGAGACAGACAGTGAAAGAGAAAGAGAGCAAATGACTGGTTTTCCACTAATCCTCCTCCTCCGCTTAAGGATTGTCAGATTGCTTATTTCACAGGCTAAATGTCAGCTCCCTTTATGTCTTCCTTTTTCTCACTTTCAGTCGTCTCACTGGGGTGAAAGCTTAAAGGCAGGTGATACAGAGTGAGTCTGCAGCCTTTCTGCTTATCTCAGAGTGAACCATCTTTACAGAGGACATCTTTACCTTAAACCTGTGAAGGGAATTTTTATGATCTGACTTCACAAGTGACAGGAGGCAGTCAAACTTTAAACTTTTTTTTACTACATGTAAAAGGAAAAAAAAAAAAAACCTTTTTGGAAACTTTCTCAGGTTTGCAACCTTCATGCTAAAAACGTCTAGGAAGATTTGCATCCAACAAAAATTTGATAATGTCTGGATAATTTGTTAAATTCATGTAAACATTTGTAAATAAAATGCTCACCTTTGCCATCTCACAGAGTTTTATTAGCTAAACTGTCTTTAAGAAAAAGCTGCAGCACAAAGTCCCCCGACTGTCTCCTCATGTCACAGGTGCTTGGGAAAAAAGACAACCCTTAAACGCACCACCACATCCATAATCACTCAATAGGACATGACGTTGCAGTGCAGAAGAAGATGGCATGGATAAATACTTTAAAGAAGCAACACTTACATAAAGGTCATTACATAAACAGCTGATTGTCAGCTTGATGTAGAAGTGCCTTAAGCATTCTTGCTTGTGTATTTTAATCCATGCGTTCATCTCCAGTTGACTGGATTACTGTAATGGTCTTTTAACTGGACTTCCCAAAAAGAGCATTAAACAGCTCATCAAGATGCTACTGCTGGTCTTAAACCACGACTAAGAGATCTGAACACACACCAGTTTTAAAATCTTTACACTGGTTTCCAGATAGATTTTAAAATCTTGCTGATAGTCTACAAATCCCAGAACAGTTTAGGCTCAGAATAAATCTATAAACTGTTTAGAGAATATAAATCTCTTCGATCCAAAGATCCAGAACATTCTCCAGCGCTGACACATGGGTGCAGAAACAGATCTGGCTAGACTAGACTAAAACACTAAACCTCAAAGATTCTTCCCATTCTCCCTAAGTCTTAGAAAATCATCAGGATCCTGGTATCCCCTTGCTGATGCTATACTGATGAAAGCAACACTGTCAAACCTACCAAATCAATCCTCTTAGTTCTTTGATTATCCACATTCAGTCTTAGCTTGTTTTATAATTTCACACAACTTTTCTTGATATTTGGCAGCTCTGAATGTTGTTCAAAATACCATCTATGGGGTGGGATTTGTTGTTGTTTTTTCTATTTTTGTTTTAGCCTTTTTGATTTGTATTTTATTCTTCTACATCCAGTTAGTAAGAAAAGGGCTCTACAAATAGTCACACCGACTGATTTGGCTGATATAAAGCAAAGCCATACCCGTCTTTCTTATAGAACTCCAGCATCATGTTGTCTGTTGCGACGCTCAGTGGCCGTCGGCTCTGGTCGCTCTGCCTGCGATCTATCTGATCCATATCTGGAGATGGCATCAAGCTGTAGTTGGCGTTGTGGTTGGTGTGGACAGGGCTACCATAGTTTCCTGTGACGTTGAACTCTATTTCTAAGAAAGAAAGATGACACACAGTCTCTTAATCCTTAAATCTGTCATTTCTAGATGTGCAATAATAAGGTCACAAGTAAGGCTTATGTCTGTTTTGTCCTATATTATCAGTCCTCACCTCCAGGGAAGAACCAGTCGGCGTGCTGGATGATGGGCTCGATGATGCCGACGATCTGCAGGGAAACAGTCGTCATCATCTCTGTGATGTTGCTGCAGCGGACAGAAAGGAGACGGGCTTTTTTATGATGGATTATTGTGTTGAGGAAAAGTCGGGATGACTTACACATCTTCAAGATATCACAGAAACATTAAAATTAGAAAATGAAAATCATTTTGGATATGTGGGCTATTAAAATGGTAATTAAAATTGATGAAGTTCTGAAGAGTCTGTAAGATTTACACCAAGATATGATGCTGGTTTCCTCCCTCAGTCTGCTTCGTCATCATTGTGTTGAATATTCTGTTTTATGAGTAGCTGTCTGAAAATGTGCCTGAAGCCTTGAGTCTGTGGCCTTTTTCTTCTTATTATTGGCTCAAGTTTTCCATTGAGGAATATGAGGAAAGGGAAATGAGTTGAGATGAGAGAATCCCTGCAGAATCTTTTCTGCCTCAGTCACTCATTTTATGCATGAAAACTGATTTCAGAGCTGAACAGAAGGAGAACAAGATAAAACCTGCAAAACATAGTGAAACTAAAGAAAAATTCTCATTCATGCATACATCTCCTATGGACTATTGTAATTCTCTGATGTTTAAGCACTACAACCTCTACAAATTTCTGTTGATTTGGGCTGCTGTTGGACAGATATTAGTTTTATTACATAAGTGTATTGAATCCTACGCAAGTTGCTTTCATTTATATTGATTTAACTCTTTTTGAATGTGCTTTTGAGAAATTTTAAAAGTAAACCCATCAACTGTGTATAAGAAGTGGGTGTAGCTGCTGTGATGCTGCCCTTTAATTTATGAAATGCTATTTCAAAGCCTCAAAGCGAGCACATTTGGACAAGAGGCCAGGGCTGGAGCGTATTGCATAAAGTCTGCAGCATGTTGATAAGCTGATAAACTACCATATGCATGTCTCTGCTATCTCACCCTTCATTGTGAGTCCACAGAAGGTTGGGTCCGAGGACGATGGCAATATTTCCAGGCGTCATCTTGTTCACGTCCTGGTATTCAGTCAGTTTGGAGAGGAATTTGATCAAATACCTGTTAATACAGAAAACAGTTCAGTATAGGAAAATGTTGCTTTGGATTTCAATCATTTATAGATTTTGTCTAAAGTGATTTACAGTAAATCCATAAAAACCTGGTATGGTTTTTGACTACTTATTACTAAGGTAATCAGCTGACCTGTTTAAACACCTAGGGCAGGAAACTAACCAAAAAAACTGAGTTAATTATATTTTTTGTTGCTGTTGTTTTCAGATTGAATATAACTGTCAGATAAATTGGTGATCTTGGGCTTAATTCTAAAAATAACACTGAAATAAACATGTAAAACAAACAATATACTGCTGTATTCTCCCAGAAAATAGAAAAACACCCGTGGATGTGTTTCAGTAAAGACTAAAACTGTAGTTCTTTGCGTTTGCGTCTTTTTTTTGTCAAGTAACCAAAGAGACTGTTCTAATTTACAGCCTTCAGTGCTAAATATACTTTTATTCAAAGTCAGCAGCACATGTGCATTAAACCAGCTGACTGAAATTAAAGTACCTTTATATTAAATGAAATGCTCCTGAAACAAAATAAATTAAAAAATACTTTTCAATGACCATAACGAAAATACAGCTGTACAAAATGCAAAAGAAATTATGTTTTTAACTCAAAACAAGCTATCTCGATATATTTCGGGATACTAATACACTGACAAATCTTTATCATTTTAAGTTAATATACCCAGGTTCTATGTATATAAACCACATTTAAACAGCACCAAAAACTTAAATTCTTCAGAATAAGGATGAAATTTCTACACTTTTCTGGACATACAGTCTTAATAATAGGATTTATTGGATTAATCTGCACTAGTTTCAACTTTTTGGAGGTTATAATTAACCAACTGGGTGTCCATGCGAGTGTTTAGTGAGAAATAGTCAGCACACTGACTTGTCTGAGTACCAGCAAAAACTCGTAACTTTCACATCCAGCCTAAAGGCGGCCAAGATAGCCTTTTATCAGAACAAGATCCGCAATGCTCCCAACTCACGACAACTGTTCATGGCGTTTAACTCTCTTCTATCTCCACCACCTGCTCAGCCTCCCACTGTGCTGACTGCAGAAATGTTTGCTTCCTACTTCACTGAAAAGGTTGCCACCATCAGTAACCAATTCACTGAGCCTGACCAACTCAGCCTTACCAAACCAGCTACTGGTGCCTCACTATGCTCCTTCCGCTCTCTAAATGAGGACGAAGTCTCTAAACTTCTAGTCAGCTCAAAACCCACAACCTGTCCTCTTGATCCTGTTCCCTCTGACATCCTGCAAAGCATTTTACCTACAGTCAAATCTGCAGTAACTCATATTATCAACTCCTCTCTTAAATCCGGTGTCTTTCCTTCTGCCTTCAAGCAAGCTCGGGTTACCCCACTGCTGAAGAAACCCACACTCAACCCAGCCCAGGTTGAAAACTACCGGCCGGTCTCACTGCTTCCATTCATGTCTAAATTACTAGAGCGTGCCGTCTTCAGTCAGGTCTCACAGTTCCTCCAAGACAACAACCTGTTAGATCCATATCAATCTGGATATAGGCAAGGTCACTCTACTGAAACTGCTCTCCTGTCAGTTACTGATTCCCTACGGCTTGCCAGATCCACTGGTCAATCCTCAGTCCTTATACTGCTGGACCTGTCGGCTGCCTTTGACACTGTCAACCATCATATACTGTTCTCCAAACTCTTAGAGCTTGGCATCTCAGGATCTGTCCTCTCGTGGTTTACATCCTACCTCACAGGGAGATCATTCAAAGTATCTTGGCGAGGGGGCGTGTCCAGATCACATGGGCTGACAACAGGGGTGCCTCAGGGCTCGGTGCTCGGCCCTCTTCTCTTTTCCCTATACACCTCCTCACTCGGTGCAGTCATTAGCTCTCATGGTTTCTCCTACCACTGCTATGCAGATGACACTCAGCTTTTCCTTTCTTTCCCACCTGATGACACAACCGTCTCAATGCGAATATCAGCATGTTGCTGATATCTCTGCATGGATGAAGGACCGCCACCTTCAGCTAAATCTGTCCAAGACTGAGCTTATTGTCTTCCCAGCCAGTCCTTCTTTACCACCACAGATAAGTGTGCAGCTAGACTCAATCACACTAGTCCCTACATCTTCTACCAGGAATCTTGGTGTCATGGTAGACAACCAGCTGACCTTTAAGGATCATGTTGCCTCGGTTTCCCGGTCTTGCCGATTTGCTCTCTACAACATCAGAAGGATCAGACCCTACCTGACTGAACACACGACCCAGCTCCTGGTCCAGGCTCTGGTCATTTCACGCATTGACTACTGCAACTCCTTACTGGCTGGCCTGCCTGCATGCTCAGTTAAACCTCTGCAGATGATTCAGAACGCAGCAGCACGTCTGGTCTTCAACCAGCCCAAAAGAGCTCATGTCACTCCACTGCTAATTGCTCTTCACTGGCTTCCAGTTGCAGCACGCATCAAATTCAAAGCTCTGCTTCTGGCTTACAAAACAATAACCCAAACGGCTCCGGGCTACCTTCACTCCTTAATCCAGAGCTACACTCCCTCTCGAAACTTACGCTCTACCAGCGAAAGATGCCTAGTGCTCCCACCACAACGTGGCGCAAAATCAGTAGCTAGACTCTTCTCCTCTGTTGTTCCCCGGTGGTGGAACGATCTACCAAACTCCGTCCGATCCGCAGAGTCCGTATCCACTTTTAAGACCAAGCTAAAGACTCAGTTGTTTAAGGAGCATTTCCACATTTAGCTTAACTAAATGAGTCAGAAAGATTTGTCCAGCTTTTTGGCTCAACCAAGTACTGAAGAAGCTGTGTGCACTTATGCCCAAGATGATATTGTGTGATGAAATCATGCACTTATGCCCAAGTTGATATTATGTGATGAAATCATGCACTTATGACCTAGTTGATATTGTGTGATGAAATCGTGATCCTGTATTAAAAAAGAAAAAAAAAGAAAAAAAAAAAAAAGAAAAAAAAAAACAATTATATGCACTGCACTAGCACTACATGACAGCACCTGGGTCCAACTGGACTCAAAAGCGGTCTGACTATCACTTAATTATGACGTCCCATCTTGTTTGAATTCATGCTTGTGTTGTTCTTCCTCTCAAATGTAAGTCGCTTTGGATAAAAGCGTCTGCTAAATGACTGTAGAATAGAATAGAATAGAATAAATATAAAATATAAATGGTTTGTGGGTCCGGATCCCCACTTCAAACAACATATTGTGTGTGAAAAGCGATGTGAAAACAAAGCTTATTACTACAAGCAACCATTACGACTAGTCGTACCACATTTTTATAAACAAAGTACAAGTACTTACATTTGAGTATTTGCTGATACTGAGTACTGATATGAGTACTAATTAATTGTGGACCAGAATGTCAGATGCAACTACTGAGTGGTTTTAATTGTGTGATATATCAAATGTGAAAACTGTCAGAATCTTCACAAAAAAGGGGGATAAAGTGGTTTTTGGTGAATTTGGATCCCCTACAGAAATGGGCTAGTCCAGTCATAGAGGGCTCCTATCCTACAACTTTTAGATGCACCCCTTCTCCAAAATACGTGAATCAAATGAATAGCTTGTTACCAGGGCCTCTGCAGAGCTGAATAAAATGTGCAAGAGGGAATTCTGTCATTTGATTCAGGTGTGTGAGAAGGGATGCATCTCAAAGTTGCAGGATAGTAGCTCTCAAGGACTGGACCCTTGGGCTAGTGGGGTTTCTATGACTCATCTGAGCTGAACTCCAGCTGGATGAACATCAGGCAGCTCATTCCTGGCAGCAGCGGTCATCTGAACAGGTCTGACAGGTCTGCTGTGAGGCTGAAAATCCATCCTATTTGTGTGATTCCTCTGTGACACTGACAAGTTTCACAGTTTCTACCTGGCTTCATTATTGTTTTGATTACAAAACAAGCTTCCTAGCAGATATACTAGCAGATATACTAGCAGATATACTAGCAGATATACTCAGCAGTAAAACAGAGCAACACCAGAACATTATTTCACAGTGGTCAGTGTTTTTTTTTCTTCTGGTGGGTGGTGAGTAAAAGAACACAAGGATTCAGTTTCTCCCAAGCAGTGTTCCAGCTTTTAATTTATATTCTACTATTAAAGACTATGAAGGCTCTGAAGCAAAAAATTTGACACATAAGACATAAACAGAGGAGGCCAGGGAAGGACCCTCTGGAAAGCTCCTGGAAACAGTTAAAAAGCGGCCTATAGCTAGCCGGAAAGCAACTAACCAGTATATGAGTAAATGAATAAAAATGTTTCTTTACAAACTGAATGTTCATATTGTATCAGTATTATGTTTACAACTTCATTTTAATACCAACGATAAAAGGAAAATAAGGGTTTTAGTGGGTAAAGTTGTTAGGGAAGGAGAAATTTCATTATAAGATGTTTTAATTAAGATTATATTTGCCTATAATTAGAAACCCAACTGTGAAGATGCCGGGGGATCACATCTGGCAAAGCTCTAGTAGACACAGGCCAATCAGAGGACTTTGCTGCCTGAGGGTCACTCCTGGGTGACCTTTAAAGTGGTTCAAAAATGGCATTTTTCCATCACATGGGTACGGTACAGCTTTTATGTTATGCTTTCAACTGGAGGTAGTAACTAACGTCAACAGATACTCTTTTTGGTACTTCTGCAAGTGAGGATTAAAGTGACTCAAGCTGATGCAATTTGGGGATGACAAAGCTGGTTGATCAGAGTGAATCACCATCTCTGCAACAGCACACAATGACACACTTTCTTCTTCTATGAGGCCATTTGAAATAATTTACATTGAACAATGAAGGCGCATGAACAACGAACACACAAGAATGTTTATTAATCACATGTTATGTTATATTGAGGCAAGCCATCATAGTTTCAACATCTGAATCATGTTCAGATTACATTTAAATCCATCAACATGCTGCTAAATAGCTACTAAAGCCAGACAAAAATCAGGTAGATTATTCCAGGTAACTGAGTTAGCGAGCCCATGAAGAACCAGGAGAGGATAAGAGAAAGATGGAAATAGTGACTCACTTAAAGTTGTTGTTGTTGGCTGGGGGTAGTTTCTCACAGGCACCAAGCAAAGCCTGCAGTCTTTTTTCTGGATCTTGAATACTGTGGACAGAAAACAGCTCTAAATTATGTGTTTTAACAAAAAATAAAAGGGGAATAAATGCCTTAAACTTTAGGAGAGCAATGTTATTGTATGAAGAAACCCACTTGGAGGCCTGGATCCAGTCATTGTAAAGTTCAAAGGTCATTAATGGCTCGGGGAGCTCGCGCAGGTACGACTTCAAAGCACCTGAAAAGAAAGATCAAACTGGAATGAGTGCATGCAATGTTTACTTACAGAAAATATACCTGTGGATGTTTCTGGCTACTATTTATTGACAAGCAGGTCACAAAGACACAATATGAGATGTTTTCTGAAAGGAAAGACAGAAAAGTGGAATGACATGTATGTATAATAGTGTATTTATGCCGCCTGTCTTTGTTGCAGATATAATTTAGTCAACCTCCTGACAGAAACAGAGGTAAGAACATGGAAACAATCTGGATATATCTGGAGGTAAATGTGAGCAAGAGTTGTTTCCTGCAGGTTATTGCATTATTATTTAAAACTCAAAGACTTAATATGTGCATGTTATTAACAGTCTCATCTCATGGAGATTTAGTGCTTTGGCTTTAATTAAAACCCAGCATGTGATCTGTCACAGTGAACAGGTGTGAGAAGAAACCCATGCTTGGGTGCAAGAGAGCCATTCAGAGAAGCAACTGTCATTATAACCATCAGTGAAAAAAGACATCTTTTTTCCAGAAAGCAGACACATTGATGTGTGTTATTATTTCCTGCCTGCAGTCTTAAGCACTCCCCTTTTTTTCAGCTGTTACTTTACTCTTTGTGGTACCTTTTTTTTTATATATATGAGCAACACTGAACGACTCCCTAGACAGACTGAAAACATGCACAATTATTTCCAATTTTAAAGAACTCTTCTTCTCAAGTGGCAGAATTCATATCAGCAGATTGATCAATATAATATATCGTGATCAAATATGTGACTTACACCTGTAATAAATTTATTACTTTTTATGAGTTGTTTGTTAGAAACAAGATGCTTGCAGGACATTGTATTGAAGCAGTTGCTTATAGTCACAAAACTACACAAAGTGTTTCACCCAACACGTAAACGGCCTCTGAAACCTTCAGCTGTCCCAGTAAAGCAGATTTATTTCTGCATCTTTGTATTTGCTCAGACTTAGCTCACTTTATATGCAATTATTTATCAATGGTCCAGTCTCCATAACTTTATCTGCTTCCTTTAGTCTTTCCAGGACACGTGATTTTAAAATTAAAATCCGATATTGTTTACTTAAAAGGAAGTATTTTTCTTAGAAAACAGTGTTGCATCATATACTGACACAAATAAACAGAAAGCTGTTTCCACACATTGTCTGAGCAGAACAGAACTTTTCCCAGTGTTGACACAAAAAGGAGATGGCTGAATGGATTTCTCCCTGACTTGTCTTCTTTTTCTCTCTGGTCTGCTGCCTTTATTTCCCAAAGGGATGTGTGGGATGGATGACAAACAGCAGGCCATTCCTCACTGGGAGAAAGTGTTTCTGAACATCTGCTCGTCTGTGTCTAAATTCAGCCATGTGTTGGATTGTTGTTGCCACCCAAAAATGCTGAGTTCATGTTGAGATGCTCTTCAAGTTTGTAATATTTGATAAAAAAATAGAGATGAACCCCCTCAACCCCTCCACCGCTCTCATGTTTAACTCTACCACTAACCCAGTTAAATATGAGATCATCAGAGAGGAAAGCAGCATCCAGTTGGATGAGGAAGTCACCCATATTCTCCTCTTCTGATTTTCTATGTTATTGAAAACATTATTCAATATGATTCCAGTTGCTTCTTTAGCAGAA
Source organism: Melanotaenia boesemani (assembly GCF_017639745.1). NCBI lineage: Eukaryota > Metazoa > Chordata > Actinopteri > Atheriniformes > Melanotaeniidae > Melanotaenia > Melanotaenia boesemani. Next base: position 5,196,172 of record NC_055702.1, read on the forward strand.
TTAGACTTTGTATTAATGTTGTTGTATCATGTATTTTATAACCTTCATGCAGCCCAGGGACAGTAGGAAGCTTGATGGATATCACACACACACAAAAAAAGCACAAACCATTTGCATCACAGATATGATTTTTCTTCTTTGTGTTCAATTTGTGTTAAAAGTATGATGATGAAGTGGCTACTTTCAGGTCTAATTACTAAACTGTTCAGTTACATCAATGGCTGCTGCCATTCATTGCAGCGATGCATCATGGTTAGTGTACCTGTGTAGTTCTTCATAGAGAAATCCACTGTTTAACATTAGCCACCAAAGAGCCTAAAAACAAAGCCAGTGATGTACAGTATTTTGCAATGTTGACTGAAGTGATCCTGATCTGAACCCCAGTTTGGCCAAATCTTCCTTTGCTACTGCTCCAGATTGGCCAAAAAATAAGTTATTTCTATACTCTGCTTGCTTGTTTGGACATTATCTTGTTTATAAAAAAGACAAAAAGCATTGGTTGTGCTTTTGGTGGATAAATGCTTATTACTCACTTATTTTATCAGACTAGAAATCACGAAATGAGAGGAAACAACTGATTCCTCCCCCTCTCTGCATACCAACTAAAAAAACATAAACAGTGACAATAAAATTAAAAATGCGTTCATTTAAAGTTAAAAATATTTCTCCAAGCTTGTGTTATTCTTAACATGCACGGTTCTTATCTGACAGCCACTTTGTGCAGCAGTCAGCTGCAGCAAAGATGAACATGTCATAAAAATGAAGATCAATAACAGCTCCATAAAAGCCTGAAAGCTTTTCTTTCTTTTGCAGTCCATCACAGCTCAGATATAAAAGCAAGTCTGTGACAGCAGCAGAAAGAAAGCAAGAGAAAGATCTTGTTGTTTTTCTGCATGAAGAATCAGTCTAACACTAATCCCAGTTATATTTGGAATTTATCACCAAACATTTTCTTAAATAGCTATAAAATAACACAGAGACAGAAACTGATCGTTTTGTTTTGTTTAGTACATTTTAGCAGCCAAAGAAGTAGACTAAACTATCACCAAATTTAAATTAATTTGGCATTTCCAGCACTAATGGCTTTTACGCTAGCTTTAAAGTTCACTGTGAATGTTAAGGTGGGAAAGCAGATGGGTATCAGGAAGCAAGCCAGACACGTACAGGAGTTAGACATCGACTCATAAACCCTCCTCATGTGTGGAAAGTATTAATGGTGAGCAGTCGTCATGGTAACAGATAAGGTGGAGAGGGGTGTCCAAATATTTGGCAGCACTGCCGATGGCTCACCTGCAATGGCGTGCGGGTCTGCAGAGTACTCCTGAACGTCTAACACCCCGCAGTCCAGAGACGCCTTCAGTTTCTTCAGTTTGGAGGCCGAGGGAGCGATTCTGAACAGACCCTGAGACAAAACACAGAGAGGAGGTCACCTGACCGCCTCAGCTGGAATATTAACGAAACACTTCTGAGTGTGGTTAAGAAAGATGTAGATCTTTTATTTAATTAGGTATTTCATTCTTAGATTTTTTCAGGTACAGAGTATAAACTAATTTCTCTGTGTGGAAATATTCTTTTAATTTGCATTTTCTATCATTTTTCCACAACTTGGTAGATCGCTTGTATGAACAAATAGGTTTTTATTCATTTTGTTGTTTTGTATTTTTGTTACCACACTTATCTTTTAAGTTTATTTTAGTTCTGGAAATCACTTTGGGTTGAACCTTTTCTTGAAAATGGACATACAAATAGATGTGAAGTTAAAGAAGCCTAACTAACTGGTGCATCATTGATATCTTTCCTGGAAGCAATCATTTGCAGAACAACGCGGGCCCTGTATTTAAATAGAAAAAAGTAATAGCTTAAGCGAGAAGATGTAAATGTAAATGGTACAAAGCTGTACTGTAAGTGTAGTATTTTCCACTATTTATCACAAAATTGGGATATTTCTTACAGTACAACATTAATTACGCAATCAAGAAGACCTCACTATAAATATTTTTAGTAAGTTAAGATCAACTTTAACTTCAGCAAGAAGTTGAAGTTGTAAATGTGCTTCTTACGTCTGTGTGATATAGAAGAAGCAGACGTGTTTACCTCCTCCTGCATGCCACACTCCAGCAGCATGGTGACACAAGCCTCGATGGGAAAGGCAATATCTCTCCCACTGAGCGCTAAGTGCTCCTCTAATGGTTTCCCATAGCACGGTTTCTCCACCCAGGTCTCTGTAAGACACACACAAATACACACACAGCGTTACATGCTCATAAACAGAAATTAAAGCTCTACTTTTATCTCGCTATCAAGAACTGATGTTGCTGATGAGCATTTTCCAAAAATCGTTGTTTTGGAAAAAGAGAAGAAATTCCTAAACTATGAAGATGTGAGTAGGAATCCTACCATGGAGGAAGAGGAGGGTCTTTGAAATGGCAATAAGATATTTTGATGATGAGTAATAAATTGTGTATAAAAAATATAGATTGCTAAATATAATTTCAAGTTCAACAATGAATTCATACAAAAATTAATCAAATTGCAAAGTGTTTTTAAATTATACATTTAAATAGAAATACTAAAGTGGAATTGCATTTTGAACTAATAATTCAAATATTCTTTTTGTAAATGTTTTTTCAAATGCTATTTCTAAAAGAAGAAATAAATAACACAATTCACGAATTTGGTTATAAATGCTTTTTGCATTTTAAACAAAAAGGTCATTCCCTTTTCCATTTCCATTTTTTTCTCCTCTGCATTTTCAGATCTTTTTTGCAATTGAATATCTTTATGGGTTTATGCTCTCCGTTTAGCTTTTGCATGACACTATGGGGAAGTGAAATGTTTAATTCCCCATTTTAGAATTAAAATTATGAACTGTGTTATTTATTTCTTCACTATTTTAATGAATTAAAATTAATAATGAATCATTTCAATATGCAATTCCTCATTAATATTACTATTTAAAACATGTAATTACAATTTCAGGATTTATCATCAAAATACTGTATTGCTATTTCAAAGACCATCCTGGTCCTCCATAGCCTACAAGACCAATAAATAAAAAGAATAAGCATCTTATAAGGTCAAACTTGGCGTACATTACAGTTTTATTGTATGCATTGGTCAATTCATTCACAAAATTTTGGTTAATTTGTATGTACACACAGTAAAGACATAGACCAAAGTTTTCTGTCCATGCCTACTTCTGGTACGATAGTTTTCTTACGTACTTTAAAGGAATGCATTATTAAAGCACACAAGCTCACCACTATCTTTCATGTAAAACATAGATCTTGATTGTTGTATTTTTAACTTTGCACTTCTATTATCCTTTTAAACTACAAACTTATTGAGACAATATAAGAGCCAATGGTCCTGATCTTTCAGCTTAGTTACTCAATATTTAATGGCAAAGAGAAATTTTTGATTCAAACTATATTTATACTGTATATTTACATCCCTGTCTTAATGAGGGCAAAATTCAGCAACTGATTATACACCTAACACTGATTTTTTACAGATTAATAATTTCTGTAAAATGTTTTCATGTCATGGGAGTGTTTTCACTTTTATGGAAAAAAAACACAAATAATCACAACAATTACCAAACAGTAGCAACTTCACTCCAAGTAGCAGCTAGCTGCTGTGATTTGCTAGCTAAAACCATTTTATTGTTCTTAATTTCTATTTCATAAAATTTGTTAAGTATGTTATGTTAATTGTATACAACAACTCAACAACTGAATATGGTAATAATAGAGAACAAAAAGGAACTCAGATACACTACTCTTGCTAATTGCTAACTAGCCTAGCTTCACAAACTAGCAGTAGCTGCTTCATAGGCCTCTGATTTACAGCCCTACACAGTGGCCTTCTGAAGCTTTGTGCAAAGTCAGTGACAATAATTAGTTATTTAGATTTATAATAATTGTTTTATATTTGTTTGTGTGAAAGGGTGAGCTTGTAGGTTTTATGGTACAAAGTAAAAGGAAAGTCTTTTTCCCTTCAATGTACTAAAAACTCCTCAGATCTTATTCAGTTTCACAATAAATATATTAAAGACAACAGAAGACCATACAGCAAGAAAAACTGAATAAAAAAGTTTTGAGGGAAAAATAAAGAGAACACTTTCCTTGCTGCAATTAATAAAATATTTTACTGATATGCTAAAAAAAATAAAATAAAATAAGTTTTAGTTTTACATTGCAGCTCACTCATGTCTGTAGGCAAGATCACAAAAAAGACGGCGTAAGTTGGACTCAGTCTTACCCTGATGAGCTTTGATCTGGGGCAGAACACTTTGAAGTAGCTCTAATGACTTCCTGTGGTACTCTGCTTGAACTTCTATCAGCTAGACAGAGACAGAAAAAGCCCAGAGGATAAGCAGAGCGTTTTTCATTTTTTCTGTTCACCTGAACACAACTTCCACTGATGTTGCACTTACTGTCTGGAAGTAGCTTGCATAGTCAATTTCTTTGGCCACAAAACTGTACATGTCTGCTGATAGCTGGTCCTGGTGGAAAAAAAAAAACATGTTTTAAAAATAATTGAAAAACTTTTTAGAATTTCACTTTTTCTAACATTAAAATTGCAGGTGTAATTAATGATGGCAAACAACCATTTTTACCCTGGATTCCTTCACATGTTTCCTAAGTCGGGATGAGCACCCTTTTCATAAATAATCTTGATCACGATAGAGTTCTTTTTATGAAGGCAGATACTTGAGCTGAAACTTTGGCAGTGTCTGAAATCAGTGTTTTGTCATGGACTGACTTTTTCTGGCTGGAGAAGGCTCAGAGAAGAGACAGGATGCAAGATGAATACTGACTTAGCCTTTGTTGGGGGACCCTCAAGTGTAAACCTGCCAAAGTTCAATAGTGCCGCTTTAAATGCTGAGTTTGGACACAATTTAAGCCAACATGGATCTGTTCAGGTTCTTTTATTTATTTATTTATTTTTATATAGTGTCTACTCCTCGATCATCACATTTATATATTAGTGTCAATCTACATGCTTTGCATTTAAAATCTTAAACAAAATTTTCTCAACTCAATAAAAATGTTGATTGTTAAATGAAGTGAAAATACATTTGTGTTTTCATCCACTGCTAATTTTCAGATAATTAAAAGTAGGTTTATCGGAGTGAATGACGGGTGTTGCTGGTTCTGAAGCAGCAACTGCAGCAGAGGAACTAGCCACTCAAAATCTAAACTAAGGAAAAATTACTGTAAAAAATTAACTTTAGTTTCTAAAAAAGATGAGCAAATTCAAGACACCTTTTTGAATGAAATTGTAAATAATGGGATTTCTGTATGTCATCATTTATTTGATGAAATTGTTTTTAATGTATTTTACTCACCAAGTTTTATGACATTTTGTCAAATTTCTTGTTTTCTGGTGTTTCCATCCAACTTTTTTAAATTTAACAACTTAAAATGGAAACTATGTTCAACATGGTAGGAAGAAAGAATGGAGAAAAATGTTATAATCCATGTTTTGGCTGATTTTTTAATAAACTTTTTAGGTAAAAACAAACATCTGTAATACTAATATTTTATTACTACTCATCCTTTTTTTTACACAGTAAAACATACTATGTAAATGATCTTCAATTATAGTAGCGCCACTCAAAATCAGTGAAGAAAACTTCCAAGAATCCTGAACACAGCAGGTTCAAGAAGCTTCTTTGGTGCTAAAAGTTTATAATAGTTGTGAAATTTTCAAAAACCTGGTGGAAACCTCGCAATACGTAGTACATCGCCTAATATTGGTAGTAACTAAACCTAAAGTGATTTATTATTCCTTGGTGCATACGTTTATTTAGATTTAACTAAAATTAGGTTTGTTAAAAAATACAATGACTGAAAATGCAGCAAATTGTTCAACCAAGACAACTGATTCTTGTTTATCTAAATATAGTGCTATAACTGTGAATAATCAGCTGATATTTACATTAAATCAGAATCATGGAATCTTGTAACTCAGAAAAATTGTAACCCTCACGAGGTTCAAAGTGTCTTAAGAACATGAAAAATGATGCACGACAATAACGGCTGCACTATATATCGAAAATTTACCTTCGTTGTGATATTAGCCTTTGCGTTATACACATCGCAAACAATTGCCTAAACTGCGATAAGTAGTAGTTTCTAATGGCATATTTGCATATTTTAAGGAAGTGACGTGGTGCTGTTCCAAACGCTGCTGAGCATTCATATCTGTCTGGGTCAATGGCAAATCAAATGGACTGTTACTGTCCTGGTTACCTGCTCTATGTAGATGCTAACAGTTGTGGCACTAGAGCACATGGTGGGAGGTAACAGTGGAGTGAGGAAAATGTGGATGCAGAAGAACTTGTGGCTAAAAAGAGCAGGATGTTAGAAGAGAGATGACACACTACAAACACAGGTACTCTGCAAGACATGTCGAAGACTTGTGCCAAACACCAGGGGACACATGTTTAATCTCCACAGCCAACAACAGTACGATCACATTGAGCTAAAGATGAATCCAGTCAACGCTTTGTGTGTTGTGACACCTTCTTTATTACGCGTCTTAATTACCTTGTGTCTGCCGACAAGGACAGCGATGTGGATATCTGGACTGATGACGTTGGACAGTGGTCCACCGTTACTGATGAGTGCATTTTATCTGGCATTATCAAAGTTATTCTGTTTTTATATTAATCATCATTTGTCCATTAATGTCTAAAACTCTGCTTCATCTGTCTGAAACTGCTTTTGATAATCCACACTGAAAAAATGAAGCAAATCTCTTTTATAATTTATCAGCTGGTAAAGAAACTTCTTCAAACTTTTGCAAAAGCTGTCAAATATCAATTTTTTTCTAGTCTTCAATCTGAAGGACACCATAGTACATGTTCTGTTTGTGTTGCCGACCAAATTATTTTACTAAGAAGAAGAGTTATTATAATCTAGCATTAGCTAAAAAACGCTACCAGAATTATTATAGCACTAGCTATAAAGTTCAGCAGACATTTGTGAATGAAAGTGGGGCTCAGTTTTATTTATTTTATTTATCGCAGATGATATCGTCATCGCAACTTTCAACAGTGTTATCGCATGTTTACCTGATATCGTACAGCCCAAATGACAATAATAAACTCTGTTGTGGTCTTATAAAGTCACAGAGGACATGAAGCAAGACTCATTTGTTTGAAGTTGGGTTTTGGTTCTTTTTAGATCAGAAAAAAATCTGCCTTTTAAGATAAATTCTGTAACTTTCATTCACACTATGAAAATGACTGTGGGGAAAGGTGTCTACTGACTCGACAAATCTCCATGCGGTTGGCTGCCTCCTCCATCTCTTCCCTGAGGTGGTCGGCCTTGGCTCCTGTTGGCTGCAGATTGCTGGCCAGTCCTGAAGACTTGGTGGATTGATAGTACCTGTGAGCAGAAAATAAAAATATATTAGAAGAGTTTGCAGGATTTTTTAGAGGAGCATATTAAACTAATGGCAAACACTGTATATCATTATTCAACTCAATTTATTTTCCCTTGTAATTCATGCTGTCAGACTCTCCTTCTTAGTCTGTCTGTCTGGCTTTCTGTCTGAGTGCAGATAATATGAGGCGCTGCCAGAGGAGCTCAGCACACAGCTGGATAATGGGGAAAATTGCTTCATATGTGGGTCACTAAAAAAACTGACAGACTGAACCGGAGTGAGGAAAATAACATCCCGCGTGTCGCTGCCTATAATGACACGGATATGACAGTGTGAGTCAGCTAAAAGAAACTGTGATGATTGTGTGTTTCGATGAACAGGAAAACAGTTTCTGATTAGACCGGGCTGCGCTGATTTGGTTCTGCCTTAACTAGAGGCAACTAAGAGGTTTACACAGCTGTCCAAAAGCTGAGGTTTGAAACGATGACCCAAAAACACAGTCAGGAAAATTCAAGGATACATAAAGTTCTGCTGCTTTTAGGTTAATAAGTATGTCTACAATCAAATTCACCAGCCAGATTGACTGACCACAAGCCAATCTGCATAAGACAAACGGTCAAAAAGACTGAGAATCACTGTTGAAGAAAACATTGATCATAGGCAGAAATCCTGAAAAGTAGGTTTAGACTACGGATGCACCAAAACCACATTTTTTCAAACTGAGTACAAGTACAAGTACTTACATATGAGTACTTATACTGAGTACCAATATAAGTACCAATAAATCTCATTACAGTACACTGGTAAGGAGTGTGGACCAGAATCTCATATGCAACGACTGAGTTGTTAATTGAGTGAAACATCAAATGGGTCATCCTGCAGCCATCCTCTCAATGTAAGGCTTGAAAACTGCCAAAATCTTCATAAATAGAGGATAAAGTGTTTTTTTGGTGGATTATGTTCACTGCCGTGACAAAGAACTTACATGCCTAAAATAAGCTTCTTTTAGCAAGATAACGGCAATTTCAGATTTTTATAATAGCATAAGTTCTTTATGCATTAATGTGTTTTAAAAAAGCCCTAGTTCTTTCACACTGGTATCAGGTTCTGCAGTATCGAAACACAATTTTTATAATACCGAGTATAAGAAATATCCAATATCATTATAGTAGGGCAGCTGTAGATCAGGAGGAAAAGCCTTCGTCTGCTAAGCGAAAGGTCACTTGATCAACTCTAGGCTTCCCCTCATTATATCACGAAAAGTCCTTGGGCAAGGCACTTAACACCACGTTTCCTCCCCGTGTCTATCAGGGTACGATAACAGTAGAAAGCACTTTGTATGGTACAGTGGAAGTGCTGTATGATTGTGTGCGCATATGGGTGAATGTGACATGTTGTGTAAAAGTGCTTTGTGTGGTCAACATGACGAGAAAAGCGCTATATGAGCACAGTCCATTTACCGTTTACTGGTATTGGTGTCCCCCCCCCCCCCCCCCCCCCCCCCTTTTTTTTTTCTTTTTTTTCTTTTTTTTCTGGTGAGTGGTGAGTAAATAAACATGAGGATTCAGTTTCTTGGAAACCAGGGGTGTCTTTTTTTTCAAATATGAAAAATATTAAAAAACACTAAAAGGTCATTGAAAATTAAACATAGCCACTATGAACATTCTTCTGTCAGATTAGATAAATTAGCTTCACATCTCACTGAGAAGTGGTCATACAATAATTCAGTCATACAATGTGGAACCTTCCTGCAGGGTTGTGATGAGGGGTGGACATATTTGTTGAGAAACAAAAAAAAAAAAAGAAAAAGAAAAAAAAACCTCCCTAATTTGCACGTGTATGAGCAACTGCTTTTGAATTTTGTGTCTACAAACATTAACAATCATTCTGCAGTTCTTAAAGGTAAACGAGCTAAAAGCCAAAAATTATAATACCAATGATAAAAGAAAAATTTTGGTTAAGGTGTGTTAACTAAGTTTTTAGGGAAGGAGAAAATGAAGGGGATCTCAGATTTAAACAGTGTGAAAGCTGACACTTAAGAGCAGCACTGTGTTTGTCAGCTTTCCCATTTAAGCATGAACAACACAAGCAGATGCGATTGTAAGAAAGCTTTTCACACAGCAGTCTGCAGTGAGACAAGTTTTAACTACACACCACTTTCAAGCTGTGCAATCAAATCCTAGTGACATTAGGTGGGAAACTTTAGGACCCGTACATTCACAGGGGATGGAGTTTCTGGCATCCCAGCCTACTGTCTCTCTCTCTCACATACACACAGTAAAGTCACACACTGCAACACACTCACCTTGTGCGTGCAGAGTCCATGTCCAATACCAGTTTTGCTAAATGTTTTCTTTGTTTCTGGATATTTGGGATTTCCACCTGAGAGGACAGAGCAAAATTTTACTCAGATCTGTTGTTTTTTGGTGTGAAAAGAAGAGAAACAGGCTCAGCATTGTCGGACGCTTCACACCTGAGACGCATCTTCCTCTGAGTGAACAAATCATTTACTTTTTATCAAAAATTTACTTCTTGTCACTTAACTATATTGCACCTCACCAACTATGATTTTAAAGCCACAATGTCCAACAGCCAATCTGCATCTCACACAGGTTTTTACATACCTCTGCAAGTTCATACAATGGTTCGATGACGTCCCTCTCGATGGTGAACTCGAACAAGATGAGCTCCTGAGCGAGTTTTTCCTGCGTCTCCCCACAGAGTTTCAGCATCTTTCTGCAACAGAAGATATAAGCAAGGCTCAGTTCACTAATCAGCACCAAGGAAACCATACAGTTTTTCTCTCTTTCACTCCCAAGGCTTTAAATCTTGACTTATTTTTACTTTGTAAAAAGGGACTTTATTTAACAAAAACTTAACAAAAAAAATCTAAGCAATTTGTAAAAAATCCAAGTCCACCTCATGATTCAGCAGCTTGTAGAAACATCTTTTGATAGGTTTATTTTATGTGTCTACATTCCTCAGTCTAGTAGTAGTAGTAGTAGTAAGTTTATTTCGAGCACATACAAAACCAAATGTACAGCCAGGAAAATTCCAAATACAAAAAAAGAAAATAAAGTAAAGTTCATGCTCGAAAAGGAGCGAGAAGAAGTAAAACTTATTAAATTCCAGCCCTTCTCCAAAGTTAAAATAATATTTTTCACTTCCTGTTAGTTTCCCATCTGAACTTCACAGTCCTACATCATAGCACACATTTAAATGACTTCATATTGTTCAACCATTGCAAGCATTTCATTTAGATATTTCATTTTAAACCAACCCAAACAATACATATTTCAAAAAGAAGCTTCTTCGTTCATATATTGTGTGAAAGTAATATCTTTAAACATTTTTTTAAATTGTTTTAAATTTGGACATTCCTTGAGCTCCACATTCTTATTCCACAATTTTACTCCACAAACAGAAATACAGAAACCTCTCCTCCTTGTTTTCACCCTTATGACCTTATAATTAAATTTCCCTCTCAAAAGATAACCCCCTTCCCTCTCTGTAAACAGCCTTTGAATATTTACAGGTAGTAGTTTGTGTTTTGCCTTAAATAAAATTTGTATAGTCTGTAGATTAATAATGTCTTTAAATTTTAATAATTTTGACTGCAAAAATAATAAATTAGTATGGTCCCTGAAAAAATAAACACTTTTAGTAAAAACTGCTGACTGTAACTGGCTTGTCGTCTAATAATATGTGATCATATTGACAATTAAAACAACATGTTAAATGTCAGGCACATCAACAAGAGCACTTGTACGCAGACGACACCATGCTCTTCTCATTTGGTCCTTCACTTTATATGGCTACAAAAAAACAAACAAACAAACAAAAAAACAACAACATTAACCAATAGTAAAACCACAGTATAGCTTCTTCATCCGCTTGTTCATTCACAACGTCAGAAACATGAACACAGCAAAAAATATTGTACTTCCTGTCTGATTATGAAAGCCGTGGAGTCTGACTGCAAAATTTAATTTTATTTCACTTGACTCAAATCTATTACAAAAATTCTAATCATCACAAAAAATGGGGCTTGAATTGAGTATTAAAGCATTTGTATGGCTCAGCTCTCTTATGATCCCACCAAAGTACCTCAGTCCGGTTGAGGTGTGGACATTCATTGCAACACCTTGAGTGTTATTTTTCATCCATTGTGTTACAAATTTTCTGCTGTGTTTGGGATCGTTGTTAAGTTGCATGACCCGATTAAAGCCAAGCTTTAGCTGTCAGACAGATGGGCTCATGTTTGACTCTGAGAATACGCAGAGTCAAACATGGTATGCAGAGGAGTTCATGGTTCACTCACTGGCTGCAAAACAAGCTCAAATCATCATGTCTCCACCACCATGCCTCACAGTTGGTATGGTGTGTTTTTAATGATATGCTGTGCTTGGTTTACTCCAAACATGCTGCAATGCATTATGACCAAAGATCTCCACTTCTGTCTGGTCTGTTCATAGGGCTTTTTTTTCCCCAGAAGTCCTGAGTTTTGTTTTGTTGCAGCTTTGCAAACCTAAGTTATGTTGCCATGTACTTTTTAGTGAGGAGAGACTAACTCTTCCAGACAAGTCATACTTGTTCAGTCTTTTTCTAATTGTACTGTCATAAACTTTAACATTTACCATAGTTACTGAGGCCTGGAGAGTCTGAGATGTAGCCCTTGGGTTGTGTTTGTAGTTTTTCTGAGCATTGCTTGGACTGAGCTTGGGCAATGTCCACTCCTGGGGAGACTGGTAATTGACTTGAATATTTTCCACATGTGAATGACCTTTCTCTCTGTTGAATGTTGGATGCCAGATAGTTTGGAAATGACCTTATAACCCTTCCCAGATTGATGGGCAGCAACAGCTGCTTCTCTAAAATCATTACTGATGTCTTTCCTCCTTGGCATTGTGAACACACACCTGAATGATACGAGCAAACTGAAAAAAAACATCTGGCTTACAGAGATGATCACACTGATGATGATAAATTAATCAAGATATTTTTTTCACAGTATCTGGCTGATAATTACCTTCCTAATTCATATGGAAGCAGTGTGGGTGGACTGAGTTTTTCTCCCACTGATTTATTTGATCAAGCCTTGATATTTTAAACCTTAGATTTAAAAGAGGGTGTTCTTTCTTTTCACACGACTGAATGTAGGTCTTAGAGGTCATCAGTACCACAGCTCTCCTTCAAGTTTCTATTTCTGGAGCTTTATCATGGAAAACTCTGTGACAAGCAATAACACTCCATATGAATTGGATGAAGAAATGAAGCAGGGTTGAATGTGTGTGCACTCACCCCAATAGTGACTCGTCTCCAAGCACAGCCGCCCCCTCCACCATACATTGTGCAAGTGTTGTGAGAGGAAGCTTTTTCTGTACAGAAACAAGTAGAAACAGTCGATGAGTCAGCCTCTGCAGTTTGTTCAATGTGTCGTTTATTTCTGAAAACTGTAATTAACACATGGAACTAATCCCACACACCCTCACACACTCTAACAAATACAAACAAACACAATATAGCAAACCTGCACAGACTTCACACACTATCAGTGTCTTAAACACCTTAATATTCACCTTTGCATTTCCTCAGTGTCACGTTAGTTTATTGTTTAAAACTAATTAATAAATCTAAATCCTTGCACTGTCATTTTCCCCTTATACCCCACATATAGTAGCTAATTGAGCTTTGGTGTGCCGACAAAGATGCTACAGGAATATCAATAACACAACATTTTGTGTTTCACTACAACCTGCAGGTGCATAATCTGGACTCCTTTCTTTACAGCTCTGAAAATATCCAGTAGCCTTATAGAATATAGTCTTAGTTTTAATTTTCCATCTGAATATATCCAATGGCCTTATAGAATATAGTCTTAGTTTTAAGTTTCCATCTATGCTCTCCAATCAGAGTTTTCCCTCATGTTAGCTGTCAACGCTACATGTTCAGCCACATCACCAGATCAGCTGTTGCCAAGTTCAAATGCCAAGTACAGTTGTGAATGGACAGAGACCAAACTTCTTCCAGATAAGAACATGTTTTCATCTGTGAGTGATCCATTGGCTTCAGGTGCAGCTATGATTGCACCACAGGTAACTATTTCGGCATTGTGTACATGTGTACTGTCTTCTTCTATATGCCTTTTAAGTCCTTATTTATCCCAAATGGTGCTCTACCACAAAACCAGTACTTTGGTTTCAAAGCTCAGGTGGTTCTCACTGTACACACAGGGTTCTTTGTCTATTCAGAGACACCGTAGTAAAAATTGTGGCACAAATATGGCAGCTGCCATGTATGTGGACCCACGGCAGGTAGATATAGCTGGCTCATTCTAGGAGAATAAAACAGAGCAGTTATTTTAATAAAGGGATTAGATACCAATAGAAATACAGTTTTATATGATGCATTAAATTTTTCTTGAAACTTTTATTTCTTGCATTGTATCTTACGTTACTTTAGATTTTTTTTTAATTTAATTTCTTTTATTTCTTTTCAAAGTTAGTTTTAATGTACTTTATAATGCTTCTTCTGCCCGATGCTGTAATGTTTTTAATGTTTTAGGGTTGTAGCGTTTAGGCAGTAACATTAATTGGTTAAGACAAAAAAAAAAAACATCATCGTTAGAAAACCAGCTATAAGTCAGCCTGGCAAAGGTTCTGAAAACAAAAAAAATGTATATTTTTTTTGTTGTTTCTTTTCAAAATATGCTACCTGAAGTAACAAAGAAGCAACTTCATGCTTCAGATAACTGTATGAGGAGTTTCAAAACCATACATTTTGTATTTGAATTTGTTCTTTTAGAGGAAAATCCCAGTATGAGAAGTTGAGGCCTTATTTCTCACAAAACTAGTTAGAGGAATGCCAGCATTCAAATGGCTACATATTCTTCAAATATTTTCAGATTTCCACGTGTTAGACATTGCTGGAAAACTTAGAAACCACACTTTCAGAGTGTGTAAATAACTCAAAATGCCCCTTGGGAGACTGGTTTCAGGTTTGTCCCATGGGGCACAAACACATCCTTTACTGAACGTCGTTGTTTCATTAATGGACTGTTTTTACGCTTCATATGCTGTTGTTTTCAAAACCACTAAAGATCACAATTTTTTTGAATGAATGAACAAATTTAATTTCTGTCTGTATGATAAAACAACCCATGGAGTTGTTTTCAGGAGGACAGTCAGTTTTCTTTGATTCATAAAACAGTTGTTAATTGATTTATAGTTTTATCTCCCTTTCTAGATAAATAAGGGATAATTCAATTTAACCCAATTATTACTACAACATTACAATTTCCTTCTGGGGTTAATGAAATACTTTTCATTTCATTCATTTAAAGACACTGAGGATCGTAGAAGTGTTTTTAATTAACTTCAGATGAATGGAGGAGACCAGATTAAGACGTGGTACATTAACTGGAACTAGGCTGAAACATGCCTACCAAACATAAGAGCAGGATTATTTAATGTGTTGCCACATAGATGCAAATGTATTTCTATTTCTGTGAGCCCTGCAAGGTTGATATTCAGCCATAACCTCACAAACAGGAGCTGCTTTATGAGTAACGCCTTATGTGCTATATGGTACCACCCATTACCCATCTCATGCAGACAATCTGCCTACATGTTTCTCTATAAAACAATTTCTGCAGCGTTTGTGAAGACTTTGATAACTTTACTAAACTACTACCTTGTAAAGCAGTAAAAGAATACCAAGCATTAGATCGAGGTCCCATACAGGCTTTTGGGAAATGCATTGAAGAGATTCATGACTGGATGTGTCTGAATTTTCTCCAGTTAAACAAAAACAAAACTGAGGTGATGGTTTTTGGATCCAAAGAGAAACGATTAAGTATCACCACAGCGCTTCAGTCTATACAACTAAAAACCACCAACCAGGCCAGAAATCTGGGTGTTTTGATGGACTCAGACCTTAACTTTGAGAAACACATTAAGGGAATCACAAAATCAGCCTACTATCACCTTAAGAATATATCAAGGGTAAAAGATCTCATGTCTCAGCAAGACTTGGAAAAACTAGTCCATGCGTTCATTTTTAGTCGGCTTGATTATTGTTTCAGTGTCTTCACAGGTTCTACCTAAAAAATCAATTAGGCACCTGCAGCTGATTCAGAACTCTGCTGCTCGAGTCCTCACTAAGACCAAGAAAGTGGACCACATCAGACCAGCTCTGAGGTCTTTACACTGGCTGTCTGTTCGTCAGAGAATAGATTTTAAAGTTCTGCTGCTGGTCTATAAAGCTCTGAATGGTTTAGGACCAAAATACATCAGTGACCTCTTGACCCATTATGAACCTACCAGAACCCTCAGGTCATCTGGATCCAGTTTCTTATCAGTTCCCAGAGTCTGAACCAGACATGGAGAAGCTGCATTCAGCTTCTATGCTCCACATGTCTGGAACAAACTCCCAGAAACCCTTAAATCAGCCGAAACACTCAGTTTATTTAAATCAAGGTTGAAGACCCACCTGTTCTCTGCTGCATTTCACTAGTTTTTATTTAGAAGTCCAGATCTGCATTTGGTTCTTTTACGCTGAAATCTTAACTTTATTTCTTTATCTGAGCTTTTTCTTGCTGTTTTTATGTAATCAATTTATCTTTTTTAATATTTGTTTTTCTAATGCACTTGTTTTTTTTTTTCTTCCCCTGCACCTTGCTGTAATGTTTTTATGTTTTATGTAAAGCACTTTGAATGGTCTTTTACATGAAATGTGCTTTACAAATAAATTTGCCTTGCCTTGCCATTATAGAAATACTAACCTGGTAATTTGATTTTCTAACATGATTACAGTTCATTTAAAAGTAAGAATCTAAAATTTGCTGTTATGCCTTTATTCATTCACGTGAAGTTTGATGCAAGGGAAGAGAAATAGTTGCATTCTCTGAAATTTTTCTCCATCTTCAAAACAGATTAATTTGTGTTGTGAATTAATGATGTGTTGATAGTGATATGCTATTTTTTAACTTGTCTGCTCTGATTTATTGTTTCTATGTGTCACTGCGTGTTTAACTGGCAAGAATGGGAAAGGAAATTATTCTGACTGTTATTACTGAAAACCACATTTAATTAGTCCAGTCATGATGCAGATGTATTTTTTAAGGATATTTCAGCTCAATTTCTGAAAAAAAAAAACACTATATAGATTTATATATTAGAAAATAACAAATAATCCTTACATTAACACACAATTTTAGACATACATTTTTTTTTAATTCTACTTTATTAATCCCAGCTGGGAAATTCTTTCTCTGTGTTTAACCCATCCTAGTTGCTAGGAGCAGTGGGCTGCCAGTTTCCAATGCCCAGGGAGCATTTGAGGGTTAAGGGCCTTGCTCAGGGGCCTACCTTAGTTGCCAGCCCGGGCACTTGAACCAAAAGTTCTCCAGACCCAAGCCCACCTCTGTAACCACATACATCTGTAGATAGCATAAATAATTACAACAGCTGGAGGCAGCAAAACTATAAGAATTCTTCCACAGTTGAAAGTTGACCAGCGCTGTAAGCAAGTCATAGAACAGGTTTGGTTGGCTCCTAACAGAGAAGTTAGGCAAGTATCTGTATGCTGGGAGGTTTTAAAGGCCTTTCTTAAGAAGTTTCTTTTGAGGGTGTTTCCACATGTCTAGCTAATGCTGAAATGTTCTCATGTAAACATCATAGAGATTTGTAGCACAGCCAATGTGCCCCAGGAGACACAAACACTTTCAGAACCTGCAAAGGAATAACTTTATACATTAATATCTAGGTCACTTGTCACTATGACTTGTTTTAGGGTAGCTCCCATCATTTAATCAGACTGATTTGAAATCATTATGACCTCTGGTATGTGCAGGGTTAGCCAGGTGGAATGTATTCATATATATTAATTATGTCTGAAAATGTCTTATTTTTAAATATAAAGATAAGGAATTATAAAAACAGGTCAGTGTTAAGAGTTATTCATCTGCTTTAAAAACAGGTGTGTCTGCCGAGACACATCAGTTATACAGAATAGTCGCAGCTGGATTATTCAATGGCAAAGCTTCTGCTATACGTAAACTGACGCCATTTATTCCTTCCATTGAGAACCTCAGAGGATGGATGAAGCCAGAACTATACAGTAATAAAACTACAGAATATAATTAATTCAAACAAGAGGAAAACTATGAATCACCAGCTACAGAACACCTGAAATACAAACAAAAAAAAACACAAGTAAGCTAACAGGCTAGCAATCTTCACTTAAAGTTGTTTTAATTAAAAAATGTTATACTGACAATGATACCATTATTTGTACATTTTAAAGGAAGCTGCAGAATCATTTAAGTGCATCATCCTGTTGTGACGTGCTATATGAATGAACTTTATTGTCATTGCAACAGGTGCAAAATTTTTTTCCAGTACAACGCGTTAAAGAGTGGACAACAACAACATATAAACATAAACAGGATCAGGCAGACTGAGGCAGCAGCCGCAGGGCACTGCGCCTTTAATTAGTCCAATTATAGACTCCTTTGTTTGCCTCCTAATGTTTATAACTTCTATCTCTTCTGCATTTTAGAATTGCATCTGACTGATTTGTTAGCAAGTGTTTTAAGTTTAGATTAATACAGAATGTAGCATTTTGTTGAAAGCTGTTTTTTTGGCCTGTGTTATAAAATCCTCAGTGGTTTGTTAAAGGGGACTACTTTTATCACATGGTAGTTAACTTTTAAAAAAGTATGCAGCTTCTGATGTGCACCTGTTGTTAGGCTAATTTTAGGACATGTATTTGTAGTATATGTTGTTAGGTTTTCTTTTTAAAAAACAAGTAAACTTTTAATCTTTGGATTGATCTTCTTTTGCATGAATAAATGACAGTGAAATCACCAGTAGTAGTAAATGTGCATGGTAAACTACACCGTCTACATTTCAACAGCTCTGGTAATGTGTCAAGTCATTTAATTTCTGTGTCTCTCATTTTTCTTTTTTTTATAACACAGTTTGCATTGTGATTTTGCATGCACAATATTTAAAATATGAGCAGGGTTCTCAGCATTTTCTGTACTTTAACATGTAACACATCCACTATATCTGCTGTTATTTCATTTGAAGAGTGTAAATTATCTCCAGCAATTGTGATGCGAACTCATGTAGATTAAAAAATCTACGTGGGCTTCTTCCCACCAACCAAAGATACACAAGGTTATGTAAACAGGTCCCTCTTGTAAATGAGACTACATGTCTCAATGGGAATACCTGTATAAATAAAGGCCAATAAAATAAAAATGTAGTTTAGTTGTGAGTGACAGGCCCGGACTGGCTGCCAGGAGGAGCGGGACTGTTGCGTGTTGTTTGGAGGCAAACTTTTATCTCACCCCTAACCCTACACTACTTAAGTTTGGTAAAGCTGCATTTATTTAATTGAAAATACAGATTTCAGCATTTTATTTTCTGTTTTATTTGTGGCATGTATATTTCTATAGCTGAAATGCAACACCTTCTTGACCTCCTGAACTAGAGATCCAATTTTAGTTAAGTTATATATATTTTATTTTACATAGAAAGCACTTTATTTTCAATATTACCAGTTGCTTATTTATTTCCGTACCTGAAATACGTCACCTGTTAACCTTCTAAGTCACAAATATGTGTGACTGTGTGGAAATTATTTTTTGTTTCATTGTTTAAAATCTCACTAAATTTTGCATGAGGTTAAGTGCCCTTGACTTGTCTCATTTGATCATTAAATTGTATATTTAAAGAGATCTTAAAAGATGTATGGGGATGATCACAAACAAATATTCACATTACTCTTCACACTGTTGTGAAATTGCTTGTTTTACATCATGAAATATTTGGTGGGTTCTGCTGAACCAAACATGGCTCTACAGGTGGGCGAAAAGTTTGGGAACCCTTGATAAAGTTGGACAGTGTGTTATCTTTTTAAGTTGAGTCCACTTTATTTTCTATTAAATCTATTATAGTAATCTGGCATAAAAAAAATGAACAGAAAAATAAAAGTTATGTTGTTTAGCTCATCAGGAATCCTGCTGTGCTGTTGTACTGAACCTTTGGATGAGTGGGGGAGTGAGAAACTGGTGGCTTTTAGTTTTGTGTTCATGGCTGTTAAATATAAATTTGATCTGAATTTGAAAAATGGGCTTTTGACGATTACTCACCCAAATGTGGGTGCATGGATTTGTGGTTGTGCACACGTAGGTGTGAGCATATGTATGCAGTATATGAGTAGGGGTGGCCTGAGTGAGTGAATGTCTCCCGGTCTGACTTTTTGTCCCAGTCCGGCCCTGGTGAGTGACCATTTGATGCTGTGGGTCTAAAATTGTATATTTTTCTACAGATTAGGTCACATGTTAAAAAATCCCCACAAAATAAAACCAATCCAGAAGAATGATATTTTGAAGAAGATCTGCATGTTTTTATTTCTCTCACCGAGGGGGACCTGACAGACTTCTTGTCCACGTCAACGCCCTGTTGGCCCTGCAGACAGGCAGTCAGCTTCTTGTGTGTGCTGTGAGAAACCTGCTTGACCAGCTCCAGACGTTTCTCCACCTGAAACCCATGCAAACCACAACAAGAAATTAACAATGCTGCACACATGGTGCACACTGCATCTTCAACACGCCTAGTTCACAGATTTCAGGACTTGCACATGCAGGCATTTAAAGCCTCAAGCTAAAATTGGCTTTAATAAAAATGAACATAAACTCTGCAGCTGCTTAGCTTGATATTACATATTACATATTAACAGTGCTGGTGAGACAAACACAAAAGACCTGTTAATGCCTCACATTTCAGTATTAAACCAACTTACTGGAATGCCAGGGAGGGTGTCCTAAATCTGATCAACTGTAATACTGCAACTCAGATCAATCAGTAGGGACATTCAGTCTTTTGTCTCAATAAAAAATTCAGTTTCAGGCTCATTAAAATTGCCTGAAGGCAGTTCGAGGAGCCATTTGAAAAAGTTATTTTATGCATACTGAATACTTTGCACTGTTAATGATTTTTTCTTTGAGAGTTAACGAACATCACAGTGATGAATACTGAGGAGGCACATTCACACACACACACACACACACACACACATGCACACAATTAATAAAAAACTCATTAGTACCTGCAATAGGTCTTCACTCAATACTTCTGTTTTTTCAGCTCTGGAAGAGAAAGAGGACAGAGAACGGGATGTTAGGGTGATGAAGGGAAAATTACATAACTTGCTTCTGTGGGAACTTGGCAACTTACAAACATACTAATCAGTCAGTTTAATTACATTATTTTCTGAACTTGTGCAGGAAAAAAATAATACTCGGGTAGCCTGGAGCTAATCACATAACAAGATTGTTTACTTTTCAGTTGTTTCACAGGGCTCAGGCTAATGTGTAATTCATTCTCCAGCTGGAAATGTGATTTTTAGCCTTCAGGATAAACTCAAAGATTTTCTTTTCCCACTTTTCAAGCTAAGCAGACGTAATGTGACAAATATATCGACATAAAGTCGAACGGTGCTGTTTCTCTTTGTTAGTGTTACGCCTCTCTGCATCGCCTTGTGGGTGGTACATTGACTTCAGTGTTTAAATTGTCTTAATTGGCTGCCACTGTGAAAGTGTGAATAAAAGGCATGCATTGTAAATGTTGTAAGGGGGAGTTCCTTGTATAGGCCCAGTGATTGCAGTCTTGTATCCCCAAGATCTGAAATTTAGTTTTTCTTACACATAAAACCAAAATAAAACTCTGTACTCAGGCTCCATTTCATGAATCAATAAAAAAGTTCATGAATCAAAAAAATGCAACATTGAAAATGGCCAGTGTGTTGATATCCAGTTGCTGGCAAGTGACGCGGTGCATAAAGCGAAACTCAGCTGTAACGTGATGTTCCATGCAGGGAAAAAAGCTGGTTTCCAGTCTCAGGACACTGCTGGACAACTATAGCTCCAGGAATGTGGATCATGAATGGTACTGTGGCATCAAAAGGATTTAGAAACACATATTTTTTATGTCAGAAAGTTACATAGTGCCACTTTAAGCCAAGTCTGGATTTTATGTTAACATCTTGATTCTCTGTTGCAGATCTGTTGGTCTGGTCTGTCCAAAGGACATTGTTCCAGAAGTCATGTGGTTTTCTTCAGATGCAGCTTTACAAACCTAAATCATGCTGCCATGAAGAGAAGAGAGAAGAGTCTGTCTCCTACAACCCTTCTAAACAAGCCAAACAGTCTTTTTACAATTGTACTGTCATGCACTTTAACATTTAACATGCTAACGAAGGCCTGTAGAGTTTGTGAGGTACAGCAGCTCTTCGTTTTTCTGAGTATTGGTATCTCTTAGGTTGAACTCACTGGAACATCCACTACTGGTAAAAATTTTTAGCTGTTCTAAATGTTCCCCCCAATAACCTTTCTCTCTGTAGAATTATAGACTGAATAGTTTGCAAGTGGTCTTATAACCCTTCCCAGAATGATATACAGCCACATTTGCTTCTCTGCAGATTTCCTTCATCCTTAGCATTGTGTAACACACACCTAAATGCTGCAGAGCAGCAAACTGAAAAAACTTGCTCAGAGGAGGTCACACTGATGATGGTAAATTAATCAAGTGCATTTGGTGAGCAGTACCTGGCTAACAATCACCCACTTAATTTCAACAGAAGCAGAAAGGATGGACTTTTTCACTTTTTATCTTGGTTTGGTTTTTGCTAAATAATAGTTACATGTTGTTCATCTGCAGTTGTATTAGTTTAATTTTAAACCTAGAACAAAAGACCAACTAATTTTATTATGTCCTGATATGTAAAACCCAGGAAGTGACAGGAGGTACACTTTTCTAAAAACCCAGCAAAACACTAGGAATTGTGATTGTTAACAGCTTACAACTTCAGACATTTTTGTCATAATGAAACACACACAGACTCACAAATAGAAATCAATAACATGAGTACTAACTATCACAGCTGGTAGATATCTTATAAAAACCATGAATGGGAAGAGATTTTTACAGCTGTGATTTCTCTAAGTCCCTGGATTACCAGATCCTTCCGGGTATTTAAAAAAAAAAAAAACACCATAAATATCAACTTCTAGTCACGTCTAAACCTTGAAGCCATTGTACAGAAAGCAAACTCTTACAGCAGCGTTTATAGGCTGCTGTACTGCCTTCAGCAGAGCAACATGACCTCAATCGGAGTGATATCACAGCATGTAAGGCCATGAGGAAGCTCAGGTTGATAATAAAGTACAGGTGCACTCTGGAGAAAAGCTATCACTGGAGTGCCATTGGCCTGTAGAGAACATTATGATAATAACCCAGAAAAAAACATAAATGAAGGTCCTAGAAAACATAGTTTTTTACTGTTTAACATCTATAGGCACACAAAAGACTGTGATGAGAAGATTTTTCTGACAGTTTATAAAACGTCATCTATGCATTACAACCCTGTGTCTCAGCTCAGTCTCACAGGAAAACGTGAATTAGCCACAAAACAGAGGTAAATAATGAATGTATTTCAACATGATCTCTGGTTTATCTCCAACAGTGGGGCTAGACCTTTATACATGGGGTGAATGGGCAAGACTTTATCAGGGGGAACATTTACTAAGAAGGAATCCTAAGAATTCCTCTCCTTAACAAATACACTCACATCCACTGCTGTGATAAGTGTGGTTACATTAGGGAGACATGAGAAATAAAACATATTTACATTAATAATCTGGATCACGAAGTGGAAATATTCATAACAAGTTCAAAATCCTGTACAAAATAAAACTGGTTACAGGTTATATTTGTTGACATGTTCATGCCATAGCTTGCTTTAAAATCAACCAGCAGCCTTGCTAGCCTCCTGTTTAAATTGACCTGGAACAGCTCTCACTTAGTCAGTGCTAAGTAATGTGCTGAGGTACTCTTTGAAATTATTTTCAGCTCCATTATGAAAATCTTGATTAACTGAGTTGATGTCTAGTCCATTAATACACTCACTGAAAACTAAATATGACATGGCTGCCCCACAATATCTTAAAACTAAACTCAAGCTACTATATAATTGGATTAGCACGGCTAACATCAGGACAAAAATCTCTTCTAGAAACGTGCAGCCAAATGTCAATATTTTTATAGGATGACTAATTTGGAAAGCACTTAAAATTGAATTCAAACTGATGTAGTGATTCTGGTGATCCATGTGTGTCTGGAAAGACATTTCTGTCCTCCTCCTACAGTCACCTGTCAATCACCGATGGTGTCCAGTCTTTGGCCAAGGTTGTCAAGGTGGCCAGTGCCACCCTGGCCACACCTCTAGCTTTGCCCCTTAACTCCAGTATGCTTTTGGGTGTTTAGAAAACGGAATAGGACTTGGCTATTACCTAATAAAGATCATTTATTGATAGTGATGTTAGAACATCTGTCTTAAGGCATGTTGTGAATTTTCCTAAATCGTGTATGGTTTAAAACCATATTATTGTCACAGACTCCTGTGACATCTGAAATCTGAAATCATGCTTTCCTTTTGTAAATATAAAAAATGCTTGGCTGTGAAGGGGTATATTTAATTGAAATTTCCCCATCAAAGTGCTGTCAAAACTGGCATATCGTCAGAAACAAACCCACCAGTCAAATCAATAATTTGAACATCCAAAACAATGCTATTGTTTTTGTTAATAAACCACTAATGGTACTGCAGAGCACAGTAATTAATAAACAGTTAGCAAAGGTATGATCTGTAAATACAACACAGACAACACGGCAGAGAGGAAACATGCTCTGCAGTAAAGCTATAAACCGTAGAGATTTTACTCATATAAATATTCGATCATTCCTAATGCCTGCTCTGATCCTGTTCCACACATTGATTATACATCAGACATCACTTTCACAAAAGCATCTGTAAGTATCAAGACTCTCTTTGGTGCAATATAATGCCCACAGATAAAATATATGAGTGATATCTGATTTCATGCAAACCTGAGCAGCTTCAAGTGGTGAAGACATGCACAGGTTTATTTCCTACATATATGCCATAAAATTCAAAGTGGTGAAAGCTGTGCTATAAGAATAGGTATTGCAAAGGAAAAATATATATATATATATATAAAAAAACAGATTTTCAACAACCAATTTTAAAAGGAAAATGCTTTGTCTGTACCTCAATTTGATCTGCAGACAATAAAAAAGGACAACATATTGTTGTATAACATAAGTGCATCTGAACATGTCTAAATATAAAGACACTATTTCCTTCCTGCTTTCAGCTCTTTCTATTGCTGATTTTTATCAGCTCTGATGTTATTCTGATGCAAACAACTTTCAGCAGCTGTTTATCAATTCTGCTGTCTAAGATAAGAGTGCATCTCCTGAGGGAAACTTCTTTAATCCCTGGAGGAGAAAACATATAGCTTAGCATGACACTCAAGCCTTAGGAAGTCTATTAGCTCTAAATGGACAGTAGAGTTTACTGTGCTAAAGTTCTGGGTTTCTCCTTATTTGAAAAATTTATTTTTTTGCCAAGTTCAAGGCCAGTTTCCTAGTCTGGTTTGGTTGATCCTACTGTGGGATAACCTGAATGAAAGTTATAAATGTGTCTCTAAAACCCCTCATACTGATGCATGCTTTTGTAAAGCAGGGAACAACAACTCAAGTCCTTGAGGGACAGTATCCTGCAGGTACCGGATATGTCCCTGCAGCAGCACACCTGATTCAAATATATATATATATATATATATATATATATATATATATGTATATCAGACATGTGTCTAACAATAAAGGTGTATTGTATTGTAGGTGTATTGTTTTGTCTCATGCTTATCACCTAAATTGATGTAAATTTAAATTTAACTGTGATATTGTTTTATCGTCCAGCCCTATCATCCTCATGTTGCACTGACATCTCTGCTGCATCTTTGCAACATTTGAAAGTAAGTTTCAGAAGTTAACAATGTTAATAACTTAATCCAGAGACAATAGGTCACCAAAATAGCTCATATCTGTTTTGTGCAAGTGTGATTTCATATCTAAACAGCAACATGTTAAGCTATGTTTGCCCTCCATAGTGTGGGTAAGATGAGATGATTTAAGATCTATAAGGCAGAGTCCTCAGTGGCCACCTCACCAGACGTCAGAGCATAATACACAAACCATTTTCCTATTACTTTTAACTTTTTTTTACTTTTAAAATTATATCTACTTGGTGACAAATTAAATAACCCATATGAGGCTCAGTGGTTAATAACATATTAAACTAAACAACCTTAAGGATGTGGTTTCCAAAGCATACATTATATTTAAATATGCTATTATGTAGGCTCCAAATCCTTGCTGCATACATACTTTAAAACATAATTTCATAAAGAACTTTTCAAAGAACCCAGATAAACACATTTCCAACAGTCTGAATCCTTTCTGACCAAAATGAAGCACCATACCAAGGAAGTTTACTTTCCCTCACTTTTCAAACAGCATTAACAATACATCCATTGTTACTATTTACTGCCACAAACAGATTTCCATGCAATTTAGTCCAACTGAAAACAACATTGAGGTCACCCTGCTGCGGCTGAGTGGACTTACATAGGAGCGCTGCTCCTGCGTGAGGATCTAGCCCTGCTGATCTGCAGCTTTCTCTTCCACATTCCCCCTGCTAACAGGTGGTAAACCAGCTGTTCTGAGGCAGGAGCCCAGTGACAGTAACCAGTCGGAAAAAGAGGAAAAGCAGAGTGAGAGATAGAAGATAAGAAACTGAGAGAGTGAATGAGGGAGGGAAGAGGGGAGGGGAATGGCATTCTGAAGAATAAGACCTGACAATCTGGTCCTTTCACTCTGTCTCAACCACCACTCATTTTTTACAACACCTTTCAACAGGTTAGACTAGAAAAATTTAACACTTCATGTTTATGATAACACACTAACCCAGAATAAAGGAGGCAAAATGAGATCTGACAAAGAGGTTAGATCTAACCTTAGACTGTTGTGTTTAGATTGAAAGATTAATGATTTGATGCGACAGCTGGTTTTGGGAGGACGATGGACCAATGCAGCTTCTTCACTGGATTTATTGATTTTTATGCTCCCTTCAGCTGAGGCAGGCAAAAATCTCATTTTTAAGTGTTAAATTCCTCCTGAATCCTTATGCATATACAATAATTTGAGACAACTGAAAGGACTACAAAACTTGCTTTTAGTCCCCAAAAGCACAATTAAACAAGGTTTGTTAGCATAACAGGCTTCAAAACTGGCTACCAAAGGAGGTGAGGTCTGTTAGTATTCACAAAACTACACCACAGAGTTACACCCTGTAACGGTAGCTAGCAAAGCTAGCTAAGTTAGAATCTAGCAAGGCCTGGTAGCTAATATGTTAAGTTAGTATTGTGTTCTGTTATTAAATTCTATTCAATTTTAAATGAGAAGTTAATATTCTAGCAAAAACAAAATTAGCATTTAAACACATAAAGAACATAACATAAAGAAACCTACTGTTTCTATAGGTCTATATACAGGTTACATATATATACATATATATATATATATATATATATATATATACTGCTTCTTCATGTCATTACTTACACTTTCTTGTTGTTTTGTTTTTGTTTTTGGTTGTTTTTTTTTGCTTGTTTTTCTTAAAGCACCACTACAAGTTTCCAATCATAAAACTCTCTGCTTCTGACTCATTTTCATGGTGCACTAATATTGATCATGTACATTTCTGGAGCCAGTCTTTCACTGCAGTGTCCTGAGTCCTTAAACCACACTTCATAAGTTTGTTTGTTTTATTTTTTTATTTATTTTTGTTTTTTTTCCATTCCCATGCATCACGTAACAGCATTTTGCTTTACAGCAACACATCACACACTAGCCCAGAGCTTTTCAAGTCTGGTCCTTAAGGGCCGTTGTCTTGCAAGTTTTAGAAGTTTCCCTTTCTGCAGCACACCTGATTCAGACTTATGCAGAGCATCTGAGTGTGAATCAGGTGTGTTGCAGCAGGGAAACTTCTAAAACCTGCAACACTTCAGCCCTTAGGGACCAGGATTGAGAATCCTTGCACTATCCATTTTGAACAACCACCACGGTTGATTTAGCAAAGAAACCCTATTTGCCCAATCAGTGTGGCTTTGGCTCAATGTATTGACTTAACCTAATCTCTTTCTGACACACAGTGTACAAATCAAGGATTTTACCTCAGGT
Source organism: Melanotaenia boesemani (assembly GCF_017639745.1). Lineage (NCBI taxonomy): Eukaryota > Metazoa > Chordata > Actinopteri > Atheriniformes > Melanotaeniidae > Melanotaenia > Melanotaenia boesemani. The sequence goes on from NC_055702.1 coordinate 5,223,747, forward strand.
TTAAAGTGCTGCTGCTCCTCTGGATTAATTTCCTCTTTAACAACACAAAGTCATAAGAAACACCTACTTTTCCTGTGGATTCATGTAGTTGTTGCCACCACAAATCAGTCAATTCGTCTGAAAAATCTGCTGATAAGTACACAAATTCATGTTAAGCGAAGTGAATCCAACTTGCCAATATAGCAAAGGACTATTACTCATGTTATGTTTTTTTTCCCCTGAATGACAGTTGTTTAGATTGCATTGTAGATGCACACACACATAACTCTCCTTTCCAGCACGGTATGATAGATATGAAGGTTAACACAGGCAAACAAGCTGCTGTCAGCTGCCATGGTATGTTTTTCCACTCAGAGGATAGAAATTTACAGAATGCTCAGTGACTTTGGCCTAACCTCACAAACCTGCATGTATCGTATCTGCAAATGTCCCTGCGGAACAGGTTATTATAATAACCTCTAAAAGGAAGGCAAATCAGTCAAATGTCTATAGTTTGAAATGTTATGTCCTCCATTACCTGAAGGAGGCAAGATTCGATAACACTTTGACCAAACCTTTCACTGAGGGAAATGTATGTATTATTAACTGTATATTAAAGCTACAGCTGCAGCATAATGTAACTGCAGTGCTGAGTGTCAGGGAGGTTTACTGCAAAAGCAGCTGCACACTGGACAATGTGAATTTACTGCACATACTGACAGATCTTTCTCACTTTTCTGCAGATAATCTATAATAAAAAAGCTAGCTGAAGCATAAAGAAGAAAACAGAGAAACTGATGTTTACATCCTTTTTAATCAGTAGAAATTATGTTATCTCTGATATCTTAATATAGTCTTTTTTGTATATATGTTTGATTTGTTCTGCCAAAAATACTACCTGTAAGGAAAGGAAAAAGTCGGCTGTTCATGTTGCTCTGATATTTCCACTCAGGGAGGTTTGGGTCATCATAACACAGCATTACAGGGGTTAGCTGAGGAAAAGAGAGGCTGATAAACACATGGTTAACATTTTGGAAAATGCTCAGTTTCATAAAAAATGGCAATGAGATATGATGTCTGGACAAATTTGCTGAGAAAGGGGTTTAAAAAGGAACAAAAACAGCCAAGAAATGGCCATGATTGGCTTTGGAAATAGAAATCTGTAATCTCATTTGCTCTTGTGCAGCTTTTGTTAATTTCTTGACACATCAAGGGCGGTACAGCTTCCTAAATCAAAGCCTTAGCAGCGCAGTCGGGATTTTACTGCAGCATCAGCTTCTGTCGTCACGCCCGGGGATTTCCACTGGCACAGAGAAACCGGGAGAGGTAATAAGGAATGCAGAAGCAGAGAAGCTTTGTTTTTGGTTAAAAATCTTCAGAGAGATTTATAAATAGGAGCTAAGGCATCTGGGTGAGGGGGCAGGCTCTTGTACAACGACAACTGTTTTTGCTCTGTTAATTGTAAAATGTTAGCTGTAGTATTTTCTTTGTTTTTGACAATTCGGACCAGTTTATAACACAAACAGTGAACACGGGTGGAATCTGCAAATTCTGACTTTATGGTTTGATTTAGTCATTAAAACGAGATGATTTTTGTGTTGTGGCTATTTCACATTTGGTTCTGCCAGGTCCCCCTGACTACCTGTTACTCATTGATCTACATACACTTTGCTTCTGCTGTTGCACCAACTTTTCTGGAAAAGAATACCATAAGACTGAAATAGCATAATGAGCAAGTCTTCAAATTCTACACTCACAGATGCATTCGTTTCCAAAGCAGTTAGAAAAATGGGACTTTATGGAAGAGGACTAATTTAAGTTGTGACTAACGTCAACCAAGAGCTATTACATATTTGCCCAAGGCAGCATATTAATGTATTGTGTTATAAGTTATGCTAAGTTACGGTGCATCGTGATATGATGGTAGATTGATCAACATAGTTGAATTTATCTGAAAAAGGTGAAAATCCAGTCAGTCAGGGACTATCTGAACAAAGTAAATATAATTATGCAACACAAATATTATCATAAAGGGTTTTCATCGTAAGATTCCCTAAATTTTCCAGCTTATCACCTGTTGGTCATTTTATTTTACAGCAATGCTCCTGTTGTTCAAACCTCTGTTGACACAGAGCAGCAGTAATGATGTGCTGGTGTCATCATGTTCTCCTGCCACCTTCAGGAATTTTGATGTGTTTTTTTTGCTGGAAGTGAATCCAGCTTCGTAGCTGAGCAAAGCAGCCAGCTTCACCATTGTTGCTTCTGTTTTATTAAATGAAACAAGCCCACCGGTGACATTTAAAACACAAGATTAGGATTTACAGCCACACTCCGGGGCTTTATGTTGATGGGAGGTAGTAAATGATATCTAGTATCACATCATATCTGGGATATCATATTAATGGATTTTTACCGTTACTGCTGGTGCATTAATAAGAACATGAAACTCTACAGCCCTAAATGGATGGAGGGATATAGCAAATGTATTGATCTACATAAATGCTGCAGCAGTTCACGTATAATATGTTTTGATTGCAAAAGATCTGAAAATGAATTAATTAAAGCTGTTAAATATGTAAAAAAGTGGCATTACAATATTTCCTCAGACATGTAGTAAAGTAAAGGAGTAAAATTACTTAAAGTTGTAAACTACTCAGTTGCTCATAGTGCTTGAATTATTAGTTTAATTTGGAATTTAAATTTCACCCTCTGAAATGAAAAAAAAGGTTTGTAAATGTGCTGCACAAAGAAAACAAAAATATAACACTAATATACCTTAAATATAGCAAAGTAATGTAAAAACTATAAAATACACCAAAGAAAAAGAAGATTGAAATGTATTAAAAATTGTAAAAAAAAAAAAAGAAAAAAAAAGCATTTTACACATCTACCAACCAGGACGGTAACTAGCAGGGGTAGAAAGTGTAAAAGTATGCATTTATTCATTTATTTCAATCCAATAAATAAGTATGTTCATGTGTGACATTTATTTATTTATTTATTTTCTGTTTTGAATTTAGGGTCTAAGAAGAGAAGGTGTAATGCACTGTACTGATTACAAAATTTAAGAACTGTAATTTATGTTTATATCACAGTTAATTAAGATAAATGTTAATTAAGTTGTTCATGGAAAACAAACAGAGGAAAATAGGTAGCATATAAAATTATGAACTCATCAAAAGGTCAAAATAAAGTTTTGTGTTGTGTTGGCATATTAAACCAGAAATAATCTCTTTTATGATGCGGTTGTTTAAAAGCATTTAATCATAGAAATAAAAAATCTGATTTTCCTAAAACTAACCAAACATAACTGAAAATTACGGTATTGTCACTGTGGTGAGACTAAGGGTGAATCCCATTTCACCCCTTAGCCCTTCCCCTTCGTTTTGCGCGTTCACGTGAAGGGGTTTTGCTTTTGTTTATTTTGTTTATTAGACTATAAAGCTGAGCCTGAAACTATTTACTGAACCTCCAAACAAAATTATTTAACCCCAGTGCATGGACCATGCAGTTTTATAATTCTAGGAAGGCCAAGACCAGCACACAAAGGTGTGATAGCTGTGTATGAGGTGTAATAAATGTATATTTAAAAAAAGTAACTATGAATTCCTGTTAGATTCCTGCTATGATTCAGTATTCTAAGAGTTTATGAGGCAGTTTTGGCTTTTCCACATTTTAACATTGCCACTTGAACCTCCCTTGAACCAGAAAAAAGTTTGAGCTTCTAGAAAACCACCCCTAAGAAAGAACATTTAATAGCTATGAGAATAAAAGCTTTGTTACAGCTGTTTTCTTTATTAATTTCCCTACAGAGACAACGTGATGACACAGACATTAGACATCTCTCTGTTGACACACTCTTGAGAATTTGATGTGTTTGACTGCATTTGCAGGAGCCCAAAAAGCAGCAAATAGAACATTTATTTTATATCAAGCTGGTTTTTTAACCCAGACTGAAAAAACAGACCAAACCAGCAGGATGTAACACACTTTGACAGCATTATGCAACATGTGTGGGCTTATTTTTAAAAAGGTCTCATGTATTGAATAATTTATTCAGTCCGCCATGGGCAAGAAAATTGGTGTATGATGAGGTAAAAATGGTTCAAGGACAAAAAAGTCCCCCAGGAGAAACGTTCCAGGTGAAGTCAGATTACCCAGCATGCTTCTCTCTGCTGCTAACTAGGATGGGGGTGCTGGTTGCTATGGCAGCAGGTGTTGCAGTGACAGAGCAGCTGGATTGATCAAACGAGGAAGAGGAGAACGTGTGTCAGGATGAATGAAGAACTGGTGTAAAGTGGAGTCATTTTCTCTGTGTGGAGCCGAAGGTGCGGCGCTGGTTGTCGAGCCAATGCAGAGCCAGCTGAGACGAGATCTGTATCTTTTATCTGTATCACAACACAAACACATACATACACATAATCTAACAGCTTCTTTTGCCTTCAAGGTCACCCACTCTTCTGTTTTACTGTGAAAGAGAGGTAGAATACAAAGCTATCATCTAGCTAACTCCCAACCAGCTAGTAATAAATTTAGAAAGCTTTTGGATAAGAGATAAAACATCTTCAAGTATCGAGAAACAAAGTCCAATTACTTTCTATTCAAGCTCTTGAGAGTACTATGACCTGAATAACTGAGCATTTACACTAACTTGCCATCATTAAGCCATTTAAAAAATTCCTGATGTGCTGAAATTTCAAGAGAAACCACATCTTTAAAAGAAAAAGGGAAGGTGAGGTCCAGTGTATGTGGGTGGATGAAGAACAAAGCTGCCAGAGATTCTCTCTTTCTTAACTATGTTATTTATAGCTGCGTCTATCAGATTTGACTAAACATGTAATTCAAATTAAAGGCACGAAACTATGACAGATAGACAGATAGATACCAAAATTCTATACTGTATTAGCACAGTATTAATTATGGTCATGTAAGCTGCTAAATGTTTTAGTTGTAAGCAATCTAGACCAAAAAAAAAAAAAAAAAAAAAAAGCAAGTCAAAACACAGACAAAATAAAGAAAACAGCTACAATTAGTTTTTCTCTAAGCAGTTTATTTGTTATATCTTGCTTCATATTGTGTTTTATGTCTCAGGGGCAGTGTTGCAAAAATATCTGACTTCAGCAACAATATGTGTTAGAAGAAGTAAAACTAGGCTTGAAAAGTAAGACATTAAAAAAGAAAATCCCCATAATATTCAGCTTTGAGCTGTTGACAATAAACCACCAAATGTCAGGCAGTAACAGTAATGACATGCCAGACAACACAGCACAAGATAACAAAACCAAACTGAGGAATAAAGCTGCTCCAAACAGCACAGCCTATCAAAATGCTGTTCACAGCCAATGTTTGGAGCGTCCAGGTCCAGCTCTCCAGAGAGTTTTCTTTAGAGCAGCACTAAATCCCTCCTGCTTTTCTCAGCTGAACACAATGAAATGGCCTGACTCATTCCAGATTCATTCGGAGTACCTCTGTTGGCCCTCACAATTGACAAGGCGACAAAATTGTGTAAAGCCTAGAAAAAAAAAAATCAACTTTAGGAGATTGTAGACTACTTTAACGTTTCTAGAAATTCACTTTTCAACTACTGGGACTAAACGATGCTGCTTTTATAATATCACGAAAACTTTTTATGAGACAGAAATGGCTATTTGGAGTATTTATAACACAACGTGACGAGTATACACGTCTAGTTTTAGAGGTGACCTATCTGAAAGCCTCTGATGATTAGCATGATTCTACAGACGTCGGTTAATAAATAAAAGTGTCAGCTTGCTTCAATGGAAAATTTACAGCTAATGTTAAACCATTTTAACTAAAGGCCTGTTTAATCAGCTCATAACTCATTTAGTTTATTACTGATAAAGGTTCAAGGCTGCTGTCTGCAAAGTATTCCTTTCAGCCAGAACAGGCTACAGAAGAAAGGTAGGCATGGTCTTACTGGGAGGTCAAACCTGAAATAAGAACATTCTTTATCAGCCATAATAATAACAGTGAGGCAGACAACAGAATTATTTCCTCTAAGATTTGAGTTTCTTACAATAGAGGTCTAAATTAATTTTGGTTGTTTTTTTGTTGTTGTTGTTGTTGATGTTAAGGCAATGAACTACTCAAGCAGCTGTGCAGCACAGACTGAAATTTTAATGGTTTTTGCTTTGATGGTATCAATATTGCAGTACAGCTAAAAATATAACTCCTCATATTGTAATTGCTCTAGAGGAAAATCCTCAAAAAATGCTTTCTTGTCAACTAACTTGCATATTGTTTGTGACAATATTAGAAAACAACAACAAAAATGCACAGCAGCATTTTCCAACATCTGAAATTATTCATTTAACTATCAAATGAAACAGAAAATGACAGAGAAAAATGAGTGAATCTCCAGACTAACACACAGAGACAGGCTGTCCATGTGTCCACAACCCAGTGCCTTTATTTTTGTGTCTTTACACAGCTGGTCTGAACAAGACGGATGACAACAGAGACGCTGAAACATTGAAATGTGCAATCTGAGCACATTAATCCCAAATTCACTGACTGGACAGCAAGACGCATCTGCTGCTTTCTCACACACACAAAAATCCCAATTATTCTCAAGAGCATATAAGCCTTTTCAGTTCTTTTGTGTTACTGGTGTCGATTCTTAGATATCTGTTTTCTTTTTTATTCTGGCTGTATAGCATTCATAACACATTTTCCAGTAGCAGGAAAAATCAGTCGTGCATCTCTTTATCAACTTTCTTTGCAAAGAAATATTCATAACTGCATTTACTGACAATGAGTTAGACAAATTAGATTGTTTGTAGGCATGTGTGCATGCAGAGTTGGTTTGATTGCATGACCGTAGTGTGAGAGAAACTGAGTGTAACTTTGTAACACAACTCATTGTAACCGTGGAGCCCTTGAGGTGCAGCCTCCAGGTTTGAAACCACTGCAGCAGAGCAACAAAGCATCTGAAATATAAAGATTCATAGACTTCCTTTGTATAGGAGCAGGTGAAAGTCTGCTGAGCCATCAGTTAGTCTGCTGTTTGGCACCTATAATTTTGACAAATCCCTGAAGCTTTCCCACAGTAAACTGAACATCTGTTGATGTAGCTGCGCTTCATCCAGATACAGACATATTTTGTTTATCCTGACCACCCTCCCCCACCAGCCTCCACCCAGTCATCTCTTCTCAACAGAACTTGGGTCGTAGCCAACAATGTTTTCTATGAGGATCTCACATTTTGGCAAGCAGGTTTGTGCTCTTAGGCTGCTCACTCATCATCGCTCTCCTGTTGTTTTTTTTTTATCTCTCTCCAGCTTAATTTATTCTCCCCTCCTCTGTCTTTACACCTCTGTAAAAGCTGCCGTTTCTGTCTGGGCCTCTCGTCACTCGCTGTCAACCGTCCAGGTTCAGCGTTTTGGCAGCTGGGCAGAGGACACCCATTGGACTCATCTCTGCTGGAGTACTGATTGAGCAGAGAGGCTTCTTTCCTGCCAAGTTCTCATCATACTCAACACTTACAGAGAATGACTAATAACTGTGAGGACTGAGGAGGAGAAAGCAAAGCTGCCAGAAAGCAGTTCCAAACTTAGGAAATGTACCAAGGGTGAGGAATTCCACATTAACAAAAGCGCCTTTATGTTCATGTTGGCATTGCTGAAGCAGTGAAATACGTAGAGCAGGTGACAGGCAGGATGAGACAATATGGAGCAGGACCCTGGGGTTGTGACAGCGCTGTCAAACTAGAAGAAGGTTTGAAAATGGAGTACTGTTGCTGATACTGGCTGACAATTACAATGATCTAATGAGATGATCTCTCATTTCTCTGTTGTTGTGGGCTTTTCTTCTGTTTCATCTTCAGACAGTCTGTCTCTGCTGTAGCTTTCAGCAAAGCAAGGTTAGGCTGTCGTCATGGATACCACTGACCTCACTGCTCCTCGGTCACACAGCCAGGGCTTCGCTGCTCACATCGGAGCCTCGACTTTTGTCCTATCACATTTCTTGAGGCGACAGTTCATGAAAAAATTCACTTCTGACTGATCGTTCAGGCGTCTTAGCTCTGATCCAGAGCCAACGGGCTATGTGTCGCTGCTTCATGAATGCAAGCTGTGATTTTACAGCATGACATCACTTCCTCTGTCTGGCATCTCTCGCTGTTTAAAACAAAACCGTGCATGTGAGAGAGAGTCGCAAAAGAGTGCTGCATGACAGATTTATCTGGAAATATTCAGCTTTTTGCAAACAGGACACCTCACAAAATTAAAAACATCTTGAATTAAGACAAGATAGATAATAGTTTTATCATTTTTTTAGATAATGAGGTTACACCTTCACCTGTCTTTATTGTCTCTGACTGATGGATCTTTTATATTGAAAAGTTCCAAGAGATGTTAATTCAACAAATATTTATTACTGAGTTGGTAGTTGATAGTGATGTTGATCTTTACTTTTTATGTAAATGGGATATAAACAAGTCAGAAACCCAGGGTTAGGTCTAGATTAGATCAGCTCTGGCGGTCGGTCCAGACTGCTTCAGAGCTGTGAAATGGAAGTGAAGATCACTGGGAAAATTTACATATTCAAATATATAGTAAATGTCACATTAAGTTAAAGGCATGCTCCAGCTTGGCTACATCCTAACTGAGGAGATGTACCAGTTCAACATCCTCTTAATGGTTCCTTTCCATTATAACCTTCAGCAATATAACAGACGCTAGAGTTAAAGATATACTAAAAAGGGAGAAAAGCGGTGAGGTTATATATATCATCCTTCAACTTTCTTTCACAGTTCTTCTGCCATCCTACCTGTCAACCCTCCCACCCACTCCATCAGGTCCAGTAAATTAAATGTTTGGACAAATTTTGAATTTCACCAATGCTGATGCAGAATAATGGTGCCAAATCAGACCACAGAGCTGACCAGAGTACACTTTGTTTTTCCAGAAGGATGTTGCCTTGTCAGCTTCTGTTTCACAGGAAACACATGAAGCGGTAAACACCACTCAGTTAGCCATTTCATGGAGACTTTAGCTTGTCACAACAGAATTTCACATTGAGGAATATACTGAAATTTGACTGAGATCTATTCCTTTTATTAAAGACATGAAGACAGTTATCAATAAATGTATCACCTCTAGGATAGACTACTGTAAGGAACTGTACTTATCTGTCCTGCAGCTAGTGCAGAATGATGCAGCACACCCAAGACTTTGTTTAGTTTATTTTTTACGCTCATTTTTTTGTAATGAATTTAATTGTAATAATTTCTTCCTCTTGAGTTTCTGTGTACAGTTCTTCATTCAACTGTGGTTGTTTTATAGTTTGTTTTATGCAAGCTTGATTTAACTTAAGCAAACACTTAATTTTATTCAAAGTGAAGAAATTTGCATTAACTGCTTGTGATACTGGAGCTCTTCATTTATGGTAAATCAAATTACACTTTGAACAAAAAACTATGTTTCTGTTTATAAAGATGATAAAAAGAGAAAATATTCGTCTGCAGAAAACAAATATCTTCTCTGCACACAGAAAAAGGTCATGTGTGGCCTACAGTACCAACAAAAATAGGAAGCTGTGAGACTCGAGGAGAATTCCCTGCATTCCCGAACTGTGAGGAAGAGCATCTTGTGATATAAACAGTCCTGAATTAACGTCATTTCTGGGAGTTATGACAACATAATGGGAACATTTACATGAACAGAAATCTTAAATAAGACAATATTCAGATTACATGATAATGTCATCGTTTGCTCCCATCTAAAGGCTTTATTATATAAAAGTGTGTTTTATTATGTCCACCCTTTTCTGCTCTGACTGCAGAAGGCTGGGGAATAAATCTTAAAGCAGCAAAATGTGTTACTATATAATTTAATTATTGCATAATCTAAGTATGACCTTCTTCGGATTAAAAGGAGATTTCAGTTTTTAAAGTTGTGTGACATACTTTTATAAGTAGCCAGTGCCTTCAGCAGACAGCAGTCAGAAAACTCTCAACTTTGGAAAAACGGGGAGGAATTCAGAGAATTAAGCTAAAGTTTTCTTGCACACAAATGTTAACACCTGAAACCTGAAACATTTCTTAGTCCCTTTGAGCAAATGCTAAATGTAGTTAAGCCTCTGATGCATGAATTATTAAAACACAGTGCCACATTTTTTTCCACATACAATATTTACCTTCTACAGACATGTACAGTGGTGCTTTTCCTTATTTTTAATATCTTTTTTAGTTTATTTATTTTGATCTACTGTATAAAAAATTAATAAAATAATATGTTATTATATTTATATAATATAGATATTCTATAGAAATATAATTGTATCATTTTCTTATCCTGTTTATTACTGGGGCGAACTTTGTAATCACAATGTATGTTCATATCTTAAAGTTTATACTATATTTATTTATTCTTCAGTGAGTGGCAGTGCATAGGATCAGTGACCCCAAACCCTGGTCCTCAGGCCCACTATCCTGCAGGTATTGGATGTTTCCCTGTTGCAAAGACACCTGACCAAATTAAGTGGGTCTCGGCACAAGTCTGCTACTGAGCCATTAATTTGAGTCAGGTCTGTTGCAGCAGGGAAACACTGAACGTCTGGGCCTTGAGGACTGGAGATGGGCATCAGGGATCACTGTATTGGATGACTCATTAATGTCCACTGAAGTGGTTAATTTGCAAATATGCCATCTTTACCCATGAATACACTAGAAAACACCCTTTAAATAGGTGTCCACTGTAGTGAACACAATGCATGAAAGGATTAATTTGATGCTGGATTCCTTTTCTCAACTGAAGAACATCCAATGGGCGAAGCATTGTTGTGTGTGTGGTTGATGCTCAACATATCCTGGGATTCATGATTCTGCCAGTCGAATCCCCAAAATACCAAACACAAGACCATAAAAATGGATGAAAAAAATCCCAAATGAGAGACTAACTGTAAATAACTGTCTTAACAAAAGATACAAGTTTATAATTCACTATCAAACACTTTGAATTGGTTTTAGGTTGATTTGTTTAAATGGCAGAAAATTGCTCCTTTTGTTGCCAATTTGTGAGTAGCAGTTAGTTTAGCTCCTGATTTCCAAAAACTGAGAACACTCTGATTGATATACTCATGAGGAGGTATATTTTCTGACTAATGGATATTTTAAGTAATTTGATTATGCTTGTATATAGCAAAAGAAAAGTTAAAACAAGTTTTTAATGGAGATTTATTGAGTTTGAGAGTTTTTTTTTCCATCATGCTCATTACTAGCCCTTGTCCCAGGTATACATTTAAATTTAGTGTACGCAGAAGTATAAAAACATGCTTCATGGTCAAATATGCAATACTAGGACATGTCATCATCACACCTTCGGTAAATTCTGTGCATCTCAGTTAAAAATCTGCTTCTCTGCAGGCTTCGCTCATGGCTGCAGTCTGTCCAGCAGATGTCGAATGAGGCAGCAGGGATTTGCTTCCATTTAGCCACAAGAGCATAACTGAAGTCCAACAATTAGGTTGGGTGATCAGATCTGGCTCACAGTCAGCATTCTAGTTCATCCCAGAGGTGCTGCATGGAGCAAAGATCAAGACTCAGGTGCTTCAATGACCAACAGGGAAAAGTATTTAGTTATGGATCTGCACACACACAACACAATGCTGAAACACAATCTGCAGACAAAGCAGTGGAAGAACACCAGAGCTAAACCAGTACTAAATAGTAAGATGGCTTTCACTGCTGATTTTTCATGCTCATCATGTAAAAAATATTTTGTTTTAGTTCCCTAAATCTTTTTATTAAGCCAAATGCTAAAACATTGTTGATTTCAGCTTCTCATATATGGATGTTTTCTCCTTCTCTTTGTCTTAAATGAGAAATATGTTTGATTTAAAAATTCATCATACCTGAGCCAAGTTTTTCAGATGTCTTAAGTTGTTTGTCAAAACAGTCAAAAACCCCAACGTACTGTACATTAATCCATTTTCTATGAATGTTTTCTTTTGTGCAGCAATACAGGAGAGAGGCTGAACCCTATCCCAGAAGTCACTGAGCAAAAAGCAGGGTGCATCCAGGTTGGATTACTAATCATAATCCACTCTGGATGCATTTTAACCTAACCTGCATGTTTTGAACGTGTAAGGAAGCCATACATGGAGAAACCCCACATGGCCACATGACAGCATAAAAAAACAGGAACATCTTGTTGTGGGGAAATACGGCGAAACACAAAACCATTGTGAAACCCCAACATGTTAAATGTATTACTTGTTTCAAGTATAAAAAATAAAGCCATTAAATGTAAAAAAAATTAGGAAGCTAGGGAGAGTTTGTCTTTGTAAAGGTGATCTAAACTGTAGTGAATTAAAATGGTTAACTGATTGTGGGTTTTCATCCTGGATGGGGAAAACAAGCTGTTTTTGATTTTTTTATTTTAGCTGCAAGAAAAAAAAATAACATAACATTTTACCCAGTAATGAACACACACTGTCAGCTGCAACACAATAATTCACTGCAATCCGTTTGTTTCCAGATAGGCAGCTATTTTAATGAACTGGCTTATATTTACAGTTATAAGTCGAACTAATGTGGATTTAATTGGATTACAACTGGACTGCAATGAATTGTATTGAATTTGGCTGAGTCTGTTAAGTTCCTTGAGGTGATGTTGTTGTGAATTGGCAGACACAAGTATTCTTTTGCCCCTGCTGCCATTGGTCTGCTGAACAATTAGCTCTATTTTCTGTTTTTATTTATGATTATCCATTTGCTATTTATGGTTGTTTCTTAATGATTGCTGCATCATTTGACTGTTTTACTGCTTGCTGCATAGCAAATTACCCCACAGGAATAATAAAGACTCCTTGAACCTTGAACTCCTTGGCCATATCTTTTAGAAATATCACATCAACTTCCACTGCTACGCCGATGACACCCAGCTCTACCTCTCCCCCAAACCTGATTCCCTTATTCCACCTACATCCCTTGCTGACTGTCTTCATGAAATAAAGTCCTGGTTTGCTTTCATTTTTCTCAAATTAAAATGATAACAAACAGTAATGTTACTTATGGGTATTAAATCCTCTTCAAACCTGTCCTGCAGCAGCTCCACTGGCTCACTATCATATACCCTGACCTCTGCAACACTGATTAATTTCTGCTTTTAAATCAAAACTCAAAACCCATCTGTTTAAACTGTCACTACCAGTGACCAATTGCTCTGTACATTAGTTAAACTTTTAAACTGGTTAGTTTAAAATGTCCTGTTTTAATTCATTTTATTGTATTTTATTCTGTTCCTGTAAAGTGACCTTGAGTGTCATGAAAGGCACCCAGAAATAAAATGTATTATCATTATTATTATTATTACAGTACATGTTAGCTTTGTTGCTCAAAGCTTCATATCATGCTAACTTTAGTCAGAAATAGATAGAAATAAGGATGCACCGATTGATTGGCCTGTTATCACAATGGGAAGATTTTCTGCTTGATCAGCTTCTACAAGTGCCAGGAATATGTCATCCCTGTGATGCTTGAATATGGCATTCAGCTTGACTGGAAGGGCATGTTTGTGCAGAAAAAAAATGCCATTATTCAAGTGATTCCATTTGAAAACAACCTAAAGGTGTCTTGGTGAATTCCCCTGTTTTAATTACATCAATCTTCATTTTCAAAAGTGCACTTTTTTTTTTAAGTTCCATTGATTTTATTTTTTAAGAGAAAACCTGAGTTTCATCAGAATTGGAATTAGCAGATTGGGAATCTGAATTATCCAAGAAATTTGCAATCAGTGCATCTCTACACCTATAGAATGTCATTGTAAGCTTAAATTAAAACATACAGTACCACACAAACACACACAAACACATGTTTAAAATATGTTTAGCACGTAGTCTCACATATGTCCTTGTATGCATCTGGATAATCGCTGCCTTGGGAAATCTTTCCACTGTCACACAGCCCTGAATATCTGTCAGCAGCTCAGAAATACACAGTACACACACACAGGCTCAAACACATCAGATGCATACACTGGAATCTGACTGTAGGTAACTCAACAGATTTATAGAGCGGTGTGGCCAGTTTCTGATATAAAAAAATACTGAAAGCTTAACAGCTACTCAGTCTGCAGGTCTGTAATGTCGATCACATGAAGTAGTATTACTCCTTCACTGCAATACTTGATTGTGGCATTGAGTACCGGATTAGTTTCTTTTTGCCAGGTATCATCCTGCAGTTTCATCATCATGATCATATAAGTGACACTTTAGTTCCACAAGCTGCTACATAACAGCTAGTTCTCTAATATGCTCTACCACAGAGATTATCAAAGCAGAATGTTAATTGCGTTTCATTACTGCACCACAAGCAACTCAAACATGATCTCAGATTAACACTAAACTGAGTGTAGCCTGATTGCTTGGAGAGGCTCATAATGAGAGTATGTATTTTGTGGCAGCATTGGTCTGGTATTTGAGCTGTGTGGCCAGAATCTTTGTGTAGAGCAGAAAGGTGACAGACTGGCAGGTAAGAGCAGCACAGGTGACATAGCAGAAGAATGTGGTTTTACATCCTGCTGATGATGCTCTGAAGATATGTGTGCACATAAACTAAACGCCAGAACTGAGACAGTCTTAAGTTTAGAATAAGAAGCTAAGTGTGAATGTGGATTGCACAGAAAAGCATTTTAAGTGGTCAGTAAGACAACAAAAGCTCATATCTGATACATACTGTTTCAGACCTATTTCATAACTTAATGGAAAAAAAATTACTTAAAACTTTGTTGTAAACAATCTAGTATTTGTCTTCTGCCCCCTGGTGGATACCTTTTGCACTACAATAATTCTGACATGCGGTAATAAACGGCACATATATTGAATTTATTTTTCTTTAATTAATTTTTTTACATTTTGTTAAAGGGCCAAATAGAGACCTGCCCATTATTTAATGAGTCAGACTTTTAAGAGCTAAAAAGTGGCACCAAAATTGAGTAGGAGGGGATCATAGATACAAAAGTAAGTAATGAGGTGACAAAACAATGAAAAACTAAAAGAGTACCAGATGGTACCAGATGTACAAGACAAAGAAATTCCAAATGTTAATTATATGGTTCATGTAGCCTGTGTTGTGGCTAGATGAAACAAGCCGTGCCTCTATCATTGGTTTCTGATTATCAGCAAGACTGTTCGGGTAACGGCAGTGGGTGAATCTGTGCTTTTCCTGCAGATGGCTTTGGTCATTTTTTAAGTCAGGTTGAACCTGTTTCTTCATGCTCTTTTAGGACGTGGCCGGCAACAAAGGTGACATATGAATTGAAATGCTCGTTTGACTTGTTTAGTAAATCTAGGCCTTGAATGCAATCACTGATCAAAACCTTGGGTTTCACTTGAACATCATAAAAACATATTTTTGTGTTCTTTTTTTGTGGAGCACTCTCACTTTGAACCATAACAAAAGAACAACAAAAAGACTCCCCTTTTTCCTTTCTCCCTTTGCATCTTACTACAAAGACACTAAGTTATTTATTTTCTTCATTTTAGGGGACTCCACGATGGCTGATGAAATTATAACAAGGAACAATCTCTGCAGATGAAACAACACCTTGCCTTGGGCTCCTCAGAGCTCCTCTGGGTTTTCTTGGAACTGGTAGCAGCAAAGACACACAGCCCAAATAAAGCATAACTGTTAAAACCAGGGAGAGATATTTATGGCGCTCCCTGCAAGGCCTTGCTTCCTCCTTGCGACCCACATTCTGTAACGGTGAAATATTCATCGCTGCTATCACCACAGATCTGGATGGAAGCCAAAAACAGCGGAGCTTGTTGTGTTTGGCAATGCTGCATATTTAAAGAGTCATCAAACGATGTGTTTCCTTGGATCATATTTTACATTTCAACAAACATGTATTTTTCACATGAGTAAAAAAAGAAAGCTTTCTCACACAGGAAGAAAGGAAAGCAAAAGAAGTGAGTAAATTTTGCATATTTGGCTCTCAATCAAACAGAATCCTCCGTCTCTAGGCTTCATCGTTATTCTGTTTTTAAAATGTCATCTCTGATTTCATTTGGCCTCTCGAGGCTCCTAAACTGGGCATCAGATGCCTTTAAAGGAGAAACCCCTCCAAGCAGCACATGTTAATCCCTCATCTGTCTGCAAACACAAACAATCTTTGTTCAACATTGCACCAACATGAAACAAAGGTGAGAACAGCTACTGTTAGCAATTCTGCACATATGCAGCACTTATGGGGGGAGGAATGAAAAAACTGCAGACACTGAAGACTAAAACAGCATAGCGAGCCTGCTGGAAAGAGCACCTGCTATGTTATTAGAGAACATATGCTCTTCCTCTCAGCTACAAGTCATTCAAGGAGCTTCAATACAGGATGATTTGCTAAGTGTTACAAACAGGAGTAAGCCATCTATCTTTACTACTCATATGAAAGCCATTAACACTAACACAAATACATCTTCAACCACCTTTTTTGAGATACTGGTCAGTAGGTTATTGATTTTTAACATGAAAATCACAAACACTTTTGCAGCTGTGCAAAGGCAGCCACATTATTTCTTTAACTTGATTTCATCATATTCATTTCCATCATCTACATGTACATGTGCATCACAGTATGCAATAAACAATGTGTCTGGTAAACTGGATACCAAATACTTAAAAGCAATATCCTAAATATAATCAACCACTCAATAGCTTCCCTTCTTCACTCATCCTTCACTCATCCTGATCACTGATAAATTAAACATGTGACCCAGATTAAGCATATAAAGAAGCATGTGAGATGTCAGCTTATCTAATCATGTAAAAAGTTTAATTTTACTCAAAACACTACATTTTGCAGCACAATTAAAAAACAAATGAGTGATGATGTAAAACTAAGGAAAAACTAAAGTTCCCACTTTATGTTTCTATGTTTCTGAAATTTGTTATTGAAACCTAATTCAAGAAATTAAAAATAAAATACAAAATAAAGTGTATAAATGATATAATACTTAAAAATAACTTGAACTTGAAAACAAAAGGCCTGACACTTGTCTTCTGATGTAGGCTTACACCAATACCAGCTTCTCTATTTCACAGTATTATGATGAAATGCTAATGGCTGATGGCAAATATGCTCACATTTATTATCTAAAAGCAATGCTACATAAGTTTCTAACCATAAAACTCTGTGCTTCTGATTCATTTTGATAGCACAGACATTCACTGAGCATTGTTTGCCCTGCAGCACCCCGAGGTTGGGAAACCACATTTCAAAACAATTTTTTTCCAGCCCAGGGCATCACGTGACAGTTGTATGTGCAGTCAGGAGAGGCAGGTGAGGCCTCACTTGTCATGATAACAAAAAAAAAAATAAAAACAAAACATAAAAATAAATATTAATATTTTCCACTGATCTGTGTTAAAGATGTATTTTCAGTATGACTAACACATTTTTGACAGTTTATTAAGTAAAAATTACCGAATTTGAGTATTTCCCAATCAAATACAGGCCAGAAACCCCGGTGGAGGCACGGGTGAACTGTGCCTCAACTCTGACTGCACGATCCAATACAAACTGGGTTGCATGGCACGTGCCCATTTCTGTTCCTCAGCATATCATCAATATGAACTTTACAGAAATATTTGTTATAAGCCATGACTCTCTACAGTCTGTGTAATGTCTTTAATGTATTTGTGAGAGAAATATTCCTGTTTATTGTACAATAAAATCCAGAGAAAAGTCAGCAGGTGAGGCAAACAGTACTCTGCCTCACCTCAAAGATGCACACTCACACGCTAACACTGTGTATGCGCTGTTGCCAACTTAGAGACCTTGTAGCTATATCTAGCTAGTTTTCAGACCTCTCTACCACTAGACTAGCGACGAATGTAGCAACTTTTTTGGTATTGTTGTAGACTTTTGGAGACTGTATATGAACGTAGTTTACTCTACTCTTATATGAGGAGCGGGTGTTGCACAGACCCCTCCCCTGTCCAAAAGCAATCAGAAGAGGCTTCACGCAGCAGCAGCTCCCAGCTGCATTCAGAGCAGGAGATGATCACCTCTGCTTCATCACCAGGCTGAAAATGAAACGTACAAAGCTGCTGCTGGATGATCCCGCGCTAGCTTACCGTCAGAGGAAACATTTAGAAAGTTAAATGTGTTGTGAAATGTTGCAGACTCCTAATTAGAAAACAACCTACATTTAATAAAATTAAACTACAAAAAAGAAAAAATTATTTTCACCCTTTTAAACATTTTTAGCTTGTCTTTTCGTCAATTTTTTCCTTTCCCACGACATTCCTCTCCACAGCAGCCTACATTACAACTACATGTGCCAGGCTATTATGCACATCAGATGATGACGTCGTTTAGTGACTTCTAGCAACGTTTAGGACAGCCAATAGCTACTTTTCTCACTGAAGAGTTTGTAACAGTAGGTGTATAAATGTAACTGAAAGAGGAATGCTGATGGGATATGAAGCATTGTCAGTAGTTGCATGCTGTTGAATGGATATTGAAAAAAGATGCTCTTTTCAGTTCTTACAATTGCAAATAAGTGCCTCACTAGTCATGCCTCAATCGTAGCAAGCTAAATGATGGTCTGGCTGCTGTGTTTGTCCAAATAAATTAGCTTTGACAAGGGGAGTTTCATGGGTATGACAACCAGATTGTTTCTAAATGTGTTTTTTTTTATAACTCACACCAAATGGCACACCAGTCTTTTTGGATGCATGCACCATGGCTGATTCAGCAAGGATGCAAGAGGAGATTATCAAAGAAAGAAAAGGAAACAAATTAAAGTGACAAAGGAAGAGGTGACACCAGTGGCAACATCGGACTAACTTTTACTGGCTGGAGAGCTCAGAGAAGAGACAGGATGCAAAACAGATGCTAAATTAGCCCTCAAGGCACCAAAATGTGTAAATCTGCCAAAGGTCATTAGCTCCACTTTAAAGTCCATATTTTCTCATTTCTAGTTAGAATGTTTCATATGAACATAAAAAGCCTGCATCTTCATTCCCCCAGTTCTGTATTCCCTGTGTTAATTTCATGCAGAGATTCACACAAGCCCCAGAATTAAACAACTCACCATTAATGCCATGAGATCTCCTGCAATGTGCGAGCCTTGTAAAACTGACTGAACTGAGAAATGTGGCCTTTTTTTTACTTTTATGGAACATTTTGACAATCATGTCTTGAAAAATGGAAATATATTGGATAATTTTAGAAAATATGTGACAACAGTAATCTCTAACTTCAAAGGACACTACACCAACACTGCCTGTGAGACGTGGCATGGTCATTAAAAGTATGGCTCATATATTCCTACATCTATATCAAAGTAACGATACAGACTTTTTTCTGCCATATTAAGCCTACTTTTTACTTACTATGTGTTTGTTCCATAATTCCATCTGAAATAGAGGGTATGTCTCCTAGAGTTCATTGTTAAAAGACATTTCTTTTCAGATGAATGAAAATGTCACTGCAGGGACTCTCTTTATGCAAAGCTATTACTCAGCCAGCTAATTCCTGTGTCTTGCAGCATGCTTGGTGACTTTTCATGTTAGACATGTTATCCATTGTGTTGGCATCAACTGATATTAATCCTGAAATGCCCTCCTAGTTGGGTTGTTTTTTATTAAAATATATTTTTAAACAAATATCTATCATTGTTAATGAAAATAGAGATGACTAAAGCCTTAAATAAGGCTGCCTAGTTAAAGCAACAGAAATATATTTACATGTTTCATTGTCAGTCAAATATCAATATATGGTGTTTTTATGATAACTCGCACTGCTGCAAAGGCCTAGATGTGTATGAAAGTGTGTCACAACAAAAACAGTCAAGCAGAAGTCTTCCCTGTGCTTTAATCAAAGGAATTGCTTATCTTGGACATTATGTTCATGATTGTGAGCATGAAAAATCAGCAGTGAGAGCCAGATAAAAGTGGACTGCTCCTCTTATCAGGCATATCATCAAGCCACACTCTGAAACTAGCCGTCAAGCAGCAGGTTTGATCCCCCCCCCACCAGACATCATCTGAATAATAATTGAATTTATCTGTCCCAGTACTAACAGGAAGCTTTCCACAAGACAGTGAATGTTCGGTTGCATGTGTTTAACTACAGCACAATAAAACCTGAAATACTTGTTTATACAGGTTCTAGATATTCTTGTTTACCCTCACACTGTAAATACTAGCCCAACAGTCTCAGTTTTAGTGTAGTGCTCTAACTTGAGCTCTAAATTTAGCTTGAAAAGAGCAAGGAAACTGCAGTGAATGAGGAAATAACCTTTCTTGTTCAGAGTAACGGAAATAATTGCTATTTACACTGTTATATAAATGACATTTTCTCTTATTCGAGTTCATTAAAGCCTCAGTCAGCAGCAAGGGACAATGCAACCCTGAATGCACTGCAGAAATCTACCCTGAGAGGTTAAACTAAGAAGAAATTAGGGCGAGGGAGCGGGGAAGCCTGGCTGGGTGAGTCATCACCTGCATCATTTAGCTTCCCTGCATCGAAACTAAGGCAGCTTGAGACAGTCTGAGGAGAAAGAGAAGACTTAAAGATGCAGTCCAGGAATCAGTGTGGATTTGCTTAAATGGACACATGTTCCAAAAGAATTAATAATCTGATTAGCCAAAACACTAAAGCCTCTGTTAATAACACTGAACATCTCATTACAATCCAATGTGCTGCTGAGAAATCACTTATTTGACTTAATCCACCCAAAAAATGGCAACAGCATTCTTTGACCGGAGCTCCGTCCATCAGCATGACGTGTTAGTGCTACACCCTGACAAAGACCCTGAAATTTTAAACTGCTTATCAAAATCTGAGCCTGGCCCATGCAGGACCCACCTAACAAAGAACAAGACCCAAAAGATCAACTGTACACAACCTGGGAATGTACATCACAGGACAACCCCAGTACTAAACTGTTTTGGTGGCTCAAAAATAATGAGCGATAATGGCCCAAAAATAATCAAAGATTAATGAAATCGGCAAAGAATCTGTAAAGAGAGCTGCAATAGATGTGCAGGTAATGATGGTGATTATAATATTTTAATATATGTAATAATATAATTAGTAAGGCAAGACAAGGCAGTTTATTTGTATAGCACATTTCATGTACAGGACCATTCAAAGTGCTTTACATAAAACAAAGGCATTACAGATATTTAGAAATAATAAAATGCAGCAACACATAATCACAATAAAATAATAAATTACATTAAAATGATTAAAAGCAAGATAAGTTAAAAAAATAAAAAAGTTAACATGCAGATTTCATGCATAGGCGCATGAGAAAAATAAATGTTTTTAACCTGGATTTAAAAATGTATACATTCGGTGAAAT
Organism: Melanotaenia boesemani; assembly: GCF_017639745.1. Lineage (NCBI taxonomy): Eukaryota > Metazoa > Chordata > Actinopteri > Atheriniformes > Melanotaeniidae > Melanotaenia > Melanotaenia boesemani. Next base: position 5,245,062 of record NC_055702.1, read on the forward strand.
TTTAATCTCCACTGGTAGTTTATTTCACTTGTTTGCAGCATAACAGCTAAATGCTGCTTCTCCATGTTTAGTCTGGACTCTGGTCTGGACTAGTTGACCAGAATCTTTGGATCTAAGAGCTCTGCTAGGTTTATTTTCTCTGAACATATCACAGATGTATTCTGGGCCTAAACCATTCTGGGATTTGTAAACAATCAGATGGATTTTAAAATCTATTCTGTGACTGACTGGAAGCCAGTGTAAAGATTTTAAAACTGGTGTGATGTGTTCAGATCTCCTAGTCCTGGTTAAAACTCTAGCAGCAGTGTTTTGGATGAGCTGCAGATGTTTAATGCTCTTTTTAGGAAGTCCTGTTAAAAGACCATTACAGTAATCCAGCCTACTGGAGATGAATGCATGGATGAGTTTCTCTTGGTCTTTCTGGGAGACTAAACTTTTAATTCCGTTGATGTTTCTGAGCTGGTAAAAAGCTTCTTAGTGAAGCTTTGATGTGGCTGCTGAAAATCAGGTCTGAGTCTATCAACACTCCAAGGTTACGAACTTGGTCGGTGATTTCAAGAGCCCGAGTCTCCAGGTGTTTACCAATCCTGACCCTCTTCTTTTTGCTACCAAATAGAATAATCTCAGTTTTGTCTTCATTTAATTGTAGAAAATTCTCCCTCATCCAGGTGTTTATTTGCTCCAGACACTGACACAATAAGTCTATTGGACTGCAGTCGTCTGGTGACAGAGACACATAAAGTTGTGCATCATCAGCATAACTTTGATAATTAATGCTATAGTTCTGTAACATTTGACCCAGAGGGAGCATATACAAGTTGAACAGAAGAGGTCTAAGGACTAACCCCTGGGGGACTCCAGAAGTCATGGCCACTCGTTCAGATTCATAGCTGCCGATCGTAACAAAATAACTCCGGCCTTCTAAATAGGACCTGAACCAGTTAAGGACCGCTCCAGAAAGTCCAACTCAGTTTTCCAGCCTGTGCAATAGGATTTTGTGATCTACAGTATCAAACGCAGCACTGAGATCCAGCAGAACCAGGACTGATACTTGACCAGAATCAGTATTCAACCTAATGTCATTTAACATTAGATCCCTAATAATAATTTTTATTTCAGATTTATGCTGGGTTAGGCTACAAATTCCCCTCGACACTTGATGGGCAAAGTGGTATAGATAATGGATGGCTGGATGGATGGATGGATGGATGGATATTTCAGATTTAACATAAGGCATTTGAATAGTTACATTCTTTAAAAAAACTAGTTTCCTGTCAATTTCATGGTATTTACATGTACTGTTATAAAACCTTTATTTTAAACAATATTACATTAAAAATAGTTTATTAATCCCAGAGGGAAATGCTGAATTATATCAAGAATCTACAATATATTTTCTTCTGAAATGTCTCGAGTAAAAGCCAAAATGGACTTCAAAGGAAAGAAACAATAACCTTAAATTTGATCCTGCATAAAAAGTTCTTGCCACTGTTGTTAGTTCACTTTAAAGTACTTAATCTGGACTTCTTTGGGGACTTGGCAACTGCTTCGTAGTGTATAGCTGCTGTAATGAGCTGAGACGATTGAATTGATGTGAAAGAAGCAGAGAACTAAAAACAGAGAAACCCACTTAACAAACTGGGTCAGAGTTGTGTTAAGTAGCCAGAGGAGCTCCCTGAATCCGTCACACATGAATACTCGGAACAGACATGGATAGGATGTCACAGATGATGAAAAAAATAGAAAAAAACTAACTCCACTGGTTCGGTATTGACAGTATTTCTCACTGACAGTAACCTTCACCTCCATCTGCTGAAGGTTACTGTCAGTCAGGCTGGGTTTTCTCTAAATCCCGTCCTAACCATCACACCAAACAGCCTTTTAAACCTTAACATCCCACTCTGTCATCACAATCACCAGCTTCAGGGTCTTCCTACATCAATAATGGCTCAACGCTTCAGCAACGCGGCTACCATGTACACAAAAAGTCCTTGAAGCCAACTTACGATGACACATGGGGATGGTGCATCGTTTCAGCAGCTGTGATGGTTGCTACAGAAGGCAGTGCAGAGTGACATGAAGCCTCTAAGCATGACAAACCGACTGTGTCTGCAGATACACTGGCTGCAAAGATGCAGAGATTCTTCATTCCAGAGAGGAAGAGGAGCCTTTTTCTGTGAATGATGAGGGCTGGTGCTCATTACACTGCAGAGTATATTGAACATTAGTGTGACTTTGCAATTGTTCAACTGTTCCTAGTGTGGAAAAACAGATGCTGATAATAAAAGCATGCTAATAATCTAGAAAAATTGTGATAATGATCTAACAAGAACAGTGTTCAGACTAAAAACTGCACTGCATAAAATAATGTAACCTATATTTATGAGGTTTAATTTTTAGTCTCAAGAGCAAGATTTTGACATAATTGTAAATAAGAAAAGCAGCTGTAAATAATCCAGATCTAAATAGATCTCAAAAGGTGTGACTGGACAGATCTTGACGTCTTAAAGCAGTAGCCTTGAGAAAAAAGTGGACTTAGCTTAAAGAACTGACTGAAAACGAGCTGCATGCTCCCTCCCTCCCTCTTCAGCTCTGCTTTCAAAACCCATACCACAGAATGTGAGCTATGCTGCCTGTTATAAAGTACTTGTATACATGTGGTACATGCTGATTGAAAAAATGTTTATGTTGCCAAAAACAGCCAAAATACAAAGAACAATCCAATTTTATAAATGATGGCTACAATGACCGACAGTCCAAAACAAACCAGTTTCACGATGAGCACTGATATCTACAGATGCAGCACGTCTCACGTTTTTCACTACTGCAGTTTTACATTGACTCTTGATGTTTTGCTGCATATTACAACATAGACATTTGACACCTTTAAACAACAGTATTATCTGCTCGGGGCTGAGTGGGGCCACTGCTCTCTCTGCTTTGGCTGTCCTGGGCTCTGTGCTCTGCAGACCTGCCGGGCATTTGGGGCCTCGGGCTCCCCCCTGTCTCCCCCGGATGCTTTGGGGTGAGGTGTGGTCACGGCAAGCACACGTTTCATCCTTGTTGCATGATCACACATGCATGTTCGCATTCACACATGCATGCTCACAAACACGTTTGTCTCTTCATCCACTTACCAACTAGATGTTGCTGTTGTTTGTGTGTTGGTACGTTTCTCTACAGATATGTTTGATGACTGTTTGATTTAATCATTATCCTAATTTCTTTATGTATCATGTAGTACTGTGTTTGTTTATATTGTTTTTGTGAATACTGATGTGATTTAAGGAACCTAGACAACTTTTATTTCCACATTTCAAATCTGTCCTTTTCTCTTTTTAGCTCTTCCTCTGTCTCCCTGTCAGGTTCGGCACCAACATATCAAGACTAAAGAAAATAAGATTATAATAAAAATATTCCAAACATCAAGGGCAGCCATTTATACATGTCTGCCTTGGTAAATTTGTCCGGCAAAGGACAGGACAGGGTTTAAAAAAACAAAAAATAACAAAAACTGTATTATCTTTCAGGACAGATTACTAAGCCAAAAAACACTTATGTGGAGGAAGCAGAGTTAAGTTATTAAAGATGGCATCAGATGACTCCCAGTTCAACATATCTAACACATTGTTTGCCACAGCTGTTTCATTTCTCTACTTCACTCTCATTCATCATCAGTTAGGAGTAGGGTTGTTAGCAGACAGAAAATTACAAAAGGTTAGGGCTTACATTTCACAGTTTCTAACAATGCTGTGACATTGCCTCATTGTAGACAATTGTTCCTGTTAGACATTTACTGGTGAGACTCGGCTGTGGTAACTGCCAGAACCTGTCTTATAAGCAGTGTTTATAAACCTTTAACTCATTAACATATTACCCAGATGACCCTTCACTAAAACAGCAGACCCCCACAATGTATCACATAATGTCATCTTTCGGTGACAATTGATCAAACTAGCATGATTATTACCTCTTTGAGAATTCTGAAACCCAAACTCTTTTTGAATGACTGTTTTTGATTTTCCATTTCAGAGGATCTGGGGTTTTCCTATTCTGCTCGGCTAGGTCGAAGAGTTTCTTGGAGTTGGTTGTTATTAGTATCATAGGAGTTCCTTTTAATGACTCAGCTAATGAGTAATAAAGGGCGTCAGTACGCTTCCCAGTTGTTAAATCACTCCTACCCGTAGTTACAGGACATTCATATTGCAAAATGGAGAACATTTCTTGACTATTTTATTCATTTGCAACTGAAAATCAAATGAAATTTGAATATTTTAATCACTTTTAAGGTAAAATGTTTTAGGAATAATACACTTTAAATCCTTCTTCCTGTTAGAGCATCATCTATGCCATTTATGCAGTGATCTTTACCACCATAGAGCTGATTGCCACGTGTAAATCCTAAAAGATAGAGGCAGACAGAGATGGGGGATAAATGCTGCAATGGTTGAAGTTTCCAGCAGTGACATCTTAATGTTTCTCATCACAGAGCTCCTTCGCTGATTGCTCTCTCACAAAATGCATTTTTTTGAAGAGAGAGAGAGAAAAAAAAACAAATAGAGCTAAGATAAGAGATGACGTGTCAGCACAGACAGCTAGGAGGGGAGTCAATGAGGGGTGCTGCAGCGCCTCTGTGTAAGGTTACACTGCTCTGTGAGGACGACTGTGTCATCATGCGTGTGATGAAATGCTTCAACTGCTCGTCTGTCTGTTGTCAAACTGTGTTTGACTCCGTTGCACACTGCAGCGGTTTGGACCTGAATGTTCACACCAGGAATCTTTACTGTGATGCTTCAGAACAAGGTGGTGCAGAAAAATGTGTGGTTCATTGTGCTCTAGGACATTCCCACAGGGCAGTCTGTACGCATTTTTCTGTCCAAGTTAGTCACAAAACATGAAGTGTTGCACAAAGTGGGCAGAGAAATTCATAATAAAAATAGATTACATGCTCAGTTATTATTAAGATATGTTCAAGAAGACACGTGTGTTTACAGTAATATAAACTTGCAGAGGACATCTGCATGTATATGTACTGCAGTTAGCAAGCCACGTGCTGTAAATTCCTCCACTTACTAAATACTTTTTATGAACTTTGTGTTTGTATTTACTTGAAATAAAAATGTTTGAGAATTATCTTGTGTCAAATCTGAGGTTTAGAGTTAAGGGCAAAAAGTGATTTACGTTCATAAACAATAAGTTTGCCATTTAACACTATGCTTAAAGCCTAAAAATGATCCGTTAAAATCAGGCTATGGATCAGCGTTACACTCTAATATGGAGGACTATCTCCATATTAGATCCACAGCAGCAGTATCACAGAATCACACCACAGAACTGTAAGATGAGATGGTAAAATCTCACTAAAATAATTAATCTACTTCTGCATTAACAATGCCACCAAGCATTGATAGATAGCTCAATAGATAAATAAAATAAACATAAATTACCACAACCATAAAAATTAAAAGAAAGATCTGTGCAGTGTCTGAACACTGTTGTCTGTCAAACCTGAGTTCGAGGCTGATTGGTGGGTAATAGAAGATTGGTTGGTAGAACAAGCTCTAGAATTAGATTTAATAGGAAAGTGTCTAAACTTTTGATTGGTAGTGTGGTTTATATTGTAACAGTCTGAGTGACATGTGACATGAACTGTTTGTTTTGTTTTAATGGTTGTTGACATCATCCTCTAAATGCGACCTCACTTCAGTGTGAACTGCGGCATGTTGTGTTTATGGAGGTAAATCTAAATGCTGATTTGAAAATTTAGCATTTGTGCTGTAATAAAAAAAACAGATATGGGTCACATGGGCAAGAAAGCTGGATTTCAGGCACTTTTGCCTGCACTGTGAACGAAGCCTTTGATATGCTGTGAGTATGATTATGATTAATCATAAGTACAATTTTTTTGGTGCCACTAGCAGGAACTTGGTGCCCTGCGTTCATGATGCACCTGGTGGGAGTAGCGGCCCTGATCACAAGTATTTTTCTGAGAATTTATCAACTAAAATATGCTAATAGTAGGAGCCATGTTGTCTTTTTGTTAAGTTAAGTCCTCCCCAACCACCAGGGCATTGTGTTTACATTTTTTCGTGTTCTGCCTGTGGCGGACGGTGGCCTGGAGTTGTTAAAGGTCAACTCTCTTGTCACTCAGGTGTTGTTAAGCGAAAGAGGCTAAACAGTTTTTCTACTGTGTTCAGTGAAAAAGGTTTTCTTTTGTTTAATTGAAATGTTTTTAAATGGAAATGTAAAGAAATGAACTTTAGAAAGAAAATAAATGTTCTGATTTTAAACATCCAAGGAAGAGTGATCATTAACCTAACTGAATTCACATTGGAACAACGTCAAACAGCAACAGGTAGCATCATAGTGGGACTTAGCCGCTACACTAATCAGCCCCGTACCACTCCTGCAGAGATTCTCCTCCTGTGGACTGCATGTGTGAAGCATCTGCAGAAAATACTCAGATTTAATTGTCCATGTCCAGAAATCCTCCACTGTTCATCTGGGAAAATAATGCATAAAACTCTGTGGATCTCCCTTTCATGCATAGTTTCCACTACAGCGACACCTTTTTAAAAGCTGTTTTCTAGTATATGCATGGGTGAGGACAGTATATTTGTAAATTAGCCACTTCAGTGGACATTAGTGAGTTATCCAACACACTAGTCAATGAAGAATAACAAAATATATATTAATATATAATATTAATAAATAATGTAAAAATTGAAATATAAACATTGTAACTAACAATTTTGCCTCAGTGATAAACAGGGAAAGAATATTATACAACTTTGTTTTAATGGAATATTTATAGGATATAAATATGATAACAATATGAAAAAATACTTTCATGGAGTAGATAAAATAAATTAAATAAATAAAAAGAAAAATATTATTATAAAAATAAAAAGATATCACTGTACATGTCTGTAGAAGTATAATATTGTATGTGACAAAAATGTGTTTTAACACTGTGTTTTAATAATTAATGCATGAGAGCTAATGATAAATGTGTTCCCTTTTCTTAGCAACAAACTTCCAAAAAGCAAAACCCATTTTGTCTGAGGGCAATTTCCAGAAAGGAGGTTTAACAAATCCTGTGATAAAGCCTGTGATCAAGGTTGCTAGATAATCTGACGTCTAAACCTGCGTTGTCACTTTTAAAACACCGGCTATGAAGTAGCTATTACAACCCCTTATTGGTTAAGTCAAACCTATAAAAGGCATCACCCATTGAGCCCCAAAATCATGATGGAAATGACCAAAAAAAGGAAAACAGCTGCATCTGCCACAGCCCACTGTCATGCTTGGTGGAGGATTTCTAGTAAAGTCAACACATGAGATGAAGGACAGGTTTGGGGCGACTGCAACAACCCCTCAGCTCACGATGAGCATCAACTGGGACCACCTGATGATAAGGGGCATCCCAGGGGTTACATCATCAGAACCGGGCAAAGACTGCAAAGTAACTCTGCAAAGTCCATCTACAGCACCAGATCACAAAGGTGGACCTGGAAATAGAATACTTAAAACTGAAGATAAGAAATCCACAGAGACACAGGCAGATTACCATTACCAGACAATAAAAGCTACAAGCCTGCAAAAACATTTAACATTGGTTTAACCATTATTTACGTAAAAGAAGAGCATAACGAGGAAGAGCAAAAGCCATGAGCTCAGAGAGTGAATTACCTCAGACACCCTCAGCCTCAGTCATCATTACACTTGTTTAAGTTATCCACACTGGCAGCATTTTTACATCATCATGTCAGCAGATCCCAGTAAATGACTCAACGGTTGCCATGGAATTCCTGCATAGAAACAAGCAGCCTATTAACGTGATCTATGACAGAGGAGGCTGATGTCACGCAGAGGAGCTCAAGCTGCAGAGAGAAGAGCAAGATTCCCCAGCTGTTTATTCTTTCCCCTTCAGATAAATTAATATTATCTCAGCCATTCATACACAGTGATGATAACCAGGGACCCTCTAATATTAATGATTTTCTTTGTAATCACATTTACTAAATTAACACTTTAGTTGGAGACAGGGGAGGAATTTATCACGCAATTTCAACACGTTCCAAAGTTCAGGAAGAAGGAAAATAAACTGACAAATGACCTTGAAAGTCAAAATACATTAGTTGTGCAGCAGGAATCCAAACAACTGGTCTTAAAGAAAGATCTTCAGGGTATAAAGAGACAAGAAGTCCTCAACATGGACCCATGATGTCAACATTCACTGCAGCCGCCTCATAAATGGCTCTTTGTGCCCACGAGAGGGGCTGCATCGCATAACAATGTTCCTCAATTTCAATCTCACATGATCAATGAACTCATATCAGTACAGATTTTCAATAAGTTTATATCTTAATTATGAGTTTAATTACTTATTCAATAGAGTCTAAAGCTCATTTCTTTAAAAACTTGATCTCTTTTAGAGGAAAACGTAATGGAGAACGTATTAGAGCAATGCTACTTTGAAGCTCATAAGCTGTAATCCAGCAGTGAAACTCTCAGTCAGATTCACATTCAAAAGACAAAATGTTTTCCAAAAATCTGCCTGTTAAAAGTGCCATACTTAACACAAAACACACACACAAACGCAAAACAGTTTCACTAAATTGTGGAGTTTAGCTGTTACATAGTTTTAATCACTACACAATTTGTGTGAATTCACAATTAAAAACACAATCACAATTTAAATCATGCAGGGGGAAATCTGTACATAAGCCAAAGTAACCCCATGACCTAGCGCCTCGTTTTCACTTGTCACTTTTTGATTATTCCCCCTAGTGTTCATTGTGAGGAACTTTACTTCAGCTAATGGACGTTTTGATGTTTTCATGGATATGCAAATTGAATTAGCATGACAGAATGAAACTTCAGCTGCAGAATTTTAAGTAAACTGCACAGTTTAAACAATGCTGATAATCTAGTCCAGTGGTTCCCAACCTAGTGTCCCTGAGGACCCCCTTCATGCAACAGCCAAAAAGCTGTAAACCCCTGCCCATCCTGTGGTGAAACCATGCTAGGTTTTATGCTGTCATTAGCTGCCACCATGAAAGATATATTCTATCTGACTCATTTCCTCTAATAAAACCAAATCTAAGGTAATTATCAACATAGTGATTTACAAAATAAAGATGAATCATCTGCGCTGTGGCATTTCTCATTAATGAAATGATGCAAAGTTAGTGTTTTCTGTACCACAACACGGGTTTCATGTGCATAAAACACCCAAATGATTAACAAAAAACAAACAAACAAACAAAAAAAACCTTCAGTATATGCACCTCAACTTGTACCTGTGTTGACGTGGCCTGATTTAAATCACACTGGCTCTGAACAGTCAAAGCCTCTGAGACCCCTGTGCTTTTTGTGGACCCCCTTATTTAATTAATATTATCAGTGTGTGTTGGTGATCTCATGTCTAAGCAGTAAATTTTAGTTAAAATGACTTCTGTTCTCTTAGGGCAAATTCAACTCAGGAAAGTCCAGGAAAGTCGGTTTGATAAGGCGGTTAATTCCAAATACTTTTGCACCTTTGTTTGAATTGATTTGTTTCACACTACATTTTATTCAAGGGGACCAAACCTACTTGACCATGTCACGCAGTTACAACAGCTGCTTGCTAGAGGGCGATACTCCCTTAAATGACCATTGACCAACAAGAAAGAAGAAAATCTGGCTCTTCGATTGGCCAGAACCCAAAACAGCTCTTTCACTGCAAGTAAACAATGGAGCAAACATAAATTTATACAGTCTTGTGGTTTCTGTTTATCCTTTGGTGTTAAGATCTAATGCAGCTTTCACCAGGATTTGTCCAGTATGCCCAGGTAGACTGTCCTACGCCACTTCCTCTCTCTGGTTCACCGGATGGTCTGTTTTTAGCACACCGGGCCAGAGTTTGCTTGCAAGCAGACCGAGATCTCCAGTTTTCAAGAGGACAAGAGTCCAAATGTGTGTTCATCATGACTCAAGAGGTCCAGACTATCCATGGAAGCGAACCAGGGTTTGTTTAAGGTGGACCAAACAGTGCAAGTGTGAATGCGCATGTTTTAAATGACAAGACTTTTTTTGCACAAAACTCATGAAAAGGTTCAAATTAATAAAACCATCTCAGTGTTTTTTAGTTTTTCTGACACACTACTATAAAAACTAGTTTCAACTGAATAACAAACAGATAAAAACAGGTTACAAAGGTAGATATAAGTATATGAAAACCATTAAGGACTATTTATATAAAAGCTATATTTTCAGCAGTAGGAAGGTTATTTTACTTTACCTGTTGTATCATAAAGGCAAAAAGCAACATCCAAAGCATCCTCAAGGTTCATTGATGTGTTTTAGACCCAAAAAAAGGTCTGAGCTCTTTAAATAAAATTTATGGACAATAAGAAAATGAATAAATAATGCGAGAAGATATAACCTTAAATAATTAAAAATGTAAATGAATGTGGGGGAGAAACCTGTCTGTCCTCTTCACCCCTGACCCTGGTCTCACACCACAGCCTGCGAGGCAGCGACGGTGACACCTGAGCTGCGAGGCTTGACTTCCCATTAAAGTTTAACACACACAGACAGAAGTTGTGTCAACAGGGCAGCGGGTGCAGAAGGAGAAGGTAGCATGTCTACCGCTGTGCCCCCTGACAGCTGTCTGACTTTTTCCTCCAAGTCCACACAGATAGAACTGTTAGTCATTTACCCTGAGGTCACTGCAGACAAATTGTAGTTGAGGAAATCTGATTGTTTGATAACAGGTGGCACAAATTTCACATCTTTATATCACTGTGTAGCTCATAAGGTTACACTGAAGATGAATTATTAAATAAACACAGCCTTGCACACTGAGTACCTATCAGACCCAACAAGGTAAAATTACTGTTCTGAGCTAGAAAATAATAAATCCATACAATAAAAATGATACCACTGACAAGGTATGTACACAAAGCTAAAACCTTGCAATGTAGGGTGTGAAAAATCTCTCAAGCTGAGGGAGGTAACAAGAGAAAAGTAAGGAGAAAAAAAGCCTTCCCTACTTGGCTGGGAAATAAATGAATCTGGTTCTCTCTGAGAGAGCCAGCCGGCTACACAAGATAATGTGTAAATAATGAGGATGGCTTCTCTTCTTCATCAGCAGGGCCAGTCATTTCAGACAGTTCATTGTTTGATGTGAGTACATCTGAGAGGAAATGTGCTTGACAACAGAGGAGAGTTCAAACAGATCAGAAGGGTGAAACAGATCTGTTCCTAATTCAGCAAATGGCACCATTAAAAGGAGCTGAATAATCTAATAGCAGCTGTTTTTGCAGGAAGCCCTCATGAACATTTTCTCCACAGATCACCATTAAAAAAAGAGATTTTTCTGACAAAAAATACAATTTGGTTTGCGATTTAATCTTTTGGATTTCGTCTTTGGTTTAGTGTTTACAGAGGAATATATTTCCAACATGAGATGGAGGATTACCACATGAGATGACATGAGAATACGAACTGCTCTATATTCTATCAAGTACTAATGAACGGCTTCACTTACTACAAGATGCAACCTGTTGTCAAAACACTGAAGCCTGAAGTTTACATTTCCTCTAGAACAGGTTTGAACTTTGCCCTTGTAGTAAAAACTAAACAGTCTTTTATTTATATTATTTACACCACAGCACCTCATTTCTCTCTACATGATTCCTGTTGTGCACACAGTGCAATTACACTTTGAAGCACACACACAAGCACGTGCACGCACATGAAGGTGAGCACACTCTAACCAGCAGACAGGGAACACAAGTCCAAAAATAACAGCATTCTTTGCAATATCTGGTATGTTTACATCATGCTTTTTGTACTTATGTTTATTAACCTGCACTGTCCCAATCAAATTAATTAATCAATTAAAATAAGTCATGTTCCTTTGCAACTGTGATGGCTCGGATCTCATGCGCCTCTGTGGGTCTTGTTTTGTGTGAAATGCTTTGATTTTGTGTTGCAGATTGGAGATTGGAGATAGCTGGCCAGGGTCTCCGTGTGCCATAAAAGGTTTGCCCTTTCTGGGACGGGCTAGTTCTAACACATCTTTAGGGCTTAGAGTTTTGTTTTGGTGTGTTTTGTTTGGTTGGTTAAGACCTGGTACACACGCAAGTTTTTTTTTAATCTAATGAGATTTTTTTATCTGTTCGAGACCTCACACATAAAGATAAAAAATCAGGCATTTAACAGTTTTGATCGTACTGTGTATGGTGTGCTCTGATAATCCCATCACAGAACAACACACACACAATGATTCTGTCCCACACCCAATCTAGAATTTAGTCCTCCGAGCTGGAAATCTTGTGTGACCAAATGTGATCTAACAAAAACAAAGAAGAAGAAACAACAACCGGAAAACACAACACCCAGCATGGAAGAGGACATAGGACGAGGGAATGATGGTGATTTTGGGACTATTGTTAACAGAAAAAGCCAGAAATGAAAAAGAGAACAGACTGGAGACAGTGTGACACGGACTTTATATCCTTCCTTGTTCCCCAGCCAGCTCGCTCTCTGATTGGCTACATTCTGTTCTGCCAGTTTGGTTATAAATATTGAACATGTTTAATACTTCCGATTATTGGCCACGACCTGTTTCAGAGCCGATTATAGAGTCTTCCCTTATTTGTTGTGTCCACCAGAAATAATTTTCGATTTAAAAGAAAGTAATTATTTAGCACTTTATACAAGCGACCAAAAACTTGGAATTTCCCATCTATGATTCAAATACAACACCTCAAGAAGTCGGATTTCCAAGTTGGAAAGACAGTTAAAATTTTCTGGACACAGACTTTACTTTTATTAGTCTTGATTTTATTGAAAACCAAACTACTTGTTCCTCAGTAACTAAACATGTCAGAGAAAATGTCATTATATACTTGCTTTTAAAATATATCTGCTTTTAATTATGTGTAGGCGTGTTTGTCATGGCTGCCTTTTTCATATTTTGCATTTGATAAAACGTTGGTTTTGCACATCCTCATGAATTAACTGCATGTTCACAGGCTGCAAGGTCTGAGGACAGACAGCAGTAAAAATGCCTGACAAGACACAACACTGTTGTTTTAGTGGCCTTATATTTTTTAAAAGTGCTATACAAATAAAAAAAAATTTAAACATCTACGATCCTGACTTTTTTTTCAGATCTAAAAAAATAACCAAACACCAACCCCTTCTATTGCCACCATGTTTATCATTTTGTTCACGCCCTAGAAAGTCTCTAATGTGCCCCTAGTGGAATTCTCCAGTAACAATGGTTAAAATGCTGCATTCCTGACTTGTTTGACGGCACAGTGCCATTTATTATGTACATTTCTGGAGCCATCGCCACCCAGCAACGTCCTGTGGCTGAGAAACTGCATCTCACAACTTCTTCTTCCTGGACGCCCCATAACATTGCTTCTAAGTTTTGCTTTATGCACCGTATAACACACTAGCAAGCGGATGTCAACAAACTGGCTGTTTTTAAAACGCACTGTGGCTGATTCAGTAAAGAAACGCAAGAAGACATTTTCTGGGGCTGAGAGGAAAAGAAAGAGAGAAAGAGACAGAGCAAGATGTAAGACAAGAATCAAGATAAGATGGTCTTTTACTGGCTGGAGAGAGCTTACAGTACAGGTAGGATGCAAGATAGATACCAAATAGGCCATTGATAGGGGACACATCCCTAAGAAAATCTGTGAAAGTTACGTAGTGCATCTTTAAGAAAAGTGGTGATGGTGTCGTTATAACAGCTCTTTACTAAAACACTTTTGTTTCCTGGTAACTTCACGTAACTAAATGACCTGGTTACAGTACGAAAACACAGGTAATCAGGTCTAAAATACATTAACTTAACAATACCAATATGATCACTGTAAATTAAAGTACTTGGTGTGGGTTAGATATAATTATTATTTAAGGTTAAAAGCACCATTGTCATATTAATTCATGTCGTTGTGAAACAAAACATGCTGTTGCTTTCATCACCACTAGAGGGAGCTTTAAACGTAACTATAGGTCATTACTACCTGAATGAAAATACGAGCCTTCGAATCTTTTTAGGAAGGACAATCTTGTCTATTCAACTTTGAACTGAATGTATAAAAGTAAAAACATTACACTTTCGCTTTGCAGTGACAGCAGCATATCGAACAAACAGGGAGCTGTGGGATGGACAAGAGGAAAATGATAATGTGAATGTACAGCAGGCTACATGAGGAAGAAAACACTTGATGTTTTCTGCCTCATGCTCAGGAGAACAGTCTGGTATCCAGTTCTGATTTGATTGACATAAATTGTGACAATCAGGGATTAAGGGACACTGTTGCAGATGCAGCTGGAGAGTGCATTGCTAAATTGTCTAAATCAGCTGGTCAAACTACATGAACAAACTTTCAATCCTTTGTTGTCCCTCTGAGAGCTCTGACAGAGACCAGCAGTGTGTTCTTGAGCTAAAATGTTTACCTATGGCCCTCTCAGACAGTCCCTCAGCAACACGAGCACCCCTGCTTGTATCATGAAATAACAGGATGTTGACGTGCTGTATTTTCTCTGGGATCTCGGCGGCGGCTCGGCTGCACTCATCCTGACAGATATGAATGAGACATCAGCATGCCTGCAGAGTACATCCTCCACAGCAGCCTCACAATCAGGCTCCATTACAACAGTGAAAATTAGAGATGTGGCTTTCATGAACAAATCAATTCTTTTGAACGGCTCTTTCAAATGAACGATGGGAACCGAGTCACAGCTGTGAGCTGTTTATTTGTGAACCTTTTTTTTTATATGCAAATTATCCATGCTGCCTTCACATGACACATGTGTGTCATCATAAGAATCTGATGTCCAACACGCTCCATTCACATGATGCATCTATGAGCAATTTTTATTGTTCAGAAACAAATACTCTTGGTTCAAAGTTTGCACTGATGTTGCTCAGGTTTATTCTTTTTTTATTTATATTTTTCCTATGTAAATTTTTTTTTCAAATCTTGTACAGTAGATTTTATATATGTATATATTTTGATTTCTATACTATATGATTTATTATTTTTTTGGTGAGTTTTTGCATTGCCAAATTGTCCATATGTGAAAAATTTTGGAGTAAAATTGCGTTGCATAAAAGTAAATTGTAGCCTGATTAGTTGTTTTTTTATGCGCCACTAAATTTTTTGGATGAGAGAAAATCCAAAATAGGGATCTCACTGTCAAAGCACAGGATATGTTGCCACCTTATGCAATAATTACAAGGAAAAAACAAGCAAATTAAATTATCACCAATATTTAACACTACAGGGGGATTTATACTCGCGTCGAACGAGTAAAAATACGTCTTTAAGGCATTTAATTCCTACCAACAGAGTATATATCGGTGGGGTGTGTGAGTTTGAATTATTATGATCCGAATATTATAATTGTTACCAGTGATTATTTTCTTGATAAAAATGAGTTACCCCTGATTGAATTCTAAAGAAAATAAATTAAAAAATAAATAAAACAAGCCAGTCTTTTAAACGGCTCTTTGAAAGGAACAGCTCCTCAAGATCCGGTTGCCTTCAAAGAGCCATAAATCCCATCTCTAGTGAAAATACTGAGGAGCTGTGGCAGCTGTGGGAGCCCCCCCACCCCCGTCCTCTTCATCGCCTTCCCCAGTGACGTAATTTCCTGTGTTTGGTTTCAGCTGTGAGTTTTTAACATCCCTCAGAGTCTGTTTTTAAGGTGGGACCCACTTTCAGCTGAGCGAATGTTTCCAGAGTGCTGGATATTACATTGCCACACAGGAAAGGTGGAGTGTGGTTGGAGCTGGGAAGGTAACGTCAGTGACAACACAACTAGGGGACCTCGGTTTCCATGACAACAAGGGTGTAGCACAGCACACCCACTCTGGTGAAGTTCTTGTCTAAGAAGCTAATAATGGGCTTCAAACTTTATGCAAACAGTCCAGAGGGACACTTTCAATATGATAATTCTGTCATTTTCCCATATTTTACTTTTCTACACAGTCATGACCTCAGCCACATCCAGTAACATTTGAGGAGAACTGGAGCATGCACACTGTAGCTGGACATTATCAGCCAACATCAGCTTTAGACTTTACTAATGCTCATGTGGCCAAATGAGGGGGAAAAATATCCCTGCAGCATCTAGTCTCAAACCAGCAGAGCAGAGGGTGTCACAACACACTCTAAATTCTCCCTGTGAGTGGTTGTTTGTCTCTTTGTGTCTCTCTGCCCTGTGATGGACTGGCAACCTGTCCAGGTGTACCTGCCTCTCACCAGCTGATTGCTGAAATAAACTCCAGCTCCCTCACGACCCTGAAGTGGACTAAGCAGTCTAGAAAATGGTTGATTGTTTTAATACTGTTTTTATCTTTCTTTTTCCTTTCTCTTTTGTTTTTAATTTTAAATAATGCTTCTTATTTTCTAGTGTTTCTGTAAAGCACTTTAAATTGTTACCTTTACAATTAAAGGGAAAACTTTTTAAAACTCATAGTGCACAAACGAGCAGAGCAATTTTGTATTTCAATCTGTGGGGTAAAATTATGGAACAGCCTCAATATTGATCTGAAACAATGTCCAAACATACACCTCTTTGAAATAAAGTTTAAAGCTATGATATTTAAGAGGTATAAAGAGGAGAATTTGTATTTATAAGGGCTTTTCTATTTAGTTTTAATCCTCTTTGAGGATTTAACTTAGCTTTTAAGCACAGAAAACTGGCTACACGACTGTATGAGACATGAATAAAGTTATTGTTTATTATAATTTTCTGTTGTCTTTCTATGTTTTTAAGCAGTTTATAAATTATGGTAAACAAAAATACAAAGCAAAAGATCAGCTTATGTGTATGCATGTTAGTGCATATAGGTACATCCCACAGCTGCTCTACTGGACTGAGATCTGGTGACTGTGGAGGTCGTTGGAGTCCAGTGAACTCATTGTCATGTTCTAGAAAGCAGGTGGAGATGATCTGAGCTTTGTGACATGGTGTATTATCCTGCTGGAAGTAGCATCAGAAGATGCTGCACTGTGGTCATAAAGGGATGGACATGGTCAGCAACAATACTCAGGCCATGCTGGTACTAAGGGGATCAAAATAGCCAATAAAATATTACCCATACCATTACACCACCAGCAGGCTGAGCTGCGGATCCAAGGCAGGATGGATCCATGTTTTCATGAGGTTTCCACCAAATTCTGACCATACCATCTGAATATTGAAATGGAGACTCATCAGACCAGCGATGTTTCTTCATCTTCTATTGTCCAGTGTTGGTGAGTGTGTGTGAATTGTAGCCTCAGTTTCCTGTTCTTAGCTGACAGGAGGCACCCGGTGTGGTCTTCTGCTGCTGTAGCCCATCTGCTTCAAGGCTGAACGTGTTGTGTGTTCAGAGATGCTGTTCTGCAGACCTTGGTAGGAACCAGTGTTTATTTTACTTCCTGTTGTCGTTCTTTCATCTCCAACCAGTCTGCCCATTCTCCTCTGACCTCTGACATGAACAACTGGGCATTTTCTCTTCTTCAGACCATTCTCTGGAAACCCTAGAGATGGTTGTGTGTGAAAATCCCAGTAAATACTCAGACCAACAATAATGCAACATTCAAAGTCACCTAAATCTCCTTTCTTCTTCATTCTGAGTCAGTTTGAACTTCAAGTCATCTTCACCATGTCTATGACTAAATATTCAGTTGCTGCCATGTGATTGTCTGATTAGATATAAGAATGAACAAGCCATTAAACAGGTGAACATCACCGGTGAGTGTATATATGTGCTAATAAATCACTCCATGCATGTTTAATGTTAACACACCACTGAAGTAAAATCCAACAGACCACACTAAAGGCCTTCATTCAGAATTTAAAATCTACCCTTTACCTGACGCTTCTAAAAACAGACTTTAAAGTGCTGCAAAATAAACTGCTGTGAAAAGAGAAAACTATATCAGTTTGTTAATACCTGTCCTCAGTCAAACCTGCCTAAATATTTAAAGGCTCTTCGCATGTTTAATATTTGAGAGCACAAACTAGCAGGACTGCGCTGCAGCATCCTGATGACTGATTTCCAAACTTCGTTAATAAGAAAAAATCGCCCTGTCATCCTCAACAGCATCAGCTGTAGCAGAGCTGAGGAGGATGGGAATCTGTTTGTCAGCTCCTCAGTGGCTCAGTGACAACCCCAAGCAGTGACTCCATCAACACACTCTAGTGAATTCCTTAATGCTTCACTAGCGAAGTCATCTCCCTCAGCAGTTGCCTATATTTCACCCAAAAACCTGATGTCTCAGGAGCATTGGCAATACAGAAGCACATGTGTTTTCTTTCCCCGTTTTAACGCCAAATCTACACAGACTGTAAGCAGCTTGATCATCTACACCTGTTGTGTAAGAAGAGAATATTTTTGTCAATGAATAAATAAATAAATAAAAAAACATCCCTTCTCTAATGTACAAAATATATAACCCCAGACAACAACAGCACATAACATGTTACAGTGTCATTTGACAAAAACTATGCCAAAATCCAGAAGTATGTGAAAAACTACATCCACCCTTACTGCTTTTATAGGAGTTAGGAGGGTCATAGCAGGCAAATTTGATTAATGGGTTGAAGTTTTGGTTGTTTGCTAATCTGTAGGATTCGGCTGTATCCTAACACAATGCCAAGGAGGCCTTAGAGAACCAGTTGTTGCTGCCTACCAATATGGCTAAGGTTTCCAGACTACTTTGAGTCCATTGTTCTAGAGAGAAAGATTAGTCACGAGCAGAAAAGATCCAAGACCCCTGCCTATCTTCACAGGAGTGGACATCCCACCAAGTTCAGCCCAAATGGCAATTAACAGAGAAATTACAACAAACCCCCAAAGCTACATCTCAGACTCGACAGTCTTCAGTTAGCATGTTAAATGTAAGAATATAAGATTAAAGTATGATTAGAAAAAGACTGAACAAGTAGGTCTTATTTGGAAGGGTTGCAATAGGAAGAGTCTTCTCTCTAAAACGAACACCACAGCACAGTTTATATCTGCAAAGCTGCATCTGAACAAACCACAACACTGGGAAAATGTTTGTTGAACACATGAGGCCAAAGGGGAGATTTTTAGTCATAATGCACAGCAGCACGTTTGATATAAACCAAACACTGCATGTCCACAGTCAAGCACGGTGGTGGAGAGATGATGATTTGGGCTTGTTTTGCAGTCCGAGTAACTGGACACCTTGCAGTCATCGAGTGAACCATGAAGTCCTCTGCAGTACAAAGTATTCTAGAGTCAAATGTGAGTTCAACTGTCTGACAGCTAAAGCTTGGCCAAAACTGGTTCATGCAACAGGACAATGATCCCAAACAGCAACACACCTACAACAGAATAGCTGGAAAAAACAGAAATAAGCTCCAGTCCAGACCTCAACTTACATGCAGCTTAAGCAATAGTTTTTAACAATACTCCAAGGACTGGAATATTAATTTGCCCGTTTTCTGCTTGTCAAGTGAGTTGACAAACTGGACTCACGGATAAGAATTGTGTGATCTAGACATATCTCTGTCAGGTCTCTGCAATTAAAAATACCATACAGTGGTTTGTGTCATTCCTGCCCTGTTATCTTAAAACTTGGTCACAAAAACAACCAGACGTGTCATCATACAGAGCTGCTACACGACTGCCTGCCTGCTCTCATTTGTGTTAGTCAGGTTGTCAGAAAGTGTCCAGTCTGAATTCACTCCTGTCATCTGTAATGTCATGGGATTTTAAGCCGTTATGCTTTGGGTGTCTGTGATAATTGTTTGTTTAGTTTTTTATGCGGAGTGTATGTCCCACTCTGCATGCTATCTCCCTTAAACTTTGAAGCTCCTGTGGCTTTTGAGATTCTTTGTTGTGGCTGATTATGTCATTGTAATGCGTAACTTAACATCTGGTTAAGGGACAACAATTTTAAAAAAAACCATTAAGCAAACACTGATCTTTACAGAGATGTTGAGTAATATGGACTGTCTCTGAAAGAAAAAAAAAACAAATAAAACAAAAACAAAGCCTGAACCACAGAGAAACAAAGCAGCTGGTCTGCATGAGCTGGCTTAAGAAGAAGAAACGTAGCCAGGCGAGTTTAATGCCAATCATTCTGCGACTGTGCATCTGGAGCGATGCTGTAAAGTTACGGCACTGCAGCCATGTCGCCCATGTGTCACCATCCATTAGGACAGACAAACTTTATTTACCTGGAAAACAGATTTCAGCATCAGCATGAACTGCAGCCTTCATCAGAAGAAACTATGCAAACAAATCTCAAAGTAGAACATGGATAATTAAGTGACAGAAATTATTTTTTCCATGCAGAAGGGCACAAATTTAGACATGACCAAATTCCTTCATACGGCTGTTTTCATCTCTTTTCTTAAATTAACAGTTTTTGTGAGGATGCTGCATGTTGGACCATTCATATTTATGCTCTAATAAAATAAATAGTTTTAATATAAATAATCTATCCATCCATCTATTTTCAATACTTGCTTATTCCAATGCAGGGTCACAGGGGCTGCAGTCTGTCCCAGCAGCTACTTGACGAGAAGCAAGGTACACCCTGGATAGGCTGCCAGTTCACCACAGATATAAATAATCTATTTTAAAATAATCTTAAATAACAAGTTAATAGCTAATCTGAATTTATACTTTAGGACAGGAAAAAAGTTATTTGATTTGTTTATGGTATCAAGCTCATGTCCACATGTTTGCACATAGCTGGATTCTCTATGTTAGCTTCGCTTAGCATGCAGACGTAGCAAACAGCTCTGAAAGGTCCAGATATGCCTGCAAACAAATCCAAAGAAGAATCGTTCACACGATATTTATTTCACTGATATTATTAGTACGTTAAATACATTTTGTGGTGTTGTCCTAAAACCACAAATTATTGTTTGCTTGTTTTCCTTCTTTACAAAAAACATAAAGAAGCTTGATGGCTGTTTCTGTTTGCCATGGTAAGGTTTTGGCTCTTGTTTGAGGACATACTATTTTTTTATGATTGTTATTTATTTTTTCCTCTGTTCACATTTACTATGTGTCTCTTTTTTGGTATCTTTTATATGGATCTTTTGTAGTTTTGCTTTCCCCTCCGTGACTGAATGTGCTGCTTTCACTAGCTTCACCTCTGTGTTGTTGCCTAATCATTTTTGTTTAATTAAAGTTTCCATATTTAACACACCTCATTACTTCCAATTTATCCCACACTTCGGCCCTCTAAAAAACTAAACACACAACATAACACTTCCATGTTAGTGTTCATTTCAATCTCGCAGCAATACATATAATGTTTTAAAAAAAATAATTAATCTTGTTTCCAAGCAGCCTGTCTTTCAGTCTTTTAAAGAGTTCTTTAGCCATGTATTCTCAAGACTTTCTGAAAGTCTTTCAAAGTTTTTCTTTGGAGTTTTGTTGCTTTTTCTTCCATTTTCAGAGGAAGGTGTGTTTTTTTTTTTTTTTTTTTGCTTGTTAAGCTAGTAAACATTGATCTATGAATCATCCAAACATAAAAAAGGACCCAAACTCAATCTATGAACCAGTGTTGTGTCAATAAGCAACATACAGCTTAGTAAAAAAAACTATTTAAATGGGATCCTTAGACTTTTTGTGACTAGCAGGCCATTAAGACAAATTATTTGTTCCCATTTTGTTAGTTGCATCAACAGGAAAACCTAAACACAGAAACTGGAATAAAAATCAGTGGCAACAGGTCTGATGGAGGAATGAATCCTCCCCAGAACCCAGACCTCAGTATTAATGAAGTAGTGCAGGATCATCAGAACTAAATGCAGCCAGCATCCAAAGAAGAGGTTTGGAAAGTCCTTCAAGAATCCTGGAGAACTATTCCTGAAAACTACTTACAGAAATGACAAAAAGCTTCTCTAAGAGGGTTCAGATTGTTTTGGACCAGATAATGACATTCAGGCTTGTTAGATTTCTACAAAATGTCTTGTTGCCTGTTGTTGTTCTCATTAAATTTAATAGGAAAGTGTGTCCAAACTTTTGACTGGTAGTGTATATTTATTGTATTTAAGGATTGTGCTCTTAACCACATTTTTTATAGTTATTTTTGTGTATGAGTTGAACATTATACAGCCTGACACTTTTTCTTAAGAGTTATTCAAAAGTGTATTTTTACGCAGAACCAGCTCTGTATCTATGATCTCCAAAAATGCTAAATTATTACTCTGAGTCTGCTCTGTTTCCTGAACTGCAAGCTTTAAGCATCTCTCAGAAACTCATATAACTGGAGGGAGAATGGGTCAGCTTCCGGCTGTTTGCTGGAATTCTTCATTAAGAGACTTTCACATTGACGAATGATGATAGCAGAGCCTCCACACACACTAACACACTAATGTTTACAGTCACACACATGCTAATAAACTGGTCGACCACAACGCTCCTAATGATGCTCATCACAAAATCTCTCCCACCTACTGCACATCAACACCTCAGAGGAGCCTGCAGAGATGCAACACTTCCTATAAACACAATGTCACCCACGTCAGGTCCTCTTATCCTGCCCCGCCTTTACCCTTTTAACTCATGACAGCCGGGCTAATGTCTTCAGCCATTTCATTTTCATTGTCATACTTTCTCTGCACTCAGTCTGTAAAGCGACCTGAATTTCCAATTATGTTCACAATGAAGATCAATCCATTATTTAATTCAGAAGTTGTTGCAGGAATTAGCACACACATACACAGCCTCATATTTGACAAATGGGCTCATTATTCCAGCTAAATCGTCTGGCAGCTGAAAAGAAAAAAATAACACATCAGCATAATATCTGTTAACCTCTATGGAGCCATTTACATTAATTAAACATATATGCACAAAAGCAGGAATCTTTATTTGTACCAAACAAGAAAACGCACTTATGGCAGCTACATCTCTCTAGTTAAAGTATTTGCAGCATGTGCACAGAGTTTATTTTTAGAGGGTTGATGTCAATATAATGACAATGAGAATAAACACTGAAATAAAACAAAATGTCAGCTTCATTATTTGGTGTAAACAGATGCAGTTGCCTTTCAAACTATGCATATATCAATTATTATATAACATTCTGGTTAAACAGGCTACAGTGGCAGTTTCTGGTTTTAACCTGACGTCTATGGCAAACACTCCTCCGTCGGTTATATCAAGTCTTTTTGTTTTTCAAATGTCCACCTTGAACATGGAATGAATCACAAAGGAAAAGAAAACAACAGAGGTTATTACAGAACATAAACACATTAAAAAGACAAGTGAGCGTTACACGTTTCACACTTCTTTAACCATTTTTGTTTCCACAGCAGCTACAATGAGCAGCTTACGTTTGTGCCTGCTTGCTAATTAGCTTAGCATATTCTGACATTTGTTAATTATAAAAAAAAAAAGACCGACCAATTACCGGTAATTGTTCCACCTCTATTCAGGTTATTAAGCAACCCCTCCACCAACCGCCTCCTCTTCTAACAAACATTTTTGACCAAGTCAGCTGTGTAGTGTAAGATATAATATACATACTGACATGTGTTGGGTAAATATCATCATATAGGGACAGACAGCAAGAAGTTGAACAAGAATAGTATCAAGTAGAAAGAAGTACTGACACACTTAACGTTAACATAACAAGACTCATGTTTAGGGAGCTGAGTTAGGAAAAAATAGTAAATATATCATTTTAACGCCTGGACTGAAGTAACTAATAAAAGTTCTGAGTTCAGGTTGTAGGACTGCAGATTTTTATTCAACTTATTTAACTTTTTGTTTTGGCAAGACATCAGCAATCCATGTTAACTCATCTTAAAAAGTACAAAAACGTAGGGAAATTAGTATTTGGTTGATTATTTCTTTGTTGTAACAATGTCTCTTGGCAATAAATCCCATACAGATGGAAAGCGTGTTTACTGTCACAGTCTGTCCTGCCACTCCTCCAGCACTCCCCTGATCCTCCACACCTGTCCCTGATCCCAGCTCTCCAATCAACCCAACCTGTCACACCTGTCTCCCATTGACTCACTAGTCCTTATATACACCAGCACCACAGTCACTCCCTGTTGGACCTTAAACCTGCATGCTACATGGACTCACCCCTTCTCCGTTCCTGGTTCCTGTCCCTCCTTCAGTCCTGTCCAAGTAAGACCTTCACCTTGTGTTCCGTCTTAATAATAAAGATAGTTAACCTGCCCTTGTCTCTGTGGAGTCCTTATGTAACATTTATATCCTTTTAAAATAGATAGACCTTTGTAAGGAAAATGCATTTGTGGGATGAGCAGCAGAGTTGAGTATGTGTGTTACACCCCATAAAAAACTTGCCAAATAATCTCTGCAACTGACTCTTGTTTAATATAATTTATTAGATTATTAAAATCTGAATAAAAATTCATTCATTTAACAAACAGGAGCCTCAGTAGTAATAATAATAATAATAATAATAATAATAATAATAATAATAATAATAATAATAATAATAATAATAATAATAATAATAATAATAATAATAATAATAATAATAATAATAATAATAATAATAATAATAATAATAATAATAATCTCAATTTCAAAATTCAGATCTGCATTTGACCCATCTTTATTAGATTTACTACAGTTAGACAGCCCTAGTGGCTAGGCTACCGGTTATGTATGTGCAAGAACCACAGCAGCCTGACTGTCTGAAACTAAATACTTAATTGTATAATATGAGTTCAATACACTATTATTTTGTTGGACTGCACCAGTATTAGTTTAAGTGTATAACATATTAAAAATTATTTTACCACAGACCTCCTTCCTGAGGTCCAATGTTTGGTAAAATATGCAATGTGTGTGTTTTTTTTTTTTTTTTTTTTTTTTTTTTTTTTTATTACCATTACGGTCATTTAGCAGATGCTTTTCTCCAAAACAACTTACATCTGAGAGTAGGCAGTAGCATTAGGGGTCTTGCCCAAGGACCCAACTGGAAGGTGTTACTAATAATTGTAATATGTCCCCTGTGGGATTCGAATTTGGGTCTGGGCGACGAACGCCCTGCCAACTGAGCTATCCAGCTGCGGTTGTGACATTCTTTACAACAAAAAGGCAATGAGACTGGTGTGAGATGGGATTGAAAAGAAAATCGCTACAGACTGTAAAAAGCAGCACCTTGACGTCCCCTGCTGAAAACATTGATTTGTCCACTTCACAGTGATTTGGATTCATGCTTAAGATCTGAAATGTTCTGTCTGTTAAAGGACAATAGAAACAGCCTGTGCACTTGTCAGTATCAAACCTCTCGGCTTTTTTTCTCTCAGACAGCTCAAACTGTGTTACAGGCAGGAGCAGAGGCCTGTGTCAGGGGCACGGCAAGGCACCGCATCCCGGCTTCTTTTTACCCGCTGTCCAATAAAACCCAACAAGCACAGCTGGTTATACAAGTTCCTCCTGCAGTTTCATCGAAGGGAGGCGGAGCGTAAAAACCAGGCGTGCAGTCACAGAAAAACCACAAGAATCATTGATTTCTGTTTCATCCATCATTCAGAGAGTCTTCATTTGTTCCTGCTGCCTAGAATGTGACACAGAAAACAATACTGCATGAAATGCATAACCAAAATAATGACGCCATTAAGGACATGCAGTTTTTATGCCATGAAAAAACAAGCAATTTACTGCATTCTCTTCAATCACCAATGCTGACAGTAGATAATGGTGTGTGAGAAAATACAATGTGCTGAGGTCCTATCACCTGAAGCCTGAATATTACACAGCAACAAAAATAAACTATTTCCCTCTATGTTGTTGGAAATTAAAAATCCATTTCCAAACATCTCTTTAATGGAATTTTTTCTGTTCTCGGTCTTATCTCACAGTGACATCCGTCAGTCTCCTTCCCAGAGCCTGGACAAACTGTATCAACCTGTTTTCTCATTGCTAGAGGGAAGCATGCTTTTCTTATTAAGAGGCTTTTTTTTGTCCACAAACCCACAAGCCAAAGACCCAGTCTTATTCGTTTATCAGCAACACAACAAAAAAAAGCGAATGAAAAGATGAGTTAAAAATACCCCTGCAGAAGAAGTGACAGAGCCAAAAGAGGATTAAGCCTGTCCCCTTCCTGCCGTAACCTCGCTGTGCTCACACACAGTTACACATTTTCATTCAGTTGCACAGTTTACGCAGCATTACGCGGGATTAATGGTGCAGGCAGACTGTTTTGGAGATGAATTTTACTCTGTCTGAACCTCTCTTGACCTATATCCTTAACTGGAGCGATGCAGCAATGTCACCCTGAAGGAAGCCACCTCATTAGACTGAGGATGTCCACGTTTTTCTGCATAAGACAGATTTTAGAAGCAGGTCGGACCGTAATGACAAAGAAATGCAACAAAATAGAGAAATAATATATAGACTCTGAAACTTAAAAAGACAAACTTTACATTAGCACTGTGTTGACACTGTCACTGTGGCCAGAAAAATCTGGGTGTACCCAAATCAGAAACCGTGGATAACAAAAGAGGTCAAAGTGCTGCAATAAGAGAGGAATAGTGCCTTCAGGTCTGGGAACAAGGCCCGTTATAAGGCTGCCAGAGTCATTCTAGGACTAGGGAGGCTAAGTCATCGTATAAGAGGAAGACTGAGGACAATTTCAGCAGCAACAATATGCAGCAGGTGTGGCAAGGGGTCCAAAACATCACCAGTTATAAGTCTGGCCCCTCAACTGCTGTTTGGGGAACGCCGCACTGGTGAGAAGTTAAACTGCTTCTTCATGTATTTGAGCCTGGGACACCAAGAGGAGTACAACCACGCTTACCAGCTACTGGAAACTACACTAACAGTGCAGGTACAGGAGGTAACATGCACTCTGCAGGCAGTCAACCCCTGAAGTCCTCTACAATCATTCCTCTACCAAAGAACACCAACAGCCTCAGTGAATACTGGCCAGTAGCACTCATACCCATTATTATGAGATATTTTGAGAAACTGGTAAGGAGTCACATCACCACAAGTCTGCTACCCACATTCGACCCCCACCAGTTTGCATACAGGAGGAACAGGTCTGCAGAGGATGCCACTGTTGCTGCTCTCTTTCAACACCATCATACCAAGCAGATAAATAAACCACTAAACTTTGGGTTTTTACAATACATCTGCACCTGGATTTACAACTTCCTTACAGAGAGCTCCCAGAGGGTGAGAGTAGGACCACATCTCTCCTCAGCCCTTAGCATCAGTATGGGCTCCCCACAGGGCTGTGTGCGGAGCCCTCTTCTGCACAACCTCTATACCCATGACTGCACCTCCATCCACGCGAACAACACAGTCATTAAGTTTGCGGATGACACCACTGTTGCAGGACTCATTTCAGGAGGAGATGAGACGGTGTACAGGGGGGAGGTAGACAGGCTGTCAACATGGTACCCCACCAACAACCTCATCCTCAACACCTCCAAGACAAAGGAGCTGATTGTTGATTTCAGGAGGAAGAAACCAGACATTCAGCCCATTTTCATAAATGGGGTCAAGGTGGAGAGGGTCTCTGATTTCAGGTTCCTGGGCAAGCACATTGAGGAGGACTTGTACGGGAAAATTAACACCATAGCACTGCTGAAAAAAGCCCAACAGCGACTGTATTTGCTCAGGATCCGATCCCCGTTAGTGTCCTTCTTCTGCTGCACCACAGAGGCAGTGCCGAGCCACGGCATTTCACTGTGGTTTGCCAGCAGCACGGCAGCAGAGAGGAAGGCACTGCAGAGGGTCAATAACACCGTCCAAAAACTCATCATTCTTTGCTTCCATCTCTCGAGGACATTTTCAACACACGCTGCTTCAGGAGAGCCCACGGTGTCCTCAGAGACCCCTCCCACCATCTTTTTGAATTGTTGCCTTCAGGGAGGCGTTTTAGGGTCATAAAAGCAAAAATAAACAGACTGAAAAACAGCTTTTATCTCAGAGCTGTCACATTCCTGAATTCTGCATCCATGAAGTACTGAGTCATTTCTGTTATTTCTGTTATCTTTATTTATTTTTTATCTTAACATGACAGCTGCTACCTCAATTTCATTCTGAATGGATTCTGATTCTAATTTCATCCCAGAGCCAGACAACACATGAAATTTGAGGGTTTGAGTCCACTTGTAACGTCAGATCAATAGAAATGAATAAAAACCTGTATCTGATGATGAAGTCTCTATATTCTGCTAGTAATGGTCTCTTACATAGATGGCCTGTTTTTAGATATGAACATGAAATTATCACAATCTCTAACATCATTTTATAAAAAGGAATAATCTTCTTCTCCATTATCTTGTGCACCATGGTGACAAGTCCCACCTAAATCATGTAATCCCCCAAATATCTATAACTAATAGAACAGAAGACACTAAATAATAAAGCATAACAGTGTCTATGAAAGTATGTCCACTCCCCAACTCAAACCCCAGTCTCATGGGCAAAAGTTCTGTGTTTTAGTGCACTGCTTCATCATTAAAACACCACATGAGGAAATATCTTGTAGAATTACTGTCAAGATTCATCTGAGCCTTTCTGGTGGGATGTTGTGGTTTTTCTTTTTAGCAAAATGTGTGGATTAAACTGTAAGAAGCCAATGAATGCTAATTGAAATCACTTGGCAGAAGCACTCCAAGCCTCCTTACTTGGCTGGTCAATAATAAAATACTTGGAAAAAAAAATTAATACTAATATTTTTTAACCAAATTCTAGGTTTCTTTCCATATTTCCAAACAACCAGATCTAAACAGAAGTTCAGGGCCCATCTCTTGCATGCAAACAGGCTACAAGTACAATTTATAATGTGAGACATAGCAAACAAAACAAGGCTTAAATAGAAACCCTTGCAAATTAAACATAAAGTCACAAAGACGTTGCATGCTGAAATATGCCTTGATGATTTATACCAGAACAGAGATCTGTTATCTCCAGCATGCTGGAGTAAAAACATGAGGCAGCAACTCCATTTTTGTCTAAGCCCAAAATAACATCGCATAGCACCTTTAAAGCTCAGTAAGTAACATGTTATATCTGCCAAAGGCTGCCAAGGTCATGAAGAAAATATCAACAATTACCTGTGTGACCAGCCGTTAGGCACCGTGTTGGAGCTTCTGCCCTCTAAATATGACTAATTGCCCTGCTGTTCTGCTTCTTGTGATACAGGTTAAAACTCATTACTGGGCTGTTTCACCTCACTGGGCTCTGGTGTTCAAGCTCTCAGGAAGATGAGGGGAAACAAACATTCACCTAGCTGACACATTTTTAAGTATACTTACAAACAAATTGTTTGGTCAGTTTGTGTGTTAAAGTGCATTAGATCCTTTTTGCCTGAATTACCCAATAAGGAACGAATCTAGTCATATTTTTGCAGTACGAAAATGTCCTTCAAGGATTCCAGGTATTGTACATCTGCTAACGCTGTTTAGGCATTAGCTACAGTAAAACCTTTTTCATTTATTTGTATCAGCACCTCTGCCTGCAGCCAGCTGTGACTTTGTAAAACACAAGATGGGGTTCAGTACAAAGATTGCAGACCTGCTGATCACAATTGGTTTTTGTTTTATACTAGGTGTTTTAGACTGGTTTCACATCTGGTTGAGGAGAGGATTTCTGGTTTTATACTACTTTAAAATTTAAACAAACAAAGTTTTTAGAAAAAGCAGTATTTAGAAAAAACGATCACAGCACCCTGGTAGATTCAGTGTGTGTCATATTTGTCTTCATATAATCAGACTGTCTCCATGATCAGATTTGTGGTTTAGGACCAGCTCAGCTTCTGACTCTGTTAAGGTTGGTTTTTGACTTGTCTGGTCAGTCCCGGCGCCAGGACACACTAACTGGTCGGCCAATTTACCCTGTTTTTCACGTGAAGTAAGAATTTATAAGAGGACAAATTGGAACTGTGGTACAACACTCAGTTACTAACCTGCACAGGTTTACACAAGTTTATTTAGAGAAAGGCTTCATTAAAGCTTCATTAAAGCTAGTTAATATGACTTTGCTCCAAATATCGCGATAACTGAAAGAACGCAGTGTTCTTTCGGTTATCTCACAATTTGGTGATTACATACACTCATAGATTAAATATACAAACACACACAACTTCAATATGTCAAGAGAGAAGTTTCCTCTATGCTGAAAAAGCACATATAGGAACTGATTTAAATTATGATTTAGTACCACTATAACAACAACTGTTAAACCATTATAAATGAAAATGATATTTAAGAGTATATTAATTAAAATCAAAAGGCTGGATGGAAGGGGTAAACTTGTGGATGCACAGTGGGGCCCGCCTATAGCACCGAGTCTGTGTCTGGTTACTTTTACTCTACACTTGGTTCGGGCTTGATCTTGAAGTAAAGTTGGATGTGCCTTAGACGTGGATTGGACCAGGTTTGGCCTGGTTTTAAATTTATTTTGGGCTGGGTTTAGACTTGTTTGGTCTAGGTTTGTGGCTTAGTTTAAGAATAACTTTGGTAATGGTATTAAAATGCTTCTGAATGTGTTTTAGGTATGCCTGAACCAGATTTTGAGCTAGGTTTGGTTTTGCTTTTGGACTTTATTTAGAGAAACTTGGACCAAGGGCCTTACCACCAGAGCTGACACTGGTGGGTAACATAGTGTGAAGTCAGTGTGGCGCCGGTGAAAATGTAGGCAGTGACTGTTACAGGACCTCACATAATACGAACGAGTTAATGTTCAAGTTCACAGAAAAATGATCATATTCAGTGAACGTATTTTATTTCAATGTGTTTTGCAAACACTGGTTCATTATGACTCTGCCTGCATGTTTGGACTCCAGCTGATCAGACTCCTCACTGGATGGAATTAAATCTAAAATCCTCAAAACTTCAGCAACACATTCTTCTCAGTGTTCCAGAGTTTCAAGCTGCAGCCGCCTGAAGCAGGATCCCTTCAACATGCAGTGACAGGCTTCAGATCAACCTGTGTCCTTGTTAGACAAGTGTCATTTGCAAACATTAAAAATATTCTATTTCAAAGCTGTGCAACATTCTCAAACAGGTAAATTGTACATTATCTAAATTGCCAAGGGCACAGTGTTGACATATGGTATTGACTTTCAGTTATAAGCTAAGGGCAGGGGATGATAAATAGAAACAGAAACAAAGACTTCACACCACCTATACAGCGCTAAGCAAAGAATTCAAGAGTAAAAGAAACTATGACACTGAAAACCTACTGACAAAAAAGACATTTACGTCAACAAAACAGGGGCACTGGGATCAAGTAACACTTTGCTATATTATAAATGGGGCTTGTTTTCAAACTAGGAGAACAAAAATGGGTCATCCACTTTCTGATAAGTCAGCAAGCCTCAGGTCCCAACTGACAGATTAACAAACTCTAGCTTTATCTATAGCATCAAGCCTCACAGGACAAACAGACACACTAGCAACAAATAAACCACATAAATCTCAGCACATTAATCTAAAGTATTTTTTACATTTTCATACTATCTGATGCAGCCTGTAGTCAGGATTTAGTGGGATTAAACACTTTCACATTCATCAGCTGTGACAGATCACTGTGTTTCAGTCCTACAGTATGTGAGCCACTAAATAAAACCTGGATTAAAATTTAACTTCCAGGATTAAAAGAATAGTGTGTTTGCAGCTTGGTAAGAATCTGCAAGTCATTTTGACTTACAATCTGAACCATTGTGTCAAATTCTATTTAACAGCAGCAGTCACACAAATCTAATAATGTTATTTTTGTGTGTTCAAGGAGAGAAAAGACAACTAAACGTATATTTACTGTACTAGTGTGTATCAAAGACCATAAATGTACTTAAGTACACAAACAAATACTGACACCTAAATGAAAATTAAAAGGCAATAAAAAACATAAAAGATACACAAGACTCAATATCTACAACTACGTCCAACACAAAACTACTGCGCCTACTATCATATTGGATGTGTTTTAAATATCAATATTTCATTTCTAACGTCAAGATTTTCACACTAGCACGACAAGAAACATTAGTTATAAAGGTGCATTACAATAAACTCAAGCAAGTCTTTTAAAAGCTATTCATGCCAAAGCTCCTGTTGTGCACTTTTGCAAGATGTAGCCTTAGGTTGGACATGACATTTTTCTTTCATCTGCATAAGTGAGACTTCCCTCAGCAACAGGAGGCCTTAAGAGATAGACAGATTACAAATCAATAAACGTGCAGTACTAATATGAACCCTTGTTTTTGTGAAGATTGTGTCTGACTCCTATTCATGTTTTTGTCAAAATGTCCCTGGATCTCTAAATAAATAAAAAGCAGCATTTGGACTTTGTTTTGACTGATCTGAGCTGGATTAAATCTAGTTCAATTTGGTTTAGACTGGCTTTGACGTTGATCTGGTTTTGGATTTGTCTTGGACTTAGTTTGTAATTGGCTTAGGTGTCTCTAGGTTACCAAGATGGGAAGTCCTCATCATTATGATACAGTAAGATGGATAACATGCTCAGTGGTCCTGTTTAACGCTCATCATTACACCTTATTGTTGGGAATCCCATGCTTTATTTTCCTATTCTGCATAAACACATCAGCTCTGGACTTCAGAGCATCTACAATAGGACATTTTCTACCACCTTGTTCATTCACAGTCCAATAAACAAAAGCAACTACTGTCTTTCAATTTTGGTTGTAAAATGTTATGGGGACAAATAGTAAATGCAAATTATAAACCAATAAACAGAGTTCCAAATCCAATCCAAGAACTTCCTGTGCTTCTACCAAGCTCTAACCTCTAAACAAGGTTGTCAGTTCTCTCACAAATGTCTTGAGGTAGAAATGCAGTTTATGAATCATCTACACATCCCTTATCACCTCAAACCATCTTTCATTCACTGATCACCTGCCAGTTCTGCCACGCGATTTCAGTTTTTTTCCCACAACCTCCAGCAGTAGAAGCTGCGAGGAGGCCGCCCTCTGCCTGCCTTTATGTCATTAGTCAGTGGGCAGCGGCAGCCCAGCTTCTTGGGTACCATGTCGGCTTCCTCCTCATCTGTGTGCGGGTACGCTCCTCCCTGCTGGGCTCAATCAATCACACAGCTGTATGTGTGACCCGCACTGACAGTTAATGCTTTGTGTAAATCAAACCAGCTGAGCATCAGACGGTCGTCGAGCCCATGACTGTGACCACAATCAGGCGATAAATTCTTGGTTTGGCTGGATGACTCGCTGCCAATTAAAGCGGGACGCATGCAGCTCAGTATCGTCAATTCACACCAAGTATTACTGTTTCAGCTCTTACCTGCCCACTGTTTGGTTGGCAAGCTGTCTCATTCGGTTGAACTGCTTCTTCATCTTGTGTTTTTCTGCGTTACCACCGAGCGGTAAAGCCACTCCACATATCTCATTGATAGAATAAAGTCAGGTCTCCGCACTGATGTGTAGCAGACGAGGACGTTAAGTCGTTAAATATCCAGTTTGCACATCGCGGCAGAGAAACACGAACACACGGGAGGCAGGCGGCGAGCTAATTCCAGCTCATTTTGCTGATGAGGACTCTGTCTCTGTCATCCGCTCCGCTCCGCAGCTCCGGAGATGCTGGACCGATTTCTCTCCCCAGCGCTAACAGCTCGACGCTCCCCTCTAGTGCATCATGGGAAATGTAGTTTAACCCTGAGCCGAAACAAACAAAATACACATAAATGAATAAATGTTGAAATGAAAATATAAGGTCAAATATTATAATAATAAATAAATGTAAAAAGACAGTATAAACATATAAGAACAATTAGTTTTTTATTTATACTGACTTTTATATTTTGATATATGTATATTTTAAAATTTACACTTAAAGTTATTATTGCATTACACTGTTTTTTTCTATTTATTTTTCCACTTTCTTTCTCTGTTCTTTATGAACTTAAATGAATAAGTACGGAAGTATTAAACAAAATGGGTAAAAGAATAAATAAATATGAAAATACAGACCATAACAGATGTAAGATCAATGACCTTTTCATGCATTTAGATATTCTTTATCTATTAATATATTCCTTTTTAAAATAACTTTATTAATGCATGTAATGTACTCTGTTTTTTTCTATTTGTGTGTTCACCTTCACTGTTATTTCAATTTGATCTGTTTTTCATTTAGATTATACTGTGAGTTAGTCAGATGAAAATGGATCTTGTCTCCTCTTTTTCTTTTTTGAAGAAATTACTTTGTTCATTGCCTATTTCACCTTGACTGTGACCAATGAAATATTTATTCATTACATTTGCAAGGCCTGAAGAACATATGTATTCTGACTTCTTAAAACCTTTCAATGGAAAAGAAAAACAAAATGGAAAGAAATTAAGAAAAGCAAGCGTCAGTATTATCAGTTATTATGTCTTTAACCTGTCAGGTGCTCAGTGTAAGTTATAAAACATTTTAGATACATATTTACAAAAATAAATGGCAAACAGTGATTCATATGAAAATTTATATATATTTCTTTTTACGTATTTCACTGTAAAATTTCTCATTACATTTCCACTTATATATATTTGTTTGAACCTTTTCTCTATTTATGCTTTTTTATATTTAGCTTGTGTTTTGTTCTGTTTCAGGTTTCTTTTTTTTTTTTTTGCCACCTTTATCATTCCGTACAGACAAATATGGCGATTTCAACCTTCAACCATCTATATGACAAATAATTTGAGCAATAAGTTAAACCAGACCTGGTTCGTAAACATGTTCCTCACAGGTAAGACATTGTAGAATAAAACACTTTCAGTTGAAAATTACCACGTTATAGCTTCTTAAATTTGTCTGATTTGGTGATACTGCATAGTTAACTCACTTTTTTTTTTTTTTTTTTTTTTTTTTTTTTGCTGGTCACCCTAATGTCTAGTATTGTTTATCTCTTTTCTGAAAGTGAAAACTAATTGTGCTCTTTGCCTATTTTATTTTTTCTCCAAGATACCTGTTGTCCATTTCAGGTTGATTTGCTCTAATTTTGGTCAAAGTTTGATTGTGTGCAGTGTATGATTGTTAGTCTCAGGTGGGTTTAGCCTTGTGATGGACCTGCCCATGGTGTTCTGCCTCTTGCCCGATGGGACATGATCTGGGCCCCTGCAAAGAATTTGCACCATGCATAAGTGGTCCTACAGAAACACAACAAAAAGGAATACTGCATGCAGCTTTTTCTGTGTTATGATTTATTAACATAAAAGGGTAAAACAAAGGTGGTGGAACTATTTACAATGAATTGTCTCAATTAATAAATACACATGCTGGTCTGGAGTTTGACAAGAATGAAACTAATTGTATTTCTGAAGTAATTGTTTTTAAATAATTTTTGCCTAATCCAAATTTGTGGAACACTGTAACATACTGTTAAAGCTGGACTGTGCTGACTTTCAGGGGTTTGGGTTTCCTGGTCACTGCTGGTTTGTAATCCAGCCTTTCTGATTTGTACTAGTTATGAAAAATATTTACAAAGGTTTGTGTATTGTGTAAAAAAAAAAAAAAAATAATAAAAAAAAATGCTGGTGTACAAATGGAATCCATTCTTTCCTCTGCTAGCAAAATGACCTGGGTCATTCACTGTAACACACACCCCAAGCATTATCATTCCACCCTCATGCATAACAATTAGAAATATCCAACAGCCCTATTTAAATGTTAAATGGTAAATGGTCCGTATTTTATATAGCGCTTTAATGTACCTGGGATGATACCCAAAGCGCTTTACATTATACATCACATTCACCCATTCATGGCGGAAGCTGCCATGCAAGGCGCTCGACCACGGCCCATCAGGAGCAATTAGGGGTTCGGTGTCTTGCCCAAGGACACCTCGACATGAACCCGACTTGGCCGAGGATCGAACCGGCAACCCTCGGGTCACAAGACGACCGCTCTACCTTGCTGAGCCATGCCGCCCCCAATGTTAATATCCTTGAAGATTTATTAAAATATATTGAGTTAATCATAGATATATTATTTGTGTGAGGTATAAGTATGGCTTTATAGCCAAACAGACACAAGACAGGTTTGATTTCTTTTTTTCTGTTCTTATCTGTTAACAATTTGTAGAAAAGTTTATTATTCAGTGGGAATATACCATGCTGAAACGCTTAACAAATGCAATAACTATTGAAAGAAATGTAAGAAAATACATTCAAAAAACCAATGTTTCTTTACAGATTTTGTAGCATTGTCTGTGGGTTTCGGGGTCCCCGGCTAGAAGCTAATGCTGTGTGGGGGCCCTTGGCATGGACAAGTTTGGGAACCCCTGAGTTGGACTGCTCAGGTGAAAGTTTTTGCAGGTAAATCGCACCATCTTGTGGCTGTAAGAGTACAGTGTGTTCATGAAGTCATTTGGAATCTCATGTGGAGACAGAAAATATTAAAATAGACTTCATCTAGTTTACGTATGGAGTGAAATTGTAAGAAGTTAGAATCTAAGATTGAAGTAATCTCATTTCTGATTATGTTTGTACAGATAAGAAGGAGCAAATCGAAAATTTTCAGTGAAATCTTTAAATATGTGAAGATAATTAAAATTATTTTTTAATAATAATAAGATTCAAACTAAATGATGCTGTAATGCAATATGGAGAAAATGAAAATGCATAAAAAGGGAAAATGATTGGTGTAATCTGTACATACAAAGCCAAATCCTAACAATTCTGTTTCTGTCCTGTTTTTATGAGCACTGACTCTTCTTACATGTACCATGTATCATTGAAGCCAAAAGTAAATTAAGAAATAACAATGAGTGAAGTGAAAGTGAGATTTTTGTTTTGGTCATTGTTGTCAATGCATAAAACAATGAAACTGCAGGTTTATCCTATCAATTACATACAAATACAATCACATCATAGAAAAAAAACAATTATTTGATTGTATTGTGTGGCTGTGTGTCTCACAAATACATAAATTTATAATATCCAAATGAAATAATCTTGGATAAAATATTGGTTAAAAATAAATAAAATCAATTCATGTGTAGTTACAAGTTGCCGTCACTAGGGGGCGCTAATAAGTCAAATTTCAGTGTTTTAGCTGAAGAAGAAGTATCGTTACTGTAGTTTACTTGTTGAATGACAGCAGGGGAAAGTTGCCAGGTTTTCCAATTTGGAGACTACCGATACTTCTTTGACACGGAGTCACAGCGTTTCTGACATCTGACTGTGAAGTTTACTTGGAAAAATGCGGGACCGAACAAAGGAATTAGGAAACGTGAGTTTCAAAGTTAGCTGCTAACTTTGCTATTAGCAATAGCTCGCTAGCCTGCTAACAACTCATTTGGCTCAGTGGATTAACCGTTCTTTACTTCACTTTGCTGTGGCAACTTTTGTGAACATGGTGAATATGAGGAAGATGCTAAAATTGCAGCTTTTACAAGTCGTCTTCGCCAAAATGTTTACTTTAGTGACATTGTGTTATCAGTTTCCGTTTCAATTATTTCTCCATAAAGGATCCAACAGGCCGGGACAGGGCAGGGCTGCAGGGGCTGAGCATCCGATCATCGCATCTTTATAAATGTCTCACTGTTTTACCTGCTTTTATTTATGTCAATCCAACCGCAGAACGCCGAAGTTTCAGATGATGATGAAGAGGGCAAAGCTCTGATGAACAAACCTGGAACCTCATCAGCCAAAGATGAGAAGGAGAATGACGCTTTCTTTATAAAGGTGACCAGTTAAAATCACTTTTACTGATTCCTCTTCAGCTTTTGCACATTATCCCCACTTTTATCTTAGTAAATAATGGTCTGAGAAAAGCCAAACCATTTATGTAAAGGTGACAGCTGCATCACTGAGACTTTTAAATACCACCCAGACTTTTACTACTTAAGTAGGTTTTGTCAACATTTCACTCTCAACTAATCCTAGTCTCCTTGTAACTGAGCTGCAATGACATATAAGCCCCCAAGCTTCATAATGTAACTAGAAATTAATAATGAAAACTTCAGTATATCCTATTAATAAAAAATATTTTTGTCTTCAAGGTTATTGCTCTTTGAGTATTAGTATAATATAAAAAAATAAAAAAAACATACATTTTCACAGGATTCAAGCTGTGATTTATTTAGGCCTAAAGTTTGGTTAAAGACGATCTACTTGGCAATGTCTTTTGACAGGAATTAAAGGGAAAAAAACTCAATAAGGCTGTGGCTAAAGAAGAAAAGCAACATTGCAGGTTTTACTAAGTTGTTTACAAAGCGAGTGTGTTTTGGTGCAACCCTCCTAACCCTGCAACTAGCAATTAAAAATAATGCACATAGAGCAAAAAGAATAATTCTTTAATATCTGTGTGCCACCACATACCACAGCATTTTTGAATTGGTATCATGATGATTGAACTTGTTTAAGTGAGTGGCTTCATTTTAAAAAAGAGAAAAAGTTTTTGGTTGAGACTCGGTAAGTGATATGTAAATCCCATGATGTCGAAGGCTAGGCTGAGTTACCACTGAGAAAGACTGGGTAGGTTTTTATTTGTTTCTTAGGAGGGCTTCTAACTGAGTGACATGATCTGATTTTAAGTATCAACCAGGATTAAAGCT
The DNA here is from genome assembly GCF_017639745.1 of Melanotaenia boesemani. Classification (NCBI taxonomy): domain Eukaryota; kingdom Metazoa; phylum Chordata; class Actinopteri; order Atheriniformes; family Melanotaeniidae; genus Melanotaenia; species Melanotaenia boesemani. The sequence goes on from NC_055702.1 coordinate 5,283,580, forward strand.
GTTTGAATTCTCTAAATTCTGAGGAAAAGAGCCACAGTGCTCCCTTTATTATCTTCTTTAGTGTAGGACACACCAAAGAATCATTTATGAAGGGAAATGAGATATCCCACAATCCCTAATCCTATCCCACAATTCCTTTGCTCACCCTATTCAAATACCCTATGTTTGATTACATTCATACTGTCACACATGATGGAAATCCTGTAAATAAGCATGAGGACAGGAGGGCGAGTGTGAGCACTTTTCATTACCCAGTTTGATAATGAAGTTATATTTTATATAACATCTTTTTAAAGATGGCTCTGTTCAACAAAAACATTAAGGCTATTGGCCTTAATATGTTTTTTTAAGCTCTAGTTTTACTCCTGCAGAATCACATCACAGCTTAATCTTAGTGTGATCAGATTCTTGGTGCGGCATTGTCTTTTCATAACTCTTTATGAATTTATCATACCATGTATCTTCACAAAAAAGCCCTGGTATACGAGGTATAAGCAGCCAACTACAGTTTACAACAGTTTTTAATTTTAATGTTTGAAGGCTTCAGATAGCTTGGTGTCTGCAGAGTTATTCCATAAGAGGAGAGGCGAAAAACCGATGGATTACAAGATTTTAGGACATCAAATGTCTGTGAAGAGGCCAGTTAAGGGAAACTGAGTAATATTTTTTTTTATTTGAAGATTTTCAGTAAGGGAAGCTCAAAAAGAAAGTATAATCGAGTGTGGCTATAACGAGGTGTGAGTTAAGATTTCTATATTAGCTATGAGCAGAAATTATTCCTAAAATGTAAAAAAAAAAAAAAAAAAAAGGAAAAAAATAATTATTTTAAACTTAAATAACAATGGCAAAAACCGATCAATTAGATTAAAAAAAAAAAAAGTAAATTAGCTTGTTTTATGTTTTTTAAAAATCACCTGAAAATGTGATTATATTTCACTTTATGAATTCCAAAACTTCAGCTCCTTTTTCTTCTTCAGGTTCAAGAGATTCATGAGGGGCTGCAGAGTCTCAAAAAGATGGTGTCGGACCTCGAGAACAAGCAGAAAACAGTGCTGGGAGTGGCGCTGCCAGAGGAGAGTATGTATACCTGCACAGAAAACCAGTCACTCAGATTCCAGCAGCAAACGTCACCTGTGAAATTTCCTCAAACTGGTTCAAGTCTACAAACAAATGAATGTGTTTTATGGTGAAATGGATGAAAAATTGTGTGTGTGTTTCATGAATCTCCCTGGTCCGTGCTTGCATTCTCATTAAATCTAGTGTGCATGCCCTCGTGTTGCCGTTTTCACGTCCTCTGAATTCGGTTTCTCTCTGGGGTTAGGTATGAAGAAAGAGCTCCAAACTCTTCGAGAGGAGATCAAAACCTTGGCAGCCCAGATTCAGCGGAGACTGAAGAGTGAGTATTTTTCTGCCAGTTAAATATGGTTCTCATGTCACTTCATAAACATAATCCACAATGTTTCTGCAGGTATTGAACCCAAGAAGTCAGAAAGTGATGGAAAATATATTCCTGTTAATGTTCGGATGCAGCGCACTCAGGTAATGAGAAACATATATTTATTTATAAATATTTGGCTATAAACTCTCATTACAACTTGATGGTGTTGCCCATATTGACATTTTATTTATGTTGAACCAACAATTTGATTTATTATTTGTTGATTAAAATAAAAAGTCAACATTTAAATCCCTAATGAATTCAGGATTTATTGGAGGATTCTGGCTATAACATTTATATATTCATAGTAGATTTTAATCCATATAACCAATTCAGTTTAAACCCTTCCATATTTATTTATTTATTCTTTTAACAATAGATTCAGCTTCAAGTCTCAACTCTTCATCTCCTCTAATATAACAAAGTGAAATATTAATTAAAGCATTCTCTTTCTTTTCCCCCAGCATGGCATCCTGTCTAAGGAGTTTGTGGAGTTGATGGGCCACTGTAACACCATCCAGGCCCAGTACAGAGACCGTAACGTGGAGAGGATACAGAGGCAGCTGAAAATCAGTGCGTATAAGAAGCACAGCAGGGATTTTCTGTCAATGTTTCATTTTTGGTTTGGGTTTTTTTTTTTTGTGTGGAAATCAGATTCTCTGGTTGCTTCCTCTCTGCTACACCCTCAGCATGTTCGCAGATTTCAGTCTTGTGATAGAAGTCGTGTCACATGTCATCTGCTTTCTCACTTTCTATTTTAGAGCTGTAAGTACTTTCATTGTGGTCTACAATTCCCTGCCATAGATACAAGATCACTAATTATGGAAAACATGTATTAATCTGTTTTATTTGTAGATACAAAACAAAAACGGATATGACACAAATTGTATTTAACAGATGAATATTCTGGATTTGTAAATGGCACACATTAAAAAAATAAATGCAAAATTATTAAAAACAAAGCCAAATCCTGAAAGAAATGCTTGAGTGATCAAGTCAAGGCCAAGAATGAGCAAGTAATCAAAAGCAGATAAATGTTTGGGTTGGCAGAGGCAGTTAAATGAAATGAAGCATGACCTGTTTATTTTATTTTAATGAAAGAGTTCCATGGCTTTCATGGCTGGAAAAAAGAGATTATCAGTGGAAAAAAAGGTCATTTTGGACCTTAGAAGTAAAACAGGATGCCTCGAAGAAAAAATTATTTTTGTTTGATATTTAAAAAAAAAGAAAAAACAGTGCTGCATGTCTCAATCCATGTTGTGTAATCTGAGTAGTTTGAACCCGAAGTAAAAGTCTTCATAACTTCAAACAGGATTTGACGTCAGTAGTTTGGGTTAAAAATATTTGGATAACATTGTCTCAGTTATCTCGATTAAACTATGAATGTATGGGTGTTAATACAGCACACACACACACACTGACAGAGGGGGATTTTTTATTCTTTATTTTTTATTAAACTGATTTATTTTACTTTATTTTACTCAGCTGGCACCAATGTGACCGATGAAGAGCTGGACGCCATGCTGGAAAGTGGCCAGACGGATGTTTTTACCCAGAATGTGAGTATATGTGAAATGCAACAAGATTATCCCGGTGCTGAAAACAACAACAGAAAAGTTGTAGCTGGTCAGTTTCAGGTGTACTGCAGGTGTTTTCTGTAATTGTAAATGATATGAAATGATGACAGATTTGCTCTGTTATCTCTAACTGCTCAATCTGGACAGCAGATTTGGTAAGAAAATCATGTGCGGCCCCTAGATTGTCTTTAGTCATAGTAGCTGCTTTAGATTACTACCCAGAAAACTCGTGCTTGTTGTTTTCTTTTCTGCGTGGCTAACCTAATAAAATTATGGTGCAGATCCTGAGCGATGCTAAAGCTACAAAGCAGGCTCTGAATGAGATTGAGTCACGGCACGATGAAATCCTGAAGCTGGAGAGGAGCATCAGAGACCTGCATGACATGTTCCAGTACCTCGCCATGGAGGTGGAGGCTCAGGTACGGCAACACTGACGAAGCATTCAGGCTGTTTTAGGTCATTCTAAAAGAAAAAAAAAGGTCATTCAGATCATTTTGTCTTCAGGGGGAGATGGTGAACAGGATCGAAGCTAACATAAAGCAGTCCGCTAACTACGTGGAGAAAGCAGCGGAAGACACGGGAAAAGCAGTCACATACCAGCAGAAAGCTCGCAAGGTACCATGTGCTTACACATGCAGAACCCTCTGAGGTTTTGTTGGGCCAATCCCAGTGTTCATTTCACTGTCAACTTGATTTTATGTTATTCTCACCCTGTTAAAGGTTTAACATGTCAGGGCATAATGGAAAACAGGTCCTCAGATTTAAAGTAGCACTACATTACTCTCCAAGTTCATAACTCCATGCTTCTGCCATGTTTTAAAGGCACGCTGACCTTTATTATGTAAATTACTGGGGCTGTCATTGCCCTGCAGCGTTCCAAGACTGACAAATCACTCTTCACAACTTTTTCCCATCCTGGCACGGGGTCACACATTAGCATCTGTATATCAGAGCAAGAGATAAGATGAGGGAACATTGGACTGATTTCTACTGGTTTGACTCAGAGAAGAGACAGGATGCATGATGGATGCTGAATTAGCTGCAGTAGGGGACACAGCAGTAAGAATATTGACCTCTTTCAAGGCCTAATTTTGCGTAATGTCCTGTTGTGTAAAACCGTGAAATGAAACAGGCTTTTCTTTCCTTTTCACATCCCTATATGCAGTTGATTTATCTAATTATATATAAAAAGTGTTTGGTAATATATCTAAATTGGTCCATTTTAAATTGCAGTAAACATGAAATCATGCACAGTGACAGGATGTTGGCACCAAAAAGGAGGAAAAATATTAGTTTGCTCTGAGCAATTTAGGCCAATTTCCAAGCTTGCTTTTCTCTCCAGAGTTTTAGAGAAAGTTGTTTACGATCTGTTGCAGGATCATTTGAAACTTTATGATCTTTATGAGAAATTCCAGTCTGGTTTTAGGCCGTGTCATAGCACCGAAACAGTCCTTCTTAGGGTGTGCAATGATTTATTTTTAGCTGGTGATTCTGGAGCCTCTGCTGTTTTAATTCTTCTTGACCTTACTGCAGTGAAGTGTTTGCAGGATGTTAAAATTTGGATGGAGAGGAATTTCCTGTGTATGAATAGCAATAAAACAGAGGTAATTATTTTTGGTAAATCTGACTTGCTGACAGGATGCAGCAGTGTTATTGGAACCTTGGACTCATTTACTCGTCCTTTTATTAAAAACCTTGGTGTTTTATTTGATTTTAAACTCAAATTTGACAGGCAGGTTTGTGCAGTAGTCCAGTCTAGTTTTTATCAGTAGAATTTAGCCTTACCTTTCCCGCGATGCCCTGGAAAGGGTCATTCACACTTTTATTTTCTCTAGACTGGACTACTGTAACTCCCTTTATTCTTTAGCTGATTCAGAACTCAGCTGCTCGCCTATTAACGGGGACCAGACGGCAGGAGCACATTATGCCAGTGCTGCAATCCCTTCGCTGGCTGCCTGTCGCTTTTCAAATTTCTTTTACAGTGTTACTTCTGACTTTTAAATGTTTACATGGTCTGGCTTCTCTTTATCTGCACCACCACCGTCCTGGTAGGGCTCTAAGATCAGAAAATCAGTTGAGGTTAGTAGTCCCGAGGACTCGACTAGTGACTCGAGGAGACGGAGCTTTTTCTGTGGTGGCTCCAAAACTTTGGAATGGGCTTCCTCTCTCTGTGAGGTCTGCCAAAAACCTGAATGATTTTAAATGTCTTTTGAAAACTTATCTTTTTAATCCTAGAGAGCAGGATCATTTAGCTAGGCCTTTTAATTTATTTTATTTGTTATTTTACTGTTTGTTTCATTGTGGTTTGATGTTTTATTTGTTATTTTATCTGTACAGCACTTTGGGTACCCTGGGGTATGAGAAGGTGCTATATAAACAAAGGTTGATTGATTGATTGACTGAGCACTGAACCCTCACTTTACTTGACATCAGAATTCAAACATGTATCTTCAAGACTTTTACTTCTCATTTCATTTATTCCTCTCTGAGTGTGGGCCTGGTCAGTCAAAACAATCACTTATGGACAGTGTCTGATAATAACCAGAAACAATCCTATTAAAACAAACAAAAGCTTCCTGCTCCACCCCCACTGTTTAATCTCTATTACTTTATAACTTTACTGTTTTACTACCACAGTTACTCTAACAGATGGTCCTCAGGGTTGATTGCTCGGTTGACATGTTTATGATCAGACTGAGATCAAATCAACCCCCGCGGTTTGGGAGTGTAGGATAATTCCACCCAGCGTCTGGAGGATGCATACTTCTCTTCCTCTTTCTATGTACCATTTGGTCACATCATGCATAGTAAAATAATCAACCTCTATTTATTCTTGTTGCCGTACATTTGCTTTTTTCTGACCCATAGTGTTAAAAACACATTGAGGTTACCGGTATGTCTTCTATGTCTATTTTGGAGAATTACTTTGACTCTTTGTAACATCAGATCTTCAAATGACCTGTAAAAGTGATAAAAACAAGTGTTTTCTGTTGTGTAACCACATTTGATCTGGTTGAATTTTGTCCTATTTTAAAGTCTGAGTCTTGTTGACTTTGGAAAGGAGCCATGGAAAATCTGTGGTCACATCGTCCTACTCCTAACCAAAAAAATCTGCCCATTTCATGATGTCAGTAAGCTTTCATGGCTGCATTTTATAACCACTTTATCTCTTTTCCTCTGCAGAAAAAAGTTTGGATTGCCATCTGTTTGGCCATCCTCCTCCTCATCATCATCATCGCATTGGTCACTACTTTCAGCTCATAACACCAGGCTGTGTAAGATGGCTGTAGGTCTGTTTAAAGGAAGCATATTGCATTTAAAAAACCCCGTTTGTAAATAACTGAACCCACCAGACATACAGGTGACTTTAGTCAGTGTTTTTTTTCTTTTTAAATCACATTTTATAGTGGTCTTCCTCTAACCCAACTGTTTCTTCTTGTAAGGGGCCTGCTCTGTTGTTGAATCTCAGAAATGACCACAATCTTGATACAGTTGTCAGTTTCTGTTCAACCAGTTATGAACTGTTACTTCAATCATTCTGCCTCCTCTAACATTTAAGAAAAAAAGGAACTAAGTGACCTTGAGAGGGGAAAAAAAAGGCACAATGCAGTATTGAAACAACACTGGCGCTGATCATGCTGTACTCAGGAAAACTGTTGTGCTTCTGGATAAAATAGAGACGCAAAGAACAATTTTATAGCATAAGACTTTTCTTTATAGGTAATTACAGATGAACTAATATAATTGTACATAACGTATATTGTTTTTTGCAGAGTTTTTTTTCTTAAACTTGTAAACTATTTGAAACTTTCTTCATGCACCAAATGTAAATACATTTAGTCTTTTGGTGTAGATTAATGCTACAGTTGTCTCAGCACAGCAACAACAGGTCCTGCCCCCCCCCCCCCCAGTTATTTGTCCATACAGTTCAGATCATTTTATTGATTTGAATATTGTGTCAGCTGCTACAAAAAACGCCCAGTGCTTAATGAAACACTTAAAACAACTGTGCCTTCTCCATTATATCAAGCTGGGAAATTAGATTTTTGTGCACTAACATTGTTTAAGAAGGGATGGACTAAGTTTTTAATTGTTGCAATTCAAGGAGTTTCAGAAGATCCCTCGACTTTTCACTGGTTTGTTGCACTGTGGAAAGTCTTGGTCTGGTTTAGGTTCATTCTGGAGCAGCAGGACGTTCAGATGCTGCCTTCCACAATGAGATGATCTGTTAGGAAAAATAGGCCAAGTCCACTTTGAAAAGGCCGACGGAGGACAGAGGTGACTCTCCTATTGTGCTCAGTTACAGCTGTTATATTTGAGCGTCACTCATTTTAATATTGGTTTTTAAATAAAATACAGTCTATCACTTTGTTTGTCCTGTCAATAATTTATTGATTTAGCTGAAGTGTGGGCACACTTTACCTCATGAAAGCATTAACAGAATACAGTAAGACAATGAAAAATGTAAACTAAGTTTTGGTCTTTTTATTAAACTGTAATTATCTTAATTTTCAAGTAAAACAATGTGGAATTACAAGGGATCAAAGGAATGCAACAAATAGAGACAAATCAAAAGTAAGACCATCACCAGGAACTACCCACCCCCACCAAATATCACTTTTGCTCAAAATTAAAATCGACAATTTACAGTCATCTGGAACTGTACCAGCAATTTTATTCACATTTTTTTTTCTTACATGAACCAAGAGTGATGAAGTGATGTGACAAAACATCAGGTGAAAAATAAAACAATGGAGCACTGATGCACAGGGTGTGTTTTGTTTCGCAGAAGGGTTGAATGTTTAGTTTGGCTTTAGTTTTTTTTGTTTTTTTTTCTTTTTAATAAGCTGCTTCAGGTGCTTCACAAGGCAATTAGAGGTTGAAAACCATTTGGCCAAAGAGGCACTCTTACTTCACAAACACTGACTTGCCCTTTCAATATAAATACATGACGACGTGGACTGTAGCGTTAACTGTCAGTAGGAGTACTGGGGGAAAAATGATGTAATGTCTTGGAGACAATTTGCAAGTTCAATTAAAACATTTTCATACTGCAGAGATATGCCGAGGTACCAGGAACAAGTTTGTTGACTTGAGTTGATGTACAAACGTATTACTACACCACAATGTACTCAAAAAGCTAAGGGCCACATTTTTTTCTCTTTAAATGTGCAAATGAGAAATGCAAGGCTGGATTTTATATGAATCCAATAAACAGAAATGACATGAAGAAGGAAAAAAAATAAAAATAAAAGGATCCAAGCAAAGACAAGCTCCAGCATAATGCAGCCACACAGACAGACCTGTTATCTTCCCAATACCCTGGAAGAAATAATAAAATATGCATAACTTATAAACTGCCTATAAAGAAACAATAGTCAGGGCAGCTGACAAATTTTGAAACCAAACTTTCTAAAACCTTCAACTTACAATATAACTGGTCAGTCAAAAGGTTTAAATGTCACACAAATGACTTTTAATGTAACTCCGATAGAGGGAGCTGTATAATCCCATCTCAGAGGTGTCTGAGTGTTCCAGTCTTGAATGATTACAGTACATAATGTGAACTTGCCCATTACATCTTGCACCTTTGCCCCCCTTCAAGTCTCAGTGGTAAAATTCATCCACTGCAACACCCCTCGTCTGCTTACGGACGTACTACAATGACGCCACATTTTTACGGTCAGTCCAGCGTCCCCAAGCCTTCCCCCAGCAGTCCATAGCCAAACTGGTGAGGGGACCAGCTCTGTTTAGAAAGGGAGAGGGCCCAAGAGGCAGGGAGGTCTCTGGCTTGTGCAGCACTCCGGTCCCATGTTTTCCTCAGAGTGCAGGCAAAGCAGCAACCTCGGAGGTCGTGACATGCTCTCGTATCGTGCCCTGCAACACTAGTTTCTTTTGTTTTTTCTTTGTTTGTTTTACCTTTGGCACTCCAATCACGTCTTGTTGCGTTGTTGACAAGCAGAGGAGCGGGTGCTTGCGGCTGGAGAGCGCGCCTGCGCTGCCGCAAGGGCCGCGACGCTCCGCAGCACTCGGTCTGGCGTTCCCTCTGTTCCTGAACTGCTGGTCACCTCCTGTGAGACTTTCTGAGACCTCCTGCTGTCCTTTCTGCTCTCCCTTTGTTGGCTCTGCTTCTCTTTTGTGGCCCGCTCGGGGCTGCGGTCTCTGTCACGCTCGCTGCCGGAGGACGTGGCACGGGAATGGGAGCCTCGGCGCTCTGTGTTTTGGGAGCTGATGCTGTGGGTGCGCTGGCTGCTGTTACTGCTGCTGCGGCTTCTGCTGCTGCGCCCGCCGCAGTCACCCTCGCCGTCGCTGCTCATGCTGCTGCAGGCGCTGTGACCTCGTGATGAAGACTGCCTCTCTCCTTCGCCTTCTTTTCCTCTTGACGATTTCTTACAACTACCGTCTTTTTCCTCCGGTTTGGGCCTCTTGTACTCCACTTCTAGCGGTGGAACCAGGGCTCCGGGACACTGTCTGGTGGAGCGAGATGCAGAGCGGCTCGTCTGGTTCGGTGTTGAACTTTTGCTGCCACTGGTTTTATTATTAGTAAGATTTACAGAGTTACTTTGAGGAGAGGCAAGCACACTCTTAGCCTTTTGGTTCTTGTCAGAAGAGGAAGTCCCTGCAGCCTTGCTTCCCGAATCTTTCCGAGGTGTGTGTCCAGGAGTGTCCACCCTGCCTTTCATTGCTAGAAGCTTGGCTGCAGCATTCAAAGCTGAGCACCTTTTCCCCAGAACTTCCGGTTCCGGAGGCAAAGAAGGTGCACTGTTAGTCTGAGCTTTACTATCCTGTGAAGGCTGAGATCCTGCAGACTTCCTCGTCATCCTAACAGAGGATGTGTCACTGCCCGACTCTCCTCCTGTGGATGCGTTGGTGTTGTTTGATGTATTTTTGCTCGAGGTTTGTGCAGGTTTCCCTCCTCTCCTTTCCTTGTTGCCCTTGTCCGTTTCCTGGTCTTGCAGCCTACGCTTGGCAGAGCGTGTCAACCGCTTCCTGGTCTCACTGCTGTCAGAGTCGGAGGAGGAAGAGGAAGACCTGGAATGCCTCCTTCGAGAGGCTGTGGTGGTTGGCCTCTCCTCGCTGCTTTCCTCTTTCTTCTCTCCATCTTCCTTTTTCTCCTCGTCAGATCTGACATCCATTCGCCTTTTCTTGGCAGGGTGTCTGTTTTCGTAAGTCTTCTTATGGTGAGCATGACGAGTGAGGGTGGATGTAGAACAGCCTGATGACGGTGAAGAGGAGCGCACAGAATCCTGACTACTCTGCCGACTGAGGGATCTTTTCTGATTGGGAGGTTTCTGGTCTTCACTTGCTTCCTCTGCTGTCTGTTGCTTCGGCTCTTCCTTCTGGTGAGCAGTTGCTTTTTTTGTGCCTTCTCCCTCCCTATTGTCCTTTCCAGATGCAAACTCTTTATTCTCAGAGGAACTCTCTGCATTTCTTCTTTTTGTCAGCGACTTACTGACGTCCTGCTTTTTGTGGTCCTCCTCCTCACTGACCTTTGCTTCAGCCTCCACAGCGTCTACTTCCATTTCAGTCACTGTGTCACTTTTTGAGTCGGACAATTTCTGTGTTGGCTCTGAAGATTCCTTCTCAGTACGTGTTGGACTGTGGGGCGGAACCTTGGTTTGAGCCGGTGTGGTCGAAGAGCTTTGTTCATGTGGGGAACTGGCTGTAGTGGTCTGTGTGTTGGAAACTGGTGGGACTGTTTTGGTTGTTGTAGCTGTGGATGCTGCAACTGTTGCATCTGAAGCAGAGTAGGCTGTGGAGGTTATTTGGGTAGCTGTAGTGTATGTGGTGTCAACTATAAGTGACTTTTCTGGGGATGCTGTAGTCATGGTAACCACAGAAGGAGTTTGTGTTGGATCTGATGGAAGAGGCTCAAAACTCTCTTCTGCTGTTGTGGCAGGGGTAGAAGTTATTCGGTGTGATGACGTTGCCTCAGCAGCTGGAGCACTGGGAGATGTGGATGTGGAAGGAGTGGAAGCTGGAGTAGGTGGAGCAGCAGATGTTTCAGCGGAATTTCCAGGCTCAGTCTCTGAGACCTCTTGTGTTGGCGGTGGTGAAGTAGTGACCAATTCGATGGGAGCTGTAGCAGTCGTCACATTAGGCCTTGCTTTGTCTGGAGAAGTATTTTCAGAAGATGGTGAGACTGTTGTCACTGGTGGTTTTGCAGAAGTCTTGTCAGACATGGTTGGACTTGAATTTACTGTACTCGGTGGTACTGCTTTAACTGTTGTTGTGGTATTTGATGGGCTAGCTTGTTTAGTTTTTATTAGAGTTGTAGGTGTGCATGCAAGCTTCTGGGAGACTGTGGGGCTCAATATAAAGGCTGAAATGTCATGAGTTACAGGTAGGATGGAGGTTACAGCTGGTGCTGCAGAGCTTTGCTTCAAATCTGTTTCAGCTGTGAGTGACTTCTCTGTAGTGGCAACACTTTCTGCTGATGATGTGGGTGTAGCTGTTGGGATTGTTGTGGCAGGATCTGTTGATGATGACACAGTGTGTGAAGGACTAGCATCTGGTGTGACTTTGGCACACTCTGGTTCTGGGGATTTTACAGTTGTAGAAACAGAAAATGAGTTTGGCTCAACAGGAATTTCAGGAACTGTGGAAAAAGTTGTTGGCTTCGTAGAGGGAGGAGTTGGTGAAGCAGGTGGAGCTGTGGCGGTGACGGTGGAACATGTGGGTGCTGTAACAGAGGGTGCAAAAGAAACCTGGGATGATACTGTGTCTGGAGTTGGAGCTGAACTAATGACATCTGAGGATGCTGACGTGGAGGCAGTCACAGAAAGAGGTGAAGACACCTGAGCTGCAGGTGCAGCTGGTGCCAGGACTGAAGCTGAGACTGACATTGAAGTGTGATCCGTCTTTGTTGCAGAGGCTGAAACCTCCGTTTCCTCAGATTTAGTCGACTCTGAGGCCTGACTTTTGTTGACAACTTCAGCAGTTTGGTTTTCTAATGGGACTCTCGGCTCTTTGTTGAAATCAGTTTTTGATGCATCAGAGTTCTGTCCTTCAGTAACAGCATCTGGTGTAGCTGTGGAGTCTTTGCGTGGACGTCCCCTCTTACGTTTTGGAGATGGAGGAGGGTTCCCTTCCTCATTTGGTGAAGTGGGATGTGGTAAAGTGGTCACTTTATTGCCAGGCTCAGATAATACAGGGGGAGTCTTAGGAGGCCGACCCCTCTTTCTTTTTACAGGCGTCACAAAAGAATTTACGCCAGACTCTGTAGAAGCTGCAGTGGAGTCTTTGCCTGGTGGTGTGTCCATTTTCTTGGATTGTGCCCCTCTTCCTCTACCCAGATGGTGCTGCTGCTCCCCCAGCTGTGCAGCCATGCGGGATTCAGTTTCCAACCTGCGTCGCACTGGAAGGTTTCTCAACACAGGCATGTCGGGAGAAAGATGAGGTGGGGAATATGGAGGATAACCCCGGACAGGCTGCAGGTGCACAGACGAAATCGGGGCGGTGTCTTGGTCCTGAGGGGATTTTGAAACAGTCACTTTTGTCTTTGCATCAGGGCTCTCTGATTCATTATCTTTGTTTGGCTCTTCAACAAATCCAGTGGGGTTCTCCTCTGCTGCTGCTTCTTCTGAGAAACCTCCGCATCCGGTTCCACTTCCTCTCCGTCGCCTCCTTCGTGGCTCTTTCTCCTCCACCACCGTGACTAGCCTCCCTGGAAGCTTCCGCAGGACTTTGGCTGATGGAGAATCGTCAACCAGACCCCGCAGCACTTCTCCGTCTGCTGACTGCCGCTTGCGGGGACATCTGGAGCTGATGGAAGGAGGCAACATAGAACTGTGGTCTTTACCATCTTCATCTTTTGTCAGATGGTCTGCTGCACAGCTGGAGTCTAGTGACGACTCAGACATTCTCCTCTCTTTCTCGCCCTCCTTGTTCTTGTCAGTCTCTCCAGGTTTCCCTCCAGGGGGAGAGCTTGTAGGAAGGGAAGGCACTGGACTGGGATGGGAGCGGTTTTGTTGAGTCCTGCTTTTTGTGGGTTGGTGATCTCTGGCAGGAGATGATGCTTTTGAAGACTTGGAGAATTCTTGAGGCCTGCTCGATGAGGTTTTTTGATGATCTGTGCGGGACGGGGTGGTAGAAGTAGAACCAGCATCCTTGGCAGCCCCTCGTCCTCTCAGACCACAGCGGAGTCTCTCAGGCACTTCTCTTGGGGTGGCAGGCTCAGGTTCAGTTTCGGGCGATGCTCCGCGCAGACGACCGCTCATCCTTGTGGAGGTGACGGTCTTGTCCTTGGGTTTACGACCACGACGAGCAGGAGCTGGCTGAGTGGGCTCAGAGGAAGCTGGTGTTGACAAAAAGTCATCATCGTCTTCATCAGATGAAGGGTGGAGCATTAGACCCTCCTCCTTGGCCTGGTCCAGGCCCTTTCTGGCAGCCTCCACCTGCTCCTAAAAAAAACAAAAAAAAACAAAAGAAAAACAGAAAGGATTTAACATTTAAATAAAAAGAGGCATGCAGGAACAGAACACAAACTTTTTGTTTTGGTTTAAGTAATGCTAAAAGGTCTAATTTATATACGATAATCACCAAAATTGAAATTAAACACCATAATATCCCGATTTCTCAGATTGGTGTTTTGAATAAAGTTAGTTGAACATCAAATGGTTGATGGACCAACATCTAACAACTGAGTTAGAGTAAATAAGGCTGCGTGTATGGTTTCACAGTCCACAGACTATCTGGGATTCTGCAGACGCACAAGTGGTTCTATTCATGCCCTCCTGAATCAGCTGCACATGTTATCAGTCTACAGTACATTGTGTGTGTGTGTGTGTGTAAGGCCCTACCTCAGCCTGCTTCAACTCCTCTTTGCACACATCTTCTAATGAAGCCTCCAGGAAGTTCATGGCGTATCTTTCAATGGGAGTGAGCTAAAGAAAAGCAAACAACACACACTGTTTCAGCTACTGGTGACAATAAGTAGAAAAAAAATAACCCCATTATGATGTTTTGTTCCATAAAATAAACCACATATTTTGTATTTTTATTATAAGGATCAGCAAAAACTTTTCTTGGATTTTAATTTATCAGTTACAGTACTGAATAATTATTCACCTGCTCCACCAGGGCAGCAATTTCCTGCTCAGCTTTGGAGAGCTCCTCCACTTCCTCCTGCTCCCCCCCATCATCCAGCGGTATGTTCTCATTGAACTCTGCCAGTTCGGCCACCTGCTCCGCTTTAGCCTGAGAGGCTGCTACTATGTCCTCCTCATCTTCAGCACGACACAGTGCCTGAGAAATTTGTTTCAGGATGGGATGAGAGAAAAAAAATTAAACATAACAAGACCTTTGTGCTGTTTATATGCTGCAAAGTGTTCCTAAAATAACATACCTGTTCCAGAATGGTGGTGCTCTGTTTGTTGACACCTTCCTCTTCCTCAACTTGGGGAACAGAGAGCTCCGCTGCCACCTCCCTCTTCTCTCCATCATTAACATCAAACAGCTCCCGGATGGTTTGCTAAGGAACAAACAGGCATATTTAGCTCAGCCAAAATGTTAGTGTGCTTCATGGAAATAAAACAAGACACGCATGAACTGCTCAAACACAATACGTCCAAAATGCTACAACTTAATCAGATCTCAAAAAGCACAAAAGCTTTTAATGCCAAACACATTTCTTCATGTGTAACAGTGATTACGCATCTCTGGAGATAAGTACTCGCCCGCGCATTGGTGTAAAGATAAATCCAATGATTAGTCACCACATAAGAATAATAATAAGAAGAAAACCTTTATTAGTCCCTCAGTGGGAAAACTGCTTTGTTGCAACAGTACAGGTGCAGTAAGCAGAAGCATAAAGGTAATATCACATGATTAATAGGCAGCAAGAAAACCTCCCAAACAGGCAGTTAGAAAAAAAGAGCTAATGAGCTAATGTACATTTATTTCCCAAAATAAATCAGGCTTACTTAAGAAAAAAAAAAAAAAGATACCTGTTTGAAGAAGGCAGTGGTAAAGTTTCCTCCTTCAATCGCCATGTCTCCCAGCATCCTCTTCTGGTTAGCTTTCTTTAAGATGTTTTCCTCGACTGTCCGCTCACTGATCAATCTGAAGACAGAAACAAATGCAGTCCATTAAAAAAGGAAGATGGAAAGATGTTTGGATAAGGCGAGACACTGCAGGTGAATGGGGTAAAAAATTCTAACAGCTATCATCAGTTTTTTTTTCCTTACAATAAGACTATTTTTGTTTTTTTGTATTGCAAGTTGTGAAATTTCATGTTTATAAATTAAGGTGTCATTTAGCGAAACATTTGTGGACATTTCTAGGAAAAGAATTAACACTGGATTAAGCCAGTTTTTTTTTTAATTTGATGTATTTATTTATTGTAAAATTTAACTCAGATCTGTTTGAAAACACTATTTGCAGACATTAGATCCGATCAAATTCATAGAACTATGAGGAACATCTATAACACATCAAAGCCGATGAAGAGATTTATTAGTTCATACTGTCCTGTTAAGGTAAAGTTAGGTTTTAGGTTGAAGTGAAGGGATTCCCAAAACCTTTTCCATTTTTTGAGAGAGATTATCATGAAATAAATACTCAAGATGTGTATTTTTGACATTTTCTGCTGTGTCTCGCCTTAAATGACAAACAATCCTGTAAATTAGTGATTGGAAGTGGAAGGGGTAACAGAAATTGGGAAAAAAAAAAAACACACCTGTATATGTGGACGTCCCGGGTTTGACCGATTCGGTGGCAACGGTCTTGCGCCTGAGCATCCATGGTGGGATTCCAATCACTGTCGTAGAACACGACGGTGTCGGCCCCGGTCAGATTCACCCCTACGCCTCCGCTGCGAGTTGACAAAATGAAGCAGAAAATGCGTCGATCTGCATTGAAGCGCTCCATGAGGGCCTGCGCGAAAAGAAGGAAGTTGCACAAAGAATAAGCAATAGAAGCTTTTCCTATTACTAAACCGAGGAAAAGACTAAACCAACACGTTCTGCTGGGAACTTTGTTTCATATTTTGAGGACCAACCTGTCTCTGCTCCACGCGGGTGCTGCCATCCAGGCGGAGGTAGATGTGCCCATGATAGTTGAGGAACTGCTCCAGCACATCTAACATACGCGTCATCTGAGTGAAGATCAGCACCCTGTGGCCTCCTGACTTTAGTTTTCTCAGCAAAGTGTGGAGAGTCTGAAGCTTTCCTGCTCACACAGAACACACAGGAATAAAAGCATGTAGGAAAGCAGTAAGCAACTACACAGAATAATAAAATAGAAAAACTGAATTTTCTGAGAGGAGTCCGAATGTAAAAGAGCTTTTGATTGTGCACAATATATAAAATTAGGTTTTTAATAACCCTATGAGACTGTCTTTAGCTTTACAACTAAATAATTAACTTAAATCCTGTATTTCATTAAGTGTGATTCTCTTTTTTAATTCCAATATAAATTGTGGATTTGGAGATATGCGAACAGGAAAAGGGGGGAAAAAATAACAAAAAAAACAACCCTGGATGCCATCATTAATCACTTCAGACTGGTTGATTGCGCTCTGTTGTGGACAAGTCTCCCAGTGACAGGAATGCAACACAATGAACAAGGAAGCAGACAAAGTGCTGCTTACAGAGTCGTCAACAGAGACTCTTGTACAGACTCCTGATGATGCCAAACAATCCCACTGTGGACTCACAGATTCACAAAGTACACTGGGCAATATTCAGCCTCAATTAAAACGTGAACAGATAAGTTTTCAAGCAATCCTGCTGACAAACAGGAGCTCCCTGGAGGAAGTCATTAGCAAACAAAGGAAAGTTTAAAGCGTTAAAAAAGGGATATCTTGTTAATGTCAGATCAACAGTGACCAAGTCTTTTCTCATCTAATTATTCTGTCAAATCTGGGCTTTCAGGAGGACAAAATGTCGTCATTTACATATTTACACTTTTCCTCTGTTTTTTTTTTCTCTTTACAGTTATTTATGCAACTATCCTCACAAAACTAACTCAAACTCAGTTGGTTTTTGGTGAGCATCAAAATGTCTTCTTGGCCATACAGGAACTTTTTTTTTTCTTTCTGCTCACTTGTTCTTTGGCTGCTCCTGATTGGACACTACCATTCATTTCTGATTGGTGAAAAATTTGACATAAAGTGGCTTCATCATAATTTCTGGCTCAAAATAGAGCTCTCTTAGCAACACAATAGTTATAGCATTTTTTTTTATTAAGAAATGTGATACATAATGGTGTTATCATGAATCCCTTATTGTAGATTTGCCATATAGAGTCTCTGAATAAACGCAACATTTTGCAGCTAAATTGTAAACCTCCTGGATGTGATATAAATGCTTGGAAAACGTCCACAGATCACCTAAAGGGTAAGCTATTCATCACAATTTAGACCAGAGTTACACACAAAGATCCTGAGAAATTGTTCATATAAGCAATAGCGCTTGGGGGACGTAGCAGCATTTTAAGGGTTAAAAGCAGGTGATTTATTTATTATTTATTTTTTGCAACAGGCTTTGCTATGATTGCATTTGCAGAAAATACTTCTACACAAAACTTTTAGACTGTTGGACTAATGGTAGCAAGTCTGAATATATGACCCAGACAGATTGTCAAATGTTCTATCTAATGATAAAAAGCTTAAATAAAAAAATCCCTTAAAAACTACAAGACGCGCTCAGTCTCTTCTTGTAGCAAATAAAATTATTGTACAATACCTGCACAACATGACTGGTCAAAGAGATCAAGATAAATGAAAACTAGAAAAAATAAAGTTAATTTTATTGCTGTTTTTAGAAGCTAATGGACATAAATCATGGTTTAAACTTGTGTATCATATGTTTGATCATAGAGTGTGGAGAATAAAAAAAATCTAAATAGACTCATGTTTTTTGTTCTGCACATTTTGTTGTTAGCAACTGTTTCACACAGGCATCATGTTCCATTTTTGGCTACTCCAACAGTGCACAGCAAAGAAACATTGAAACAACTCACCACAATCATACTGTATGAGCCTCAGGTCGGGGAACTGGGTCCTCATGTTACAATGGATGCGGTGGAGATTGCGAGTGAGTGGAGCGACTTCAGCAGATAGTGCAGAGGCGAAGACTGACTGTTTGTGGCTCAGAGATGGAGGAGGATGGCAGCAATGCATGGAGATCGGAGGAGCCTCCACAGGAGGAATCGCAAATGTAAACCTAAACAACACAGAAAACATGAGTTTGTTTACAAAACTACCCCTTAGTAACTGCTCGCATCAGTAATGTATATTTTAAGAAGACCTCTACCTGTCTATTATATCACTGAGGAGCTCCAGCCGTTCCTCGATGCTGTTGATGGCCTTTATTAAAGTCTGAGTCTGGAACCAGTGATCATATTTGTTTTGCCATTGTGCGAACAAACAGCTGCTGTGACCTGAACGGCCCCAATCACCATCAGAATTCAGAGCAGAGGGGGATGGACGAGAACCAGGGAGAAAAGTCACAAAGTCCAGAACCTCCCGGCCGAACACAGGCTTTGCTCCACAGTGGCGCTCGTTCACTTGGATGATGAAGCCCAGTCGGCTGTCGCGCTGCTGTTTAAGACTGTCAGCCAGCCATGACTGTTGAAGGAGAAGCACAGAAACAAACCGCTAAAGAGCTGAAAACACAAAACTGTAAAACGACAAGAATCATGTTTCCAGAAGCTGGAAATAAAGAATCTAACTTCTGGTGTTGTAAATTACCATAAATCTATATGACTTTGTTTTGGCCACTTGGAGTGGCAGTGGAAAGTAGTTGGTGAAGAACCAGTAGCTATGAAGACAACACTACCATTCATTTGTGGCCACATGCAGTATACCAACTGCGGCTAAATGCTCAAGTAGCATCCTTTTTCAACGCAGTCTCTGAAACAGATCAGTGCTGGGACGACTGGTTCCACAGCACCACCAGGTCTCTACCAGTTCTAAAAGCTGCTTTTGCCAAGGGCTGGGGACAGCATTATTGTCACAACCCAGACCCATGAAAGCAATGAAAGAGGCCAGTGCAACACTGAAGCAGCAGTGTAAGAACAAGTCATTATTATTCATCTAAATTTCTTGCTATGTAATATGTAATATGTATTTTTGCCACTTGGTGCTGCTCCCACTGCTGCATAGAGCTTATTTCAAAATATATAAACCATGTTTGTAACTTCAAGACATTGAATTGCAGACAAAAGAAGCAAATACAGAGCAGTCACGGAGAAAAAAACTTCAATATACACTCAGGATGTTCAGACTTGGTTTACAATGACATGATCTTCTGAGATATGTTCACACATTCAAATTTAGTTATGTCTCTTCTTTGTTTTCTTCTCAACTTGTATTTTATTTTTATTGTATTTTATTATATTTTTCTTATACCTTCGTATTTCCACTGAAACAACTGCACCTTTTACTGTTGTTGTACAGCATTGCTACGACAAATAAATCTTTGGTCAACCGTGGTTGTTTTAGAGTGCTTTATAAATAAAGTTGGATTGGATATTTTAGCTAAAAAATCAGTTACCATGTGGAAAGGAGAGCGGGGAGGGAGGCGGGGCACCCTCCTGGGTGGCGGGTTGGTCTTTGGACGCACGTTTGGCTTTGACTTTGTGTTTACTGGTGACTGATTGCTGCCATTGTCCCGTGTTGCTGCTGAAGACTTGGACACAGATGATGAGGGGGTCACCTGAGCTGAAACTGAGGAAAGCATGGCACATAACATACATGTTGTAAATGACTCCAGTCCATAGTACAACCAATGATGGATTTGGCTTAAACACAGTTTCAACTTTCTTACAATAAGACAGCTATTTATTTCTAAAGAATATATTTTTTGTAAAACTGATTCTCAGACAAGTAATTCTCCAAAACAAGCTGGTTTTTATGTGGCTGCTACCTTCTACAAGCTTGTAATCTTACCTGGCTGCTCTATGCTGGATGGAGGCGGCTGCACTACTTTGAGGACAGGACGAGGGGGTTGAGGCTGGTTCGGGGTGGAGCTAGGGTGTCTGGGAGGAGCTATGGTGTAGTGGGCAGTAGCAGGACCAGGGGTGCGTGTGGCAATTTGCAATGGAGCAGTGTTCCTGACAGGGATTGTGTTGGAGTGTGGGTGCAGGGAAGGGGGTGCCTGGGGAGCAACACGAGGGGAAGGGGCCACGGCCAGTGTGGGCACAGGCCCACCCTCCTTGCCTGTTGACTGACGCACAACGATCTTCACAACTCCTGGGCTGCTCACCATGGCTGAGGACACTGAAAACAAACCAAGGCCTTAAAACAACAATCAGGAAACGTGTGTGATTCAGACAATGAGTTGAGCTTTTTGGAGAAATGAATGAGATGGTAAGAAGGGCTAAATACCTTGAGGGGAAACGTGGTGTGGCAGCCGGTTTGGTGGGGGAGCAGCAGAGGGTGTGTTTGTGTGGGCTGTCGTCTGTACAGTCAGTTGAGCAGCCTGGCTGATAAGTTGATGCTGCACCCCGCTGGACACCAGGTGCATCACATTACCTGCACAGAGACAGGAAGTCAGATAAATACATGACATATAATCAATACGATGAAGTGTAGAATGGGAAATAATCCCGATTTGTTTTTGTCATATTTACTGTTCCTTCTGATTTAAAATTAAATAATTTCACAGAACTTATTTTGAGCATCTCTTAAAGAAGAAACATTTTCAGTATATATTTCATAAGTCCCGTTTCCACCAACAGGTCCAGATCAGCATCGGTTATTTTGCCACTTTCATAGGCAAGAAATGAGACTGATGACAGACTATCCAATCTGACCCAACATGGTGGCGCTGGGCATACTGCAATCCATTGATTAGTAAAAAATATTGTCACAAATATATCATTCTTTTTTTTGTTGTTTAAAGCCACGTGTAAAGAGGAAAGAACAAAAACTACTGGATGTCCACCTTTTCCTTCATTTCTGTGTTTTGTTCATGATCTAATCAAATTGTAAGGACAACAAAGATTTGTAACTTTAGTTATCAAGCATATTTAATCAACTAAATTCAAGATTATGTAATAATTAAGTCTGATAAGCATGTCACAAATATTTCAGGCAGGAAGAAAAGCCATTGTTTTTGGGTAACACTAACCTTGAACAGGGCGTGGTGCAGCTGCTGGGACTTGGGCTCCAGACAGAGTCAGCTTGTTTCCTTGAAGCTGGAAGGTGACTGGTTTACTGCCCTGACATGAAGAGACAGGTCGCCCTGCCAAGGAGGCCAGCTGGGCTATGCTCACCACCTCACCAGCTTACAAAGAAAACACGTGATATGTGAGTTACAAGCCACATCAAATGCAGTTTAAATGAATTCAGTTGTTACTTGTTTAGTCATAATGACATTCTTGTCATCTTTTTTTTTTAATTAACTATGCTATACATAATAATGGACTCACATGGCAGCCTTGCTTGCATATCAGGACTAAGTAAAACCCTCTGCGGCATGACATTGCCAGGGTTTGGGCTTGGATGAGCAGGAATACTGGCCACACAGGGAGCACCAGGAGGCCGTACAGTCAGCATTGGTTTGGGAGCACTGGATCTCACTGCAGTTTGAGGGGTAGGATGCAAGAGTGGGCGAGGTGGAGGTGTTGGTGCCACTGTACACACCACTGAAAGAAAAAAACACGTTTAAGGAGAAAAGTGCAAAAACTAAAAACAAATTACCTGAATTTTCTGACATCTTCTGAATTTTCTAAAATTGTGAAAATCTTCTTTTTGTTCACAAAACACTTCTATTATTTTACATGCCTTGCTGAACCACAGGAGCAGGTGCAGGGGCTGTTGCAACTTCGGAAACTGGAGAAGGTTTGGGGGTCTGAGCTGCAGGAGGGACAGAAGAGGTGGGTTTGTTCATCAGTAGAACCTGTCGGTTATCACTTTTAGGAGGCGGCTGGAACATCCTAAAACAGAAACATGGAAAGAATTATTACACCGTGGAAGGAAAATTTTACACTTATCAGCTTTAATCCTTCGACTTGAACTATTCAAATGCATGGAACAGCTCGTTCTCCATTTAATAGTTTTAAAGAAGGTTTCATCTTCTTATATTAGCTGCCAAAAATGATAAGTGAGCTGAGGACATGTCGACCATAAGTACCGGGTACTTTCTGCCCAAGGGACTGACAATGTACCAAGAGTACTGCATACTTTAAAAATGATACCCGCCCGCCCAATAAGGGCCACTTTTGGCAGGAAAATGTTTCCCTGGTATTTTGTTTAGTCATTAGTTTCCACAGTCAAAAAAAAAAAAAAAAAGTCTCCACAGTCAAAACACAAGAAAAAGATCTATATAGTCCAGTCCATTGGAAAAGTCACTGTGGTCAAATGCTGCCATACTTTGGCTGACACACTAAATTGTTATTTGAGCCAATGGTTGATGCTGAAGTTCATAACTACTCACACTAGATTTAGATATTTGGTTATAGAGAAAACTCTTTAGGATCCATAGCTGTAGAATGTACCTGTTGACCTTCATGCGGACTGGTTTGGGTCTCGGAGGAGGTTCAGGGGACTCGGTGAGCTCCTGAATTAGCTGACGGCTGACCTTGTGGCGTGGCAGAAAGACATCTGCCTGGTAACGGGAAACACGGCTCTCCAGACCAACAAGATCAAACATGGAAAGGTCGCATCGCTGAGAAAGAGAGAAAAAATGCTTTTCAGTCTTTCAGTCTGATTTTCTGTTAAATTTAAAGAGAAGTTGGATTTTTTTTTTTTTAAGTTTCGTTTCCTGCTAACCTTCAGAGGAGGAATCTCCAGCGCCTCCAGGACCAAGGAGGCTGTACTGAAAATTATGGGCTGCGTGATGAAGGGTGACTGGATGGGTCGAGGGTCAAACAGGTTTGGGTGGTTGCACACTTTGCGGAGCTGCATGAGGATATTAATCACAGACATGAAGTGACCGCTGGCCAGTGTTTCCCGGGTTCTGTAAATCAAAAAGAAACAGAGTTAATAATATTAATAAAACAAATAATTTAAAATGTTTTAAGAGAGATAAACTAGATAAAATGGAGTATATAACTGCAAAAAAAAAATGCAGCTTAAACCTTAGATATGATACTGAAAGAAATTTTGGCAAGTCTTTCTACTAGAACTGTTGTTTATCTAGTTGTACAATAAAATAAATATTGATATTATTCTTTTGAACATTATCATATAGGAACTCACGAGGCCTGTGCCATGAAGTCGTCGTAGAGAAATCTCTGCCTCTTTGAGAGGCGACACCGAACCACATGCTCGTATTTCTTAGGCATCTGCTTCTCAACGTCAGCCTTTATTCTTCTGAGCAGGAATGGCCTCAGCACTTTGTGGAGCCTCTTAACTAGGCCCTCGTTGTACTCCTGACTTCCCTCGATCATTCCCGTCAGCGGGTTGGAGAACCACTCTTTGAACTCGCGGTGGGACTGGAAAACGTGGGGCATGAGGAAGTGCATGAGCGACCAAAGCTCCATCAGGCTGTTCTGGAGAGGGGTTCCTGTTAGCAGCAGTCGCCGGTGGCTGCGATTAGAAGAGGTTAGAAGATGAGTTTCAATAAATATACAACGATTTGTATAAGGATTTTAGCTAATAATGGACACAAAAGCAATCTTTTAAACTTTAAGCCACAAACTCAGAATTGGTGTATTTATTGAAGTTTTAGTATTTTCTTTGTAGCTAAAAAACATGAAGTTACCTAAATACATAAGAGAAATAACTCATTTTTAAGTTACTAAGTGCTGAAAAACACCAGCCTGTTGAGGAATACCTGACTGTTAGAGGTAACACAGAGGAGATTTTGATCAAAACTTAGCATTGAAAACAATTCTGATAAAAATGACTAAATAAACAATTTTTTTTTAAGCTTTTAAAACTAAACATCATGCATAGCTTGTCTTTTAGCCCTCATAACTGTAGTCCATGTATCTCAGTGGACTGGTCTTACATTTGTGATATTACTGTATTATCACAACTATTGTATTCACAGATACCTGCTTTCATTCTGCATCTGCTTTCTTCTACACATTCAGAGAAGTTAAAGGTCAAATATAATTAAACTGTAAGCGGCTCATAATGTGACCAGATCCCTCTGCAGTCTGCAGCTTCATGCAACACTGAGAAATTATCACCAGCTGCAGCAGCGTTCCAGCCAAATGATGACAACTTGCGTCTCATTACTGTGATTTTGGTAAGAACAACCCATCTCAATTATTTGTGGGGGGGGGTCATTTTCACGCAACACTGTCTGGAAATAAATCCTTTTGTACTCAATTGGGTCCTATGGGAACAGCAGCCCTGAAAATTTCAGTTTCCTTGACTCAAAGTAAATGGATCCAACAGATTTTGAAATTCTTTATCATGACTTATTCACTTGAGTCAGGTCTGTTGGCGCAGGGACACTGAAAACCTGCATAACTGCAGCCCTCGAAGGACAGAATTGAGTAGTCCTGCTTTTGAGTATTCTGCAGTCACACATGGCCCATATGAATGTTGTACACAGCTGGATGCAAGCTGAATTTTAGTGTCAGCTTTCAATGTTTAACAGAGCCACGTCTTTGAAGAAAGACACTAAACTTAGGCCTCTTTAACATGTTTGTACAACACTACTTGATACTAACTAGTGGAATTTGTCAGCCACTCCAGTTTTCTATTTTCTCACACACATTAGGTTACAAAGTCAGACAGCAAGCAAGATATAATATTACTGTACTTTAGGGCAAATGATCCCAATCCCATGGAAAGAGAAATTATAAAAACCTTCATGACCTAGAAAGTCCACAATGATGTGTCTACTATGTGCATTTTGTTTATATAAAATAAAACTTGCTTTTAAACCACATGCATAAACAACATCAGAACGCCACATGGGGTCGGCTCCTTCAAAGCCACCAGAAAGCAACAATGGGCATTATCTGAAACTTTAAATAACTCACACCCCATCTCGTGTTTAGTGCTAAATCAACTTCAAAGCATCAACTCTACCATTCTAATTGTGCTAAGAGATGGTTTGGATTGTAAACACCATGCTACTTTGTTTTTAGCGTACATTAAAAGAAATAAATCATTTCAAAAAGGCTCACCAGCATATCAGTACTTCTCACAGTACAGTGTCTGTGGTGTTCAAAAGGACAAAGTACAAAAAGTATGTATAGTACAGTGGCTACAGACAGCTCATCAAAAGAGGAAATGCATGTTTCCAGACTTTAATGACAACCTTGTGCACAAGACAGTGACTAATCACTCCCAGCTGGTTCAGCTGAGTACATGCAGTCCATATTCAACCAATTTTACATTACAAATAATGTTGTCTGTAGATATTAAAAGCCGAGATGGAATTATTGTGTTGCTATATTTTTTGCAAACTGAAAAAATACAGATAAGGTTTGAAGTAAGGTCACACGCTTTATACAGTCTCAGACAGACCTGTTGAAGTTCAGCAGGCTCTGCCAGCGCTGGGACTTGAAGTTCTTGATGTTTTGAGCCTCGTCGAGGATCAGATACCGCCAAGACTTTCGTCTAAAGGCCTGGTGATCCTGCAGCACCAGCTTGTAAGAAGTGATGCACACGTGGAAAGCATTAGGCTTCGTCCAGCCCTGAAAAAAAGAAAAGAAATACAAAATGGTTCTTATTTCTTAATACTGACGTTTTCAATTTCATGTCTTTTTTAGGGAAACCAACAGTAAAATAAACTGTCAAGACACTTAAAGGTCTGTAGTTTTCTGGGTAATATGTAATATGTTTAATATTTATTGTTCCACTGACAATGCACATAAAACAATTTCATGAATTAGTGTTTTCTTTACAGCTAATTTCCAATTGTTTTCCCCTTGTAAGATGTTAATTTATTATAATCAGCCATTAAAACAGAAATCAAACAACAATAAAAAAAAAAACAACTGAAAACAAAGTCCTATAACACGACTCATAAAAGCTACAGACTGAACAGACTGAAAGCCAGTGAGAATAGATAAGACATGCAAGCTGCGGACATCTAGAATATTACAGCAACAGACTGTTGTGAACATGGCGTAAAATAATTTTAATTAACAATGCCTCAAACCAACCTTTTCTACTCAGAACACAGGCTTCCCAAAATACTAAAATTTAGAAGCAACACATAAAATCAAAAAAGAAATACTGCACACAAACACTCCAAAAGCTGAGGAATTTATTACCTGTCTCTTCAGCTTTCTCTCTTTTTGACTACCAAAGTAAGTAAGGATTTTAAACCCTGGACACCAGCGCTTTAGCTCCATCTCCCAGTTTAACATCACACTGGTGGGAACGATGATGAGGTGGGGGCCCCAGTTCCCTATAAAAAAACAAACAAACAAAAAAAAACAATAAATAAATAAGAGGTTAAACTGCATTGTAAAATATAAACAAATAGAATAGAATAGGGCTGTCACTGCAACAAAAAGTGCAATGAAATTACAAATTACTAAAATACCTTTTTCACAGGCGAGGTGAGCGAGCAGAGCAATGGTTTGGATGGTTTTACCCAGACCCATCTCATCAGCCAGAATCCCATTTAGCTTCTTCTCATACATGGTGACCAACCAGTCGAGGCCGATGTGCTGGTATTCTCGTAATGTGCCGTGAAGCAGGAAAGGGATGGGGGTCTTGACCTGTTGTTGGAAAAAATAAAGAGGAAATGAAAGTAAACTAATGTGTAGAAAATGTGTTTGAAATAAATTTAAAATAATGTTCCACATGACTGACCTTTGTAGTAGCCAGAGTGTAGCCTTTCGGCTGCAGGCTCTCTGCTGTAGCAGCTATATGGCTGATTTCTTTCTTTGGCCGAGAGCTTGAGGAAGGCGGGCTGTGGTCTCCTTCCTTTAACAAAAGCTCCATCCCTTCTTCTCCACACTCATCATCCTCTTCATCCTCACTCTCCTCATCATTTTCACTGTCATCATCATCGTCATCAGCAGCGCTGTCTCCTGGTGATTCTAAGTCACATTTTGAATGACGCAATACTTTAAAAACAAATCTAAGCAGCAAAACAGCACACAAGATTATTTTGTTAGTTGTTAGTACCTGAAGAAGAAGTGTTGCTTTCCACATCACTCTCGTCTTCTTCAGTCTCTACCTCGTCGTCCCCAGACGCCTCAGAATCAGAGCTTGCTTTAGAGCCTGAAGCAGAAGGTGCCTCGAAGTCTGATGCATACGCTCCTTTGTACTTCTCCAGCAGCTCCTCAATGCTCATGTCACCTGGAAGAAGAGCAGAGACATGTCAGGAAGAAGGTCACAGCTTGACATCCATGAAAACCTTATTCACATGTACACGTCGTGGGAAGCAGCGAGGACAAGATAACATTTTAATGTCAGAATTATTTTAAACAAGAATAACCAATCAAATTCATTTTGAAAATGTATCAATTATCAAAGAAACTCGTTACAAAACTGCTCTTTCTAGTAATATACAGGGAAAAACGTAAGATAAATGCACATACCCTCTTTGGCCAAGTCATCAAGCTCCTCTTTGTGATTGACATTTCCTTCCACTTTCTCCTGGGCTGCTATGGTGTCCTCCTCATCTTCAGCTGGAAACAGGAAGTGGAACAAAACAACGAAATAACAAATTAAAAGCACAGAAAAAAAAGTAATAATTTAAAGAGTATTAAAAGACATTATATATATATATTATATTGTTATATCATTTCCAAGGGTAACAAAGTGTAGGAAAAGTTCTTTCACATTTTCAGCCTTTTAAATTAAATCATACCATCCTCGTCATTGGCAGTGAATTCTCGATCTTCCTCTTCCTCCTCCACCGATGAAGAGGATTCATTAGAGCATTCTTCATCTGAGCCCGAGTCCTGCATAATTCAGTGAGTCAGAGCTTACATAAAATTCAAACATCTTGGTCAGTAGCATGAATTACAGCGTAAAAAGCGATTTTCTTCATATTTAAGTGTTCTAACTAACCCTGCAAAAAAGGATCACTCTGTATTTACCAACATATAATCATTCTACAGTTTGAGCCATGACAAGTTTAATAAGAACTTGATGGCTTGAGGTGCAAAAATCTCATTTATATCCATGCACTGGCATGTTGCTCAAGATTTTACGATGACTGTAAAAAGAGTAAACAGTCTTAATTTAGTGGATTTACCAGAGACTAATAATCCTGCTTATTTGTGCTAATTTTAGTAGAAAAGTGCGTATTAAATCAAAGGTACTTCTATGGTTAACCACACATCTATTAGAAATTTAGAGTTCAACTCATTATAGGCTTTGTTTAAAAAAAAACTTCTAAAATTTGAGGGATTTCTGGAAAACGTACAACTGTGCAAAAAGATATATTAGTTTTCAGACTGAGGAATTAAGAACCATTAAATAAAAAATATTAAGAGATTAAACCTTTGATTTTACTGTAAATTGCTGGCTTTTTTATCATGTTCAGCAATACTGTTTAAAAAAAAAAAAAAGTTGGAATATTTTGTGTCTGATGTCGATGCAACTCTTGCTTCACTCCAGGTTTAAAAAAGGAGAAGGCACACGCATGTGACATCATGTCATAATGGGGTAAGTACTAATATTTTACACCACAGGGGTGTTGCACAGGCAGATATTGGTGCACACAGGTGCTCCAACAACAGCAAGAGTTTACTTATTTTAATCTGTCCCACTGATTTGCCCCATTTATCAACCAGTCAGCATCTGCAGCAGTGGCTGTGACACACAGCTCAGGAAGGAAATTGCGGTACTTCCACGAAATCTTGGCCAAAGTTGATCATTTTTGAGCTATAAAAGCTCAAGTCCTGCATATTTAGGTTTAGTATAAGTTGCAATTAAGTGTTTGATTATATTGGTATCCATTATTACTAATCATAGATCTGTGATATTACAGGGAAGAACACAAAACTGGCAACTCTAGAACTATGACGGCTAATGGAAGATTAAACATTTGAAATGTTGCCTTTGTTTCCAGAATGTAAAGAAAATATACACAGACTAAACTAGTTAGAGGTTTAGCTCACAGAATGAGTTCTATAAATCTGGAAAGCAGGTGTGGGGAAATTTGCATCAATTTGTCTGGTGGACACTTAAATGGCTGCTTTAAATAACTTGACTGATCCAAGATTTTCAGACTGACATCATTTTGTGGCAACACTATAATCTCACACAGGTTTACTGTAGTCTTGGCTTTTTTTGAAAGCCATTTCAGTGCAGCTGTGTGGAACTACCTGTGGAGGTGGCAGTTTGAGGGTACTTAGTAGTTGGTCGAGGGGCAGCATGCCCTCTTCCTTCAGCAATTCAATCTCCCTCTGATGGCTCTCTGCATCATTGCCCTCCTGCTGCTCCTCCACCTCTATGGTCTCTTCATCATCATCATCCTCTTCACATGGAGGCTCAAAGTCTCTGTCTACTTGAAGACAAGAGGTTTGTATAAGTACAGGTATACGAACAACGAACAAGACTTCCTGCAAGCCAAATAAACAAATTTAAAAAAAATAAATAGTTTCAGCTGTATATTTTAAAACAACAAAAAAAAGCATTTTTAATATATCAAATCAGCCCATTTCTGTGATTTTTTTCAGTGTGATGGGACTTTTAATTGCTAAGCAGGCTCCATTCCACATGAAACCATGTCAGATAATAAAATGTAGGTGGGACAAGGCCACTGATGGAAAAAAAAAAACGGACTGCCAAGTCTACTCTTCCTGAGTGAGCAAGCTTTTAAAGTTAATTCACAGTCGGCCTCTAAGCTCAAGCAATCAAATGCCACCACTAACATGTGCAGCAGACTAGCCTGACAGGCTTGACAAGTCTCAGGCCTGATGAGTGCCACACAGCATTGGGTACAACTTTGTGGAGTCACTGCGTCAAAAAGTGTTCTGACAAACGACATCAGACTTCACCATCTTAAATCAAGACTAAGTGCATCTCAGCTTCAAGATTCTAAGTTGCAGTGACCTTGGTGTGAAAAACAGCTTTATATACGTATCTCTGAAACACTGTGGATGCTAAAGAAGATTGAGTCATTCTTGTGTTGCTATGACAACATCCCTACCTGATCCATTGCATCAGCTCTGAAAGTTCTTTAACATTTTGTCAGGAGACACTATTAATAAGAGGCAGCTTTTATTTCAAGAAAAACTTCTCACCATCCTCATCAACAGGAGGTGGCAGAGATTTTTGTGGAGACACCGCAGTCTCAGGAGGCCTGCTGGGTGCAAGTGACTTGCTGAGAAGGTCAGAGTATTTCTCTGTCTGGCCAACAATGAAGTCCAGCTGAAGATCCAAAGCCTTCTTCCGCTTTTCCTCTAGTCTGGACTGCTGCTTGTACTGCACCACCTTGGGGCACACAAAAACAAATAGGTAACCAATCGACAATTGAAAAAGTGCTTTATTAATGCCCAAAGGGATTAATAAAATTAATTAAATTTGTATTTAAGTATAATATATAATGAAAAAATAATTATAAAAAATATTTAAGATCAAATTATTAAAATAAATATAAAAAAAGAGAATATTTAAAACTCAAGATTAGGACAAAAAACAATTTTGGTTTCATACCTTCTCAACACTGCTCCAGAACGCCCGGACCTCCTTTGCAATAGAGGATGCAACTCTTCTGATTTTGGCATGCTCATCTCTTTTGGCTTTTTCTTCTTTTTGCCTCAGCTCCTCATGGTGTCGCATCACCATTCGTACCACCTGACAACATAACAGAAATACCATGAGTTAAAATCTACTCAAACATTTCTTCATAGTACTTAATGTGTAAAACTTCATATTATTTAAATGAATATGACACCTTTGTGATGAACTGGATGTCTTACCTTTCTAGCCACTCCTCTCTTCCACCTTCTCTCTTGAGCAAAGTCAGCTGAAAGCCACTGCATCTCCTCACACAGATAATCCCAGTGAACCTTCGGTCGTTGCGGCTCCGTCAGACGGGTGAGACGTTTCATTGACCAGAAGCCCTCCCGCTTTAGAGCCTGAGTTCGATGCTCAATGTCTGCTTCCTACAGGAACATTGGAAACATCAGTCAGTAAACCTTTTCTGTGAAAAAATGGTTTAAGAATCAATACTAGAGGCACTAAGAGAAGGCAGACCTCTGCCAAGCCACTGTATATTTTTTTTTTTTGCCAATGATTGTGAACATTATTTTTTATTTAATCATAATAAAATTTAATCAAAATCTGTCCAGAACTTTGAGTTATGTTGTTAACAGACGAACAGACAAACCAACGGCACAGAAAACATGACCTCCTCCTTGGTGGAGGTAACAATGGTGCCAAATAAAGATTTTCTTTAAAAGAATAATAACAATTAATAGCAGAATTCTGTTGCACCAAAAACTTCTTTAGTAGCTGTTACACATCTGACATAGAGAATTGAATTTTCAGGAAAGCCTTGTATTTGAACACAGTGAGTTTATTTTATAGTTATCTTGGCAGGATGAGGTTAGGGTGCATAAAATACATTTAGTATCCTATCCCCCTTAGACTGCTTGAAGAGGGAAAAAATGTTTTAAAAGGACCTGTGACTGTAAAGCAATTGGATAACAGGTAACAGTGCCCGAAGTTGTTTATATTTGGTGCCAACATGTATTCTGGGTGATCAGATCACAAGTGGACAGCATAATGTCTAAACTAAAAGCCAGTTCAGGACACTTGTCAACATTCAGTTAACAGTCTGAACAGAATATGTCCTGGGCCAAATTACAGAACCACCTCATTGACATTACATGACAAGAGTTTTGTCAGACCTCCAATACGTTTCAATAGGCCTTGCCCTAAACAACCTCTGTTTTCTGTATGACAAAGGGGGCAACACAGAGAGTTTACACTCTGTTAAATGCTAAATTGTATACTTCTTTACATCTCTTGTATCACTAAATTGCTTGTAGATTCCACTATAAAATGTGACCCAGATAAATGTGAAACATGTTGATGTGTTCAGGCCACTGAATGCATTTGTGGCTGAACAGAAAAATTGGTAGACCTGCTGATGACCTGTTGGTTGCTCAGCTGACTTTTCTAAGTAGGCTACACATTTATTTGCAAATAGCGAAGGCAGATCTGATCACAAGGGGTCAGTTAGATGAGGGGCACACCTTAACATCAGGGGTGAACACATGCACTTACCACTGTCTATCAGCATTTTGATCATCAACATTAGCACCAAATGTGAACAGTAGTTTTTCCCGTAAGTTGCACTAGGACTTAACATTCTTCCAAATGAATGTTATTGTGTTGTTAAATCAGAAAGCCACATCCTCACACTTCTGTTGACTTGCTGTCATATACAGACTCTTTTGCACTGTTGAATTCAGACATTAGTCACTAACTAATAACTAACATTAAGTAAGAAAAATAGTTCCATGTTGGGGGAGGCACAAAAAACTTTGTTTTGTAAAAGAGAAATTGCTATTTTTCTTTTTTTTATTTTTGCTGGGGGGGGTTTATGGCTATGTTGTGTTTTTTTCTGCCAGTTCAAAGTTATCAGTTTTGAATTTGTACCTTTAACACACACACTTCTCACACAACATTCAATCAAAGTTTCTGAATGGGCAACAGTGTAAAACGAGTAGTACGAGTATGAAAAGGCTGGAAGACACTGAACTGTGCACATTTTCCAAAAGATACACAGAAGTTAAATTGTCATTGTTTTGCAGCTTATAAAACAACCTGTGGAGCATGAACACTGATAGTTTTTGAAGCTTCTGCAGCTCCACATCTGTCTAAAAAACGTTTTGAACATTAAAAAGCTGACTCACATGTTTGGCCAGTTCTGCCATGTCAGTGTGACGCTCTCCACGGGACCGATGAGAGGTGCCCTGGTCAGGCGGGGAAGAGGCGGAACTGTAGCCGACAGATAAAGGTGAAACAAACTTGCCATGAGGACCTCTGAGAGGAGAGGACTTCTCCCGTCTTGGTGTGGCCCAATCAGAGGAGACCGAAGGACTAAGAAATGAGGAGGAGGTGGAGGGTGAGGCAGGCGATGAATTGATGGCGACTCTGTCTGCAATCCACTGGCGCACCTAGGAGCCGAGACAAAAGGATGAAGAGAGAAAGTTTTTTTTGTTTGTCTTTTTTGGTAAAGAAGTGATAAAGGTAAAGAAGTGATAAAGGTAAAAGCTATAAATTTCTAAAGATGAAACCCACATGCATGAATATAGTTAAAGCAAAAGTTTAAAAAAGCAAATGTGAAATTTCTCCTGTGCATAACTGACTTTCTGTCAGACTGTTCTCCACATGCATCATCAAAAAGCTGAAGTCAAGGATTTTCCACAGTTAGCAGTGACAGTGCCTGACTAGGATGTGCCCATGAATGTCCTGTGAACGTGAGCCTATCTGGACAACAACCCAGACTTACCTTAACGAATATTGCCTGTCTGTCTGTCCTGCTCTGTCCATGCTGGAAAACACACATGGCTTAACATGCGGCCAACTTAGAAGTAATAAACCACTACATGATGATTAAAAAAAAAACTATTCACATGAGCTGTATTAAGATGGATTACATGCAGAATAATGACAATAAAACATGCCAGCATACCTGATACAGGAAATCAGATTTTGGTTTTAATGGAGATAAACCTGAAACTGCTTTCACATGCACTGGAGTCCTGAAATGTTCTGGAAATGTTCTGGACCAGTGGCATGTGAGAAAGCAAATGTTCTGCAACATCCGCTCCCAACTTTCTGCTGAGATTTTCTACCCAGATCACTTGTATAATTTCTGTATCATTAGCTGGTGAGACTATCTACCATTATGTCCACAAATATGGAGTATTTGCTGTCACTGTGTGGGTTAGCACGTGTGCTGGTGTGTCCTTTTTGTAGACCCATACTCTGCTTTCTGGTCACGTTCCGCTATTGTACATATGTTCAGATTTGTGCAGTACAGTAAGGACTTTCATCTGCTATTCTCAATGTGTTATAAAGTGAACAAATTTCCACAACCTAAGTTCTGGACACCCTGTCTCCTGCACCTTTTTATTTCCAACCAGGAGTGTAAATCTCCAGCAGAAAGTCTCCCTGCTGTAAAATTTTCATGTTAAGAGCAACTGTGCAGGAGGACCAGACCACATTTTCTGGAGTTTTTCCTGAAAACTTCCAGTGTTCATGTATGAAAACAGCTCATTATATTCCCCTTGAATTTTGTGACAAAGCCCCTGAAAAATGAGTGCATTTATGGCATGTTGCTCATCACCACATCCTGTTTACAACCGCCTAAGAAACAAAAAGCTGAATTTCAAATTGTTCTATATTTAAATGGGCAACTGAATGCAGATAAAAGAAATTCATCTTATGGTTTGACTTCAATGGTATACTTTGACATTCAAGGACATTCAAGTTCTTCTCGATCACAAGGCTCAGTGCTGTACTGTGAGGGAGCCTTATTTCTGATATACATCAGTGCAAAAACTCTTTGTATCCATATACCCTATTCTGGAGCATTGTCAGTCTTCGAATAAACAAATTTTCAATTTTAAAATTACCTTATGTGATGAGCTGGAAGTGGTCATCTCATGTTTGTCGGTATCAGGTTCATCATCACTGTCTTCCTCGGGACTGCTAACTTGTCCCAAAGTGGCCTCGTGAATCTCAGTTTCTTCCGCTGCTTCATCCTGCTCCATGTCCTCACTTTCTTCTTCCCCATAATCAGGATTGCTCATATGATGAGTGACATTGGCGGACTCCAAGGCTGCACAATCTGTTTCCTCTGGTGCTCCGAGCATGTCAAAGGTGTGAGGTGTATCAGGTGGGGTGGCGTCAGTGGGTGTGGCAGCATTTTGAGAAGCAGGTTCTGCTTCAGTTGTTGCAGTTTTGGTAAAGGTTAAGGCCTCTGATTTGCTTGTTGAAGCTGTGGGGATGAAAGATGGAGTGTGCTCAAGCTGAAGTGAGCTGATGCTGCTCAGAGTAGGCTGCTGGACTTTGACAGGTGTTGCTGCCACAGATGTTTTACTGACAGAGTACTCTGGCTGATCTTTCTGGCTGCTTAAAGCCACAGACACAGATAAAGAATCTGCTGCTAAGATAGTTCGGGGAAGGCACTCCTCAGATGCTGAGTCGGTCCAAGAGCTGTGGGCATTGGCTAACGTGCCATCCACTTTCTGTTGCTTGGACACTTGTGCCAAAAGGGAGGGTGGGTGTTTCAGAAGAGGAATTTCTTCTGGTTTCAGAAGCAGCAGCTTTGGATTGATAACACCAGAGGAATTAGTAGAACAGAACGTCTCAAGTTTTGTTTCTGTGGGCACAGCAACATTCTGAATACTCTGTGATGGAATCAACGCCGGAGTTTCTTTGGTTTCTTCATGAGAAGAAACACAGACCTCAGGCTTTGTGGTACTCACAACAGTGAATCCTGAAGTTTGACTGAGACGGGGCTGGTTTTCTACGCAAGTAACATGTACTGAAGCAGCAACGGGCGGCTGGATCTCCATATCCTCACTACTAACGTTAACCAGTGGGGATATGAGAGATAATGAACCAACTGTTGCTTTTGCTTCCTGTTTTGGAGAAACTGTTTGAACTACAGCAGTGTCACTCACCTCTGTTAAATGTGCAGAACTGATTTGTGGTGTCTCAATTTGTGTATCGTTCTCTGTTTGTTCAACAGTAAAAGAGTTAGATGTAACAGCAGCTACTTGAACTAAACAAACCTCGCTTGAGTGTGTCACTTCAACAGATTGGTTAGAATCAAACACTAAATGTGGCCCAACTGCAGCCACTGTTGCATTTTGCAGGGACAAATTATCATTAGATGAAGGCAAGGGCTGCTGGGAAATTACAATAGTGTCAGTTTCATTAACTGTGTGAATAGATGGTCCGAGGTTCTCTTTGACGGTGTACTCGTCAGCGTTTTCCAGTAACGCATTGAATAAGTTCACTTCGTATCCTGGAGATTGAGGAATCTGTGCACTACTAGTGGCACAAACCGTCTCCTCAGCAACCTCCTCCACCAGGCCACAGAACTCGTACACTTCCACATTCTGCGAGTCGAGCTCCATACCTGCCTCAACGCTTTCTTCATATAGTTTTGGTTCCCCAGAAGAGAGTTCATTAACAATAGCAGCTTCACAGACGCTACCATCTTCTCTTTGTAGGAGGTAACTCTGATTTAGGTGCATGTTCGTCCAGTCTCCACTGATATGAGCCTCCTCTCTGACTACTACAATTTCTCGGGCATCATCAGAGTGCAGAATTTCAGCAATCAGCGACGTCTCTGTTGCAGGGACTTGATCAGAGGTATGAGATGTCTCTGCTTTAATAACCTCTCCTGCCTGCAGTGAGACAACTAGGCCTGTGTCAAACAAAGGGGTCTCTGTAGCAGGTTTTGGGGAGTTCTCCTGCAATGAAGAAAACTCTGGCAGCATTGTGAAGTCAGACGAAGAGGTGGTGGTGTCATTTTGTTCTTCCCTTGTGTTACTGTCCAACTGCTCTGATTTAAAGGGATTGCAGATGGATGAGTTTTCTTTTCCAGGAGAAGAGTATAATCCAGAGGGTGTTTCTCTAGCCTTTGAGGCCTCAAGTATTTCAGCAGATTGGGGTTGAGAAGTGACAACAACCGCCTTACCGTGTCCGAATGTCT
This sequence comes from Melanotaenia boesemani, assembly GCF_017639745.1. Classification (NCBI taxonomy): domain Eukaryota; kingdom Metazoa; phylum Chordata; class Actinopteri; order Atheriniformes; family Melanotaeniidae; genus Melanotaenia; species Melanotaenia boesemani. The sequence continues at coordinate 5,320,110 of NC_055702.1, forward strand.
CAAATGATTCCACAGAATTTGCTTTTTGCATTTCTCTTGCATCATTTGAGATCGCTGTGAAAGATTTAAATTGCATTTCTGATGGGTCAGTTTGTTTAATCTCTGTATTATCTGTGGAGGAAAGAGAGAGTGTCGACTTTGAGTCCTGGTGACTGTCTGCTGGCTCTGCAGCACCTGATGGAAGTTTATGGCTGCCTTGACTTGAATGGATGAGTGGATCCCTGTCAGACTGCGCCATAACCCTAATTTCTCTAAGGTCTGGAACTTTAAAACCAACATTTGATTGGGGAACAGAGGAAGATGACACTGTGAAACAGATTTTAGATGGGGGTTGTGGGAGAATATTTTCACCTGTGTGCTCCTTTCCACTAAGTTCCATATTTGTTCCAGTCTCTGGTTTATATTCCAAGATGATGGACTGTTCCTCCTTTGTCCCTGCAACAAGTCCAGCCCCAGATTGCCGAGTTTGGTTTGTCTGACTATTTGAGTGGCTTTTCTTTTCAATAGTTTGTGACCCGTATTGAAATTCTTGCACTGCGCTGCCAATCTGTGAGGTGAGAGGACAAGGGGGGGTTGATAGCATTTGCATCCCAGCAGAGGTACTGCCGTCCTCAGCGAGGGATGTTGGCAATGATCTCGCAGCTCCAGCAATGCTCTCCTCAACAACAACTTCTTGTGGAATGATGTCCTTGAAGTCGCTGCTCGGTAGAGCCTCAGGCAAGGCGGTTGGTGGTTGGGCGCTCTCCATGCCGGGGATCGAAGAGTTATTGCTGGCCAACAGTGGCACAGTGGATGGGTTTGTGAATGGAGGGACTGGGCGGGGGGCAGCTGCGACCGGCTGCGGAGCATGCCGAGGTGACTCCCCAGCCACATTCTGTGCAGCCTGGGGGTTGCCACCCAGCACATCCACAGCCGGAGAGGCCTGCTGCCACACCGCCTCCCCCCCAGAGTTTCCTTCCTCTGTGCTGCTCCGGCTACACACTGCACCTGCAGGTGACACAGGAGGTTAACAACGTGTCTGGATGAAGTAGGTTAAGTGGTGAAAAACTGAAAATGAATAAACAAGAAAAAGGTAAATGTAACTCTACACAAGCTCTTACGTAATTAAGATTCAAACACAGGATATTGCTTTCTCATCCTTACCAGCTGGCTGACTCATAAGGACAATTTTCACAAATGAACTGCAATGTTAAAATTAATAGATGTGGTCTGGGGGGTGTTACAGTGGAACTATCCAAAATAAAAAAGTCCAGCCCAAGCCCCTGGCATATAGTCTGGATAGCGTCCAACTGACGTCATGGTGTATGTATACCAGTAATTACACCCCATCATTGACACCCCAGTACATGCCAGGTGTGCATTGACTAAGAAATCTGCTCACCATTTAACTAGCATATTAGCTGGTGCATAAGATAAATGCCACACTTAGATCCAGATACGACAGCAGCATACTTACACCATCTCAACTGTATAGTTGATATAAACACAACACTGTTGTTTGGATGCCAAGCAACAAGGTGGTCTTGATTTGGTAAATGAAGTCGCTGACTCTGTCATCTTCAATAATGACCAAATAAATATTGACTACTTTCACATCACAGTTGTTTTAAGGTGATACCCTATCCTCCCACCAGTAAGTGTTTTTTTATTCCATTTGAGAAATATACCTCACCCTCATCACCTCTGACGAGCTGACAGGAAGAGGAGCAGACCTACTATTAAGAGAATTGCTGATGAGCAAGAGTGCATGCTAAATTTTGTTGCTTAAATCCATTTAATTTGACATATCCAAAAACATATTATTCACTGGCATATTCATTTGAAATATGCCAGTCTCATTCACAATCCTTATTTGCTCTAATCAAAATACAACTATTTCTGTGATATACTTTTTACATCTTGTCTTTTTTCCACTCTACTTAGGTGACACTTCAGGCCATTTCCAGTGCTAAGAACATTTTTCATAGATAATCTGCTGTATTACATGTGTGTGAAAGGGTACCTACAGGCAATGTCCAGGTCTGATTCTGCAGACATTTTCAAGAGTTCTTGTAAGAAACACTTACTAATTATTAATTACTTACTAATTCTTACCGAAGACAGACATTGACCAAATGTCAACATACAAATACTCCACGTTCAAGACATAATCAAACTCAGGGCTTAATACTACAGTTAGATCTCACTGAATGTGTGTACTAGTGAGTGTGGACACTATTTATGTTCTACAATCAATTCTCACATTCATATGTCTATATTTGAATCATTTGGAGTAAATATGTGGTAACTGCACAAATAGTACAGTGGGAAGTAAATATACTATCAGGATTTTGTCTTAATTAACAATTTTTTCCACCTGCCATAGTTTACTATGCTTATATTTTTGTGTCTATGTTCAAACAACAGGAGTTCCCCGCATTTTTAAAACTAAAGGCATCTCACTCTGTCAAATGTACAGTAATAAATATGGTTATGAAATAAGTAATGACATAAGTAAATTACACAATAAGTAGCTGCATGAGTTCAACTTGGACTAATATGTTTGTCCCTGAGATCACCTCACATCAATTCAACACACCTAGATTTAACCAGGTAAAGTTGCTAGCAGATATAGAGCATTTAAAGTAGATTACACAGGCCAAGTGGCATTAAAATACACAGTACCTTGTATAAAACAGACCACATGGGCTTTAATTAATAATAATATGACTGAAAATATTTAATACATAAGATAGATGGATAGTGGGATCAATTAACGTAATTTGTTTTGACTGATAACTAAATTTTCTAGAATATAGGTACTGACAAACTTATAATACTATTGTAGCATGTATATGTATTTAGCGTCTGCTAAATGACTGTAGAATAGAAAAGTGGCAATTTCAGCTTGGGTCGCATGGCACTCTAAAAGTGTATTCCATAGTGTAGGCAATTGATTGTAGGCAGTGATTTTCCAAACACATTAAGTATTTGTACTAAGTATCAGATCAGTATAGTCAATACCAGCCAGAATTTTACTTGGTATCTCATCAATAGGAAACCTGGAGTATACATATCACTAATGTATACAAAGCAATAACTTCTTACCTGTCTGTGGTGTGAGACACAGATCTTCTGTGCTTTCTACTTCCAGGATGAAGAAATTAGGATCCCTTCCACATATTCTGAGTAAGTGAAAAAGAGAAATAGATGGGGATTTAACTATTGAAATTAAATAAGCAACTGCATATCACATCTACAAACTAATGAAGCAAGCTACAGGGTTTTCCACACTGGAAAACCACGAGGCAATGGTCGTCTTCAGTAGGCTTCACAAGCTCAATCAGCATTATTAGATATACAATAAATAAATAAATAAATCACACAGTATGGGATTAACTGATACATCACGTTACGAAAGAAGCAGTAACATAGCTACTGCTTTTCACAGCCAAGGTTCAATCGGCTTTATTAGATATACAATATATATATATATATGTATTTTAAAAAAATCACACTGTATGGGATTAACTCATACATCACGTTTCGAAAGAAGCAGTGACATAGCTACTGCTTTAAGCTAGGGCTAGTAAACTACTGCTATAGCTAGTGTATGTGGCTGTGTTTGGGTGGCTAATCTTGCAGCAGTAATGAAGAAAAACAACTCCGTAGAGCAGCTCTAAATGAGCAGCTCCAACTTGCATTTGCTGCAGTCGCCCACAGGAAGATGTTAGGAATTCTGCAGCACGCGCTCAGTCTAAAAGCCGGTGATCGAGCGCGCGCCGGGCCTCAAATCATTCAATCTATGCTCTTGTAAATGTTGTTCACTGTGGCTAGTTGTCGCCACATGGGCTTGAAAATCATTTCCCACATTAATAGATACATTCTTTATTCAGTGGATCTGTGCGCATCGGTTGTGCAGATCATGTGAAACATAAATCGACTTTTCATTACCAACTGAAAGTGGTAATGATACGACAAGCTCGTAACAGTGTCCATCATAAAAAAATAAATACATAAATTTTAAAAGAAAAAAAGAAAACAGTTAAGCGGTTAACGCCTAACGTTGCCGGTTTGGCTAGTGTGGTTAGCTAGCTAACATTAGCCTCTACAACAACACTGGTTGTGTGGCACGAAAGGGAAAGCCTGCTGCTAACTAGCAAGCTAGAAGAGTTAGTAGGGTGCGATCATTTGATGCGCAGGCGCCCATCCCTCTCGCTGTTATGTAATGCTTCAGCTTCAAAGCTACCCCTTCATGCAGACAGATTTACTAAATTACTACACAGCGAGACAAAAACGTCTAAAAAGTCGCATTAAAACCCGCTTCTGCTTGTACTACAGAAGGGGACAATCGCTAGTGACGTCATTGCGTGGGGTCAAATCTCTTTAAAAAAATTTATTAATTAAAATAATTCCGTTTCAGGCACGTAGAACAGCATCTTTTTATATAAACACACAAAATATTAGAAAGCAATGTTATAAAGTTTCATATAAATTTTGCAATTATTATACGGGGGAATTAAGGGGGCCCGCCATGTCATGGCCGATTCTTTGGAAGCGACGTTGCGGAAATTTGTTAGGTTAGAATTTATTTCTAATGCTATTCTGGGATTTGTTTGTGTTAATACTTTTCTATCCCGCCGTTCTGTCTTGGTTTATTGTATTGTCAGCAGACCATGAAGACAAGCTGCATCAAGTATACTGCCAACTCACATGCCGTCGGATTGTGCCCTTTTCCTAAGTCTGAGTCCCCCTCAAGTCCCCCCTTTACTTCCTCCTTAGCCCCCCTCCCTCCCAAGGCCGCCATCTTAAGTTCCCACCTACCTGAAATTTCCGACCGATTTTCTTTTACTAAATTCTCGTTGAAGGAGTCGTCATCCACGTAAGATCGTACTCAATCCGTAATGCCAGTGGTCCAAACTGTCTCCCGGTACCCAACGAGGTACCACTTGGTCTGTGGGAAGAAGTTAAAATACGGACCGGGAGAGACTGGGTTTCGGCGCAGAATGTAGCGGTCGCGGGGAGGAGACTTTACGCAGCGAAATGGTGGAGAACCACTGCTGCTGACAAAGTACAGAACACAGTGAAATCTCGCGAGATAACGTAAAGCGCGCCACTTGAAATGTGAACGTTTCTTATAGCATGAATGTATGTTATTAACCGGTGTTGTTTTGGCAATGAACGAAATATTTCATCTTTAATACCATTCGCTTACTTGAGAAAATACTTTAATACTGTTACTATCGTTACGGATATTCGCCGTATTTTATTATTTTTTTTTTTTAAAACGATAATAATGTGAATGTTAGAGCTCACAGAAGCAGTTCCCGTATTGTATCCTCAACCAATAATGAAATCTATTGGTTGAATTGGTGTGAGTTTGGCGTTTTACTGTTTTTATGGCTTTTGTTTGTGCACGTTTTATTTGGTATTATCTGTGAAGACAATAAAAAGATAGTTTTAAAAAGGGGAAAAGGGGTCTTTTACAGAGTTTTATCCCGGAGATGGGACTGATGTGGTTTAATTATGCCGCTTTTTTCCTACATGGTAAACTTGGGATAAAAGAGTATCGTACATTCCAAATAAATAGGATTTAACATTATAACCTTTCAGTTTGCTTAGATATGACATATTCTAATATAGTAATAATAGCAATTAAAGTGTGGATGTCTTAATGTGAATATGTAGCTCAGATATGTAAATTATTAAAGCTGAAGTTAAATAAAAATTTTAAACCAGTTTAAATGCCAAAATAACATGGGGAAAATTTACATTTTAAGATACAATTTTCAGATATTTTACAGAACATGAACTGAAATGAGTGATTGTATTATCTATAATAAATATTTTGACTAAATTCTTAAAATATTAAGAACAAAAGACCCACACAACAAAGTAAACAACAATTCATTTAATAATTATTCTTTGTTGTCTCTAGGGGAGGGTTTGAAAGGTATAAAATGGTCATATTAAAATAATTGACCCAGTCTTTTCCCTCTCAGGATACCCACTGTCTAGTTGCCTTTTGACACAAGTTCTTATAATTTTTTTTTTCCGGTTCTTCAACAGATGTCCCACTTGTTCTTGTATATAACTTATATTTGTTGATGAAACAACTTGACAGCTCAATGTACAAGGCTCCCGTAGTCCCAAAAGATAGCACAAAACCAGTGACACAGGCCAACCTCGTTCTCAGCTTAGTAGTTGTAGATCAGTTCCTTAGAAGAGACCAGAGGTTGCAATGGATGTGGCTTGATGTTCACAAGCTTTTAAAAAGTTTTCTGTGAAGCAAGCCTTTTGCATTACTTGAGACATTACTACCTGGGGAGAGAGTGCTGGTTGATACCCGAAACAATGACAAATAACATAACAGTGAATATATTTATTATTATAGAAGATAATTAATGTTAAGAATAATAATTACAAAGGCAATTTCTCTAGACTACTATAATCTGGTCCTGCTCATATAGTCAAGAGGAGACTGGGAAACAGTTACAGGAAGCTCTAAAACACTGTGTTCACTCACACAGTGTAAAACAGTTCATTTCACCATTCATCCATAGAAAACAAAAATGAGCCAAACAAGGTTGAATCTCATTAACAGTAAAGTTGAGGGTTTGGAGTTAAATATTTGGGTATAGCAGGAAACTGAGGTACGATGCTCACCGATCTTAATTAAATGGTCTCATAAGTAATATTTTGCAATGACAGACAAAAAACAAAAAAGAAAAAGCACCACTTGTCCGATGTATTTCTAAAACCCCCATCCACATTACCTAACTAATGTCAAAGAGGGCATTAAAATATACCACGAGTTAACCAAGCAGAGGATGAAACCCGGACATGTCTTCAATGTGTACATCCTTCCGGAAGTCATTACCAGTCCACCCAAATGCTTGTGTAAAAGCATGAATCATAATTGACCTGATAAATGAAAAAGCTGTCCCCTCTGCTTCTTCCTGCAGCTTTCAAAACTGAGCACTGTAATAACCAATAGCCATTATAAAATTCAAAATAAATCACCAAGGATGCACATAAATCATGTACCTTTAAATTGCACTGATAGAACCATTGGGCATATTCAGAGTCTTGTATTTCCCTCCCTACCATCACCTCCAGCCAGTCACAATTACTCTTTTAATGTCTTTTTTTTTCTTGTTTTTATTTTTGTTTGTGTGAAGACTGGAGCTGGTTTGGTTGTGTATCTGGGAAGGCAGGGGTTTTAGTAGTCTGCGAGAGGAAAAGGGGGCAGGTTGAGAGCAGCACAGTGATCCTGACATTTCCCTTAATCTCCTCCAGTGTTGTCCGTGTACTATCTGGACTCCCCATCTTTGTGGGCGCTGTACAATGTCAGCTCACCTGGCCCTCCAAGTCTTGAACTGCGGGGAGGCGTGGACGACCGGCTGGTGATGGACGGAATGAGTGGAGGCGGTGCCCCCACTGACAGCGCTCCTACTAAGCCTGCAGTGGTCTTTGCAAGGATTCCATTGGGCAAGTGGTGTGGATTGATAGGACCGAGACGAGAGTAGAGGCCTGCGTGGTGCGGGGAAGCAGTGGCTCCTGAAGAGAGCGGGTGGGAGAGAAGGCCAGGGTGGAGCTGCTCCAGATGAGCGGCAGTAGCAGCATGAGAGGGGCTCGAGAGGTGAGAGCCAGGTGGGAGGTGTGGATGCATCCCAAAGTAGCGAACCCGCTCAAAGTCTTCCCTCAAGATTTGGGCTCGCTGCTCCTCATCCATCAACCCGCCACCAGGGGGTCCAAGCTGAGGAGGGCGGTCAAAGTGATGGGCCATCAGGCCAAACTCTGGGCGAACAGCGGAGACGGCAGCAGAGGTAGAAGTTGGAGGCTGTTGAGGGGTGGCAGCGGCTGCTGCAGCTACAGCTGCAGCCCTTTCTGCCTCTAGAAACCGCTGTTGTTGGAGCAGCCGAGCCAGATGTGGATCAGATCGCAGGGCTAGGTGTGGATCTGACCTAAGTGCCAAAGCCTCTCTACGATGCTGATGTTGTTGATGAACTGCCAGCTCCCTCCAGGGGTCCCAGGTGAAGCTATGTGGACCCTGTGGTGGCCCTTGTGGAGGACCATGTGAAAAACGTTCTCCAGCTGGACCTATTACCAGCCCTGTAGCACCTCCTGTACCCCCTAGGTATGCCTCAATGGCTCTTGAACGTTCCAGCAGAGCAAGGTGTTGATGGGAAGGAGGGTTTGGGGTCGGTGGTGGGAGTGAAACAACAGGAGTGGGAGTCAGTGATAAAGAGGAAGACGGGGTACCAGAGCTAGGGTGGTGTGGATGGCTGCTGGGGCGGTCAAAGCTGTGGCTGGGTGGTGGTGGAGGAAGGGTAATTGGTATGTGCTCTGGCTCCTCTTTCCGCTCCTCTTTGACTTTAACTGGTGGTAGAAGCAGTGGAGGTTTGGAGACAGGCGTTGTGGTGCGGTCAGACTTCTTGGCCTGAGACAAAGACGCAACAGAGGAAGAAGCTGCAGAAGAAGCTGGGAGGTTATTCTCTCTTTGGGAGTGTGAGTGGTCATTGTGGTGGCTGTGTGCTGTCTGGGCCTGCGAGCGGGGGTAAAGGTCCAAAGGAGATGGGGCTGAGCGGTTGGAGGGTGGGGGAGTAGTGAGCACAGATGATGAGGAAGACCGTGGTCTGTCCCTGTCTGCTACTAAGGATGAAGGGCCAAGAGGACCCCCCCTTGAAGATAATGTTGGCACTGGCCTCTTGTCTCCATCTCTGTCTCGCTCACGGTCTCTGTCTCTATTTAAACTGCGTGTCAGGTCCTCAATAGGCCCACTGTTCCCCCCGAGGGAGCTGCTGTGGCCATTTATGTGGGAGACTGGGGGGCTATTGCGTGGCTTGAAGGAAGGGGCAACAGGTGACATTCTCACAGGTGGTCGGCCATACAGCATATTGTCTCTGCAATACAAAAAGTGCACACATTCTTCAAACTGGGATGCATTTATAGCAATTAGAAACAAAATCTGTACATTGTTTCTTTGCAAAAAGTCCTCATTATTTTAATTACTAAATAATAATGGCATTTAAAACTAAAAAATATATAAAAATTGGTTCTAAATAAAAAAGTCTGTATTTAAATTCTTTGAATATCATACCTGTCCTTTTCATCCTTGATGTGGAGGATGTCTCTTCTCTCTCCATCCTTCCCTCGATCCCTCTCATCCCTCTTGTCTGCTCCTTTAGCCCAGCTGGGGCCTGCAGGGAGCCCAGAAGGACCACCATGTAGACGGCTCCACGCATCGTGATGGTTGGAGGTGGACAAGCCCCCAACCACACTGGCGGGTGGTTCTTTAGGACCAAACATGGAGCCAGCTGCAGAAAGAAATTTTGTAGTTAATATAAAAAAAGTACTGTAGTAGTTCACACATAGCAGTAAAGTTAACTCTTTTCCACCTTAAACTTATACATGTTAAATTTTAAAAACAAGCTTAAAATGAGGTTTTGTTGTTATATGATCGTAGTAAGTAAGGTCATGAAGAATCAGCTAAAGTGAAAAGTAATTTTAACTGTAAACATGCTCCTATTGCTTGAGTACAATCATCTATGACAAATAAAAGGAGCATCTACAAACAAAGGGTTGTCCTTGTGAAATAACTGAACTTATTGCAATCCTTCGGCTGACGTTTTTTTAGCACTGGGTACTTTTATTAACTTTCCAAGCTTAGTCTAGTTGATCAAACACAACTAAACGATGGGACAACTTCCCAACCGACCATGTTTCTATCCCGTTTGACAAATGTTTAAGGCAAGCTTTCAAGGTGCACTCTTATTTGGACTGTATCCGGATTTTGTGGCTACTGGAATTAATGCATACAACCTTGAACTCGTGTATCAATGACAAAATCCAGCACAGCCATTCACAGCATGTCTCTGTGACAGCTGAGCTGTAGCTGTGTTATGAGACAAGAGAGAAAAGCATTAAGAGGGGAAAAAAGCATTGAGAGAGAGAAACACACGCCACGGGCAAAGACAACAAAGTAGGGATGAAAAACGTTAATTCTGATTAGGGGCGTAACATCTAAGCAAAGCGTTCGGTACTAAAAGTTTTGTTGCTATTATCTCAAATGATGAGTCCTAGCGCAAGCTGACACCCAGAATATATTGGGACTGCACCTGTTATCTCAAAGTTTATGTTGACCAAAAACTTCACTCTAAATGCACAATTTAATCTGCCTTTGAGCAGCAAGGAACCGATTTCTCTGCTTGTCCTCACTGTAATCAAACAGCCAGCTTGTGGTTCTCACACCAAACACACATTCCTCTTGTTGGGATTCTTTTTCATTTAAAATGCCAACACAGAAATGGTCTTTTCAGTATTTTAAAAGACTGAATTTTCTTTGTTAAGATACAGATTGGCAGCCACACAATGCAGGCTTCACTTTGATAAGTAAAGCCAGATGGAGGTAAATAAAGGCTCTGTAATATCTCTACAGATCTTTCAGAACCCAACTTTGGTTCTCTACACTGGTGAAGGCAGAAATTAACCAGCTATGAATGTGAAGATGTGAAGGTTGATTTTTTTTTTTTGGAAGTAATCACCATCCCATTTCCTCTTCTCAGTATTTTTGACAGTTGCTCTGAGAAGTTCACCGCCTAAGTTTATAGGCTGTATAAGTATAAAAGAGAAGTAGCTGTGTATTAGTACATAAATTAAACAGTAATCTAGGATTTTATTGACAAAAATTCAATTTTTCATAAGATCTAATGGGATTCTTCAACTTTTGTAAAAATGTATCATGTGGAAACAAATGCAGGAAAATACAATCAATGTGTTTAATTTTCATCATCATCAAGCTTTAATTGGCAGAAACAATCAGGAAAGATGCGACCCAACAAGCCACAATGCTTATCATCCTCTCTCGTCAGCAGAGAAATTATAAGTGCGAAACCAAACTTTAATCATTTAACGCAGCTTTGTTAATTTATAATACAAAATAAAATGAATTTGTTTAGTGAGAGCAAAGGTTGTTTCCTTGGACATGTTTTCTGCTTTTTCCTTTGACTAAAAATCAAATCACTTTCTCTACATCAGCATTTATTCAGATTCATTAGACCCCAAATAACATTTTGAACAAGTGACCACACTCATTCCTGCATTAATTCTGTAGAGTTTTATGAAAACATGGCTTAAAGGATCGACTCAGGTTTAATTTTTTTTTTATCTGTCTTAAAACCGTGCTCACAATGCCACATATACACTATATTGCCAGAAGTACTGGCTCACCTGCCTTGACTCTCATATGAACTTAACAGACATTACATTCTTAATAAAATGAGCTTAATATGACGTTGGCCCACCCTCTGCAGCTTCAACTCTTCTGGAAAGGCTTTCCACAAGGTTTAGGAGTGTGTTTATAGGAATTTTTGACCATTCGGCCTGGCTCTCAGCTCCGCACTAATTCATCCCAAAGGTGTTCTATCGTGTTGAAGTGAGAACTCTGGAGGCCAATCAAGTTCATCCACACTAAACTCACTCACCCTTGTCTTTATGGACATTGCTTTGTGCACTGGTGCACAGTGATGTTGGAACAGGAAAGGGCCATTCTTAAACTGTTCCCACAAAGTTGGGAGCATGGAATTGTCCAAAATCTCTTGGCATGCAGAAGCATTCAGAGTTTCTGTCACTGGAACTAAGGGGCCAAACCCAGCTCCTGAAAAACAACCTCAAGCCATAATCCCCCCTCCACCAAACTTTAAACTTGACAGTGCAGTCAGACAAGTACCGTTTTCCTGGCAACTGCATTACCCAGACTCTTCCATCAGATCGCCAGATGGTGAAGCGCGATTCATCACTCCAGAGAACACGGAATGGAATTGGAGTGAGGAAATTTTACGACTGGACTTGTTGCACAGGTGGCATCCTATCACAGTATCACGCTGGAATTCACTGAGCTCCTGAGAGCGACCCGCTCCTTCACAAATGTTTGTAGAAACAGTCTGCATGCCTCAATGCTTTATTTTTATACACCTGTGGCCATGGAAGTGATTGGAACACCTGCTCTCAACTTTTTGGATGGGTGAGTGAATACTTATGGCAATATAGTGTGCATCCTGGCTGCTGTAATAATTGCTGCTGTTCATGTGACCATCAAGTGACTCCCCACTAGTATGAATACTAAGCTTGGCAACATGACGTTGCAGTGACTGATTGGTATGATATGCAATAAGTATACTGACAAAGTACTGTTTCTGTCATTATTCTACTTCTACAGTGTGTTTAGGATATGGTAGGGGAGACATTCAAACAACAGTAGAGATACGTCCACACACAAGATAGATAAAAATATCTCAACAAAGATGAGCGGAAGCAAGGCACCTAGGTACATATCTATTCCTCTTTTAGTAGGTGATAAGGATTTAGCTTTCTGATAATGCTACAATGATGATAATTACTGCAGCAGTAAGTGGTAAGCTCTGCACTGGGGAAGCGAAAAAAAAAAAATAAAGTGAGAAAAACCACAAACACATTTCTAAGTGTCTTCAGCCGTCTAAGTTAACCAAAAGGAGGAAAAGTATTCTTCAAAGCTACAGAAAATGTCCATCAATGCACTTTGTCAAAGACATGATAGAAGTTTAATTCAAGTTTGTCAAAACAAAGAAGTCAAAAAATGCTTGATTATATTTGTGAACAACTCTATGGTCACTTACCTTATGGTGACACATACTGCAGTAACCATGTCTGATCAGTATATCTCACTAACATTTTAACATACTGATAAGATTTCAAACACATAAGACAAAAATTTAACTGTTACTGTATTTGACTAGTTTAACAATGCAAATGCCATAGCTGGCTGTCTGGTATTGAAGCCATTTGTCTTTTCTATTTTTCATAGAGTTCCCAGAAAAATGAATCACACCCCTGGGAGTCCCCCTGGGAAAGGGGATTGAATCATTTTGTAGCTATCCCAGTCCATGTTGACTAGATTACATGTCTGCCAATATCTTTTGACACCTCTAATTTATCTAGTCATAATTTCAGAAAGAGTAGCAAATGCCTCACTGTCATTAACTCCAACTTAGGCAATGCACGTGTTAAAAGGAACTGGAGTCAAATCCAGTAATTTTAAAAAACTTTTTTACAGTCTGTACTGCATAGAAACAGCACAGCTAATGTTCTGGTGATGTAATGACAGAGTTATGCAGGCAGGGTAAAGACATGCATGTGATTTTACCGAATAGACTTTTATTTTAACTTCCCATGAACTTCAGAAATGCATTTTGGTACTTATTGCCAATTCTGTACCACAATTCTTGTGTGGAAGCATGTTAGGTAGGGATCACTTCATGGCCAGTGTACAGGAGAAGAATGATTACAGTAACCAATCAGATCAAAAGTTTAAAAGAGGACAGCTTAGCTGGGAGCGACAACACAGAGAAATCAGTCAAAGACAATAAAACTCAACTTTAAAACCTCCCACAAGGTACTGTGGGGCACTGGACCAGCAAACACATCCAGTTCCAGTTAATTCTTTAATGTTTAATACATTGGACACTGGACAGTACATCAGGCATGTATAATGGATGAGGTGAGCTTCTGTTGGGATTAAGTTGCATTTTTTACAGTGTCACTTAATTTAAAATAAACAACAACATCACATAACAGTATGTTATAACACTGAGCGCACCATTCTGAAAGTGCAGCTGCATCCAGTACGGACTTGTGCTGAGCTTAATGTGATAAATAAATCAATTCACTTGTTCGACCTGGGTGCTTGCTCAGACATGAAACAGACATGTACTGAAGGCTAAGATTAACAGAAAGGAGTGCATGTCTGAATAAAGCTGCTGAACTGTATTGTGAACAATTGTGCAGTGTTTTGGTTTTGATAAGCCTGGATCAATTACTCTAACTGCACTGGATCAGATTTTACCGTCTTTGCCACACCTGAAGCCCCCACCTGTGCTGTTTCTTTGTCTGGAAATCCACTTCTGCTCAACTTATATGGCATGTACAAGATATTAACGCAGATTTTAAAAATCTTAACCTATCCTTAGAGGTTTGTGTTTTAAAAGTATAAATGCTGTAAAACTGACCCAGTGTTGGGCTGCCAAGTCCTCCAAAGGCACCAGAACCCAGGGCTCCCAGTGGAGTAAAGGGTGGGGATCGGCCATACGGATCTATAACACAAACATCAGACAGACTTTGTAGATACACACTTTCATAAAACTTCACAGAATTGTTCTTACTGATATTTAAATGTGAACAGTTGGGAAAGATTTATTATTTAATATTGCTTTAATATTTGAAGTCCAGCTCAAATATATAAATATTACATTTTAAGCTTCTCTCACCCAAATGGGCATTCGGTGGAAGGAAAGAGGAGTGTGGCACTGATGGAGAGATAAAAGGTGCTGAGGACGGATTAACTGCACCTGAGGGAAAGAAGCAGTAAAATAAAGAATAAAAAAAAATATCTCAAGTAAGCAAATCAAGCAAACATTACACCTAATGAAAGCTTTGGTTTAAAAAGCACTGTCATGTGAGCAGTTGAGTCTCTGGGATACAGGAGCTGAGAAGATGAAAAGCCACATCGTGATCAGTGGCAAGTGAGACAGGGTCGAGTTCTTTAAGACAAAACACGAACTGAAAGAGTAGAAAAGTAAACAAATCAACAGCACTGACTTGACAGCTTCAATACTATCCTGTTATGTAGTGAATTAGCTAGAAAATTATATATATTTTTTATGTTGATAGTCATTTACTGAAATGTCCACGATGGACTGGCGACCTGTCCAAAGTGCACCCTGCCTCCTGCCTGCTAATAGCTGAAACAGGCTCCAGCTTCCCTGAGACTAAGCGGTGTCTCTATCTATATCTCTCTCTATATATACATATATATATATAGATATAGATAGAGACAGAGATAGAGACAGAGAGAAAGAAAGAGAGAAAGAGAGAAAGAGAGAAAGAGAGAAAGAGAGAAAGAAAGAAAGAGAGAAAGAAAGAGAGAAAGAAAGAGAGAAAGAAAGAGAGAAAGAAAGAAAGAAAGAAAGAAAGAAAGAAAGAAAGAAAGAAAGAAAGAAAGAAAGAAAGAAAGAAAGAAAGAAAGAAAGAAAGAAAGAAAGAAAGAAAGAAAGAAAGAAAGAAAGAAAGAAAGAAAGAAAGAAAGGTTGAGGCATGCACCTGTGGCTGAGAACAGACTGGGAGGTCTGGTCAAGTCGTGAGTTGGAGGCAGGGCTCCTCCCATGGGTCCCAGTTGGCCTAGTCCCCCAGGTCCTGGAAAACGGGCCAGCAGGTCGCTACGGAAGTCTAGCTTGTGAGGATCGGCCTGCATCAGCTGAAAAATTAGCTATACAGTTAATATTCTGAACAAAAAGGTCACAATTTAACTTTCCAAATTATTTACTCAAACACTTACTTTAACTTTTTTCTGATGGCTTAGAATCATCCAGGCCACATATACATGCATAGCACACCACTTTCCTGGTTTCTGCAGAGAAAAATAGAGATAAATATATTTGTAAAAAGACATTTTACATGTTACTAAATATCACTTTCACAACTTTAAAGCCTTTGCACACAGAGTTAGGTGATCTTCCTGTAGTTCAGAAATATCTTGTCTGGCCTTTACACAAGGTTGGGATTTTGCATCTGGAGATAAGGTTACACACTATGGCCCAGTATATGTTTGAATATACACACACAGAGTGGAAAAGAAGCAAGTAGAAATACAAGAAAAGAACAACCACATACATTACACACAGAGTAATTTCTGTGTATGAAATATCTAACTGGGTGTGCAAGGGCAAAGAAAAGACCAGCAGCAGTCAAGATTACAAGTGAGATTAGTGCAAAGAGTGAGTGAAGCAGTGAGACAGTATAGCAGGCTAAAGGGCTTAAAAGACCCAAAGGATTCAGAAATATCTGTTTTTGCTTACATTACTGATTTTCAACGATGTCCCAAATGGATCAGTTAGCTACAAGAAAAACAGAAGTGTAAAACCACTTTTAATCCACATATCTCACGCTTTAAAAAGGTAAAGTTTTGCACTCTTTAATGCACTGACTAGGCCCATGTTGATGTTGCAGCACGTCCTAGCCTAGATTGGCAATGCATATCAGCATATTTACAGACAAACTTTAAGATGGCATATATTAAGTTAATATCTCCCTTACCCTGGGGTCTTTGGGCTGCAGGTGGTGAGGCACAACTCCAAGTCGTGCTGTTAAATCAGGACCCGTTCCCTGAGGGACAAGAGGCTGTCACACACACCACAACACATGAGCCACAACCTACTGACATTATAGTCTCTGTTTCAATGTCATTTTTACTTAGTTTGTGTAACTGATTTGTGGCATTCAGCCTGTTAGAGGGTCAGTACTCTTTAGTAAATTATTTGTAATGCTCATAACGTATCATTACCCAACATGCTAAACATTTCAGTGTGTGAAATCAAATAAACAGGCTACCAATAATGCAGGGTAGTGTGAGATATATCGAACAAACTGAAGAAAAAGAATTCTTACTCACCTTTGGCTGAAATGCTCCTTGCAAAGAGCTGAAAGGCCCGGTGGGAGGAATCACAGGTTGAATACTCGGCACTGAGGGCGGTGGGTATTGTGGGAAGAACTGACACACACAACACAGTGATCAACCAAAAAATTAAGTTATCGCTGCTTAGTAAAATATAGAAATAGAATGAAATTAAAAGGTCCAAGATTTGGATTTATTTTTATATTATCCCGAGCTAAATAATTGGTAAAAATCATTCAGGAAACTTACAGGATGTCGGTACAGCCCATCCATTTTTCCTGGATACTTATCAAACTGAAGAACAAAAGCAGTCGGTAGGTTAAAACATCCAATATAAAGCAAAACGTGGCCGGCATGCCGGCCACACCACAGCATCAAGCAGAACACAGGTGTTCAGCACAACAGCAGAGTGCCTCACCATAGGCGGCGCAGTAGCTGTGGGGTGCAGGAAGGGTGTGAAGTGTTGGTGCGTGTGCGTGTGTTGGTGCTGGTGGTTGTGCTGATGGAACTGGAAGGCCAAAGGCTGGATGCTCGTTTGGTTCTGAGACGTCCGGCCTGATGAACCTGATGTAGAGCTCGATGCAGATGGTCCTCCAGGTGTGGAACGACCCGTTGCCGATGCATTGTTTTCAGCCCCTGGGACGCTGCGTCTGCCCTCGCGCTCTGAGGAAAAAAAGAATTGGGAGTTTAGGTTTTCAGACAGCAATTCATTAGTCATCAGGGGAGTGTGTGCAAGGATGAGAGACTGAAAAACATTTTCATTAAATCTGCAACAGATTGGCTATAAAACTGACTCAGTCAGACAAGGTAAAAGCTATAAAATGACTGATAAAACACACTGGCTATATACTTCAAGTAAAAGTCACTAGTGCAGCTTCTGCTTTATACAAAGAATGTAACACTTGCTGTACTAATACGATTAAGATCTGACTTTATTAAAATACAACTTCCTAAAAACCCAAGACAAACCCAACAACCACCACAGGAAGTTTTGTTTTTTCCTTCTTCTTCTTCAAACACATAAGTCATTGTGAAGAAATTAAACAGACAAAAAAAAACTGTCAGAGCAATGAAAAGTAACATTTCTTTGTCTTCTACCTGCTGCAGCTGAGTGGGCCGGAGCT
Source organism: Melanotaenia boesemani (assembly GCF_017639745.1). Classification (NCBI taxonomy): domain Eukaryota; kingdom Metazoa; phylum Chordata; class Actinopteri; order Atheriniformes; family Melanotaeniidae; genus Melanotaenia; species Melanotaenia boesemani. Next base: position 5,337,699 of record NC_055702.1, read on the forward strand.
TGTAGAAGAGGTGGAGGAGGAGGCAGGCCAGGTGAGGATGTGAACAAAGCCCCAGAGCTGGCTCGGGAGGGGGGTCTGAGGGGCCCTGAGGATCCTGAGCCCCGACTGTAGGGCAGAGACAAACTGGTGGAGGGAGTTGGGGGGCGCATAGTAGATGAGGAAGACGCAGATGAAGCAGATGATGGAGGTTTCGCTGGAGTGCCGTTCCTGAGAAGAAACACAAAGTAGAAAACATGCACATTTGTCATTTACCAAACAGAACAGCCAAAAACCACCCAAAACCGTGGCAAGAAACAGACCTGTTGTTGACTTTGTAGATGGGGTGAGATTGTCCAGGCAAAGTGATGAAGGGCTTAGGTTTGGAAAGTGGTGGGCTGCCGTTGTGGCGGTTGTTGTTGCCATTAATTGTGCTGGGTCGGGGTACCGTGCCTGAGGCTGTGACCTCAGAATGGGAGGGGAGGCCAGGGAAGGAGACAGAAGAGGTAGAAGAAACAGAGTCTGGGAAGTGCATCTCCAAGCTCTTCTCTTGACTTCGCTCCAGACCAGATACGCGCGGGGTCACCATTAACCGTGAACAGCGGGCCGGTAGAGGCGGGCAGCTTTTGCTCATGGATGTACCCATGTTTGAAGGAGCAGGATCCACAACTGGAAAAGAAAAGGAGAATCAGTAAGCACACATTCTACTGCATTACCTCACTGGTCACATCAGGGAATATCCAGACTTTGTTAAGCAGACTGGGCAAGATGTGACAAATCTATGTTTAATATATGCCAGAAAGATATGCTGGAAACACCAAATATATATATTTATTTAATTTATTTATTTATATATTTTTGTAGAAAACGCAGTACCAAAACCTGGACGAGACTGTTTATGTCACAGACTGATAAAGCACATTTCATTTGAGGAGCAGAAGTCTTAGTTTACAGTCTTCTGTCCTAGTCTGGGAGGATCAACCCTCACTAATGACAATGTCTTTACACAATCACAAATTTTCTGTCCACACAGACTGTATGCACTACAAACATGCACACTGAGCATGACCCAGGAGAACAAAATAGAACTAATAGTCATCAGAAAGTCACTGTTTCATAAGAAATGTCTGAAAAAGAGAACTCTGTGGTCACTAACCATAAACTTTCATTACATCAGAACTTTTTTTTGCAAACTCTTACAGACATCGACCCTTTAAAAAAAAAAAAAAAAAAAAAAGTACAAACGCTTTATTGGCCAAAACGTAAGAGATTTTGAGGATTTTTCACCAATTCCTATACGAGTACACTAAAAAAAAGAAAAACATAATAAATTTAACAAGAGGTTCCTGGAAATGTGGCTTCACTCCAGTATCCCACACTTTTATCACTAGTGAAAAAAGAAAACTTCTAAGCACACATGAAGTCCCTCAGTTACTTTATACTAAGCCTGGTTCAGATGTGATACCAAGCATTCAATCTTTACTGTGTGTGCTGTTTACTTCCACTGTATTTTTCTATTTTAAAATCCAGTTGAAAGACTGATTCAGCTCAGCTGTGCTACACACCTGGGTTCCCCAGTTTAATAATGGACACAAAAAAAGACAACAAAAAACAAAGCACAACCTTGGTCATTTACCCAAGTTACTTTAAGATCTAAATTAAACCAATGGAGACCAGTTAACTGACACATCACAACATCTTCATGAATATGCAGCAGAAGGAAAGTCGAATTTCTCAAACCTTTTCTAGTGCTGACTGTGAACACTGGATCCATCTCATTGTCAGAGGCCTACACGGGAAAACAAAACAAGTGATTGTTAATATATATTTTATGTCAAAAAGTGTGGACACGTTTAATCAGAATATTCTCATAATACCACACCAATTTTAACTGTGACAATTTTATGTATAAGCATTAGAAAACATTTGAGTTATTCAAAAATTCAGTAATGTTTTACTCGAAGCTCCTGCTGAAACTGTGATGAGCAATAAACTGTATTTAGTTAATCATCACCTAAGAAGAATAGCCTGCAAAGAACAATAACCATTTTAAAAGCAATTAATACACACCTTGTCACCTGCATCACTCTCAGTGTCACACTGAAAGAGTAGAAGAAAAATAACACATTCAGATTAACATTAATGGAAATACATGCAATTATTTTATTCAAATTTCAGGAAAGAAACTTACAATGTAACCAGTTTCCAAATGAGAACCCTAGAAAAAAAATATGAGATTCAGCAAGTTACAATTAGATTGTGATAGAAAAATATCTCATGCCGGGTTCTAAGGAATCATCCTACACTGCTTCCTTTATAAAATAATGAAAAATCATAGGTGTGAGACTGCAAACCAGTTTTACTTGCTAACTTTGAATAGCAGGATGTGCAAGTCATTAGCGCTACAGAACTTAAGATATAGTTGTTTGATTAAGAATTATCTTAAGATCTTACATGACTAGTAAAGTCAACCAAACATTAAAGCCATCATAAAGTTATGGGTGCACCTCTATCTTTCTTCTCTTGTTGTTATCCTTGATCCAGCAGCTGCTAGGGTAACTGTGTGGGGCTCCTTCCTCTGGCTCTGTCAGCGGCCCCCCACCATTTTCCTCTGGCCCCCTCTTCCCCTTGTTCCTCCTACCCGGCATATCAGTGCGCTGGCTAGGCTTCAGAGAACAGTCCATCTAATAAGAAAAGAATCAGATTTTTAACATCTGCAGATTATGTCAATATTTATGACTGAGGCTACAAATTAAATGCTGGTAAACATCTCGACAGACCAGTTTTATAGTTTCTACTGCAAGTGATCGCAAATGAATGATGCAATGGATTACAGCCTCGTGAAATTATCCCTCCAGCTCTTTTTGTGAGTACTCATTTACATGCCTCTTAGAAACTCATCATATTTACATTCATCATGGTTAGTTTAACTATAGTTTAGAGCTCAACTGGGTTATTTATTTGGACTACTGTCACTGACAAAGTGCATAGTAGCACCAGATAGGAATCAATTGACCAATTTATGGCAGGTTCTGCTTTATTAAGTGGCAGCTTGTTAGCTTGGCTTTTTCCAGTCATAGACCAAAACAATTCCCAAACAATTTGACATGCAACAAATCAGTGCCATGTCACGCAGTGTACAGAGCATCTATGTACATTTTACTCAAGTTTTATGTGGTTGGACACCATCCCATGTGATTTTTCTGTTACTGGTGCCTTCTTCTGTTTATCATGCAAAGCATCTACACTTGTTCACTGAGCCTGTATACAGTATGTAGGAGCAAATTTGAATCCTAACCCCATTCTTGGTTTTGTAAAGAAATTCGCAAATGAATACATGTATAAATATAAATTTATTACGACTTCACCTAGATTAAGATATCCACTTTTATTCAAACTAAAACTATTTTAACTTCCTTCTTTTAAATTTTGTGTAAACATTTGCACTGTTTTGTCAGTGTCGAGTTTGGCCTTTTTAGTCTCAAATAAAGAATTTAATCACAATATAGTAAAAATGAACTCAATGTATTAATCAAAGCCTGTAACAGAAATATGAAATAAGCTCTGAAGTTCCCATCTTGCTCCCAGAGAAAAAGTATTTATAGATTAATTTATGATGACAAAAGCTTGAGTTAAAAAAGTATGTTTGCACCACAAAATTATGTTTTGTTTTTTGTTTTTTTTCCTTGTTTATGTACAAATATTGCTTTCAGGGCACCCACAAATTACAATGTAAAAAATAAAATAAAAAGGAGAAAACAATATTACTATTTCATGTAACTGCTATGCTTAATAGATGCAACCCATCTGGTGGCTGGGGAAAGGGGGTTGATTAGGGTTTGTTTGTGTGTGTGTGTGTGTGTGTGTGTGTGTGTTTGCATGCTTGCATGCGTACGTGTTTGGCTTTATAAAGATAGACCTATGTTAAAAAATTGGTATAAGGAGATCTAATTCTTCAGTTTTGGAGAACAGCTACAGCCTGCTTGTTTCAAGTAACATGTACAGACGACTTCAAATCCATTTGTAAAAGACGGGACAGTCTATTTAAACAACATATGGAACTTAGGCACAGCTGGATTTCAATTCAATCATTATTTTAATAATGTAAAAATGTTATGTGGGCTACTTATTTACAGTTCTCTTGTGTATGATTATGTAATTGGTTGTTATCCCATGTGTTATCCTCTTTTATGAATATACTTTAGCTACTTAAATTCAGTTTTGTGAATATAATATTAAATTTGATTTGACTGGTAGCACAGATGGGTCTCTTGTATTGGACAAAATAACGGATGTGAGCTGGTAATGCAGAACAATTTAGGTAAGAAATTACCAGGGGAAGTTGCCACACTTCACAAATACTAACTAGTAAGTTGTAGCTGGTTCAGGATCAGCAGTCTTAGAGAGAACCAATCAGCTACCTTAAAATCCCCTAGTTAATTTGACTATAAAATCCAGTTGCCCAGGAAAACAGTGTGAGTGCATTTCTGTGAATGGGCAGCTTTACAGCATAACCATGAAAAAAGTATTTGTTTCTCCAGTCTAACACAAAAGGCACAAACAAATACCATCAGATTAAATTTGAATGCAGATTAACCAATATCAAGATATTATTTTCAATCTATTATACTACAGACTGGGCTCACATATACCTCTTTAAGTAATTACATACATAATACGTAATGTATATGTACAATGGACAAAAGCTCTAAATGTAGTGGGTACTTGCATGGCGTTTTAATTTGCCATCAACTGAGAAATATAGCTCACCTGAGCTATTAAACAAAAATATTAGACAAAGAGCCCTAATCCAAGCAGTTTGACAACAGGAGACCATTCAATAGGTAATGCACACTAATTATTTTACTTCCACTTTTACTAAAAAGCTATTAGGCAGCTCATCAACACCTTCCAGAATTAGAGCATGAATAATTGAGGTCTCTCCAGAAACCATCACAGAAATGCCTTGGGTTTGGGCCTCAGTGAATAGTTTTCTCTTCAGCCTTTCAAGCCTTTGGCTGGGGGATATGTGACATTATTTGACATGATGGAGAGGGGTAAACAGGTCAAAGACCAAATCAGTCATCTTTAGGCCTGCGATGCACAGGCCGTTCACTTCAAATAGATAAGAGAAGCATGCACACTGTCTGTCGTGCTGAACTACAAACTGATCGAATTACTGTTTCACACCTGTATGTAATGCAGTTTGATGAATGACAGCTGATAGTGTGTGTAAAAATGTCAAAAGACATTTACCTCCAGTGTCTCCAGGCTGATAAAACTCGCAATAGCGAAACCATCAATGATGTCCTCCTCGCAGGACACGGACTCTCTTTTCCTCCGACGTGGAGGCCTGTGTCTCCCAAAACCGGGCCGGCATTCTCTCCCACCGGGACCCAAGACACTGTTCGTACCGCAAGCCTCTCGATCGGAGCCCGAGGACAGGGATGTGGCCCGCTCCTCGGCCAGGTCCACTCTCCTCCGCCGCTCCCTGTCGCGCTGCGAACGCGACCGTCGACTCCGTCTGAATTCAGTGCTTCGGCTCGGGCCCTCCATGTTCAGATGTTACCTCTCTTTATAACTCCAATGGGACCAAAGGCACTTTATTCGAGTCCTGGTCCGGTGGAAGGCACCGAACTGCACAACAAAAATAAACCACCACACAGGCCCTCACAAGGAGCCCCTGTTAAAATGGCGTTACTGGAACCAGTGGCTATTATTTACCGTCCTCTGACAACAGTCTGCTGGCATCAGTGCCTTTCTTTCGGCGAAATTTTAGTGTCATTTCAATTAATCTAAACACAAACTTAAACCCACATGCGAACTTAAGACACCCACAATATAACACAGATGTCAGGACATAGCTGATGGTATCTCGTAGAAAGCTATTTGTTAGCTAGCGAGAACCGATGCACAGAAGTTAGTCGCATGTAAACAAAAAAGACAAGTCTTGGTGTGTAAGACACAGCAGGCCAAAATGTCTATATATAGAAAACTAAATAAAAATCACAACAATTCTACCATTCCTCAAAACATCAAACTTGGATTTTCTTTATTTCTGCACACGCTGACAAATTTATTAGCAAAACGATACGGTTAGCTAGTTAGCACGGCCAATAACCTATCTGACATTAACATAGCGGAGTCCGTGACATTCTTTTACATTAATTTGTAGTCTTTTTTTAGCTAATGTTGACGGCCACAGTGGATCAAACGTAATTTAGTCCGTAAAAAGAGCTGTCTATTTTTTTTTAAATAGAAAAGGCTACAGCTAGTTGACGTTAGGTCAGTGTTGCCTTCAGCCAATTAGCTCTTTCGGATAGCATGTACACGACTAACGTAATATATTACAATTTATCTGGACAACAACCTAACAATATAACGATATTCTTACAAAGTATCCAGAATGACAAACGAGACTGGGGGTAGCCTGGGAAGCCAATCAATATCCAGAAGCTAACAGAGCAAACGTTCCTCCTGTCGAGATGTTGATGGCCGTGGATGATGGTTGAATTCGTATCACATCAAAAGAAAGACGTAACGATAGCACTATGGCTAGCTAGTGCTAGCCAATCCAGCTGTTAGCCAGCTAAGCCACACGCAAGAATCCCTCAAGTTTTAAAGGAAACAAAATGCATAAACAAAATATTTTCAAAATGTTAATCCCGCACAGTAAAATAATATTTAGCTTCTTGGCCAACAGGTATCTTTTCGTTCTATCTCAATTAAATAAAAAAAAATCAAGGCCCAAATTTCAAAGCCGCGGTGTCGATTTCCAGGGTGTGGGCCGAGCCCCCGTTGGGCTGGGCAGCTCTTTCATACAGCCTGTGTAATCCAATGTTTAGAAGAAGTTGGATCGTAAGCCGTCGTTTCCGGTTTGCGATTTCTTAATTTAACTTAATCCAAAGTGCAAAAAACATAGAGAGAAACAGAACGGCTCCACTCCTTCTCCTTCACAAGTTTCCACTGAATTGAAAATTTATCATGAAAATGAGGGAGACAGAACCCTTGTCAGCCAAGCAGTGCATTGTGTGCGCTGCTCTTCTTCCTCAGTCATCAGGCAGCTTGTTTGGAGTACTGCTTGTGGGTACTGCCACCAAGTGGAAACTGTACACTCTCACAAAATGTACCCATATTGTCTTTTATTAGGTTTTCATAAAAACACATCATTACAAAAGAGCTTAAGATGTAATATATTGGAGGTGTTAGAAATTCACACTGGTTTTTGTCCAACGCAGGTTTATTTGGTGTTTCCAGTATATAATGTCTGTTCTTCTTGGGGTTCACTGTACACAAAAAAATAGTTAAAGTGAATAAAAAGCTAGTCTGCTTAAAATGTAGTACTCTGTTGGAAAAACCTGCATCCTGACATTCACATGGATGTCATCATAGCTACAGCCACATACATAAACATCTTTGCACATCAATTGCACACCCCTGTATGACAAGGACACTCCCCTACAGTAGCAGCTTACCCCAGTAGGACAGCACTGAGCCCCACTATACATATAAACTGGACAGTAGTTCAGTTCTTGTGTCTGGCATACCTCAGCTATTTCTTCCCATTTCCCACCCTCAAGAATTCAGCTAATAGCTCTTTGGAAATTTCATTTTTGTAGAAAAAAACTATTTAATTTCTGCCAAACTCTATTATCGTTGGCATTTTTCATAGATACAACCAAAGAAATAAAGCCAAATCCTGTCTTTGTGACAGACTGCTAGTAACAAAGTAACTAAAGAAACAACTTAAAATTGTCTCTCAACTAAGTTGTGTGTTTTGTGTCTATACATTGGTTCATCCCATGAGTTAGTTGAATTTTTTAATTCTTGAATGATTCAAAGGTCAGAGTTATGTGGCTTAACAAGTAAGAATAAATCTGTTGAAAATGGGCAGGGACTAAACTGAGCTAAAAAGGAAAACGTTGAAAGTCCTCCAGAAAGCTGGAGAATGATTGCTCATGACTACTTTAAAAGATTACAAGTCTGGCTCCAAGACTCTTACACAGTACTTAATATTCCATGATTTTTAAAAAAAATACCATGAGAGGAACAATTTCAGACCTGTCACTAATATTTCATATTTTCATGGGTTTTGTTAAATATAATGAAGAACAGAATCAGCCTATTAAGCGCTCTCTAAAGTTTATTGTTGAATATTTGAATTCACATACATGAACATGTGGTTTCAGAGAATAAGAATTTTCATTTTCAGCTCCCTTGTCAGGGAAAGACTCATGGTAGTCATAAACATCTGGCAGACCTTGTGAGCAGCAGAGAGTGTAGTAAGATGCCTGTGGCAACAGAAACGTTTAAAGACTCAATGCCTGGGTACAGGTCCCTGCCAGCTGGGATGGTGAGTAGGGTTTGGCAGAGAGAGAGCAGCTGCTGGGATAGTCCCTCCCCTTCTCCCCCCATTAACAGTAATGTTGGTTTGGTCATTTGAAAGTCTGAACACTTGGTCACAGGAACCTGGGGCTCCTTTATGTCTGCTCCCACTGTACCAACTACCTGCCAACCTTGTGTCAGCTTCAGCTTTAACATTTCCTCCAGGTTTTCATACCCATACACCCCCATGACCTCCATAACCCCTGAACTGGCTTTGCTGACCACAGGAGACAGTGGACAGCTGTGGCGAAGACTGCTAATGACTCTGTCCACACCAAGGAAATAAGCAGAGCGTAAGATGGCGCCAAGATTCATTGGATCCTGGATTCTCTCCAGGACGAGCCACAGAGGGGTGCTGGTGCATCTGTTGGCTGCAGGGCCTTCGGTGAGATAGCTCAGAGGACTTGCTTGCAGACACACTCCTTGGTGAACTCCCCCAGAGGACATCTTATCCAGATCTTTCTTGTTGACCCTGCTGATATGTACTCCTTGTCGGTGGGCTTCCTCGCATACCTTCAACACAGAAGCTCTCTGTGACGTCTCACCATTTTTCACAAACATTTTTAGGGCCTTCCTTCTACCCTGAGTGAGAGCCAGAAGACAGGGAGCGATGCCAAAAACAACCTCATGTGTCTCCGCTTTAGAGTCCAGTACTGACTTTTGTCTCACCTGCCTCTCACTGTCTGCAGGAAAGTCATCCAGACACAATTTCCTGAGTTCAGATGATACCCTGAAGTTATTTTCCCTCCCCTGATTCATTTTTTCTAACAGTGAGGTCTTCTTTTTCATATTTTTACTCTGGGCTGACCTCTCACGGTGTAGGTTTCCTTCAGATACAACAGGCTTGCGTTGAACAGAGGTGTTATTTGACCCTCTGAGGCGTCTCCACACCGCAGGTTTCATGCTACTGTCCTCTGGGCTCAGGACCCTGGCCGTAATATGGTATGAGGCAGCCACAGATGTGTGCATGTTTCTACTCAATAAAATGAGCGAACTGTGGTGATTTGCAGAACTGAATATCCACATATTTATAGGTTTACACACACTTGATTCTTTTCTTAAGTAACTTGCTTTAGCTGCTTGTTCCAAAAGTCCATTGATCAGTTCCCGTGTTCATATCATAGATAATCCACCAAGATTAGTCCACCAGATTTAGTTTAGTCTTACCTGGAAACAACAGTATCTTCTCTAACAGACACGTTTGCTCCTTGAACTACGCACATGTAGAAACCAAGTGAAACATTAGGACCGGATAACGAGAGTTTTACCTACAAAGTAAAGGTCTGCTCTTTGTAATTTGTGTGAAAACCTAACAGTAGGATTCAAGACATAAAAAGACAATAAAACATCGTATCAGTGGATTCATAAATTGAACTTATCATATTCCAAAGCAAGACTAGATTTTTATAGCAAGTGTGCATAAAGGCCAGAGCAGCCAATGGAAATAACCAGTGGTGGATTTGTGTAATTAATCTTCCATCCATCCATTATCATGACCGCTTATTCCATTTCGGGTCGCGGGTGAACTGGAGCCTATCCCAGCATTTTAACAGGTGAGAGGCAGGGTACACCCTGGACAGGTCACCAGTCTGTCGCAGGGCGTGTAATTAATCTTAATTCTTGTAATAACTCTAAACCCGATTAACAACAGTAAAACACAAGTTAAATTGCAGAAACTAAGTGTTTCTAACTAACAAACTTTTAGTGTTGTTTACATTTTCAAAAAGTGATATGAATTAACAAATAAAAAACATGCGTGACTATTAAATAGGGGATTGAAGCTTTAATAAAAACCTAATAGTATTGTAAATATACATTTTTAGATAATGAATTTTATTTTTAACATCGTGTTGTAATATATTATAAATACAAGTATCGATAAAAAAAAAAGTATCTGAATACTTCAGATTACTAATAAAATATCTTATTGTAAGTTTTGTTTTAGAAAGTTATCGTTTCTTAATCTTGGCAACTTGACACACATGACGCAACGGCAAAATTGACGTTTAGTCACGCTACGCGATGAGGTAATTTCCCGGAAGTGCAACTATCGCAACACGGAAGTGTTGGAAGGAAAACAAATAACCGTTTACATTTGAGCCGAGTTGAATTCGGTGAAGACGCCATAAGCACCGTTTGTCTTCTAGATTATTGTGTTTTCGACGACAAGTCTCGTTCACGGTAAGTGTAAAACATTGTAGACCCAATGTCGGACCGCTGGCTTCAGTCTGTGGTGGAGCTACCAGCTACCGTGGAAGTGATGGGTTTCAGGGTACGACAGTTGACCAAAAGTCGACTGAAATCACACTTCAGCCCTTTGGTCACATAACTAACTCCTGAGTAATACAGTCCAGGAAACAAAAGGGTCGTTGACAGGGCTAATATGACTAAAATAGTGTTAGAATCTGTCATGTGTATGTTTAAATGGTTTACTTTTAAGTGTAGCAATTATAATTAATATGGCGAGTAAAGTTAAAATGGGAATTCTCACATTTACACAGCTGGCTGATTAATTAAATGTCAGAAAATTAATAAATCTATTTATTTAACTGTGTATTTAATTGTCTAATTAAAATTTCCGCCCATTTTCAGGTTTCTATGAGGATTGATTTCCTGACTTTGTCATGTGTTACGTTTAAGTATCAATGACGTAATCGATCTGCCCATATTTATTTATTTTCTGTTGCTTTCTCCTATTTGGCTGAAACTAAGATGGCATCTTTACATAACATGTCATATCCAGCTTTCTGTAAGGTATACTAAAGAAACCTGACTTTTTCTTTCCAAGATGGACCAGCAAACTTATTAAACTTCATACCCTTGGAGAAAACAGCCAAAAATAGACGGCCATCACTGTTTCTTAGACAAAGTTAGTGTAGAAAATACACAATATTTAACTTATTATAAGGACACAGAAAGTAGTGGAGTAAATGTTTACCCCTTCCAAAGAACGGTGTTTTTATCTCCTGACAAGAAAAATCTTGTTCAGTCAACAGTAACCATGGTTATTAGCATAAGTTCAGCATTTATGAATATTTAGCAAACTTTTTTTTTTTTTTTTAATATATCCTGATTTTGTTATCTTTAAACAGATGGATTTCCTGTTTGGGAAGAGGAAGACTCCAGAGGAGATGCTGAGGCAGAATCAAAGAGCACTCAACAGAGCCATGAGAGAACTGGACAGAGAGCGAATGAAACTGGAGCAACAAGAGAAGAAGATCATTGCTGACATCAAGAAAATGGCCAAACAGGGACAAATGGTGTGGTGAAGGAACCAGTGTTCATGATTGGTGAGTCATTTGTCACCAAAAATCTTGAATGTGTTTTTCAATATTTGCAGGATGCAGTGAAGATCATGGCTAAGGATTTGGTTCGTACGCGGCGCTACGTCAAGAAGTTCATCATGATGAAAGCCAACATTCAGGCTGTCAGTCTTAAGATACAGACACTCAAGTCCAACAACAGCATGGCGCAGGCTATGAAAGGCGTCACCAAAGCCATGGCCACCATGAACAGACAGGTCTGTCAGATAATCACTGAAGCACGCTGTGATGGAAATAAAGGATATACCTCACTTTATTCACATGTTCTGTTTTTTTATCCATTCTCACAGCTGAAACTACCTCAGATTCAGAAGATCATGATGGAGTTTGAACGACAGAGTGAAATAATGGACATGAAAGAGGAGATGATGAATGACGCCATTGACGATGCAATGGGTGATGAGGATGATGAGGAGGAGAGGTAAGATTTCTTTTTGTCTTGTCTCTACAGGCAAGCAAAACTAGCAGTTACTTCACTTAGCTTGGCGTAATGACTTGAAAAAGTGAGAACTTGAGTCCATACAAAAAAAAAAGATGTTGCAAACAAAAGGTTCCAGTACCAAAATGAAAGTCTAGCCCACATTCAGTCATTTTCACACACAGCTTTGTACATCAGACACAGATTGATAATCAAGATGTTACTGAGGTACTAAAAAAGCAGGTACCTGTGTTTTTGGTTTACAAAAGGCTCTAACGTCTATACAGCTGTTAAAAGATCATTTAGAATGATAGGCCAAACTATAAGCATTTTTATACTTTTTTTTTTATAATTTATCTTTTATAAAAAAAAATCTTCCTTACTTTTTATGTGTATTGATTTTACTATTCCCCAAATTCTTTTGCTTTGCCATGTTCCAGCTGCTTTTGCTATTTCCCTAGCACATGTGATTCTCAGATAAATAGAAGAGTAGTAGCCAACCTCTGATACTGAACCAGCTATTTCCTTCTTATAAGTCACTTGGTCGAGAGATGGAAGACCAAAAACCAGATTCTTACCAGAACTGGTGAAAACACTTCCATTTTTATGCAATTCACCCTCTACAGTCTGCAGCGCTAACCCAGTTTGTCCTGCATTCAGTCTGATTTGTTAATGATGAGTTTATGCTTTGTGTGCAGTGACACCATCGTGTCCCAAGTGTTGGATGAGCTCGGTCTGAATCTTTCTGATGAACTATCAAGTAAGAAAAGTCCAGCGCCTCAAACACAACAACACAATTATCACCAGTCTGTCTTTTAAGACTGTTTTTTGCGCAACATTAAATACCATCTGTGTTCTCCTTCAGATCTTCCAAGCACCGGGGGAAGCCTATCGATGGCTGCAGGAAAGAAAGCGGAACCCCAAGCCGCCGTGGCTGGTATAGACGCAGATCTGGAGGAGCGTCTGAACAACCTACGGAGAGACTGAACACACATTGACTGTCAGACAAGCTCACTGTGGCGAGGTTGTTAATACAGATACAAACATACTCAAATCTCTGTGTCTAGACTCTTTGGAAGGTATAACTGACCAGCTGTCACAGCCAAAAGGCTGTGCTATAAAGGTGTATGGCTTTCTGTTTGAGTTTTCTTCTTTCTTTTTTTTTCATTTTATGCGTGTATTATGTATCTTATTAAGAAAAAATATTACAAGGGTCATTATCCTTCATAGGTCTAGCAAATTCTTATCTCATTTAAGATTCTGCCAAATGACACAGATTTACTGAAAGTACGTAAACATCCATTTCATGATCTGTGTGAATACTAACTCCTAAAGAAACAATGTTTTCACAATTTAAAATGAACACTAATTACAAAATATTTAAAGGAAACCAAATTAAATCTGGTAATATTACAGATAGTAAAACATTTTATATATTGAGATTTAAAAAATATCTGCATGTTTTGTACATGAAGCAGGTTTTGGTGTTTGTATCATAATACAGTTTTCAGCTTTTTTTATGTTTATTTTTGGGAGCTGCCAGTTTGATGAGATCTAGCAGAAGATGGCGAACAAAAGAGATTGCTCTAACAGCTTGGCTGTCTAAATTCACTAATGGAAAGGTTTTTTGTTTTTTTTTACAAATAATATTATTTGACAAGGACAGGGGTGTTCTGCTGCCTCTGAAACACTCCTGTATTTTGCCTGGTGATAATTTGTCAGTTGTTTCTGAGATCTGCAGCATTTTTCACCAAATTGTTCATAAGGAGTCTGTTGATGTTTATTTTTGACTTTTTTTCTTTATTCAATAAACTTTTCTTTTTTTCCAGATTGAAATAACTGCTTGTGTAACTGTGTGATGTAACATTTGGTTACTGACCAAATTTGCATAAATTTAGCTGTTTTTCATAAGTCACTATTATAAAATGACTGTTGAAGGTATTCACATTTCACATCCATATTTCAGGAAGAGTTCAGCTCTTTAATACCTAGAACCATCAAGAGACAAAACCTGTTTGGTGGACAGGTGTGGCTTCTTCCTTTGTTAGTTTGTTATTGGTTCAGTAGGTAGGACGTCCTGAAATTACTTCAGCTGACACTTGCAGTCAGTAGTTGTGAGATGTTTTCTTTTAAGGAGCTCTCTCTGCAAACGAAATGGGTCAAACTAAAAATATAAAACAAAACTTTAGAAGTAGCCAGATCAACACTTTGGTACATTTTTATGCTGCTGAGCACAAGATGGACTGGATTTCCACGAAAGCAATAGAAGTGACAGCAGCAGTGGTTGATCACATGACCTGTTCCATGAAACAGACAAAAAAAGCTCCTTTACAATTTACAGACAAGTGATCGACTTATTGATAAGCCCCAAGAAAAGACAGATTACATAAATGTTAGACAAAACGAGCCAGGGCAACTCTGGAACAACTTTGTTTGGACGGATGAAATGAAGAGCAACCTGTTCCAGATTCATATCTTCTGATGACTGAGTCGCTAATGTTTATTGATTATGTGACAGAGGGCAGAAGCAGCTGGATTAATCCTGCAAAGAACAGAGACGACGCTAAATGTAGCGAAGATGACTGAAGTACTTAACTGTACAGATAAATGGTGCCCAAAAACATGCTGTAAAAGCATCCCGGAGAGTTTTTGTGGAGGTGGAGTGGTTGAATATTTGGTTATGACTGATTCAATCAACCTGACTGACCGCAAAATTACAGAATGACCAGCAAGAGGAAAACTAATTCTGTTTTTTATGTACATGGTTTATGGGCAAAATAAGACCAGAATTGATCATTTGATGTTCAATAAAACAGCATAAATAAAAATCCTCCTTTTGTCAATGAATCTTCAAACGACTGACGACAGAGTTTATAATACATTTCACTTGATTCCAGCAAAGAGTAAGGTCTGTACGAAAAAAGGCTTAAAGCTGACTTGGAGGTGTGGTAGCAAAATCAGACATGGGATGAAAAGTTAACTCCAAAATTTGGATTTTAATGAAGTGCTGACATCTAAGTAACATTTTATGGTCAGTTCAAAGGCACTGTGATTGTCACCGACCGTTCTCCGACATTAGGTTTAATGTTTTTATAATTTAGTAGTACATGAATTGGCAGTTTTAGCTACTGGGCATGTTATTATATAATCTTGAAAAACAAAAACTTTTTTCTGATTTATGTCAGTGAGCATTGTCAGTCCATGTTTTTCCAATTTTTAACCCATTAAAATCCTGCCACTTTCACCCTAACAGACTTTTATGGATAGGCATGTTTTAATGGACCCTTGTTGATCAGGACAATATTTGTTGCAATACTTCTACTGGAGAACTATATGGCTTTAAAGTTTAACTGCATTGCGACTAGTCTGAAATGTGTTTGCATAATCTAGTTATGATTGTGGCCTTGAATGATGTACATTGTTCAAATCTCACTAATCTTAGCTTTCCAATGGTGTATAACCTGTAGGTACTTGGAGGGGAAAAATATGTGTCATTTCCCACACATGGGATATCTGGTACCAACAGGTTATGCTGAGATCATATATTAAAAGCCAATGTTTATTATATGACTCTAAGCTGAATACATTTTTCAAAATTCTGTCAAGTGTCCCAATATTTCCAAATTACTTGGCTCATAATTCTGAAAAACAAATGTAAAATATATAACGGTCATATTTATCAAAGAGGGACATCAGATCCAAACATCATAGAGATATTGTTTTATTCCCCAAAAAAATGTAACTTTCAAAACTGTCATTTTATCAACATACAATCATAGAACAATATTGAATGTACTCAACACTGTCAACATTAAATAATAAAAAAATAACAGCCATGTTTTATGTACATTTGTTTCTGAAAGCTATGTACATGGAAAACCAAGGTGAAGAAAATGAACTATTCAAGCTGCCTCAACAAAAAGCCTGGCAGTCGAAGTTTTGAAGCTGCAGAAAGCCGTTGCATCATACGCAGAACAGGTTGAGCATACGCAGCGAGGAAGAAACGTCTGCAGAGATCAATCACAGCGATTGTGATCGAGATTAGTTCAGAAGGGAGAGATTAACGTGCAGCATGTTAGAGAACATACCGGCAAACGTTGCTATAACTACAGCTAAAAAGCTTATTAGTCATCAAAAATTGCTCCCTTGAACATCAGTCAACTCAAGAGGCCAGCGCATACACATAACTTGCCTAATATTCACTGGAGGTAAGCATATTGTTAAGATTGGAAACACAGAAAAATCACTTTATGACGAGAATGTTCAGGCTGCAGTTCTTGTTGAACAGAGCAGCAAAACTTCATGCTTTCAAGAACAACATTTTGTAGTTTTAGTAGCCCAATGAGCAGAGATTATCCTCCATTCTGGGATCAAGCCATGCTACAATCTTATTTTTGCAACAGGAAAATAGTCCATGCAACTCACATAAAACAGAAAGTAACAGGAACAAAAAAGGGAACAGAATCACTGAATTTAAAGCCAAAATTACCACCTGTCTTATTTTTGATGAAAAAAACCCCTCTGACAACAAAGAACCACTGCTTAGCTCCTGACCAAATGTTTCTTTACACTGGATTGGCTTCAGAAATATGACTTTTTTTTTTAAATATATGTAATCATGCTGGCTCAAAACTCCCAATATCACACAGTACACTGATATCATTTTGATAAATTTGTGTGTTAACAATAATAGGCGATACACAGCACGATAAGTCAAGATTTTTTAGATTTTATCTTCTTAAGCAGGAAGATTTAATGTGGTAAAAGTACACGCAGCATGAGGATGGAGCTGTATTGCTTGTGGCGAACTGGTCAAGCTCCATTTTGAGTCTAAATAGCGACAAGTATTTCCTCCACATACTCAAGATTATAGCTCCCAGTTTATCCCATCAAAACAGTAACCATAAAAACTGAGAAGAACTCCATGTTTGTTGTGATAAAAACCTGAATGGGACAGCTTGAACAAAACACATCTCAAACGTGTTACAGAACATGCACAGAACAGCTGCTAGCATGGGAACTGTAATCTTGCAACATCTAGTGTCTCCATCTCCCAATATTTCTGCAGGAGATCAGCTGGTCTGTGGTGACATGTAAAGAATGGATTATTCACTGCCCTTCAGACTGAAAGCAACAGCAGTTATTAACAGTGATGACCGATACGTCCAACCCAACCTCCCCAGACAAGACAAATGTAGCATTTTCTAATGCAGGCGTGGAGCAGAAGCTCTCGTTGTTATGAGCTTCACTTCCGACAGGTCCGGTGAGGTGTGTGTTTTTTGGGCACCTCGATGCGGCATCGGCTTCGGTCATCCAGCCAAGGCAGCTCAAAGTTCCTGAAGGTAAACGACATTTAATCAACTTTCAGTTTTAAAAGCATTTAAGAACAATTTTTGTTTTCATTTCGTCTTTTTTTTTAACCCAGTCTTTACCATCAACAGATTAAAAAGGATACAAGACTGACAACAAAAATATTATCACAGATCTAGTCATATTAAACCAGACCACAATCAGTAACCCGTTTAGGTCAGATGATGATAGTAAATCTTAATTTTTTTTCTAGCAGGTCTCACTGACAACCAGTTTCTTACTTCTTTCATGACACCAGTGCAAACAGAATTAAAGGAGAACATTTCTTAACTTACTGTTGTGAGAGTTTGGGCAGTGGCCGGCCAAATGCAACCACAGGCAAGAAGGGAGTGATCACAATAGTTTCAACTGGAAGAAATAAAAAAAAAAAAAAAATCAAGCTGAAAACCTTTTGAATTAAAAGCTTTTCTGTTATTATATTACACTGCATCCAGTTTAATCCAGGTATTAAATACAGGAGCTGTACCATCTTCCGTGTCAGGATAGAAGGACGAGAGCTCAGGCTCAGTCTCCTGGACGACTTTCTTCCTGTTCATACGCTGCTGCAAACGCTGGAACATGCGCTGCTCTCTGATCCGCTGGATGTCCCATCTACAAACACAAGATTAATTAAAATGGCAGAAGGTGTAATGAGGTAGGATCAAATGAGAAAACGCAGTGCATGCCTTTCCAGAGCAACAAAGCTGGTCGGTTGTGTGTTTGCATCAAAGCTACAACAGATGATGAGTCACGTGCAGAACAGAAAATGACTGAATACTTGCCATCCTTCTACCTATTCACCAAGTAACAAGTATGGTGCTTCAATGAGCTGTCAGAATACAGGCTATACTATTTTATCCCAAATACTTTGTGTTCACATATGATAATGCTTAAATGTGAATATTTCAAAATTCTTTGTCAATCTACATATTTGACATGAGGGGAACGAAATTATAATTCATGGGATCGATAGTAAGGCATAGTATAAAATTTATTCCCCTACTTTACTATATAATTTATGCCTTACTATCGATGCAGTGATTGTAAAAAATACTTCCCCCTATCTGTGACTCAGATAATAAATTAGCATCAATTACCAATGGCTCACTTTCACTATTCATGTTTACTGGTTGGCAAAAAGACTGTACAACATTCAATATGTCTTTAAAGTCCATTTTAAATTAAAGTTAGACCTGTCAAACCAAAATGTGACCACTTCGGTAGACCTCCAAAGAAATATTTTTGTTCAAATAATCATTTACTGTTCCTAGATCCATGATTGGTTTCCCTTTTAACAGTCAAATATCCCTTTGTCCGTTATAGCCAAAATTGAAACAAATATCAGCAAATCTATTATCAATACCCTAACCCTCTCTGCATTATTTAGACTCAAGAGAAAGACATAAAAATCTCAAACCAAATAGCTTGATTCTGTGACTGGTACCTTTTCCTCCTCTTCTCATCCAACTCCAGCTTTGAGTGACGTTTCAAAAACACGCCGTCATCCAGTGGCTTAATGGGAGAACAATTTCACACTTAATTTAAGAGTCAAAGGCATTCTATCTAATACATGATGCTGCAACTGTAAAACTTATTTTATTTTTTTTAAAAAGACACGCCTCACCTCAGGGGAATTAAAAGAAGAATCCTCATCCAGTGGCTCTATATAGTTTTCCCTCCAAGAGGGAACTAGCATGTAGAAAGAAATAAAGGAAATAAGTTATTCATAGATGGTGTATTCAGTACATTTGATGGATTAAGTGTTTAAAGGTGGGATATAGGTTAGGCTTACAAACAATCAGCATATCATGTACTACATGAGGAGTCCACTCACTGGCCACCTCTTCCTCCTTTTTAGGGGAAGTCTCACGCAGAGGGGATAGAGGAGGTTGGTTCCAGCAACACAGATACATTTCTGTAGTAGACATGAAGGGCAGATCCTCCATCTGACAGCTCAGCTCAGGCTCCTCTTTGCATGGGAGCAAACTGTCCCTTTCTACCCCCGACCTCACTGGAACATTCTTCTCTGGGGTTTCCTTACTGCGCAGCCCTCTTTGGTTGGGAAACCCAGGCTCGATTTCACACTTCTGGGGACTAAGTTTTGCACTTTTACCCTGAGATTTCTGAGCTTTTGCATCTCCAAAGCAAGATTTCCTGTGTGCATTAAAAAAAAAAAAATGAGTGCAAGTACAAAAATATGACAAAATTTTGTCTTGATTGTGTCTTTTACTTACCTTTTTTGACCTTTGCCACCCCGGCTGAATTGTAGGGGAGTGGCTTGGTTAGGCTGTGGACTCTCCTCTATGTCCAGATCCCATATGTCCTCTTTATCAGGGGTCCATGGCTCCAGGGGCTGGAAAAGGCGCTTGTCACGGGGCACATCCTTACGTGTGAGCTGGAGGCGGCGCTCCATACGCTCGATGCGTGCAAGTAGCTGTTGAAGACAAAGATAATAATTACTACACATTTACTGAAAACCTAAATATATGAATGCAACACATAAAACAACCAATTTTTGTAAAAAAAAAAAAAAAAAAAAAAAAAAAAATTACATACTGTCTCCTTATCTGCTTTGAGCTCATCTATCTCCTTGTCCTTGGACTGCAGCTGTTGTTGCTGTTGTTCAATGAGATCCAGCTGGAGGAGAAGAATCTGGCGGAGGCAGTTAGCTTGTGTGTGGGGATTGGCAGGGGTTTTCCTAATGTTCCTCCACTTGCCCTCAGAAGAGAGTTCAATGGATGCAGTGCCAAGGACTCCAGGGACAACCCCCTTCGCACTATCATCACCACCAGCATCCTTAGGATTATTGTTTACAGTCATCTGAGGATTATCCATATTGTCAACAGAGAGGGGTTTACCTTTCACTGGGGTTCCCTCACCCCCCATTGGTCTGACAGGGGACAATATCCCCACAGTTTTATCTCTTTGAACTATTTCTCTAACTGTGGCAGCGAGGGCAACTTTGCTTGTCATGTAATTCTGCTCTAAGTCCTTTGATTTACTTGGGATCTCCCCCCTTTGTACGCCTTCAACATCTATAGCAAAGTCGCAGGGCTCCCTTTTGATGCTTACAGGACTCACAGTGGCAACCCCAAAGTGCGTTTTTTCAAAGTTTATTGTGTTAACGTTTTGCCTGAATCCTGTATTTGGAAACAATGTGGGTCTCAGAGTCATGACGAGCACAACGACTTCCCATCCTGCAGGAGTCTCAGCGGTGCAGTTTATCCGCAGCTACTTCCCATGTAAAGTTTGCGGCTGTAAAAGAAAGAATAAAGACATTTGCCGTGCTATAGTTGTCAATATGACGACACTCACTCTTTGAGTTGGGGAAAGAATACCTTCTACCACTTTATCAAGCCAAAAAAGACTTCAAAATTAACGTGTACACCCGTTCTTTAAAATTGCTCGCCGGCTTTGAAATTCCACCTAACTGTGTTTACTCTGCATTACATAAAGAGAAACAATGACACTGATAAAAAGGCAATACTTTAATAAGAATTTAACGGATAAATGGTACGCCCGGGCAGACATTTTAGAGTAAGGGCTGCCAACAAGGACTCGGGAGTGGCTGTGTAGGACACCAGCAGCAGCCATCTCCTCCATTTTGGTTCTCGAAATCACGAAAAACAATAACAGCTAGCTAGCATGCTAACGTTAGCCGGCTAATTTAACCAAGATTTTTTTCTCCTTGGGGAAACCGTGCAACGACGTCGCTGCACTCCACGTTAAATTATAAGTATTTGTGATAACATATGTTCGGATTTTTAAGCTTACCTCGAATGAAGCCTGCAGTGCCTTCATGTTCCCTCCTCAAGACTTGTTTTAAAGCGCCGACTAGAGCGCATGCGTAATTTGTTGGATGGCCATTTCTTGTGTTTTGGAGATTTCCAACAGAGGGACGTCAGTAGGGGGCGATGACACACTGCACTGAGGCTGTTCGTTGCATAATTAGGCGATAACACGATGTTTGAACGGTATTCTTTACCCATTTAAACCAGTCTTCACACAGCAATAAGTTTTTGCTGTAAGTGACTTAGTACTTTTATTTAAAATATATCTATATACACAAATTCTGCGAGGAACCTCCCCGAGAATATTCGAAAAATGCAACAAAAGAAGAGCAATTAAAGTAGACGTGCTCGCATTGGTTACCGGATTGTACGTCAACGGCGCCGCCATATTGGCTATGGCAAACTATCAAAACTTTGTAACTTGTAAAGAACCATAGGAGGTGTGTACAAGCCACGCTTGTGGTAGTCATATCACACATCTCACATCACAGCAAAAAGTCTTCTGGTTTAAATTCCAGCTGGATATCTTTTGGGTCAAGGTCTGTGTTGAGTTTGCATGTCCTCCCAATGCGAAAGTGTGGTTGCTCTAGGTCCAAAAACACATTTGTTAGCCTAATTGGTTTGTACTTCTTCAATCCAGGTCTTTCAAAATATATAATTAAAATGCCATGGCCCTGCCAGAATGTTAATTAAGATTAGTGTAACATATGTGAATCTCTTTAAGCAAAATTTCAGGTAAAATTTTTTTTGTCATATTGGAATTTTATACTAATATTATTATTTATTTATTTATTTATTATTATTTTAAGCTCATTCAAATCACAAATTGCCTTAACTGTGTATGCTTTTTTGTATTTCCAGTTATGACTGCCAGTGCCTTGTGTTTAAGGGGTACAGTCATCTTAAGAGACCAGTTCCATAAGAGACATGTTTGTAGCGTGTAGTAGCGTGTCATAGTAATGGTATATGAATTATCATTGATTCAGACATGACTTCTTGAGAAAACAAAATGTATGTGAAACCAGAGCAAGCACTGATAAATAATATTTCATGCATGGCTCAGTGCAAGAACAACACATAAATTAATGCAATAAAAGAGGTTATTCAGATGGTATTTGTGAGTTATTAATCATGTTAATGTACAGAAATCAAAGTGAATGTGGATTCTGCTGAGTATCAACAAGTAGTCTTGTTTATATTATACAAATAGATTTGTAATTTGTTCAGTTTTTAAAAGTTCAATTTTCCTCATGTTTGTTTTCTGTTACCATCTCTTGTGTTAATGGGTCGGTTTTGACCCGTGTCTTAAATCAGCTGTAAAATACACAAAAAAACAAGTGTCTGATTTGTTTCTTATCTCTTGGTTACCTTGTTAGGCTTCCTTATTCACGAAAATATTGAGTTTAATGTTTTTGGTGTGGGCCTCCGGCATTTTTTTGTCAGGGATTTTTTTGTGGTCAAAACCAACCCTAATACAAAGGCTATAATTTCAACACAGGTATTTTATAATTTAGAGAAATTTTTATTTATTTATTTATTTATTTATTTATTTGTTTGTTTGTTTGTTTGTTTGTTTGTTTGTAATCAAAATATTTGATGTTATACCACATAAAACATGAATGATTCCCCAAGTCTTAATAAGTTATTTATCTTACTAATAACCACACAAAGCAGCATTGAATGCATTGAAGTTACTGTTTGTGTGTTTGAATGCTTCTTTTAAACATATTTAAAGCCATCCAATTAAGATTTAGTCTAATGTATATCTAATTAGGAACCATGGGACAATCAAAAGCCACTTTTTGGAAGTTTAACACGCGTATTACACACGCCAAGACAGCAGGGGGCGCTGTATGAGCAGTTTTTGGCTTAAAGTCTTAGAAACGTACCTACTTCCTTGTTGTCAAAATGGAAGCAGTTTTACTAAATGCTCGTTAGATATCCAGGATTGTTTCAGAAAAATACGTTTAAACTTTTTAATAGTTTTTTTTTCATAAGGAAAATGCTAACTTAGAAGATAACCTTAGTCTACAAGTGCATACTGAAGGGAAACATTTGAAAACTGGTGAAAGTTAGTAGCTTGAGTAAGCTAGTAGATCTAAGTTAGCTTGAATCTGTCGCTAATTGTTTACACTTAAATTGTACACACTTGACATTAATCTGCGTTGATCCCACACCTAGTTGTGATTTGTAGATTCGTCTTTTTTGTTTTACACTAAACATCAGTAGGATGCGGAGAGGTGTTGGTGCTGGAGCTATTGCCAAAAAGAAGCTGGCAGAGGTATTTAAGCTGTTACTAAATATTGGTTTTCTTGGTGACATCTGTGAATCTGCTGCTCTGTAAAAGATTTAAAACACCGTTTTAGAAGATATAACTTTGGGAAGACTGTCTTCTAGCCTAACGTTCCTGAATTCCTATAGATGGGAAATCTGCTGTAATACCTACCTGGATTTTGTAGCATCTGGGCATCTTGTAACAATTTCTGAATTTTCTTTGTTGGCACACAATATATTTCCTAAAATATTAAATAATTTGACATTATGTATATATATATATATATATATATATATATATATATATATATATATATATAAAGGAATTAAATTTTATCAAGAGATAAAATAATAACTGAATTATCCTTACAGAAATGTTGAACCTAAAATTGACTTGCACTTCCTTATTTCACCCATATTTGTTTGGTATATGATTTTCTAAAACACCGCAACAGCTAATAGTTTTTGTCTGCACACACATAAAAAAAAGAAAAAGAAAACCTGATGTTTGACAGATTGCATGATTACTACAGTACATGTACAGTAGAAAAGTATTGAGCCACCCTAATGTTTTAAAGTGAATTGCCAGGAAAACAAGTAACAGGTGTAACAATCCACTGAAAGATGTGCAAACCTAAATGAAATGACAGTATAGCTTTGTGCAATTCTAACAAACTTCCAAATTAATATTTCATATCACTATTATTATCCTCCTTCTGCTTCATATTTTTATTCTTCTGCTTTTTGTTCTGTTTTCTATCAAAATGATCTCACACTTCTTCAGTAATGTTGAGGTCTGGGCTCTGGGGAGGATTCATCACTCAGTAAGACGTTGCCACTGGTTCTGTCTAGTTCTTTTTTATTTTTGCAAACCTCAGTTTGTTCTCTACTCAGCCAGTTTCCTCAAATTACTCAAATACATATACTGGACTGAAATTGAGTGAAAAAGCAGCCGAAGTCCATAGAAAAACTTTGAACAAATGAAGCCTGGAGAACTGTTACAGACCAATAAAACAAGCCTGGCTACATGGAAGTAGAATATGAAGAAATGAGGACTGGATCAACACCTTGCACAGTCTTGTTTCTAGGATTTCTTTATGTTCTTAATCTTGCTTTGCTTTCTCTTTAGGCCAAATATAAAGAAAGAGGAACTGTTCTTGCAGAAGACCAAATCGTCCAGGTAAGTCTCTTTCTAATTTTTTCTACATTTTCAGTTATTAAAGTAATTGGGAAAAACAGCCTAAAAAATTAGCGTATTTTCCATGATTATGATAAGCTTTTGTTTCAGCTCTTCTCATAACATTTGGCATCTATTTCTTGTTTCTTTTAGTCTAAATAAAACCTTAATTTATCATTGTATTTGTGACAGTTTTCAGTACTCCATGACTATAATGAACAAATTAAGTTTTGGTATAAAGGTAGTATTTTATGTTGACAGAACTGTTATTGTTTTTCTGCCAGATGTCTAAGCAGCTGGAAACCTTCAAGTCAAACCTGGAGGAGTTTGCCAGCAAGCACAAACAAGAGATCCGCAAGAACTCGCAGTTCAGAGTCCAGTTTCAAGAAATGTGTGCCACCATTGGCGTTGACCCACTTGCTTGTAAGAAACATTTGGATTTTCAGAATAAAGTTAAATGGAGCCAAAAGTATGTCTCCTTTTCTCTTGCAAAAGGTCCATTGTTTTAAAAATTAACACACTGAAACTGCTGTTTTTGTTTATTTTTTTGTTGTTTTTTTTTTAACAGCTGGAAAAGGTTTTTGGTCTGAGATGCTCGGTGTAGGAGATTTCTATTATGAGCTTGGTGTACAGATTATTGAAGTGTGCCTTGCCTTAAAACACAGAAATGGAGGTTTGTAATTTTTAACTCTATAATATTTTGATAACATCCAGCGCTTTTGAGCAACAATTAATGGTACTTCATTTGGTCATTTACTCCAGCGTAATGTAACTATCATCATTACAAGTATCTCAGGCTTTATAATATCTAAAAATGGACTCATACACTGTAATTTGGGTGTTTTATTATAGGGCTAATTACTCTGGATGAACTCCATCAAAGAGTGCTGAAGGGACGGGGGAAGTATGCTCAGGATGTGAGTCAGTAAGTAATAATAGTTGTATTTGTTGAAGTTGCTCTCCCTAAATAATGTTTCCGATTTACATCATTAAATTCCCATGCACATACTGATTGTTATTTGTGCTTCACAGAGACGACTTGGTCCGAGCCATAAAGAAGCTGAAGGTGATGGGGAATGGCTTTGGGATGATTCCTGTTGGTGGTTCTTACTTGGTCCAGTCAGTACCAGCAGAGCTAAACATGGATCACACTGTAGTTCTGCAACTGGCTGAGGTACAGCGAAGCTCTGAGTATTTTTCCAAATTTAAGACGTTTTACTTTGACAGTAGATTATGTTTTATTACATTTATTTTTCCAGTTGAAAGTTATAGTTACAACTAGACAAGTTAATTAGTTTTTTTTAAGTCTTGAAAAGTTTGGTTAAGTTCTAATTTGCATAAAGTCCCTTTTACACATGCACTTCCTTATGAAGATACAGGTTTTATGTTATATTTAGTTTTATTTAGGTAATATCATCAGTCTTATCAGGTAAGAAGTTTGAACAAAACATACCAGCGTCAACACAGCCCAACTCCGAATCATATGCCTGCATGTTTATGTGAAGCTGAGAGCAGAGATGAAGCTTCAGAGTCGCAGATTTTGCCTAAAAAAGGTTTTTTTATGCCAAAGAAGTAGCTTGTCTTTCTGCTGCAAAATGATATTTGGTTGTTTCTTTGTAGAAAAAGGGATATGTCTCAGTGAGTGAGATCAAGGACAGTCTAAAATGGGAGAAGGAACGAGCGTGTCATGTTCTGGTAAGTTTTTATCAGCTCATTTGTTTCTGTAATATTTTGAAATCATTAAAAAATAATGTGATTAAATTATTTATAAATAAAGAAAGTCTTTAATACTTTTTCTGGCCTGCAGCATCCATTAAAAATAGTTTGTTTTAAAATGAAATTAGACCTCGGAGTGTCAAATGGTATTAAATACTGCCTGTAAACAAGAAGTATTGGGGAATAAAGAAATCTCTGGTACGACTACTAACATTAAACTTGGGTAGATCTTTGCTTCATGAATGGTGGCTATTTTTTTAAAGAACTTAAATTCTAAATTAATTTTCAGTTGCTTATTTGTCCATCAGTTTGTCCATGCACCTTATTCTGATCTGAGTTTAGAAGTTCAGTAGAGCTGCAGGCGTTTTTCTGACTAGATCAATCAATGAACAGTCTATTAATGGTCAGTCTCAGGGCACTAGAAATAACTGCCTTTGAGATTTCTTTAGCTTTATCTCTAAAATTAAAACATTAATAGTGTTGAGATGCTCCTTTTGTAAGTTATTTGCCTGAATAAATACACAACAAACAAGTTTTGTAGTTTCCAGTCCCGCTGTATTCATATACTTTGAAGAATTTTATTTATGTTACACTGAATAACTTGAATAATGACGATGACCCTCACCTGACATTGCCAGTCAAAATGCAGCAATAGTAGCACAGTCACCTGCTCAGGTGTTGCAGTAGGTATAATTTTATATCCATATTTATATATTAATTTATGCTGTCTGTTTTTACATACTTGCTCAAAAGTAAATTCAGCAGTGGCAGTTGTGTAATGACAGAAATGAAGCTGCAACACAGAGGTCACAAAAGCAAAATACATCATTAGATGATGCCGGGAAGTATTGTATAATATAATCCTCACATACTTTGACCAGATTGTGATCAAGCAAAGTATTACATGTTTTTTTAAAGCTTTAAGATACATGAATAAATGCAACCTCCCACACAGGGTTCATGATTTCATATTCTGTGTATTCCACCTCTCATATTTCCAGGATCATCTGCTGAAAGAAGGTTTGGCTTGGCTGGACTCTCAAGCAGCTGGCGAGGCGCAGTACTGGCTGCCTGCGCTCTTCTCTGAGCTGACCTCTCGTGATGTCACACCAGAGGAGGCTAATCAGATGACACCATGAGGAGTCATGGGTAGACTGGCGGTGGCAGCGTCAGAGGCATGGTGGTAAACAAAATGTGCCTGGAGGGGAGGCTCATGTGAGAGGGTTAGTTGGTTCTCTGGAGTAGGCAGGCAAGGTAAACTCCCTCTGAGATCACCTTTGGACTCAAGGAGGGGAAGTTTTTCTCCATCACAGCTATGCAGTGAGGATACATATGTTATCATGGAGCCTTTGAAAAGCAGTACAATTTCAGCCATCCTGGATAAGACATTCTGTTATGGGTAATTAGGGAAATCTCAATGTAAATAACCAAAAAAAAATTTTTAATTCTTGTACAAAAATAAACCTTTGATGAAACAACTCAGATATGTTTGAGTTTTTATTATTCTGCAGAATTTTTAAATGCATTTACAGCTTGAATATATTTCAAATAATTGACTTAAGTTCTCATAACATTGCTTCTCCTTCATATAATTTAACAGTTACAATCAGAAACCATTAAATAAACTCCGATCCCATTATAGAAAATCAGAATTCCCTCATGTTCGTGAGACATGTTCATGCAAAGCTTTGCTATCAGTTTTATGTGAAATTACACATTCGTCCACTCTAAGGATAATTTCTCATCTCTCACATAAACCATTCATGCCAAAACATTTTTGCAACATGCTCCTTGGGTCTTTTTAAGTTTATACTTAAAACTTGTTTAAAACTGTTTTATTATTTTTGCATAACTGGTGTTGCATATTATTAATATTCAGCCAAAAATCATTATTTAATTGCACTTTGTATTAAATCCTGCACAGAGCAGCAAGAACAAAAAATCTTTATCTAGTAGTGAAATTCAAATGAAAACGTTGCCAATTTAATATAAAAAGTTAGAAGAGGGACATTATGAAACAGGCAGACCTGTTCCAGTTGTAACAAATTTAATATTTTCACTATTAAAGGACTGGAGCTCTTATTGTTTACATAGCATGTTCCTCTCTTCTTCTATGGTTTATTGACACCCAAGTGGAGACTCAGCGCCTCCAACTGTTCAGTGTTGGAGGTGGGTCTAACAGTTTAGCATTTCTAAACATGCCTGTAGGCCTAGCCATGCCAAACACCTCAGTGCTGCTTTAGCCAAAATTTTGGGTGCTTTTGTCAGAACAAAAAACAGTAACATAAAGGCAACTTGTTAAACTGACAGCAAAACAGTAAAGTTCAGTGGCGGTAATACCACAAATTAAAAGCAAAAGTACAGATCCAACACCAACCCACCTTTTATTAATAAAGTGTATTTGTATTAGCTTAAGTTTTCTGCATATACTGTAATAATAATGCAAGATGAACAGAAAAAACAAACAATATCTGTGTGGAAACTGATGACGCTTTGCCCTAAAACAAACCTCACGTTCAACAGGAATATTAAGTAATGGCTCGACCCCACCAGGTTATTACAGGGAGTTAAGAAATATGTGAGTGTGCAGAATGTTGTTGGCAAAACTGAAATTTGCCCAGAAAAATGTTTGATTTATTTTGTTTTACCCATTAAGAAGTGATTTAACATGTAGATAAAATAATATTTAACCTGAAAGAGGATTTATGAGAAGAATGATATATAACTGAAAAGTAAATTTTAATTGAGACCCAATCAATTTGGCAATTTCATTGTCTCACAACCACTAATTTTACCCTTTACAGCGGGCCATATTACTGCCATAAAAAGGCACACAGAAGAAAAGTACTGTTTTTGGGGCAACAGTGGAAAAAAATGTGGCAAGGTTGTGGATTTTGTTTTGTAAGATGTTTGAGGTAACACGTTCGAGATGTAAGGCAATAACAGTCTGGTGCATGAGTCAGCCAATTTCAGGAAACAAGAATAAACAAGTAAAGATGTGGTGGTAAAGTTGGTTGTTTTCATTCATGCACAAGAGTCCTGAAATGTCACAGAGTGGTGGCCAAAATGTCAACAGAATTAACTTCAATAGAGATTTTCCATCCACCCCTGAAAATATCTGGTTCAAAATGACTCTTGTTAAGTAATTTAGTCTTATGAAGCCAGAGCCTACAAGCCATTTGAGATGGTTGCTACCTCCAACTTACACTCTAGATGCTACTGATTATTCATAATGTTCCTTTAATGGGTGAAACGAGAGAACTGCTTTGGCAACCCTGGTTTTAAATAAAAAAAGGCTTTAACTTTTCTTTTGGCCACAGTGCTGAGATAACACAGGCATTTTGCAAATCCCTGGAAGCTGGCATGGCAGACCCCCAAAAGCTTAAAGGGTTAAGGAAACAGTCAAACGTCTACACCTGCCCATCTTTTAAGAAAAGCTCAGGCCACATTCATAGCCTGACACCACGCTCACAACTCGTGGCCATAGACGTGATCCTCAAACACGGACTGCTCCATATGGTCACAGATCATTGTGCAGAAGGGACACACTCGGTGACTCTGTTCATGCTGCTCCAGTTCGTCTCGGGTAATGCCCGGGAAACTCTCCTGGCAGTGACGACACACCAGTGACTGCTGGGGATAGAAATAGAGACAGTGTTTCACAACAGGTAACAAAATAGGGAGAGTATTATGTTTTAAGTCTGCTCAAAATAAACTAATGGTCGAGTCACTCGTGTGGATATCTAAAGATGATGTGAGCTGGGGATGTTTTCCTTCTTTATATGTTGTTAAAATCAGAGATGCTTTGGAAGTTATGTCTTTAATACCAGATCCTCAAAGAAATTAAATGCAATGTTCAGGATTTGCTTAATTTTTGCTTAATTTTTTTTCTGGCTCTCCAGGTTACTTAATGCTATTTAAACATTGTATGAGATTTAAACATAAATTAGTTTTCTTCCACACATTTAACCTCTTAACACCTGGATTCATTTACAATTATGAATGAATGAATGAAACAAAATGAAAAAGACTTTTAAATTAATTACAGTCTGTTCGCACCTCTCATTGAGAAGGCAGATAATATTTCTTTCCTTCACACAATTCACCAAAGACTGAAGAGATCGGCAGTGCCTGAGCCCCTCTATCACATTTCTTCTCAACTTTTACTTTTGGTCTTAACATATTTACCCCTTTACTGCATCTCTTCCTATTTCTGCTGCTTTAGATCATTAAATAAGAATAAATTTTAACTTTTAAAACCTGTTTGCTGAGGGAAATAACTTGACTTACCTCCTCTCCCTGTAATCCTTCAATGCTATCTGTAAAGAAAAGTAAATTAGTTTACTGCACCCAAGTATCGTTATATAAACATTCATTTATTGTTCAGTCTAAGGCGTCAGCTGGTACTTTTTCAGTAATCAATCTGGTTTATTATTCCTTGGTTATTTGTTAAATTGCAACAACTCCATATTTTGGCCTGATGACATTTAAATGTTTTAATACAATTTTTTGGATTATAATCAGAAGAACAATGAGTCAAATGGTTGTATTTTAAAAAGAGTTCATTTCAATAGGAACCTCTAAATGTAACCTGCTCCATCAAAAGCATGCTATTCTATTCTATTCTATTCTATAGTCCTTTGGCAGATGCTTCTCTCCAAAGCGACTTGCATCTCACAAGAACAACACAAGCAAGAATTCAAACAGGATGGGAAATATTAACTAAGTGGTAGTCAGCTCTTTTTCTTTTTTTCTTCTTTTTATTGCTTGGAGCTTAGTTTTAGTTTTCTCTGAATGTCTGTGTTGTCAAAACAGATTTCATTGCTCAGTACACACCCTGTTTTTCTGCTGTGCACATGACAATAAGCTTCTTGAAACTTAAAGAGCTAAGTACTCAAACCAGATTAAAAGAAAGTCAAATGAAAACACAGAAGCTTCAACATACTTTCCTAACCTATCTTTCCTGCTTTGCTGAACACTCTTGAAGCAGTTCTTTAAATTGTACATTAAATTGTACTAGGGCCATGAATTTAATATGCTCCAGAAAAAGAAGCAGCAACATAATGTTGGGTCCTAGGTAGGCAATGTTTACTTGAGATTAATGTGTGACAGTAAAAGTATTTGTCAGAGATGTCAGCAGGAGAGATCTATCATGGAGAACAGATTGTAAATAATGTCTAGATTTGCTGGAAGAGGTTTACAGATAGAATAAAAGGTAGTGTAGGAAATCCTGCAACTGAAATACTTTAAATCACCAGATATTCTGAATGATTCTGGACACAATAATCATGAAGTTAAAAGCAGATATCATGGCAGCCCTGTCATGAGTACATCAGATCTACTGTCACTTCTGAGGTCTTCAGTTTTATCTCAAGTGAACATGTTACTGTTTCTAGAAAAAAACATAAGGGTATCCCATCTTTGAGCACCACGATGAGTAGTCCTTAGACCTCCACTGTACTTCAGGTAAGAAAAACACCACTGTTTTCTAACAATGAGCGTCCTCTTCATCCAACAAGTGAAGTATAGTTTTTGGCTTTAAAATGTACAAAAAGTGTTTATATTTTTCGTACCTATGGTTTCATAGATGTTATCGGACTGGTCTGGTGCCTGCTGGTCATTGGAGGCTGAAGTGTCACCAGCTGGAGAGGTGACATTAGGCTGCATGTATGCTGAGTCAGCAGAAGCTGCGTCATGGCTGGTGAAAACTCTACGCAGCCCTTCAATTTGATCTTTGAGTTCCTGATGGAATAAACACAGTTAATGTGTCTAAATTCACAAAAATCATCCAGTTTAAACTTTTGCCAAGTAATGATGGAAATGATATTTGTGTACCAAGTTTTCTTTGGTGAGCTCATCTTTCTCTCGAGTCACAAGAGCAAGCTGCTGGTCCAGGTCCTCAATGTTTATGTTCTTGTCTGCAATCATTCCATTCATCTCTCTACATTGCATCTGAAAAATTATGACGGGAAAGCTACAGTTTTAGTTTCAACACAAACAGAATCTGACTATTATCATATGAAGCCTAAAAATATGTGTGCATCTGTCAAGTCTAATGGCTAAGCAGCTCATTTTCTGCATATATGGGAAGTTATAATCATGCTAAAAACAGACTATTATATAGAGTATAACCATATATTAAAATATTAGTATTCAAGAAAAACAACCCCAGGTAAAAAGCAACTACTCCAAATACTTTTCAAGATAAAACTAAGCTCTACTGTGTTTTAGATGCTTGACTTCACCTCATATTTGGAATTTCTCTGTTGCTCTTGCTCGTACGATATCACCATTTTCGCCAGCTTCTCCTTGACACGTCCCAGCTCATCTTTCAGGATCTCAACTTGCCTCTTGGTGTTCCTTGTTTCCTCCCTCTCATTAGTCAGCTTTTCCTGTGTTTCTTGCAGCTGCCTGCCAAGAGTCTGACACTGCACCTGAGGAGGACGCATCAATGAGCTTCCTTCTGAAGTTCACTCACCAGAATTTTCTAAAGAGACCATAAGCCTCTCTGTTGTTCCTACCGTCAGGTCATTTTCTGAAGAATTCTGCACAGTCTCCTGGTTCGACAGCCTCCGAACCAACTCCTTGTTCTCTCTTGTCACTGTATCTATGCTCTGTGCTACGCCTTGCAACTTCTGGAGCTCTGCAGTGAGCCGCTCCTTCTCTTTCTTACTGCTCTGAACGTCAACCTGCCACAGGGAAAGTACACATTTCAATAACTGTTCCCATAAATCAGAAGTGTCCACCACCAGTTCTCAAGGGCCACAGTCCTGCATGTTTTATGTTTCCCTGCTCCAACACATTTGATTCATATTAAAAGTCTCTCCTCAACAGCTTGTAGTCAAGTTCTGCCCGAGCATGTTAACCCTTTAATCCGATTCCGAGGTCAAAAATCCGAGGTGTGCTGCAGCAAGAAACATCCAAATTCTGTAGGAATGACACCCCTTCCCTAAATTATCAAAATGTGGTCTATCCAGTAACGTTACTTTAACAATCAGTGTTTTTAATGACAAGGTTTTGTTTTATTTTTGACCAGATTTAAAAAGTCATGTAACTCAGCTTTTACTGTCAGGAAAGCTAAAACTTGTGTTGGCACTAGATCTCAAAGGTTAGAGATGTTAATGTGTTTAGGGAGGTATAGAATCAAGGATCTAAAAACAGAATAATTTGCATGTAATTTAAATATTGAAGAGGTAATACTTGTCTGACCTCCTAAAAAATAGAAGTATCAATGTTTAATGTTTACTTGAAATCAAATGTAAAATGATGAGACTATTTCTGTGACCTCTTGTCTAAAATGTGTTCACTGTTCTGCCTCTGTATGTCATTTACAAATTCACTTTGGGAGATATGTTTAAAAACCCTTAACAGGGGAAAAACATCTGGATCAACATGACAATTTATTCACTCCTACATTTGGACGTACCTTACTTCTGTACTTAAAATGAACAAAATCCTGCCTGAAACCTTTCTGTGCAACAGTTTTGTACCATCATTCATTGCATGTTCCTTTGAAGTAGGTACAGTTCTTCCACAACTAACCTAAATGTTTCTATAGTTTATTATATATTGCAGGGATCACCAACTCTGGACCTCTTGGGCCAGTACCCTGCAGGTTTTAGATGTTTCCCTTATACAACACACCTGACTCAAATCAATGGGTCATTAAGAAGCTTGTGCAGAACTTAACAAGCTGTTGGAGAACTATTTTGTTTTAATCAGGTGTGTTGCAGCAGAGAAACCTCTAACACCTGTAAGACACTGGCCCAAAAGCTCCAGAGTCAGTGAGCCCTGATATATTCTATATTCTATATTTTATTCCTGTAATAAACATTAACTTTAGCATCAAATGCACATCAAACTGCTGTTGGAAACAGTCTCTTTTTTATCTGTAGGAAGTCACGCCAGTGAAATCTTATTAATGTGTTTAATGATTTAAAAAAGCTTAATAAACTACATGGCAACTTGAAGAGCACTTCAACTTTAGCCACTTTAACTTTTGCCTTGCGGAGTAATAATTTCTGTTTTATCATGAATATAGGTGCGCATTGAATCTATTTTACCTGTAAAAGCTGGATGGCGTCCTTTGTTTTCAACAGCTCTCGTTCTCTTTCTCTGAGTTTGGCTTTTAGACTTAAACACACACAAACATGAACATTAGAGGCCTAAAAACAGTTTGTAGTAACTTGTAAATATGGTCACATATTTTAACCATGAAAATAAAGACAAAAGCGAAGACTGGTCTCACTCGGTAATCTCCTTATCTTGAGCAAAATCCTTCTCCTTCAGCTTCTCACGTTCTTCTTTTAGTTGATTGATCTTCATCACAGCTTGATCATATCTCTCCTGAAGGAATGTAACAGAAAATTGAACAAGACAGGACTGATTTAAGTTGTGAAGCCTTTACCAGGATAAAATAATCTTACCTCTTTTTTTCTTAATGAATTCAAGCTCTGGCTCTGCTCCGTGGTGTCATATTGTAATTCCCTCTGCTTTGCCAACTGGACCTCCTCCTTGTAATGAAATTAAAGTTATAATTTATCACCGATGATGCAGCAATGACTTCACAGATCACACATGAACAGAAGACAAACCTTCAAGTGGTTATTCTCCTGCAGCTGTGCCTGCAACTTGCTCTTAAGATTTTCATTTTCCACCTTGATCTGATCCATTCCTTTCACCAGTTCAGTCTGTGCTGCCTGGCTCTTCTCAATCTCCACCTACACAGATCAAACATACTGTGTCAGCCTATCAAAGTTCAATTTAAAGTTTACAACCTTCTCTGTTTCACAATGAGCAAATAACCACAATATCACCCAGAGTCAGATAAGCAGACCTTGAAGCTAGCAGTTTCTCTTTGCTCCATCAGCAGAGTGCTTTTTAAGGTTTCATTTTCCAATCTCATGGCATCCAACTCTTTCTGAAGCCGAGTTTTCTCACGCAGGCTCTGATCAACTTGCTCCTGAGATAAGATTTTTAAAAGTACACATATTTCAGGTAAATAAAAAGCTTTATTTACTTTTCAGAGATCTGGTTTCACAAAAGTACAGCAAGCAGCAGTTCAAATCCTGCAGTCAAATGTGCATTTGAAAGCAAATTATAAAGAAAAAAGAGCAAAAAGCTAACAAGCATGCTGCAGAAAGGCTCATTTTTAAAATGCGTTTGACTACAGCGACC
The DNA here is from genome assembly GCF_017639745.1 of Melanotaenia boesemani. Classification (NCBI taxonomy): domain Eukaryota; kingdom Metazoa; phylum Chordata; class Actinopteri; order Atheriniformes; family Melanotaeniidae; genus Melanotaenia; species Melanotaenia boesemani. Next base: position 5,373,285 of record NC_055702.1, read on the forward strand.
ACATAAATGGTGAACTTAGTCACCACTTAATCATTCACTTACTTTTTAAGTTTAAGTTCATCTAATGGTACTTTGTGTTATCAATCCACATTTGCAAAGTAAAAAGAAAGTCTATCAACGTGTTTTTATAATAATCTCTAAAATATCCCTAATATAACCTCTAACTTGCATATTTATTCAATCTGGAGCATGTCCATAGAGTAACTTAGAACAGATTTCACATGTCTTGTTTGCATTTTAATACCTGTGTGGTAACAACCAGAAGGTCGTCTTCAGCGCTGCTCTCCAAGCTTTGCCCAACTGCATTTCTGAAACAGAAGGGCGTGCTGGCTCCTCTCACCTGCCCCGTACTGTCAACGTAGCAGAACTGGTAGAACTCGATCTCGTCTTTTGGCAGGTAGTAATCTGACGGAACAAAGACAGAGAAAACAGAAAGCAAAATATTGATCTTATTCATTACTACGACAGAAGACTAGGTTCTGTTTAATCTGTTGATTATTTTAATGGCTATTTATTAATTAATTAAAAATAATTTAAATGAAAAACCTTTTTTTTGCCTTTTGCCAACTGATCCTCCGCTTAAAAAGACAAAAACTGCCTAAAATTTAACATCTTGCAGTTATAATCAGAGATTTTTATTTTAATTCTTCAATATAAACTGATCAAATATTGTAGAGTATTTATGTTTCTGTCAACAGATGAAGTAACTGTTTGACAATCAGCCATTTCTTTATGTTTTTAATGCTGGTATCATATTTTTAGCATCATTTGAAATAAATTATGGTCAATACATCAGTGTTGTACTAAATCTAAAAGCACCGAAGAGTTGGGAAAGAAACAGGCGCAAAGTTTAAGATGGTTCAAGTTTTGAAGGGCATATAAAAATATTTTAAATTAAACAAAATTAGATGGTAAAATCCCATTATAGTTGAACGACACATAACTTACATAAATACTAAGAAAGCAGTCTTCATGGTATACTCACCAACATCTCACCCTAAACAATAGACTGTATAAATCCTATATAAATTTAAATGCTGACAATGTTGTTATAAAGATCCTCTTTTATGGTTCATTTTGGTTTTTTTTTACCTTAGTGACCTTCCTGTGAACTCAGTGGATCCATATTTATTTATTTTTTTCTGGTTTGCATGTCGGATTTAGCAGTCTTTGTAAGAATTATGTAAGGGGAGTTTTGGAAAACTGGATTTGAAGATGAATCATACTTGTACTGTTTACATATCAGGCACGAAGAGGAGTTTACATCCCAAACATGACTCAACCCTTTCACCTGGCAGTGAAAGTGCAACTTACCTTTAAACAAGGCTTGCCTTGTAATCGCCTCTTGCCCATCCACATCATTGTGTAGCTCCACCCAGACAAAAGTGTGATAATCCTTGGTTGAACTCCAACCCACCTGCAACAGAAACAATCACCCTTCAGTTTAACACTTACTGGACATAAACAAAAAGTCTGTAAAATAGCCCACCTTGAAAATGCCCACCCAGTCCCTGGAGTTAGACTGGAATGCAGCATTGAGGGTGTAGCAGCAGGTGATGTGGGTTGAGGGCGGGTATGAGTGGGGGATGTCGATGAAGACCACCTGAGAGAAGGTGTGAGGCGAGAGATCACCCGCTGCTGCTGCCTCTGTAGGGCTATCCATGGTGGGCTGCCAAAATACACACGACATTTAATGTGTCTGACTGGTGACAGCAGGTGCCACAAGTTGTGTCAGAAAGCAGCACCGGTGTTTTAGAAGCCTTTTCCTTCCTGTCACTGATGTTTTGTTTTTTTTGTTTTTTACCTGCGCAGTTAAAAATCTTGCTTTCGTTTGTTCGGATTTTCTTTTTACTCACTCATAACAAATTCAAAAATAAATTTCACACAAACAAAAGGCTGTAGTTCTGATTTTTAGGCTAATATTATATCCTACGTGTTTTGTTTAGTTTTGTTTTAAGAAAGTAACCTACGTTTACAACACGAGAAAAGAAAGAATAAAACCGAAAGTAAAGGAAACATAAACAGCATAAAATAAACAAGACTTTGCTAGCATTGATACACGATTATGTTTTAAACTCCAGCCCACTTTACAAACTTAAAATAATTTCGAAACTTTCAGAAAATCGCATTAAACTTACATTTGTTGTCAGCGTCGTAGACCTAAGAACTACGTCGTGCTTCGTCGTCCCGACACCCAGGCAAGTGTGCATTCAGTGCTGCTCGGAAATTTGAGTTACAAGCGTGTCGAAGTAATGACACGCTAAATCGACAGATGGCAAAATAATTTAAATGTTTCATTTAAACGACTAATTAATTTCTATATGCAATATTGCTGAATCAACATGTTTCTTTTATTGTTTTGAATAGATAAAAGATCTCTGTAGGTTTTCTCTTTTACTTTTCTTTTGTTATTTTCTTGTAAAATTGATACTTTATTCACTTTTTACTTGTCTGCTATTTTTCTATTGTTTTCAGTTTGAAATATTTAATTTTTTTAGCATACTATATACAATTGTATCTTGTTTAAATTTCATTTAAATGTGTGTGCGTTTTATATAACATAGTTTATTTGTTTCCAATTGTTAATGAAAGCATCGGAAATGTCTCGAATTAATGTCTGCATTGTGGGATATGAAGTCCATATCAACAATGTACCTCCTCTTACCTGCAATTTAACCTAAATACACAAGAGGGAGCCAAACTCTTTTGCAATCCACTTGTCAAGTTTTCCTTCAGTTAAATGTTTTTTTTTTATTGTTATCATTTTACAGTCGATTGAATAGATATATGGTAAAGTAGCCTAAGTCAATTCATAAAACTAAAACATATATAGGCTATGACATGAACACTTACCGGGAGTTTTAAGCAGTATTTAGTAAAAACAAAATAAAAAAATAAATAAAAAAGATCAATAAGATAAAAGTTAAGAGCTTATTTTTTTTTAATTTTTTGGGAAAGTACATTTACACATAAGATGTTTTGATTATCTTTGATATAAAATACTTAAACTTAAAGTTGTGCCTGCTGATGCATCTTTTCTCATCGATGATCTAACAACGTATCAGATTCAAGAACTCTTTCTTCACTGGCTTATGATTGGCTACATTGCCTACACTGTAGCTGTGCGCGCGCGTGTGTGACTCCTGTAGAGTTCATTCATGTTTACATTTGGAGGCTACAATTCCTCTTTGCGTCCAGCCAACAGTGTAGCTTAAACACCACCCGCAGCTGCTCGGATGCTCAACGGGATATAAGAGGACACAATTTTCTAACGGTAATGGTCCTGGTAATGTCATTTTAAAACCCTTTTATTCGTTTTCAAGTAGGTATTTAGAGCTAGTTGCCAACAATTGTTAGCTTAAAACTATTCTGGTTGGGAGAGGTCAGCATTCTGTTACCATAGTAACAGCGCAGTACATAGACTATAGGCTGAGCGGTTAGTTTATATTGTATGTTGGTTCTTTGCGTAAGTTTCACGATGTTTCCTACCTTTCAACCCTCAAACCTGTTCGTTTCTTGAAAAACACTTCTGATGGTCATCGTGGAAATAACTCAGGGTCATTTCCAGTCGATGGCTGCTTAATAGGCTAAGCCTTGTAAAACCGTGGTTTACAGCCTAACCCAACCGAATACTTGCTCAATTAAATAAATGAGCATGAATCACGCAATTAATTTATAAATATTGAATGCGCAGTTTCACGTCCACATCCATCATTTTCCATTCTATACTTTAAGCTACTCTTTGGTTACAAGCAGTTATACACAAGTGTGATAAATGGCATGTTTATAATAAAGCTAGTGATGTGCATATAAAGACAGATTTGTTCCTTTAAAGCAAATCGGGTAGTTTTCTTTTGTTTTGCCAATGTTTGAATTGAAAATATATAACAGTCAGTAAAATAAAAAATTAAAGTTCTGTGGCTTAAGTTTGAAGAGATTGTAAATATTTATTGTTATCACCTTAACACAATGAGAGGAAACACAAGTTCCAAGAGTCACCAAAGGACAACACAACACAACTAGGAGGCTCAAACAACCACAAAGAGTGGAAAACTATCAGACCCAAACCAACTAGATGAGCAATAAAAGAGAGCAAAAAAAAAAAAAAAACTTGAAGCTAAAGTAAAGAGAAATAAATGGACCTCTGTGAGATAATTAATTAATCAATCAATCAATAAATAAATAAACAAACAAATAGCACCGCAGTCTCACAGCAAGAAGTTTGCTGGTTCGAGCATCGGCCGGGGGGAGGTTCCAACCTGGGGGGCAGCGACCTTTCTGTGTGGAGTTTGCATGTGCGCCCCATGTATGCATGGGTTCTCTCCGGGTTCTCTGGCTTCCTCCCACTGTCCAAAGACATGCATGTTAGGTTAATTAGTCACTCTAATTCTCCCTAGGAGTAAGTGTGAGTGTGAATGGTTGTTTGTCCCTATCTATGTTGGCCCTGCGATGGCCTGGTGACCTGTCCAGGGTGTACCCTGTCTCTCACCTGCTAAAATGCTGGCATAGGCTCCAGCTTACCCGCGACCTGTAATGGACTATGCAGTACAGAGAATGAATGAATAAATATTTAAAAATTTATAGATGAATCACAAATGGTAAATGGTCCGTATTTATATAGCATTTTTCTGTACCTGGAGTGATACCCAAAGCGCTTTACATTATACATCACATTCACCCATTCACACACACATTCACACATTGATGGTGGAAGCTGCCATGCAAGGCGCTCAACCACGACCCATCAGGAACAATTAGGGGTTTGGTGTCTTACAACCTCAACATGAACTCGATATGCCGAGAATTGAAACCGGCAACCCTCAGGCTACAAGACGACCGCTCTACCTTGCAAAATAGGATATCCAAAACTAACATTAAAACATGCAAAATCACTACAGATGTTAATACCTTGTCCAAATGACTCTGCAGAGACCAAACTCCCACAAAAGGGCTGCAAAACAATAAAAAGGGTAATTGGGATATAAAATGTGTACAGAGATAATTTAAATTAAGAATAAAGATGCTAAAAGTTAACAAAGAGAAGAAATACCGAATTATTACAAAATGATATAGCATTACTGCAGCAATACAAACTGCAAATAGACGCAAATCATCCTCAAAGAGACACAAATGAACCTAGATGAAAAAAGAACTGCAGTGCATCATAAAGTGATGACAATATACTTGAATAGAATTAAGACACGCAAGCAAACGATTCAGAATCCAAATCTAAAATAAAGATACAAAATAAATGCAAAGATATGGAAAACACAACACCACCATTTGTTGTCAGTTTTTGTGTATCTTTCTTCTTTGTAGAGAGGGAGTTACCAAAAGTCTTGTTTTATCACACAACTCAATACGTATCAATAATATCAGGATTAATGATTTGCTTCCATCTCCATTGCACCAAACAGTACACATTTATAACAAGTCTTCCAAAGTAAATAAGAACAGGTTGTCTTTCCGGATTTTTTTATGATGCAGGCAACCTCTTCTAAATATCCTAAATATCATTATATGAATGCACTATGGCTGCTCAAACACAGATATATATACACATAATAAATACTTTTGATCTCACACTCTCATGGCTCTTCAGTAACATTCGTGCTGGAAGCTCAGTGGAGGATCTTTAAAGCATCATAACAAAGACATGGCATAGATGAGTGAGTATGGAAGGGTGTAAGATGTCAGCTAATGATAAATTAATGCTGATTGATTGATTGATTAATCAAGGACTCGGATCACCTAACCAGATTTTGTCCTACTCTTTCACCTTATTGTCATTGATTCTGTTTTACCTGATTGATATCTGGTCAGCTGCCAGGACAGTGGGACACAAAAGAAACAGTGTCTTGTGTGTCTACTTTCTACTCTCCTTTGTCTGCTGTTTGACCACCATTACCCCTTCCGCCTGTGCTCTATTTTTAATGTCTTCAGTGGAAAGCCAAGCTTCAGCTGAAGGATCTTTATTTCAGCTTAGCCAAGGCGATAGATGTCCAGGCTGTTCACTTACACCACTCAGTGCTGCAGCACTTTTCAGCACAGATTTAAATTTAACAACTTGAGGTGCTGAAAAGGACTTCTCCTATTTCATTGAACAAATATCAGGGATTATCCCTCTCTACTTACATCCTGCTAAGGTCTCCTGCTCATTGTCTCTCCATCATGTCATGACATATCAGGTTTTTTTCTAATTGGTCACCAGATCCACTGCTTGAAGGTGTAAGTCAATCTGAACTAAGACACCCTTGTGATGATAAAAATCTGCTCTGTTTTTAAGACATAAGAAAAAGATGCTGGATGGAGGTGAGATGTGCCTCACTGGTTTGGGAACTGAGGAGCACAATGGCATCTTAAAAGATTGTTGAAAACAAGAGGTGCAGCATCTTCCAATATCACTGTCCTCGCAAATGTAGCAGTAACAACACAGGTGAGTAAGAGACTTTTCTCCAAAGACGATAATGAGGTGTGATGGTGATGAAGTTACTCAAATGGCAGCTAAAACTGATGCAGTTAAATTCAACAGTCATGCTTTCATCTCTTTTTATGGGAAGATTTCATTTCTAGTTTTTGTTTAGAGATCTGTTGATTCTTTAAAACTATAGCTTGTGTCATATATAGTACTTTACACTGGGGGGTCTTCTTGATCAATTTTCATTCCATTTGTATCAGCAAGTTCTGACTAAATACTAAATTTAACAGTACCAGAAACGACAACCCTTGAAAATACTTGAAAATGAAAATGTGTTGCACCTTTGAAACCAAATGAAATGTAGAAGCACCCAGAGAGCGCAGACCTCTACCAAGCCATTATAATCTTTTTCTGTCAATGATTGAGGGCAATAATTTTTAATTTAGAAGCTCTGATAACAAAATTATTTCTATCTCTCGATAGTGAAGAATCTTTAAAAAAATCCTGGACCAGGTAGTGATCCAAATCACCCCCAAAATCTACTCAGTTGTCCGTTATTCCGTTTTTGAGATTTCCTGAAAAAAAAAAATCCGTCCATAACATTTTGAGTTATGTTACTAACAGACAGATGGACGGACAGACTAACGCCACAAAATACATGACCTCCACCTTGACTGAGTTAGTAATTAGTTCAGTGACTTCATCAGTGAATGTTTAACAGGTAATGATTGCAATAATTTCTTTAAAAACAGGAAGTGAATGCATGTTGACATCTAAATATGCCCAGATCTGCTTTATTTGTTCATATATATATATATATATGTGTGTGTGTGTATATTTTTTGTTGAAGTATTCCATATTGCAAGCAGTCATTGTTTTGTGAGGACAACTAACACAAAGGTGTAATTTGTTTACCTGTTGTTGTTGCACACTGAGGGTGCAGTCTCAGAGAAAATGTTTGCAAGGCCGTAACTGTATCTGGTCTGAGGTCAGTGGGGCGTTTGGCCCGGTGTAAAGCTCACAGTTCACGGCTAGGATTATCCAGGCCATTGGATCGGAATACTGTTACCCTGCACCACAACCTCCCACTGTGTACCTGGGATGTCCCTCCTTAATGCCACCAGCAAACCCAGTATCCTACCATAACCATTGCAAGGAATGAACTTGACCTTGTATTTACCTTATAAGACACCAGATAGGACCCAGGGGCAACCAGCTGAGAAGCTGCTGCAATTTACCACCCACTGCACTTAAGTTAGAGTACAGAAATTTACAAAAACAGTGGAATGTAGTTCTTGAACATTTAGATTTTTAATGTTTTGATTAGCAAAGCTTCGGGGGTGGCAGCCTGATCTGGACCACCAGTTTGGTTCATAGTGAAATATTTCAGCTGTTAGATGGATTATCTTCTCATTTCAATCATCAACTATTTGATCAAATTAAAATTTTGTATAACATATCTGCGACATTCCAGCAGGCAAAAATGTACATTTTTTTTAGCAGACCAACCAGATTTTTGCCAGCTCATGTGTTAAAGTAAGATTATTATTTTCTTGCTTGCTCACCGCAGGCTGACTGACAGTCATGCACACACTCACATACACAAGAAATAGTTCAGAAAGAGAGGAACAAAACTCTCATAAAGACTCCCATAGTTAGCAGAAACGAAACAATTCAATTCAATCTTTATTATAAATTTGAAGTTGGAGACAGACCAAAGTTAAGATAAATATACAACACAGACATTTTAAAATATATTCTGTATCAGTCACCCACAAGAAAACAACTGTACCAATGCCTTTTGGTATCATATCGTACTGAATCGTACAATAGTTAGTCCCAAAATAATTCAATTTTTGGAAGAATCAGGGCGACAAATAAATTTAAACATTAAATTTCTCAAAGCAGTTTGAAAAGTGCTCACCCCAGCAGCAATTAACATTATATTTGCACTGCATCATTTCGATTTTTAACAACCTCATGGCATCATTATAAACTACTTGAAGTATCTGTAGACCAGCTTTTCTTTAATTTGCCCACAAGTGTGCAGTCTAGCGGTTTACAGTATGGCCTAAACAAAGCCAACATCACTCCATCTGTACATGCACTGAACTTACATAGGAGACGCTTAGCTTACATTGCCTATAAATTTTCTTATCATCGGTCGTTCTGTAATAAAATGTTCAATATATTTAACCTTATTGCAGATAAGTTATTCTCTGAACCTTCCAGTTGACTATGTGTGCACACAGCTAACAATGGTAAGCTAAAAGGGAATGGTAACTTGTTTGAAGAAATTGAAGTTAAAGGAGTTTGTTGCATATAAAACTCTACTATCCATCCATCCATCTGTCACTGTTGTTGTAGTATTAACCTCTCTTTGTATGCCATGCTGCCACAATACCTCTTGAATGCCTGTGTGTGACTACGTGCTGACAGCCAGAGCACTCACCTGATGAGAGGAATGGAAACGGAAACATGATTCCTGGCCATCTCCTACAGCATGTACTTGGTTCTGATTGATTGAGTTTCAATGTCAGGCTGTTCAACACATAGCATTAAAAAAGAACCATGTAAATAAGGAAAATGGGAGGGCGTAGGTTAGCAGTTGCTCGCACACCAAACAAAGTCATCTGTTTTTGTTTGTTCTCAGTCAGGATGGGTCTAAAGGTGGACAGTCCAGACAGAAATGATGATGCTCATGAATATGAGCAACAAGAAGAGGGCGAGGGGGACGGATGCCAAACTGAGGCCTTTATTCGCACCTTACCACCACCCACTAGCAAGAAGAGGAGGAAAACCAAGAGGAGGTACTTTACTCCTGGAGCTCCTCTGTTTGCAGCTCTTCAGTTACAAATCACTGCAGAATACAAACCTCAGCACTTCTCATCCTATAACTGGTCCTGGAGGTTCTCATTATTTGCTCATCATAATATTTGTTTATTTAAAAAGGATCCCCATTAGCTGACACCAAGATGTCAGCTAGTGTTCCTGGGGTCCAAACTATAAACTTTCAAAAACAATCATTACAGTCTCAAGTAAAAAATATTAGACAGGATGACGAGTGTACTGAGGCACTCATAGGACCACACAGCAAAGCAGATTTCTGTCCCTCTTTCTCTGTTTCTTGTCTTTCAGTTGATTGTGGATCAACCTCACCAACTGCAAATACGAAAGTGGTAAGTTTGATTTAAAAAGTCTAGTATCTTGTGTTGTACAAATATTCATTTCAACTTGTGTTGTACAAATATTCATTTCACCTATTCTAGCTAGAAAAGGGACTCTGGAAATTTTTTATATTTATTGTTTTATTGTGTTAAGCCTTTTATTTCCATTTCCATTTCCATTTATTTCCAAGGGAACTCTAGATATTAGTGTGTTTCAACTTGAAGGAAACAGGTGATGTTTGACCCTTCACTTTTGTAACATGACAGTCTTGGAATCACAAAGACTGCAAATAAATAGTTTTATAAGTGAGTCAGTGTGAATTTAATTAGCCCAGAGGGAGCTCCAGTTTAACCCCATTCAATGCCCTTGGGATGATTTTAAACATCTACTAAGATCATAACACCCAACAGGGATTATTTTAAACAAGCGTTTGTCACAGTCTGGTTAAAAGACAAGTCAGAATTAAAAATTGACAATAACAACCAGGAAAACATTTTGACAACAAGATAATATTGGCAACAATAAGACCAATAAAACTTAAGTTAAAAGCAAATTATAAGTTTTAATGTAAGTGTTTAATTTCTTTGGTAAAATGGGCACTATAGAGTGATGAATACAGATGTCCTCAACACTACAAACCATTGGGAACATCTACTAAATATTAAATGTTTAATTTGTCTCAGTGCGGCGAGCTGCTCATAGATATGGCCTAAGGGAGGCAATGGAGGATGAAGATTGGACGCTGTTCTGGACCGACTGCTCTGTGTCTCTGGACCGTGTTAAAGACATGAAGCGTTACCAGGTATTTGAACCAGTTTGTTCACACTAACACGCATATTACTGCCGTCATCACTGAAACTGAGGCCACTTCTACAAATTACCTGTATAATTGTATTTGTGCAGCAGAAAATGAGCAGGAGAGAAAGCCGTTCTGTTTTAATAGAGTTACTTTTTTAGGGCACGGTTTTCAAACCTCAGAACATTTCTTTCACCTCAGCCATTTAATTTGTAATTTACTTTAATGGGGTAATTCAGCAGAGTTACTGTTCAGTGGTTTGTGACCAATGCACCTAATTCTCCTCTTTGAAGATGAATACAATCTGGATCTAATTCTATATGTAAAATATGTGGTATTAGCGGCGACAGTCCTCGCATGCCATGTAAATATACTTGTCTTTGCAGAAAATAAACCATTTCCCAGGGATGAGTGAGATCTGCCGCAAAGATTCACTGGCAAGAAACCTGAACCGCATGCTGAAACTCTTTCCTAAAGACTACAATATCTTTCCCAGAACATGGTGCCTTCCTGCAGAGTCAGTTTGCACTTAATTTGACTATTTTAATTAGTGTTTGCAGTTTATCCCTTTTTTTTCTTAACTTTGTTTAAGTATATTTTCCTTGTCTGATGGTGCTTTGCAGCTACAGTGACTTCCAAGCTTATACCAGGGCCAAGAAAAGCAAGACATACATCTGTAAGCCAGATACAGGTTGCCAAGGCAAAGGCATCTTCATCACCAAGTCCAGTAGAGACATCCCACCTGGAGAACATATGATCTGCCAGGTTTACGTCTCCAGGGTGAGTCGGTAATAAAAAAGTAAAATACCGGCACAAAAAAGTGAAAGTTTAAATTTCATTTACTACCTCTCCAGCCTTTCATGATCAACGGATACAAGTTCGACTTGCGGATCTATGTGCTGGTTACATCTTGTGACCCATTCAGCATATTCATGTTTAAGGAGGGACTGGCTCGCTTCTGCACCACAAAGTACAACGAGCCAACACACAACAATGTGGTAAGAACGGCCGACATGAAGAAACAACCGTGGTCACTTTTAAATGAAATAATTTATGTTTTTTTTTTCTTTAATGTTAGGAGGATGTGTGCATGCATCTTACCAACTATTCCATCAACAAGAACAGTGAGAACTTTGTCCGCGATGAGGACGTTGGCAGCAAGCGGTGACTAAATGTTGCATATGATGTGTATTGTGTTATTAAGGCCATACTACATTAAAAAAGCAAACTCACAGAACATGTAGCTTCTAACAAATAAAATCATGGTTTGTAGTTGATTTGTTTTAAATCATGTTGTTATAGCACAACATCCTACACTGAAAAAGAAAATTATGGAAATCATTTCCACCTAAATTAAATGCTTTAACTTAACAAGAAAGAATTTATTTAACTGAACTTGGTGTAATGCTGGGTTAACTTGATAAATTTGGGTCTTGTTAGTTGGTTCAGTCCAGCTAGATTTGTAAGGGTAAATACAACATAACAACCAAGGATTGGACTTAATTTTCTTTTGCCATTTACACTTGTATGATAGAGTATAAGTGTACTTAATTTAATATGAGAGTTACAAATACTTTTTAAAATAGTACAAATGCATCAATTAATTGTGCTAATCCAGTTAAATTAAGTGTATTAATCAGAAATACTTATGTCCTCCTCATCAAGTTTTTCACATTTTGGCTTCATCAGACCAAGATGACACCAACTTTAACGTCCTGCATTCATGATAAAATATCATTGTAGCATGACCTTTTCAAATTTCCTGTGAATTTAACCCGGAAGTTAACTATCCTTGACTTTTTGCAAGAAGGCTGAATACCTCAGTTGGCAAGGCATTCAACTCCCGTATAGTAGACCCAAGTTTGAATCCAGAATAGGGCATAGGATCTTCCAGTTTGGGTCCTTACACAAGACCCATACCTTCTCAAGTCAGGTCCTTGGTTAATATGTCATTTTTACCCTTACAACTGAACCATGGTAATCTTACAGTAACCCAAATACGTCAAGTTGATCCAGCATATTTACAAATACTTCAGTCAAAACAATTCTTTGCTAAATTGAAGCATTTGATATTGGTGGAAATTGTTTCCAGAATTTTGTTATGTCCATCTACCAAGTTTTTCTGTGCATATTTACTGCAACATTGTTATGATTTCCTTTCACCAGGAAGTTGTCTAGCCTCAACAAACACCTGGAGTCCATCGACTGCAACACAGAGAAGATGTGGAATGACATTGAGGACATCATCATAAAGACGCTGATCTCCGCTCACCCCATCCTCAAGCATAACTACCACACGTGTTTCCCCAACCACACCTCAGCCAGCGCCTGCTTTGAGATCCTGGGTTTCGATGTGCTGCTGGATCACCGGCTCAAACCCTGGGTGCTGGAGGTGATTTATCATCATACCAAACTTAAGATTTCAAACATAAACGTGCACAGTATTTACCCAGCTTCAGGTTTTCATGCTGATTTGATAGCTTTCTGTGTTATCCGTCTTATAGAGCAGATGACAGATATTTACACTACTGTGCAAAAATCTTGAGCCACCCTTTATTTATTTATATATTGGGGTCATAATACACCAATAATAATGCAAATACACATGCAGACATTGATTTTGGCCAGTAAACAGCAGAAAAATGTTACACAAAGTCCCTTTACGGACATCACTTTCAGGTCCTGCCTGTCTGTTGTACATAATTTTTAGGCCTGACACTTCTTTTGTCCTTCACAGTTTCCTGGAATATTTTAAGGACACACTGTACACTATGCTGAGAAATGCCAAGTTTTTAGCTAATTGCTCCATGGGAATCTCCTTGTTACTGCAAATAAACAATTTTATTTCTCTCAGACTGTTTTCTTAAAGAAAGGCAAGGCAAGTTTATTTGTAAAGGACATTTAATGTACAAGACGATTCAAAGTACTTCACGTGAAACATTAAAAGCATTACAACTGGGTTTAGAGGAAGCTTCAAAAAGTACATTAAAAACAAACTTTAAAAAGAAATAAAAGAAATTCAATAAAGACAAAAAAAGCTAAAGTAAAATAAGATAGAATGCAAAAAATAAAAGTTACAGAGTGAGGAATCAACAGTTGTTTTGGTGAAAAGGCGGCAAATAGAAAGATTTTTAGCATAAACACTGAATGCTGCCTCACCATGTTTAGTTATGACTTTGAGAAGATAAAGCAGATTTGACCCTGACGACCTAAAGGATCTGGTTTGTTCATAATGATCCAGAAGACCCTGAATTTTTGTCTTAATTTAACTGAAGAAAGTTCTGGCACATCCAAGTTTTAATTTGATCAATGCATTTGATCAGTGTTTGGATCAGGCTACACTCTTCTAGTGTGATGGTTATGTAGATTTGTGTGTCATCAGTATAGTTTTGTTAACATATTTAGTTGTTTTCATAATTTGAGCAAGTAGGAGCATCTAGGCAACAGTGAGCCCAAGATGGAGCCTTTGTGAACTTCGCTCAGATTTATAGATGCCTCTGTGACAGTCTCACATGAGGAAACCACAGAAATGTGTGAAAGCCAGTAAGTCATTTATCACACCACAAACACAAGGTTGTAACATAAAAAGGGACATTTTGGTTGTGCCCCAATTCAGGGTCTGCACGCTTCTGTTGGGACACACCCGAAATAATCTGTGCTGCATTTTTAAGTTGCCATATTTTATTTCATATTTGTAATATCTCGTATTTTTGCTTGTTGACACTACAGTAAATGTATATTTTTGAAGAGTAATTTGATGTTATTGGATTATTCTAGGAGGTATTTCCTTTACAGCTTTGGAACTTATCTTTAGCTTCAATCTCTTGTTTGTTTTGATGGACTACAGTGGAAATTAGAGCAGGGTGCCAAGAAATGATGTTAGATGTGCCATAAAGGTGTATTATTATTATTTTTTATTTTTTATACAGGTAGCCCCAATGAGACACGCAGTTTCATTTACAAAAGAGACCCGTTTACACAATCTAACATGCATGTCTTGGATGCCATCTTCCACCTACTGTAATACAATGTTAATATTGCTGGTTTAACATTGAAAAACCTGCATACAGAATATAAAATATGGACTAATACAGAACAATGCTATAACTACTATAATTAGTTTAATGACATTTAACTGATGCTCAATCCTGCAAGGCAAGTTACAACAAAGCAGGAGAGAGAGAGGGAGAGCACTTTTTTCATCCAGATAGTGTCCTCTGTTTCACATGCTGAGTGAAAAATAGAAGTTTAGGATCTTTTTCATGCTTGAATGATTTATAGGAAAGTGTTAAGTGGCTTAAGAAACTCAAAACACATCCTCTGAAAATGGTCAAGACTGGAAATGAGTAAAAGAAAGCTGCAAATGTCCCTAGTATAACATTCAAAGACTTTCAAAAACCCTAAAAAATAAACAAAAACATAAAAGAGATCAAGTTTAGTTAAGTATACAAAGAAACAAGCTCAAGACTTTTGAAACAGACTTTTTCTTTTATCTTTAAACTTTGAAACTTTTAAAAATATATGTGCATATTTTTAATCACATTAACCCCAAAATTCAAGTTTACAAGTACTGAATGCCGTTGTGGCATTTTGGTTCTTGGTCATGCTGGTTCTAGTTTTTTGGTGCAACATCTTATAGGTTTGATTCTCCGAGCAGCTGATTCAGAGAGGATCTGAGAAAATGTTAAAGTGCTGACATCTTTAAATGCAAATTCACAGATAGTTCCATTGCAAGTTTGGAGGCTTTGAACAGTATTTGTCTGTAAAGCATCAATTTATAATCAGGCTTAAGGAGTTAAAATGTTTCTCAAGAAAATCTTTTTTTTTTTCCATTTTTGTTTTTTAAAAATCTTTTTAGGGATATATCATAGGTGTCTGTCTTTGTGCAGGTGAATCACTCCCCGAGTTTTACCACTGACTCACAGCTGGACCGTGAGGTGAAGGATGCATTGCTGTACGACACTCTGGTCCTCATTAACCTGGGCGCCTGTGACCGTCACAAGATCACCAAAGAGGAGAGGCGCAGGGCAAAGGACAGACTGCAGCAAAACCGCTCTAAAGAGGCCAGGTAGGTAAATGATGTGTGACGCTTCTGCTCCAAGGTCACACTAAAACACATTCCTGGATGGCTTGCAGTGGACACACAGTTTGCAGATTAGTTTTGCGACGTGTGTTTCACCAGGTCAGAGGAGCTGCGACAGAGCCAGGCAGCCACAGTGGAGCAGATGGAAAAGTATGAGGCCAAACACCTGGGGGGTTTCAAGAGGATCTATCCCAGAGAGGGAGGGGAGAAATACGACAAATACTTCAAACACAGCAGTTCGCTCTTCCAGGAGACTGCAGCATCTAAGGCCAGAGAGGAGTGTGCCAGGTACTTACATCACACTACAAGTAACACCTGCTCTGTATGGGTCAGCAAAGAGGCTGGAGGTGATGCACACACATATCCGTTTGTACTACTGTGTCTCTGACCTAAAATAGAGGAGACCAGTTGATATTTTAAAGTTAAGGATTTTTCTGTTCTTATTTGATTTAAGATTTTATCTTCTCAACAAATCTGTGGTTCATTTGTTGAATTTTACATTTCATAATGCTCCGATATGTTTCAGGCAGGCCAGAGTCATGGACACATGCAGATTGTGGTTTGTCTTCAAGACTTTAAGACAACTGTATTGACTACATAAGAGCAATTAATTAGTAGCTCACCCATATCCACATCACATATAAATCAGTCATCAGAACAAGAAACTGGTCTCGTCACTTCCAGCAGTCCAAACAGATAAAAAGATCATCAGACTAAATTAAAGAATCATGTCTGTTTCACATCATCTCATAGAGAAAGGATTGCATATGAAATACGAATAATGATGTTAGTCCCAAATGTGTTAGAAATATTTTAAAAATGTCTAATTAGGTGATTAATTAAGTTTTGATAAACTTCATCATATTATAAATTGCATTTTGTGTTGTGGAATAAGTAAACGAACAAAGCACCGCAGGCTTGTTAGATTTTTTTTTCTCTTTAAGCTTTTTGATTGTTTTTCATGAATATTGTTATTATTATTATTATTATTTTACATCAAATATAAAAAAAGCAATGAAAAGATTCTCCATTAATAACTGTAGGCTCCTTCATTTTTTTTTTCTAAAATTTTAAGAGTAACCACTTATCTGACAAAATAGTAAAAACTATAATAAAATTTAAATATAAAGTAATGCTGTTGATTATTGGCTTCTGTCTTAGATTACTGACTGATGGCCGGATTACATGTGATTTCCAGCCTTGATCCTTTTTAGGATTAGTCAAAGTGTAATTTTATTTCAGGTTTTGCTGTTGGAATTCTTCGTTTTTTGGAAAAAAAATAATAAAAATCAGTTTTTTCCCAGTTTTTATTTCACAGAAGTCTGGAGGTATCTTTTAATAGCTGAAACTTCTTTCTTCTGCCAAGGCTCTACTGGACATGCAGAAGGTCTCTTAAATCTATCAAAACATGTTAATGTTCTTGAACAAATTAAGCATTTTAATTATAGGATATAACATCAGTCAGGGGTGTGTGATCTTCCCACATAATTTGGGGCCAAATTAAATCCAGTCATGGACTTAATTTCCACTGAGTGATGACAATGAGCCGAATGAACATGTATCTCAAATTATTAATTAGAAACCTGGGTGTATGGAATACTGCTCCACTACTTAATTCAATAAAACTGAGTTGATGGTTGTTAAATAGCTTTAAACACTGATTTTTCCTCCATTTGCTTTAATGTTTTGTAAGCTACAGAAAATGTTTTGAGCATTTTCATGAATTTTATAACATTTTTAAGGGTTCTCATTGTCAGGAGGTGTTTTTGTTCTGACACGGCTTTATAAAACAGACGCTAAAAGGTTTAATTTCATATCTACTTTTGTTTAAGATACTTGATTAGGTGTAAATGGCCTATTATTACAGATAAGTGCTAAAGTTTTCTTATGTTTTTAGGCAACAGCTGCAGGAGCTGCGTCTGAAGCAGGAGCAGAAAGAGCGGGGCCAGAAGGGGGGGCGGAGGAGAGACTTGCAGGGGGAGACAGCAGGAGAGCGAGTTAAACCACAAAGAGCATCAGCACCGCCGCCTCCTGAACTGCAGCCGGTGAGGCTGTCCTTTACTGTGCTGCTCAGGTGCAATGTCGACATGAAGCCACAGGAGGGAGTCACACTTCATCCTGAGATGAATGGTTCATCTTCTGGCTGACCTCTTAGAGTCAGTGCAGACACATACCCACTTTAAAATATTCCTCCAGATATCTTTTACTAGATGTCCCTCATTTCATATTAAAATATCTTTTACTGTCAAGGTGGGAAAAACAAACTGTGGTATTAAGATTATTGGGTGACAGTAACTGCTAATTTATCACAAATGCTACAAACTGAGCCAGGCAATAAAAACAAATTGAATCCAATGTTTCTGTACAGTCGCCTCTGATCGGACCATCAGTGGATCCAGAATGTGCAGAAGTCCGAGAGGAGGAGGAGCAACAGGAGAGGGAGGAGGAGAAAGAGCGGATCAACTCATTGCTCCAGAGGAAGAAACTGCTGGAGGAACTGGGGGTGGTGGACCAGATCCACCAGCTGCTGCAGGGCCCGATGGAAGGAGGTGGAGTCCTGCAGGACCTCAAGGAAACCTGCAGCCATAAGCAGAGTGAGATACAAGAGCTGACAAAGGTAGGAATATGACCTCAGGCCCACCAACACTCTGCTCAGAGTAAACTGAACAAAAATGCTTTTATCTTATTGTGTTTTATTGAATTATTTATTACAGATGGATTCGCTGATTTCACAGAGGACAAAGCAGCAGCAGCAGCAGCAGCAGCAGTCCTGCCATCAGAACTTGCGGCAGGTAACCAAGAATAAAAAAGGCACAACCCAACTGAAATAATGCAATTTCTTTATTTTTGTGAGTTTTTTTTAATTATTTTTGTATAGTTTATAAAATTTCTCATATAAGCTGCATGACTTAAAAAAATTATTCCAAAATTCCTAGTTTGTTTCCTCAGATATAACCTATTACATCTACATTAGTTATTAAACTGTATTTTAACCATTTTAGGAAAACTTCTGCTCAAATTTCACAATTGAAATTCAGTATAACACAATTATTTTAAACAAAAATAATTACATTGTTGATTATTTGATGAAATATCTAGAAAAGTAAAAAAATTAAAAGAAGAATTTTAAAAAAGAAAAAAACATGTAATTCATAATTCTCCAAATAATAATAATGACTTTTACATATGTTTTTACAAACAAACAGAATATGTCATGTCAGCAGCATTAACCTGTTTTTGTTTGTGTGCTTTTTTTCCTCCCCTAGCAAAATATTTATTTGGATTAACCTCTTGATAAATTACTTAATCTTTGCCTCTTTTAACTAATATTAATTTATCAGAGAAATGCAAGAGGTAAAAGGCCTGTTCAACTGATTGTAAATAAAAAATTAAATGTTTTTAGTAGTTAAGGTGTAAAAATTTAGATCAGCGATACTTCAGATATTCAGCATCTGTTAAACTAAAATAAATAAAAAGGAATTAACACATAATTTTTCTTTTTTTTTCTCCACTCAATGTCCTCTTGTAATGTTCAGGCTCTTCAATGATAATTTGCAGAGAATAATCATTGTAATGAAATAATTTCATTGGCATATTGCAGCAGCTCCACTCTCACATGACTCAGCTGCGTTTGCTGAGGCCCCCAATCAACCAGAGGAGCCTGAATGAGTCTGCCTGCCTGCACAATTCTGAGAGCCTCAAAAGGCAGGGAGAATTACGTAGGACCATCAGCGCCCAGCGGATGCCCTGGCCAGGTAAGCACATCTGCCTTACAATAAGTACTGCAGTTTGAAAGATGATGCATGGTGATGTTTTTCTTTTATTCGTTTTCTTTTCTTTTTTTATAGCATTAATAGAAGGTGATTTAGGTTTGTTATTTTCTTTAACAGCAGGAAATTCCTTCTTGTTTTTCTGTGTTCTGCTGTTTTAAAACTATATAAAATGTCACATGAAAAAAAAAAACAGCAAAATCTGATAAATCTTAACTTGGGAAAAAGAGGGACAATAATGTTTTATATAAGATTTGACTTATTTACTATTTAAATGATTTACTGTGTTCATCGTCTTCCCGAGACCCACATGAATAAAAACATAGTTAAAAACAACAAAAGAAAACACAATCAATCTTTTTTTGTTAGTTTTCTGTTTATTTCTCTCAGGTGTTATACTTTCTTTTTTTCATAGCCAGTAGCTGTCATGTTGTGAGGCAGGACAGCAGGAGCAGCTCCTACATGGATACCAGGTCCCGTCCCGGCATCCCCGTCATAAACCACGTCCCTAAAGGCGGTCTGCACTGCCCCTCCATGCCCCATGACCCTGCAGATCTCCAGAGCCTGCTTGTTATCTCCACACGTGCCCCACTGGTCAGGAGGCCTAGCTTCTCTCACGTTGTCCGGAACTCCTCCCGCAGAGTCCCCCAGCACAGCAAAGGGCACTGAGGAACAGGAGAGACCCCCGAGGGTCATTGAGCAGGAAGTGAGGGACCAAACCTTCAGCAGATGATGTATTTTCTTTTTAGGAAAACATCTGTGGAGAGATGGAGGTTGAATAAAACTGTGAAAATGTAGTAAAAGACACTGTGCCAATAGAGAATATCTCATGTTTGTAAAAGATTTTATATGCTGACATCTGCTGTTTACAACATTATGCTTCAAACTTTTATACTGTTTGTGCAAATATGTTTAACAGCTTGTATTTAAAGGGGATTGTCTCAAGCAAAATCCCACATACAGTGCCAAATTATATGATGGAACATGACAGACCCATTTCTGCAAATTAGCTTTCAAAAAGAATCTGAAACGTATTAATTCACTGACTTCTGTGTTCTGATATGGACATGATTGTATCAACTGAACTAAATCTCCTCATGTTTCAGGACTATTAAATTCTTAATTAACAAATTTAAAACTAGGTTTAAAAGTCATCCATTGTTGGATGTAGAAAATAAAAACTTGCTGCTTTTTATCTCAAGGAAATTTATTTCAGTAATAGAAAATAACTTTTTTTGCTATGGAAATTAATAAAATGTGTGATTTTCATTGTGGTGACTGAATTCTCATATTCTGCACAAATATTAAAAAAAGATTTTTACTCATTCATTTATAGTTGTTTGATACTAGTGTAATTTTTAAAACAGATTTTTAAAAATTGTTATATATGTATTGATTTTACATTGTGTGTTTTAATCGGAGCTTTTTTAGTTTCAGAGGCCATAAACTTTACAGCGTGTTTGTTTTCCTTTGTTTTGGTGACAGACTGAAGACAAAAGACGGAAAAACAAACAAAATTAAGGAGAGAAAAAAACTTTTAAAAGTCAACAGTCTTAAAGGAAATTCTTTAAAACAACACTAACTTGTTTCCTGTTGTAAAAATACGCCAAGAAAAAATATTTTGAATCGATCAGAACTGTTTGTCAGTAGTTCAAAATATAAGTAAATTTATTTAATTATTTTATTAAATTATTGTAATGTGGAAATACGGTTTTCTGTCTGAACGAAAGAAAACAGAATTACATTTTAACCTCTCCGTTCGTTTTAAACTTATAAAACTCAAACTAACCTTTGGTTTGTGCATAAATTCTGCAGTCCCATTTAAAATTATATAGCCTATATTTAAACCTTTGTCATATTAAGAGTTTACAATTAAGTTTGATTAAAAAATATTTACTATTAAATCAAAAGATAAGGGCCTAAGTGTGAAAAAATATGCTAATTTCATCTTTATTTGAGAGCTTTTCATTATTTCTGTTAAAACTCTCAGTCCTCGTTGTTTAAATATATTTGGCTTAAATTTTTCGTTCAGTTTTAGGAAATCAGTTGCTCTGAGTTTTGGTCTCTGGAGAGGAAATATCAAAGCGGTGTGTATTTCGGGAATTTATGGTTTTATTGGGTATATAAATGTCGGAAATCCTCTTTGGCGAGAGACAAAACCAGCATGCAAACTAAAAAGGTCCATTTTAACCAATAAAAACCGACAAAAGACACAAATTAAATTTTAAAGGGAAGAGGAAATACGCCTTTAAATAATTAATTTCAAAATTAGGTGAGTTGAAATTGTGCTGATAGAAGTTGTAACCGTAAAATCTCCCTCAGAAGTTAAATCAGAGTTAATTTTGGGGTGAAAATTGATCTACAGTGGCTGAAGGAACTCCTTCATTTTCAGAGATTATAACAGCGCCTCCATCATCCGCGTTTGAGGTTCTTGATTTTTATTTTAAATTTGTAAGAAAATGTGTGAAAAGCGGGGTTTGGGGAACTATGGAGGCCAAAATAATTGAACATTAAATTACGTGAAGGTTGAAATGAGGAAATAACACTTCAGTTGTGGTTACAGAACAATAAGAAGGTAAACGAACCTTTAAAAAAACAGCGGATTGAACGGAACCAAGAGCGCATCCTGTGTCATGTCTGCCTGACAAAAATACCTTCACAGTTCCACCTGCGCACACTTTCCCCTTTCAACCAACATTAAATTCACACATTTCGGGCTTTTGTGAAAATAAAGATGGCGAAGAGAAAGCCTCTCAAAAGCGCAAAAACCTCTGCGGTTTTATGAAAATTTACAACTTTGCCACGGAAGTTTACGACTCACCGGGCTCTGGGATTGGCTACTGGCGGTCATGTGGACAGCAGCAATGGGAACTTATTTCCCATGAGGTTATATTGCAGCTGCTGTTTTCCACAGCTCATTCACTTAACAGAAGTAACACAACCTTTTTCTTTGCCTTTCGAATTAGCAACACGCGTGTTGAGTTTTGTTGTGGCTGCTGTGTGCTGAATTTTTTTCTCCAAAAGTGGATGATTGAGCCTCTGCACGACTCCTCGGCTTGTGCGCCATGTTCATGTGGCTTATACTTGTGTGGCTTTATGTTCGTGAAAATGAGGGATCATCATACTCCAGGATGAAGGGACTATACTTTCATGATATCATTTAAACAAAGTGGGAATTTTTGGGGCGACAAGGACTGTCAGGAAGCGAGTTTAGTTTCTGCGGAGTGGTACCCACACATGGAAATGATGGATTATCAACAAAGGTAAGGGCACCATGTTTCTAATATGCCAGTAGATAACCTAGCACCGGTACTCTGCTGCTGCTGCTATTGTGGCTGGACTGTCACTGTATGGCCTGGTGTTTACATTACTGGAAAAGAGGAAATCTGTCTTTAAGAAATAGTAATTAGCCAGTCCAAAGTGGCTTGCGTCGTTTCTTGCGCTGTTTGTGCAGCCAGCTGCTGTCTGGTTAACCCTTGAGATGCTGCAGCGACTTCAAAAGCGCCCATGATAAAAACATTTCAGCTAAAAATAAAATAATAATAATAATAACATCTAAAAATGGACGCATTTTCTATGTTTGAGGCCCTTTGGTAGCTAGGGATATCATGCCCATGCGGCTGCAGGCCAGACAAGCTTGACTTTGATGATGACGACGTTGGCGGTGATGAGGGTCACACAAGGCCTGCGCCATCACTGAGACACGTTTTTCTTTAAAATTAGCTTAACATGTCCACAATTTCTCCCTTGGTAGATTTGATCCTATTTGTATGTTATTTTATGTTATTTATTTGTGTACTTAAGTGAGAAAAAAACATACCAGATGTCCTTTTATCGATCATGCGCAGTGCTTTCCTCTCGTTGCGCTTTTTCGTCTGTGTTTTAACACATTATTTCCAACTCTGGACAGACATTTGCATTGGTGCTGCTAATTTCTAATTCAGTGGGAAATGCGGAGTCAATGATCTCCGCTTTATAGTTTTTGTTATTTATTTTGTTTTTATGGCCACTATGCGGAGATTTTCTGTCTTTTATTTTATCTTGTGCCTTTTTAGAGCTCTAATCTGACATAAAAACTTGTCATTCCCTGCTGTATGTACATATTTCTTTTATTCAAATCCTTCATTTTTAAATTTAGATGCTCTCATAATTTGCTGATATTTTGATCATCAATTTTTTATGGGTCTTGCTATAAAATGAACATGTTTCCAGGTTTGAAAATTCTATTTCTAGTGGACTAACAAAGATAAAGGTAAAAAAAGGCACTTAACTGATCAAATTTGTGTTTTTTTTTCTTTTTTGCACGATCATCCCTTCTAAGATGTGGAAAGGATTTAAGGGCAGAATCAGAAACTCAGTTGGGAGTTTCATAATTATAACAATCGATAACTAAATCTGTACGTGCACAAATAGAGCAGCAATAACACTAATAAGTATTTATCTGCTTAATACTAAAATCATATAAAATAATAGATAATTATCCACAAGGAAAGATGGTGTTTGTGTGTATTTCACTTTTACTTTACTTACTTACTTATCTGCAAGTGTGAAGTGATCATGCAATTGATCACTGTGTGATAAGCTGATGAAGATGATAATGATGAGCGTGTGTGCACGCGCGCATCCTCTGCGTTGCTCCCCTGTACGTCTGTGTGGGCTTGAGAGTTGGTGGGGAATCAGGACTCAAGATGAGCTCACACCTTTGAAGAGTAAAATATGAGCGTTATTTATTCTGCATCCACTTAAATCAGTAAATGCTTCTTCTTCAGATTTCTGTCAACTGCAGTGTACATAATGCATTTATTTGTGTTTGTGATCCAAGATGCTTTAATTAAGGATGGAAGTGAGATCATTGAGGCACAGGAAAGCTGAGAGGGTGACGTCCTTCGTTTTTGCTTTTTTAGTCCTGAAGTGTGTCTTTGTTTTGGAGGGAGAGTTTGTGCGTGTTTATTTGCATACAAGAAAAGCAAGCATAATTTTTTAAACTGTGCATTTCTGTGATCATCTTTGATGGAGAGAGAATGCGTGAGCGTGCGTGAAGACCGACAAGCTCTAGCGCTTCATTTCGATTCACCGGGGACTCCTGCGCGCAACAAGAGCCCCCCATGGGTGCAATAGTGCAAGCACAGAAGGCGGTGATTGGCCAGAGGTTGATCAGATGGTACACTTCCCCTCTGTATTCAGTGGCACCTCACAACCCCCCCTTTCAGCAAAAACCAAATCTCCGATAAAGTAATGGCAAAACCACTTGGACTATAAAAGACAACAAATCATATTCCTCCGGAGTATATACACCCCGTTGTCCACCCAATGAGTTCCTATTTCGTTAACTCAACTTTTCCTGTGTCTCTGCCGGGAGGACAGGACTCTCTCCTGGGTCAGATACCGCTATATTCCTCGGGATACACCGATCCGTTAAGACACTACTCCAACGCCGCCACATATGGAGCGGCCAACATGCAGGAGAAGGTTTACCCGGCGTCCTACTACCAGCAGACGGGCGCAGCGGCCGCAGCCATCTACGGCCGCGCCAGCAGCGCAGCGCCCTGTGACTACAACCCGGTCGGGACTTTCTACAAGGACGCGGAGGGCTCGTGCGCTTTCACGAGCCGCGAGGACCAGCCGCTGTTTGTCAGTCAGGAGCATCAGCAACGCAAAGCTGAGTGCTCGGAGCAAACTGTCAGCATGAGCAGCAGCATCGACGACAAGTCTTCCACCCTGATCTACCCGTGGATGCAGAGGATGAACGCCTGCTCCGCCGGTGAGTAGAAACGTTTTCGGTTGTTTCTTTTCTTTTTCTTTTTTTTAACTGTGTTGTTGTCACGCGTGAAGAGAACCTCTCCGACAAGAGACGTGCCACCGTCAGCTATGGAACATCTCAAATTCACACGCGCACATAAAACACTCATTAAATAATTAGATGATCGCAGAGTTGAAGCTTGTGGTTACTGTGATTGCGCGCGGATATTCATGCACCTTCAGGGCTTTGGCTACCACATCCTCGTCACATAGAAGGGTTACACAAACCACACGCGCGCACTCTCCAGCGCACGCACAGATACGGGCCTGCATCACCCGAGCATCTACTGAAAGCTCGTGCCACATTAGCCCTTTAAAATGATTAGTTGATTTAAACATTTTAAAAATACGAAATAAAATAGTTTAGTTGAAAATGTCAAGAACAGACACGTAGCATACTCATCCCTGATCAGTAGTTGCCATAAGAGATGAAATATAGCACAAATAATGGCCACGTCATACAGCAGGGCCACGTTAATGACATTTTAAAAATAGCATGCATGCAAACTCTCTGTAATGTGCGTCATTTGCGTAATAAATGGGTCTTATTGCAAGATTTAGTTGTATAATTTACTAAAAACAAAGCCTAAGACTTTAAGTGCCACCTTGAAATACCTGTTAGAGGGCTGTTAAATTAATACTATATGAGAAAATGTTCAAATTAGACATAAATATGATAGTAAAGTCAATTATTTGCAACCTTTTACACAAAAATTGAATTTTTATGCAAAAAAATAGACAAATCAACTTTACAATGTATTGCTTTTAAAAGGAACATCAAATCAGTTTACAAATTAAAATAAACGCTACCTTTAATTATTAACTGATTAATTCATTTTTTTTTATTGCAGGCCCATTTGGGAGCAGTGGCCGCAGGGGCCGCCAGACCTACACCCGCTACCAGACCCTTGAACTGGAGAAGGAGTTCCACTTTAACCGCTACCTGACCAGGAGGCGCCGGATAGAGATCTCCCACGCCCTGTGCCTGACGGAGAGACAGATCAAAATCTGGTTTCAGAACCGCAGGATGAAGTGGAAAAAGGAGAACAAACTCCTAAATCCTTCAAAAACACCCGAAGAAGAGGAGCAGGCGGAGAAAAAGAGCTAAAGGGACATTTGAAACATGAAAAAAAAAGGCATGAGTGCGCGCGTGTGTTAATTTGCACACTACCCAACCTCCCCTAAATAAAAATGATGTATAATTTCTTTGTAGATATGAAGTGCTGCAAAAATCCAATGTTAGAGACGTGTAGAGTGACTTTATTCAGTATCTGCACGGTAACACTGTCCGCATTAATCATGTCCTTCACTGTTTGTCCTCGTGCTTGTCTGTTTATTCAAAGGACTATGCAAAAATGAAAAAAAAAGAAAAAAAGGAAAGAAAGAAAAAAAAATTGCCAAATGTAAATAAATTTCTGTGTTATAGTTTTTGACAATGTTGTTACCTCATTACTGTAGCCCTGTTTTTTATTATCATTATTTTAATTTAATGCTCATGAAGTTTAAGGAGATTTTTGTCTTTCATTGTGTAGTTGCTCTGTGAGTCTGTGGTAGTCTAGATGCTTTGCCATCAAGAGTTAAATTTGTACAGATAAGAAATTCTACATGTTATTTATTGTTGTTCATGTTAATGCACATGTGGATTCTTGTGTGCAATATTTTGTTTAGGAAATTGTAAATAAAATAAAGGCTTTTTGATGTACATTGGAAAAATCTAATGTTTTCATTCCTCCTTTTTAATATTATTATCATTATTGCCCTACACTGCACTTCTTTCCAAGTCACAATACGACTTAAATTGATATAAAGCAAGTGTAAAGACTAAAATAATTTCTAGTTTGACATGATGTAGCATAACATGACAACACTGCCCCTGATAAGTCTTTGTTATGTGTTACCTGAGCCTTTTGTGGCCTGTATTATCAGCGTGTTACATAAATGATGGATGGACTGTTTGGGCCTGACAGCGCGTCCCGGTGGAGCAATGCCACTTCTGTCCGGAAGATGGCGCTCGCTGCCTGCGCGGCAGTTGGGGCGCAGCGGGGAGGCACCATTGACTGGAGCCTAACGACCATTATTTCGTCATCATTTGTAACCATGGAGCATGAATTACCTCTTGAAGTCATCAGTGAGGATTTACGACTGGTCAACAAAGGCACGTGATTCCCGAACGCTCTCCCATATTTGGCCGCATACCTGGCAAAGTACAGTAGGGCTTCATTGCTTATAATTCATGATTGCATCCATAAATCGTGCAAGCACACAGGATTATAGCGACAAAGATCTACAAATCGAGGCTTTAAAAATCCAAGCAAATGAGCTCGTACTTTGTAAACTCGTTCTCAGGGCGCTATCCAAATGGCTCCGACTATCAGTTACTAAATTATGGGACTAACGGCGCTGTGAGCGGTTCCTTCAGAGACCCTGGCACCATGCACTCCGGGTCTTTCGGCTACAACTACAATGGCATGGACCTAACCGTGAACCGCACCAATACCGGTGGCCACTTCGGGGCTGTGAGAGAGGATGCCCGGGGATTCGGGCAGGATGCCCGTTACAGACAGACGCCCAACTGCTCTCTCTCATCTCCAGATCCGGTGCCGCCGTCGTGCGCCACAGCCAGCCGGGAGCCGCTGGAACTAAAGAGCCCTTCTCCTCCCTCAGACCGGAGCGCAACCTCGGTCGGCAACAATCTCAACAAAAGCAACAGCGCTCATTTCACGGAGATAGAGGACGCCACTGTTGCCACTGAGAGCGAGGAAGGCGCACACAGCAGCGGCGGCTCCAGCACGGCATCACGGGCGCAGCAGCAGCAGCAGCAGCAACAGCAGCAGCAGCACCAGCACCAGGAACCCAACGCCACCTCCTCTACTCCCACACCAAATGATTGCCAAACGCCACAAATATTCCCCTGGATGCGGAAACTGCACATAAGCCATGGTATATTTATACATCTATAATATTTTGTTTGGAAGGATGTCACGCAGCCGGTTGTGCGATTAATCTGTCAAGTGTTGCATGAGTGAGCAGGCTGGTGTGGATGAAAAAAGGGCAGTATTTGTAAAGTCTTTATGGGCTCCTTTGATGTCGGAAAGGTCCGGCGTTAAACTGCCGCTGGAGAGTTTGTGAGATGTAGATTTTGAGCATTTAAATGTGCGCAAAATATGCAGACAGGCTGTCGGCGAGGGTTAGAGATAAGAAAGGCAATAATAACCGTGGCGTCTGAGTGTTGTTATGTGTCGTGTTGATTGCATGCTTCACCCTTGCATCAGCTCATTTCATGCTGTGACCCCTCTGTTCATAACACACACTCCTCATGTTGAAGCCAGAAAAGAAACAGAAAAGAAAAAAATCCCTGTTGTTACAGTGCAGTTGTTAATTTTTCTGGATTTTCTGTAAAATTGTAGATATGACTGGACCTGATGGGAAAAGGGCCCGAACTGCGTACACCCGCTACCAGACGCTAGAGCTGGAGAAAGAGTTTCACTTCAATAGGTACCTAACCAGACGGCGGAGGATAGAGATAGCCCACGCATTGTGTCTTTCCGAAAGACAGATCAAAATCTGGTTTCAGAACCGCAGGATGAAGTGGAAGAAGGACAATAAACTGAAAAGCATGAGTCTTGTAACAGGAGGCAGCGCCTTCCACAACTGATTAACTTTTTTGGGGGAGAGTAAAAACGACAATAAAACTTAAAAAAGAAAGAAAGAAAAAAAAGAGTCCATGAGTACTGTAAAGCTATTGAAAGCGCAGCACCTTCCAGCATGCCATTGTGATAGAAAAACAAGTATTATGTGGTCTTAAAATGTCATTTTTAGTTTACTGTTGTACTACGATAGCTTAGATGTCCTATTTGGAGAAGAAAAAAATGTAAATATCACTGGGGTATTTGTCCATGCTCTCTGTATCTTTTCTCTCTTGAAAGTGTTTCAACTTGAGCTCTTTATCGTAACTTGACGGTCTAACAGGAGTAAATTCATTGTACAGTTCAGATAAAAAAAAGAAAAAAAGAAAAAGTTTCCCAAACCATATGCTGCTCTTCATTGAATGTAATGTAAATGTATTTTGGGGCCATTCAAAAGCGCTTTAGTGTAACTTTTACTGCTATTTTTGATGGTTAACCTGTGTCCAAAATCCATAAACTTTCATAAACAAGCCAATGTGTAGCTCTAGGATATTTTGTGCATCTATTATTATTATTATTATTATTATTATAATTATTATTGTTTAGAACTAATTATGAGCAATGCAAGTGTATTCAACCTGTCAATGTGATAAATTTTTAGTGCAAAGGATTATTCTGTGGATAGGCAGTGATGTAAGCATTTTTCGCCAATAAGCTTTTTGTATTTGTAAGTGAACTCATAGCGCTTGAAAAATAAAGTTTCCCTCGATTGCTTTGAACGCGTCTCGACTGAATTATCAATTAGAATAAACACAAATAAAATGGAAAGTTACATTTTAAAGTCTTTTTACGCAGCAAGTTGGAACTGCAAAACATCTGGGCTGTTTTTTTTAACATAAATTAATGATTAACCCCTAAGACTTGTTGAAACGATAGTCTTTAAGATGATGATGCAGTTTTTGGCTCGACAGAGTGAAAGAGAAGACTTTTTCAGGCTTACCTCTTCTGACCTCCTAGCAGCGAGATTTGCATTTTCCATGTGAGAAGTGATTAAAAAAATCCCCCATTAAAAAAGAGTGGCAATGGCTATACAGGTATAGGCAAGGATGAAGTTGGTAAAAATACCCCCTTACCAAAGATTGTATAGGCCTATATTACTTACAGACTGTGAAAAGTCACGTGAGGTCCATAAAGTTGGTTTTATGGTTTTGGGGAGTAGACAATGTACTATATAATTCACAACCTTGAATGAAAGTGACGGCTTAACTGCATGGATGGGACTGGAAAAGGCTGGACAGGAGCAGGAAGTGGTGTCCAGTCATGTTTAGTTAGTTTAAGATGGTAGAGAACTTGGAATAGTTGGAACACTAAATTTTACTATTAATTTACAGTCTAAATATGGGCTTTATTGTGGTCGTTTTAGATGGAAATTTTGTTTTTTAAAAATATTGTTTAGACTCCTAAAATTTAATATCGAAGCCACATTTCTTAGAAATTTTAAAAACATATTTATTAGGTTATTGTCGGGTTAGAATAAAGATCCAAAAACCTTTTGCTCTTTGAAAATGGCTTCATGCGTCAATATTTCTGCTCAGTAAATATTGACATCTTCTACTATTTTTTAAATTGTTTTTCTTTTTTTTTTTTAAGAAAGAAATAATAAAAAAATGAAATTACTTTTTATCATTAAGTGATGTGGAGGGAAAACAAGCCTCTCTAAGGCTTTATGGAGCTGCCATAGAGCGAACTTGAGCGAGGTCCTGGAGTGATTTATCCCGATCTGTCAAGTCACCGAGCGGCCAAAGGTGAAGTCTCGGACAACTCCGAGCTGGACACAGGCTTCACTGGTTTGGCATAAAGAAATCCCAGCCTCCACGGCCTATGGCGCTTTGTCCACCGGCCACTAATAAAACATAATGATGTTATGTGCAGGAAAGACTTCTGCAATGTTATCAAAGTCCTTTCAAACTCATTACAGGTAGAAAAAAAAAGTTAAAAGCAGTGGTGCGCTATATAGGTCCCAGACATTTTCCACAAATTCATAACTATTAAGTGGCTATTTAAACAGCGTAATGAGTATTGCATATTGATAGGGGTAATCTGTACCCGGATCTCATGCATAATTCATTGCGGCGGGGGATCATCGCTGGGTCAGGAGACGATAGACTGCAGCCGCAGATGCGTCAGGGGGAAGACTGCACTGTCACCACGAGGCTGAGCAACAAAAGTCTGTATCCGCACAGGAAAAAATAACTTACAAAAAGACTTGATTCATCATATATTTACAAATATAGTCCCTTTAGTTTGGGTAAAAATCGCACTAAACAAACTGCGTGGATTTCCAGTTTGTTTACTTTGCAAATGTACACAATAGAAAAGCATTACAGAGATTGTTATATGATTTTAAACCCTGTTTCCTCAGCCTTAATTTCAGATCACTTAATATCGTTATTAAAAATGTTACATCAATTATAATAACCAATGCGCACAAGAAAGCGGTATTTATTTAAATTTAACTGGAAGGAATGATCAGTACGCATTTAATTCTCCTCCGTATTTCAAGTGAGATTTTGTGCAATTTTACTTATCTCATAATAGTGATAAAAAGAACAACAAACAAACAAAAAAACAAGTGTCATCTTGAGTGAGTTTTTTCTTGATGATGCTGTTTTTTTTATTATTTTTTTTTAATCGTGTCATGGATGCGGAACATCTGTATATGTGCCTCTAACCCTAAACACCTGATCATTGTAATGCAGCTGCGCTGCCAGCAGAGGGCGCCTCAGACCGGCTCGGTGGATGATGGATGAGCCCCCCCCCCCTTCCCTTTCCACTCGGGCTCTTATCGTTGAGGGCATGTAGGTTACTGAGCTGAACAGTTGAAAACCAGAACTTGTTTTGTTGGTTATCTCTTTAAGGTTGAGTGGGAGAAATTATGCTGTAACCCCAGACTTTTTGAATAAACCAGATGTGAAGCTGTTTTTCTTTTTAAGACCTAATTTAAGAGCCAGTTTAAGACAAAATAAAACACTTTATTTACTTTATTCTTTATTTATTTTCTTGCTTGCACAATCCCCCTGGTGTTTAGAATTCTTAGATTGTTTGTTTAAATATTTCTTTTGCAAGTTGAAGATAATTGATTGTTAAACATTTCACAATAAAAAAAAAAAAAAAAAAAAATTAAATAGAAACAATGATCAAAATAGTCCAAAACCTCTTATTATGTCTTGTCCTTTCACATCCATTGTGACCCTTTGGGAATGGGCTGAAGTAAAACGTTTACTGTAGTTTTTTATTTAAACGTGAATTTTTCATCTTTCATCACCTCATTTTAACTTTGAGCAAATAAACCTGAAATCCCAAAAAGTAGTAAACTGACTTAGTGAATATACTCTATCTCATGACAGTCACATAAACAGCTACATCCATTCTCTAAGTGCTCATAATATGCAACTATTATGTTAATGTTTTTTAGATAAGCTATTACAGACAAATGAAAATATAAAAGCCATTAAAATATTTCTCCCAAAGGAATCAGCATAGAACCCCCTTCCTACACAGAACAAGTCTTCATCAAACACCTCTAGCATGTCCTATTTACACTTATTTTGGTTTAAATTTTAATACATAACAGTTAACCAGGTTTTCTCCAATAAAAGCTTTATTTCTTTTATTTAACCTTTGTT
Organism: Melanotaenia boesemani; assembly: GCF_017639745.1. NCBI lineage: Eukaryota > Metazoa > Chordata > Actinopteri > Atheriniformes > Melanotaeniidae > Melanotaenia > Melanotaenia boesemani. The sequence goes on from NC_055702.1 coordinate 5,405,631, forward strand.
TAACCAAGTAAATCAGAACTCTTTTACACAAGTGTTGTGGCAGCATCAAAACACACATACAGTGGCTAAAGATATCAAGAGAGGTCATGATCGGCCACTGTGGTTCAAAGCAGAGCTATATTAGGCAGCTGTAATATTTGGAGTCACATGTTTCTGCTTCAGATTTCTTTGAATTTGTTAAATGAAACCAGCTCACTCAGATTCAGCTTCTACAACTCATTCATGGTGTTTAGAATATCTTAAGACCATTTTTTCTTCAGTACAGGCTTTGTGGATGGATGGTTAGTTTAAATGTTCCTCCGCTTTCAGTTGGATCCTATTCTCTACTAAACAACTGAATGTTATGACTTATTACCCGAGCATGCTTCATACATGGTGTATATGTAAGGTTTAAGTTGTAGAGCACAAATATATAAAGACATTTTAACATTTTGGAAGTTTCTAAAGGACATCAAGAAAAACCTCTGTACATTTGTGCTGAATACTTTACACTCTGTTAATGACTTATAAACATTTAAGTGTATCAGAACCTTTACTAATATCTTATTAACAACTAAAAAAACTAAACTTTAAATTTTGAGCCAATATAAACTTTTTTCTTACATTTCTAACCTTTAATTACTGACTTGTTAAAATGTAGTACTACAGTTTATATATGTAAGAACCCTTATTAATGCTTAATTAGCATTTCTAAACATAAATTTTAAAGTTTAAAGTTGATTTTTTAAAATTACTTTCTCATTTATAACAGAAAATTGTGAATAAAACCCTTTTCTAATGACGTCTTGACATTTATAACAGCTTCTTTAATAAGGCTTTATTAACATGCAAACCACTTATTAGCAGTAAGTTAATAAAGGTTCTGATCAAGCCCCTTTATGAACTTGCTCACATTTTACTGCAGATTTTTGTATTAATTCATGTGATGTAATCAATGTTACATCAACATGTATAGCTGCATAATTAATGATTTAAGCTATGAAAAAGCTCATTTAACACTTTAAACAATATACTAGACAATCTTTAGAAGTGCCAAATTGTTAATATTTATGTATTAGACACTTAATCAATGACATTTATGACTGCAGATTTCTGTATTAAGTCTTTTGTAAATACGTAACTAATATTTATAACAGGAGGCCTAATTTTTTAAACCTTTTATTGCTTCTTTAATAATTTTTACTTCAAACTTTATTAAACTTTAGCATTTAAAACTGCATATTTACTGTATTATTAGACACTAGGCAATGATAAATTTCATCAATGTTCAGAACTACTTTGTTACTATTGGATTAAAAGGGACAAACACAAACCAAGAGATTTTTTAGTACCTGGGAACATTTTCTCTGTTTTAGAATGTAATTATGTATAACTAAATAATAATAAAACCCCTTAATTTGACTTATGAATGTGTCATAAAACAGTGTAGGCTTCTTTTTATTACTAAAAGCCATTTTATCATCTCTGAACATATGAACATAGTGTCACAGTTAAAAGAAACAGACATATCATTTTGTACATATGACACTTTGGATTATTTTGGTCTCAATGATTTAACTCTTCCAGGATTTTCTCAGGACATCTGCTGAGACTGATCACCTGTCCCCTATATATACCCTGTAGATCCGAATTTGTGTAAATATAGCAGCAGCCACAAATTTGCATCTTGGGGAGTATGTAGGCGATGACACTTCGACTCCAGGAGAAGAAAAACAACCTTGAAAGGGAAGAAAAAACAAGCTGCTTTCCATATGTCCAGCTGAGTGTAAGCAGCTTCTAAGTTGTGGTGTGTTGACAGAAATCTGTGTGGAGTTTTTACTCACTGAGCAGCAGGCCTTCAGCAGACTTTGAGTGTTTTTCTTCTTCCCCATTTCCCCCTCCCTTTGCACCACATTGTTAGAGAATATGACATCTGGGAGAGTTGCAGGACGAGCCATGAATGTGGGCATTGTTTGGCCCGTCATTTGTCACGTCTTTTCTTCACAGCCACTGTCTGTGGTCGAGGAGGAGTTTTAGTTTGCCAGGGAAATGTGAGGAGGACCTCAACAAACAGCTACGACACACTGGACTGGAAGGAGAATCTGTCTTGAGGAGAAGATGGGATCGCTAAGAGAAAAGTGAGTTTGCTAAAGTTTTATTTTACCAATAGAGGATGCAACGTCAGAGAGCGAGTTTGAGTTTCTTTTGTGGGTGGATCCGCATATATTCAGCATTCGTAAAGGTTACCATACAGTGTAGTTAGGCAGATATAAAGACATTTTAAGTCTTTATTAATGTCAAAGTCTTAAGAAGATTTGTTTCTATCACTATAATTTGTACAGCCTCCACTTAGGAACTGTAAACAGTTACTCAAATAAACACTTAAATCTGTTGTTTATCTGCTTATCTACTGATTATAAATGCTTTGAACATACTATTAATATAAATCTATCTTGTTTACTTATTAGTGCATTACTTTATTTATTGGCTTGCTTATGTTGTCAGTGGGAAATCAAGTTGCTGCCACTGTTGATTCAACTGTCCCTGAATTAATTCAGAGCAATAAATTGCCTCTGCCCGCGGACACGTGGTTCCTGCAGCTAATTGACAGGAGAGGTTGCAGAGAGCTGCATTTGTCAGCAGGCCTGCACACTGAATGGAGGTTGGAGTTGGAGGTGGTGGAGGGGAAGAGAGGGAGGACTGTGCATGTCCATCACACATCAGACAGCCAGCCTGAAGACAGGGAGAGAAGCTCAGGCATGTTGTCATATATGTGAGTGATATCTACAGTCCATAAAGATCAAATGTGTATTTATATTTACACTGTATATCTTTATTCAGTACTTCTTCACCTCCACCCTCATCCAGCCAACCTCCACTTCCTCTCATACATCAGAATATGGGTTATTTCACAAACAGAGCACTTATTACTGATTTTCTTTGTGTTTTTATGGCATTTTTTATAGGCTATAAGCAAGATTTATGGATTATTGACCACCTTATGCTGTTGGTACACCTGTATCCTAGAGTGCTGTTCTTGAATACAATGAAGAGGTACTAGATATTTTGCAATCCCTCCCCTACGTTTCAAAGGCAAATACTACTCTTGAGTCAAGAAATTATTTAACTGATTGATCAACCCATTAATAAGTTTTTGTTAAAGCTAAAGACACAACACAATGATCCCTGCTGATCTAATGAATCAAAACATGAATAGTTATCTTCAGGAATAACTGCTTTAAATTTCTATCCCAAACATTTTTGTGTCATTTTACTGTTAAGGAAATTACATAAAAGTCGTAATATAAGCAGAAACGACATTAAATTGGCTTTTTATCCACAATGCAATGAGCAAACTAAGCAAGTAATTAGTATTACATCCAACAAGCTAAATTTATTCAGTGTGCAAGTGTTTAAATGTTGCTAATAAGATTAATAGGCTGCTCATAACCCTCATAATATTTAAATTTAGACATTCTGCAGAATAGGAGCTTTTAGTCTTAAGAGCAGATTAAAATGCAGGGCTACCCTTGCTACAAAATATTTTTATTATTAGATGAGGGCAATACAGCCAAGTGCATCCTCTGCAGGTAAAATATACCAGTATAATTTCCATTGACTATAAATTTCCAGAGATTTGAAGGACATATTACTCAGGATATAGAAAAAGCCTCAGTATCTTCAGTGGGTCTGCAGTTAATGTTGTGTGTCTGGGGGGGACTACAAAAGGTGTGCATTGCTTTACATCAGAGATCAAAGGTACCAATTTGCATGAATTAACGCCACTTAGTTAAATATTACCTTTAAGATCCAATCAAATCGACGGAACTAAACGTGAAGATGAGAGATCAAAGCACCGCCAATCGATCGGCTACAGCAGTCTGATCGTCACCATGCAGAGCCAAATCAGCAGCCTCATTACAGCATCAATTCCTGTATGGAGACTTTTTAATGGACGCTGCTGTGCTGACCACTGGCTGTCTCCACTTTAGTGCTTTGAAATGAGTCTGTCCGATCGCTTATTTAAATTAGGAACGAAAAAAGAAAGAACTCATTACATAAAGACGAAGTAATGCATGTTTGTGTGGAAACTAAATACTCAGTTTTCTTTCTCTGAGTGATTTATGGTCGCTTTGGCATCGGCCCGTCAATATTTTTTGTTGCACCATTGGATGTGTTCCCAGGGTTGTTTAAACAAAATTAAATATGGCTGCTTGTGTTCACATAAGTGCCTTGAATGCATCATGGCAACATTTAAAATTATGTTTTTGTGTTATTTTAGCACATAAAGGGGATTATTTCAGACGGTTTCCCCTGTTGAATATTTCAACAAAAAATAGAAACTGAAAATATTTAAGCTTTTCCCTCTCTCATTTTTAGAAAAATGTAATTCTCTTTTAATTGCCACAAAGATATAAAAGGTAATCAATTTCGCTTATATAAAGGCATTAAAAAAAACTTCCTTAATTTTATTGCTGGGCCATTACCATATGTGAAACTGAGCTTGCACGATCAGCAGAATATGCTTCTTTTTGCACACACAGACACACAGACACACACACTCAAACACTAACACTGTGCAGAAATGCAACGCAGGGCGGTCTGAGCTGCAGAAACACCGTCCACTCCGCTTCACCTCAAAGCTCACATCACACCACCTTAAAGCCAGAGCCGATTTCTCTACGAGGATTATTCTAATCTGGGAAATATTTTTCCAAAAAGGAAAGGTGAGAAGAGCTTGGTGTGTTTGTTTCAGCGCGGAATGAATGTGGGTCGTGAAGGTAAGGCAGCCCGAGCTGTTGTACCGCGGACTGGGTTATGTGTCTTTATGATTTACGAGCCTGACTCCAGCCTCGGTTCATCCAGAGTTCATAAAGCTGCATGCCTCCAGACTTTTTCTCTTCTCCTTCTCTTTCTCTCTCTTATCTCCCCGTCTTTTAAACTGCTGCGTTATAATAGCTTAATTTCGGAACAAGAGTGAATTTAATTTAACTGAAATTCATGGCTGGAAAAAAGAAAAAGGATAAACCAACCACAGCTGCATTGCACAATAGACTTTTTGTGTAATTTTGCCTTTGACTGATGAGTTTTTTTAGTAGGTTGTGATAAAACATTTCATTCTTCCCCATCCTAACACGACTATCCATTAGCTGAATAAAGACTGTTATGTATTAACAGAAAAAGGCCTAATGTAATTTCAGGAAACGCCACAGAAAACGCAACGAGACACTCTTTCTTTTTGTATTTACGTCGGATTTGTTACACATGAAATATGTGATTTTGCTTAGTTTTTAATTCTTTGAATCTTTTTGGAGTTAAATAAAAGATTGTTCTCAGGGGGAAAAGCTCTATTTGAAAACTGACATCTTTAATATTTGTAAAATTAAAACGAGCCAACGCAAGTAAAATAAAAACTGTGGTTATGAGGAATTTTCTGGATTAGCTTATGTGGATTTTGCACTAATTTCTTCATTTAGCCTCTCAAGCCCGGAGAGGCTTGCTATTCATGTCAGGATACTATTGAATTGATAAGATGGATCATTTAGTCTCCTCCCTGATTCTGTCTCAGTCTTTTTTTCTTTTCTTTTTCCTGGTTCCTCTCAGGCCTGAAGCCTTCGACTCTCTGGAAACCTGCCATGTGACATTTGGCTGCCAGCGCTTTGCCAGAAGGTCAAAGGGGGCCCCGGCGCACATTTCATGGAAAAGCAGAAAATCAGTGCCACACATAGCATGCACCACCATCGCCGCCACGGCTTCCTCGGCGAGTCTTTGGATGGTGTCTCTGGGTTTGGGTGTTCTAATCAAGCACCGACACGCGTGGAAATGCTTGAGCGCACCTTTCCCCGGAGGTCAAAACCGCAAAGCACCAAGTTTACAATGAGCAGAAACATTTTTCCCTGGATGAAAGAATCCAGACACTCAAATCAGAAACCCGACAGGAGAATCACAGGTCTGTATGACATTAAAAAAGAGAAAACATTTAGTTCAAAACTGGCCTCTTTGATTTAGTTTGTCATTTTTGATCTTACAGAGATAATTTCGGTTCTTAAATTTCCTTCTTGCAGGTTCAAAAGGTCAGCTGGCTTTAAATGAAGCTACAGTTGATCATCTTAAATTAAAAGGATTTTAAGGATGTCATTTAAAAACAATATCATGCATTTTGATAACTCAATTTTAAAATACCACAAAAGTAAACTAAACATTAAATTCATGCAGAAATGCAGTCATAAACAGCTCATAACTAAATAAAACAGGTATATTAAGATTTTTTCATTTAAGCTTGTAATCCCCTTTATTTATAATTTATAAATATGTCCACTTAATTCAAGTTTATTTACAACTACGTGTTTGTTTAAGGTGGATTAAAAATGTATAAAGATTAAGTTAAAACATAATTTATGGCAGTAATAGACTTTATTTACCAAAACACACTGAAAAACTACTCATAGACAGATCTTAGACCATTAAACTTCATGTCAACCTCTAAATCTCAACACAAATCTTTGCACCTTTTTTATTTATTTATATTTGCTTTGGTGATTTCCCCATTTCTTTTAGTTTTAATTTTGTTTTACTTATATGTTAGATTTAATTTCATTTATTTGTTTTTTTCCTTTTGTTTGTTTGTTTGTTTTGTTTGTTTTGTTTTTTTCAGTTTTCAAGCTGCGCCCCGTGAAATCATGTGAACAGATGCAATTAATAAAACTGGGAAATGGCAGTAAACGCAGCAGAGACTCATTGGAAGTAACTGTAATCTCTTCGACACCTCATTTCCCCACATTTGTCTCCCCAGATTGCACTATCAACGAGAAGTGCCCAAGCGCGACCTCGGCCTCCAAGCGCACACGCACCGCGTACACGAGCGCGCAACTGGTGGAGCTGGAGAAGGAGTTCCACTTCAGCCGATACCTGTGCAGGCCGCGGCGGGTGGAGATGGCCAGCCTGCTCAACCTTAACGAGAGGCAGATCAAGATCTGGTTCCAGAATCGGAGGATGAAGCAGAAGAAGGACCAAAAGGTGCAGGGCCTCACAGCTCCAACCACAACTACCACCTCCTCCTCCTCACCCCCTTCCTCCCCCTCTGCTTCGGGCAGCCCCACGCTAGCGAGCCTAGGTTATGTCCATCTGGATGGTGATTACCAGCCAGTCTCTCCACCGCTCAAGTCCCAGCAGCAGCAGCATTCTCAGTCGGCATACCCGACAGAATATTCCAAATATCCAGCTCCGGGTTTCACGCACGGCCTGCAGTTTGATGTGCGGTTCAACCCGCACAACTCCGCACACACAAACCCAAATCTGAGAGGCGATGACCTGAACGAGTCATACTTCTTATCGAGCTGCACTCCTCAGGACAGAATCATGCAAGCTCCAAAACTTACTCATCTGTAGTATGCAGCCAGTATTATTTATCTCATAAATCCAATTTTTAGCCCACCATTTTATTTATTGGTAATTGACGTATTTATACTGTTTTGGGGGGTTACATTTACGCATTGACCCACCTCACATTTTAGTAAAATTACACGTTAATTGGTATTTAGGATGGGTTGTTATCTAGGCTTGATCTCCAGATTCAAACCTAATTCCATGAGCCAAAAACGTTGCTGAAAGTTGCAAAAATCTTTATTCCTTTGTGTTTAAATTAAAGCTTAATTACCACTTGAGGACTATAGCATTACATTAACTGTTGCTTAATTGGGCTACGGGGCGCATTTATAACTGTGTACGTTAAAGGGTTTATAAGATTTTTACATAGTTGGCCTATCAGTGTTGTTAATTTACAAGCGGAGAGAAAAAGCATTGGGCGCGGGGGTATTTGGCTCTTAAATGTGTCTTTGTTCTTTTATGGGCAAAATGGGTCAAACTTGCTGTCAGTCTCTAAAAAGAGTCATGATGGATCACTGAATTCACTGCGCTGACTTTTTCGGCAACATTGTCTGTTTGCACTATTCATGCTGTCCAAAGGCTGAGGGAATATTTTGGCATTTAGCTTTGGATCGAAATTATATTTAGAATGCAGATTGAATTTAACTTAATGTTCTGTTTTCTATTCAAGCAGATAAATAAACAGAATTAGTGCACGACAAACAAATAAAGACGATGCTTCGAGAGCAGACAGGCCAGAAATTAAAACAATTCATTAGAAAAAAATAAAGAATATTATGACCTTAAAACGACAACACCTGCAGTGGTAGTCAAGTTTTCATTATTATTATTATTATTATTATTATTATTATTATTATTATTATTATTTGGAGCTTCTCTAACACTGCAGTTTGCTTATGTGTCCTGATATTTGTGTTCTTATCAGATGGATGGGTGAGTTTGATTGAAGCATTTGTCATGTAAATGCGACCCGTTTGATGGACGAGCCTGCAGACTTGACAGAGTGCTGTAGGTCTTCTGCCATTGGCGTTTAGCAGGTCACATGGTGTGTCAGGAAGGTGATATGAGGGTGGAAGGCAGTTTTACAGCTTTGACATACTTACCTAAGGTTAGGGCAAAGGGAGCACCGATTAATGACTGCTCAGTTTTGATCAGTTCTGAACAAATACCAGGCCCCGATTCAGGATGAACTCCTACTTAGATTATCCTGTGTGCAGTCGGGGAGCAAATATTTTCAGCACCAAGGCCGGATACCCAAATTTAAACCATGGATACATGTCCACCTCTTGCCCAACAAGTGATAGTTACGCACCGGACGGTCGTTTAGTGGCCGCAGCTTCTGCGCCCCACCAGTCTCCTGGCCTCCCCTTGCACCACCAAACTCATGTCAACTTGGATCTGCAGTTTTCAGCTCCGGGGAACCACATGTATGGGTCACCTCTGGAGTACGGACAGTACGGCCTCGCCTCTGATCAGGACCGGAGCTTTATTAATGCACAGGCTTCACCCATCGGAACAAACATGGCTCCCTATACAGGAGACAGCTGTGGGCCTGGAGTTGCCTCGACCAGCCAGTATCTGCACTTTAGCAACGGGGATCAGAGGCAGCAAGAATATTCAGAAAGTGTTTATGCGAGGTTACCGCCCCAGTGTAAGGAGAAGGATCTGGAGCATGCCGAGGAAACTTCTAAAACTTTTGACTGGATGAAAGTGAAGAGGAATCCTCCTAAAACAGGTTTGTAGTTGATATTAGAGCTAAATGTGCTGTTTAGCATGAGGACAATAACACGTGCGTAAATATTGCGTAAACCACAATGCCGCCGTATCTCAAAATAATTAATCTATATGTTTTCTGTTCGCTCTCACATTTGTTCACTCACCTTTATCATTCTCCAGCTCCATGAGTGCCATTTTCTTACTCCATCATCCATTCACCCATTTCTCCCCACAGCTGTCCAGTCGGAGTTCGGGGTTCCCGGCCAGCACAACGTGATCCGCACCAACTTCACCACCAAGCAGCTGACAGAGCTGGAGAAGGAGTTCCACTTCAACAAATACCTGACCCGGGCACGACGGGTGGAGGTCGCGGCCAGTCTGGAACTGAATGAGACGCAGGTGAAAATCTGGTTTCAGAACCGCAGGATGAAGCAGAAGAAACGGGAGAAGCTTGGCTGCGCTTTGGTCAGCTCCCCGGCACCAGTGGACAAACTTTCTGGCTCGGACAACCCTCCAAAAGCAAAAGGGGGAAAACTGTGAACAATGACTATAAAAATGACTGTGGAGGCTTGAGCAGCTTTCCACAGCAAAGTTGCACCATTCCAGAAAAAACTATAAACTGTGAAAATTGCTTGTGTTCTTGTGAAGTATGCAGGGTTTGACTGTCTGCTAATGTGCATTGACTTCTGAATTGAATGTGAGGAACCATTTAAAAAAAAGTGTTTTCATCCATTCTTATACTTCAATCGTTTTATGTTGTGTTTTGTGTTGGAGTACCTCCTCAATGTCACTGTTTGCACTATTTATTTACAGGGTATTTCCCAACAATTGTTCAGATAATTTAGCCTAATAAAGTCTATAAAATGAAAACAAGTTTTGTAATTGTTATGCATGGAAAAAAGTGATAATCCATATTAAGTCACATCTTCAAAACTTTAAGACAAAATTGCCTCCTTCTGATGAGAAAATTATTAATTCTGTGTGTGTATAATTAAAAACTTATTTTCTATGCATTCACCTTCATAATCCCACCAAAGTCCCCTTGCATAATGTGACAAGAGGAATCTTTCACAACACATGGGGTGGTACAGAGTGACCTTTTCACCTCGAAATACCTCCAGGGGCTCTAAACATGACAACAAACTCCAGGAAGCAAGGTCTCACCCCTTGATTTGTTACCCGAATTCTGCTTAGATACAGCTGACACAGGTTGTCACAGAGATGCATATGTATTTCACAAGATTGAAACTTTTTCTAAACACAGGGAGAAGTTGAATATTTAACATTTTGGTGTATGGCTTCAGCTTTAGCTCAACACTTGCAGGACCTGACCACCTTGTTTCTTCTGATGGCGAGGGGGCAGCAGTTTCAATATTTGCTCTGGGTGTTGGGTTTGCACACACAGTTTCTGACCCAACAGCACTGGCCTGTTGATGCCCCTCTTTCGAAAGCTGAGGTTCACTCAGAGTTCAGGCACAAATGAATGCAGAGTCAATCTGTCAAGATGCCAGAGTGGCTCAGGGAGGTAAACTCTAGGGCTCTTATGCTTTAGATTTTTGCAGGTATTGCTTTTAATATTGAGATTAATCGGGCTATGGGACATTTAAGCTATATGTTGAAGATTGTGTGAACCCTCATCTCCTTAAAGCCTCTGAAAATCATGTTTTTAGGAAATGAAAATCAGCAGTCATTTAAAATACATCCAGGAGTATGCAGTTCTTTCACAACTATATTAAAAATTAATACAGTTCCCTGAATAGAAGTTAGAGCTGAAATACCATATATCCCATTATTGTAAATTAGAAAGAAGGCCTCAGAGATTTGATGTCACGCATTTCCTTACAAGCCAAAATCCTCTTCAGATGAGTCACAAGGCCATGGGCTAGGGAAGCGACAATGAATATGGTGAATAGTGACAGATTCAACAACAGAAAAGGGGACGGTGTGGAAAACAAGCGTGGGACTTCATTCCAGGGGTGTGATCCCTGCCATCTCTGTAGGTAATACCTCAGTGCTCCCAGCAGGCTCTCCATCTGGAGGTGTCAGAGTCGGTGCTGCAGCCAACACCGCAGAGACAGATGTTCAGCTGGGGGAGAGGAGGATGTTTTTCACCTTCCGATCAGCGTAGCCCTACATTTTCCAGCAGAAGGCAAAGAGAGGAGCACAGAATAGTTTATGAGCACAAAGTGATGAAAGGAAAATCCCTACGATAGCCACAAATAAAATCACAAACACTTTACTGTGCAAACATAACAATTAAGAAATCCAGCACAGCCAATTTATTTCATTTCAGATACTTTGCACATCTTTTGTCCCCCCCTCTGCACTTTGTTTGAGGTCAGGCCGGTGCTGTTTGTACCCCATGCTGCTGGCAGTTGTTGCAGGCTCTTTTACAAGTCTATTGCCAGGCTCACTTCCTTGGTTTTTTACCAGTTCCTCTGTTAGACGTCACTCTGTGGGGTCCCCAGGCTTCAAAGGGAAAACTAGATACAGTATTCATGGCATAACAGGGGGTTGGTCATCTAAGAGATACCACAGAGGAGTGATTTTTATTGGCAGGTATCAAACATGTTTTTGGGCTGAAACCATTTGTTTCTCTGGAAATTATATATACATTCCAGAAGAGCAATGTTCCAAAATATTTATTGATGGCATCCTCAAGTATTTATAAAAATTAGCAGTGTAATTGATTAAGTAATTAAATCATGTGCTTATTTCCATGTTTATATTCTATTGACCTTTATTAAGATGTGGCATGCATTCAGTGCTGGAAAAAAGACCAGATGACCTGAAAATGGGTGAGTTGAATCAAAGGAAGAAGCTGCAACTAATTATCAATCTGCAGAAAAATTATAGACAACATATGTGCTGACAGAATAATCATTTTAGTAGCAATAAAAAGACAAAAATATCCATGCTGTATTCAATGTCACAATTTAATGCCTTTCTTTGTCAGTCATGAGATTAAAGTTAGTATCTTTGGGTTTCAGGTGTGTTGGCTGGACAAAGCAAGGCATCAGATGACATCATCTTGTGGGAAATGATAAAGCTTTTTCTGCAATTATGACATCTTCTGCATGTCCGCCTATCCTGGAAGAAGGATCGACTTTCTCTTGTTTTCACAGAGAGCTTTTCTATTTGTTTTTACATTTAAGGGATTTCTGATTAAGTTTTTCCTTATTTAATTTGGCATTTTTAAAAATCTTTTTTAAATGAAAATTAAATTTTACAGATATGTATTAATGTATCCCCCCTCAAAAAGAAAAGAAGAAGAAGAAGGCATCATAGACACACCCTGACTCAGTAAATGTATATTATTAAAAGTGAAAACATTGGTAAGTTCACTAGACAATATATTAAGTTACCTGTATGTTTTTATATAAATAACAACAATGAAAAAATAATTTCATGACACAGTGATAATATGCTTAAACATATAAATTAAATAAATTTAGTACACATTTAATTATCTTTCTGTGGATGTTTATGAACATTAAACATATTTCCATGACTGCTGATCTTTGAGGCTTTCTGGAGAGATGCTGTCTTGGTATAAATGGCACACTTTCATCTTCCTTTGTTTTGGCACTGAGCCTCTTTATAGCCATGCCTGGGAGGCTCTTGACAACCATCCCCCATCTGAGTCAGGCTCTATTGGATCTGGAAGCGCCAGCTGACCTGAAGCTCCTGTCTCCAGGGTCCCCCTTGCGACTGGATCCTTTCTCCACTCCATCAGCATAGTAACTGAGAGAGACAAGTGACTTGGCCAGGGTTAACGTCTTAATACTCCCTGGGATTGCTTCCAGGATCCAAATGGCTACCCCTAATAGTTTTCCTCCTCTGTGTGCCTGTCAGACCGCCATGACTATATGCCGTAAGAAAAACAAGACTAGCTGAGAGGCAGAGTAACGAAGCAGTACAATGAAATAATGAGGGGTGGTGAGGAAGAATAAAGCCCCCATGAAAGGTTTGGTATGAGGATATGGAGGTTTAAAGTAATGCCGGCTGCTCAGACACTGGTGTGCCAGCGGCTGATACTTTGCATGGAGAGCCTGCACACTTGAAATTAAACCTTCTCCTTCCTTTAGAGCCCAGTTGGGGAAAACCAGAACTCAATCAGTGTCACGTCACATGGTTCAAAGCGGCCAATTCGATGGTGCCAGGATGTTGAGAAATGCAAGGTGACAGTTCATTTTACCAGTGACAGTGTGTCGGTCTCGCTTGCTGGTTCCCCAGTCAATTCCCAGCGAGCAGTGAAGGTTGCTGGAGACAGACAGCAGCTACCACCCCCCCCTCCACCTCCTCTTCATCCTCACCCACCGCCGCTCTCTCATCGACCCTGCTCTGCTTTGTATTCCAATTAACTGGACAGGGGGCGAGGCGGCAGTGTACAGGATCACAAGCAACGGCAGACACATTATTCTGGCATCTTCCCACTCTCTCAATCCAAATAGTGCTGTTCTTCCCTTTTCCCTTCTTTTTCTCCTCTTTTTCCCCTCTTTCCGGCTTATGACAAGGGGCAGTTGTTTCAGGCAGATAATTTATAGATTCTTCTTTAACAACTCCCTCTAGGGACAATGTCTCTGTAATGAAAAATAGGTCCCTCTCACACATTCATATATCACATGTAATAGAGGTGTGTAATCACTCAGTCGAGTCAACGCACTGCTAGCTGTAACAGCTATCCTTAACAGACACCTCAAATAATGCTGAATTAATATTTTGAAATGGCTCATATATTCTAACATAATACAATTTGAATGATTTTCCATTCAATGCTTTCAGGGCTAACATTGATTTGAGTACAAGCTGAGATAACTCTCCAAGTCAGTCAATGTGAGGCTGACTGAAGGTTGTAGATTTAGCGCGACACATTTGCTCTTCTGTCTTTTGTGTCTTCAATCTATCATCACTTTTTTACCTCGCTGCCACCAAAAGCCCCCCTACACTGACATATGTTTGAGCAATGGGTGGGTTGGGAATACAATGATTCTGAGGAAATCCAAAAGGTAAACGCAACTCTTTTTATCTCCTGGAGCAACACTAACATTTACAACAAACTATTAAGAATCAAGCCAAACATTTTTTTCTCTTTTTTTTTTAAATCAAGGACTTGAATATACTGTTACATGTTTTAAATTAGGGTCAGATTTTTGTCATTGCAAAGGGGCCACAGTGATTTATGTGAATAGTTTTGCACATATTGTTGGAGTATAATGCATGGTTTGAGTTATCAGCCCATTTTTTATCATATCTTTTAAAGCTTTTCACAGTATTTCAGCCTCACTTTTGACAAAACAGCTGCAGTTCCTTTTCTTAGATTAAAGACAAACAGAGCTTGAAAGACAGGCATGGGTGCTTTACTATTTGTCCCTCTGGACTGCAAAAAGGTCCCTGCCTATCTGGAGAATGCAATGTGGTGTGTGTGTTTGCAGGACAGGATGCACATACATTCAAACAGACACCCTTCATGCCCTGAGGATCCTTCTGACTCTCTCTCCTGGTGCTATCAGATCAGAGACCCGCTGTCCCTCCCCACACCGCAATGCAAATGAAAAGGAATGCGCTGATAAAAGGCCAGATCCTAGAGATGAGAGGCCAGAAGGAGGACAGAGGCAGCAAATGCTAAAGGGGGAGAGGCCCTTGTGGAGATGAGAGGTGGCAGAGGAGTCAGTGTTGGTAGTAGTGGGAGATCATAGCCATGCTCCCCCTCAGCGGCGTTTGATACAGGGCCTTTGTCGCTCTTTCAGTGGTGCATTGTTGGGTGGTGTAATCCCCGTCAGATTACAAAGAGCTTCCCTTTTCATATGGGGCTGACCCAGCAGGCAGGTGGTTGGGGCTCTGTGGACCTGTCAAGGGGAGGGAACCTTTTTTCCAGGGGAGGGGACCCCCAGTTCCTCTTACCTTCACAGGAGTTTTTTTCTTTTTTCTTTTTTTTTTTTTGCTGGGAGGCCAGTCAGGCGCAGGTCAATGTGGGGACAATCCTGACATGCGGTTCAACTCAAACTGACCCCATGGCTTCCTGTAGGGGAAGTGACAAGGAAGGAGACCATCATATGACATTATTCAGTTTGGGTTTCTGAACAGCTAAAATATTGCTGAAGGAATGGTTGTGTTAGTGCTACTACTTAGTTTTATTAAACGAAACAGATGGCCCATTATCTTCGTTAACTTATAAAGTTATTATGGAATTATTGTCAATTGTATGTGTACATCAAATGAGCAAATTATCAAGTCAAAATATTACTCTAAATGTTAAATTTAAACACATTTCTGCTAGAATATATAAGTCTGATAGTGACAAAAATCGAACACATTTTATATTTAAAAATAATAATTAAAAAAGAAACAGCTTTAATTAAACAATGCTTGACTGCATGCTGAGCAATGTCAGATTGAGCTCTGGTTACTCAATTGCTTTCCTTGTGGGGTTTTAATAATGCAAGATCAATAGGACAATAGTGAGGCCCACCAGTATGTACCACTACTACCGCTGCCTTTTCTGAACATGTCAGCTGTGTGTATAAAGCCCAGTCCAGTTGATTCTGCTGCTGTTTTCCCTCGACTGGTGATCTAAACCATTCATCCATGCCCTGTCAGATATGGTGAGGGAACAGCTCAATGACGCTGAATTTCTGTGTCGTCTGAAAAATTCTTGTTAGTTTTTAAAGCTTACATCAAACACCTATTAAGGAGGCAGCTTTAAACTATGATATAGTTGCTTAGATTACACAGTTCAGCATGGCTTGCTTTCCACTTTCAGATTTAGTAACTGTACTTTAAATAATCTTTTGTTCTATGCCTTAATCGAAATGCATATTACATCCATGGCTATTGTATATTTTTATCTGTAAAGACACTCTTATAATCTGAATTCTCACTATAATTAAGCATTACATGTCCCCTTTTAAGTTATTTGCAGCTCTGGGTCTTGTTACTTTGAAATATGTCAGAATGAAGGTTTTTGCATTGTTTTTGCAGGTTTTGCAATATAATCCACTGTTACAAAATCTATTTCTATCTAATCAGAATCATTATGGAATACTTTAAAATCTAATAACATATTGCATATTTAAAAAAAGAATCGTAGCATCGCAAGTTTGTTTATAATCAAACACCTCTATACTAGACTTAATATACAATAACTTTGCGTAAATAGTATTTATTTAAAAAAAAAAAAAATTTTAATCACCGTTATACTTAAATCACTTTAATTATAAATACAAATGTAACCATACAACAGATTTTGAAAATGTAGTGTTTGACGTTACAGCTACTTATGTTTTATAATCTGATCGTGTAATCCGGACTGTATAATAGCGACTTCATTATGTGACGTGATGAATATGTAATTTTCAACGTCCCTCTCTTCAAGATCTCCCATACCTGAAGGCAACATCCTATCAAAAATAAAATGCTAATAAAAATAAATACAACATTTTACTACCTTTATCGTTAACATAGTGTAGAAATATATGTAGCTCAAAAATAAAACCAGCTAAGAAAATCTTCGATTTGCGATTAATGATTTTACAATTTTAATTTGCCAACAAGGTTCAAAGTACCTGAACGCAGCATCCCATAAATCGGAGATAAACATAGGACCTGTAAATTTAAACAAAACACTTTTAAAGTTAGTTTCAGTCTTTAATATATGTTGAGGTAGGAAATCTTTTAAGTTAAATACATTTTTATAATAGCTCAGAAGTTGCCTACCGTCACAATACAGTTAGCTAACTTTAAACAAGCTAAAGCTAGCTAACAGCGTTCAATCCACCTCGTCATTGGTAAGAATAGCCTACTTAACAGTAAAGTGCAAGCCGTTGCATGTTGTCTCAACTGTAACACAAATCCATTGTCCATTAAACCTACTCAGTGAACTGTACTATAAGTATGCATAGTTTGCTCTAATCAACTTTTTCTGGCCTAATAGTTAATAGCAGGTTCGCGGTAATTGCGCAGTCATACTATCCATGCTAGATCAGATGCCGAAATAGCAAAAACATGTTTCTAAAATATTTGAACCGATAATTTTCAAAAAAGTATTTTAACCATACATTGAACTGAAGATAACATTATTTTATATTTACTTATTTTTTAGTTTATTGAAAGAAAATTACAAAATTCTGAAAACTAATATAGTAGAAGAAATCACAACTAATGTGGTAAAATGACAACAGGGGAGTAACATAATTGTTTAAAAAATAACCATCAATGAGGCCAACTCTTACATATAGTTTAGTAATTTAAGCATCTACAGTGGATTATATTATGTTGAAAGATGACAGAATGTGCTGAAATCTCTGTACACAAGGGAAAGAGCCAAAAACCAATACTGACTGATGATTGTAATAGTGATCTTCAGGCCTTCTGGCTGCATTGCATGAAAGCAGGCAAAATGATCTGTATTGGAAATAACTTATAGCATCCAGACGCACTCTTGAGAATAAACCAAATCCTTTTTAATAAACACAATTTATTCCAACAGAGTTTGCAAATAATAAATTCTCTTTGATAGAGAAAGCTTAAAAACTCTTTTGTGTTTTTAAAATTATGGAGTGCATTTTTACATACATACAAACATAAAAGATTATGATTAAACAGGTAAATCGCAAGTGTTTTGCTGGGCTCTGGCAGTTGTAACCATGGTGCACTCAGGCTAGCTTTGCATTATTGTAAGTCAGAGATGTTTTCTCAGTATTAGTCAAGCCTTCATCACCCACGACACAGAGACTAGACTGCAGAGGAAGTTGTCATCCGTGCACCTGCTCCACCTCATTCTGTGCAAATCTAGACACATGCACGGAAGTATGGTTTCACTGCAAAAGGATACAGGTGGCTACTAGCTGTGTTAGTTGTGAGTGAGTGTAGGTGGTGCCAAGCTCTTTTTGTATTGTCATGGAGTAGAATGACAGAAGCTTTATGTAGACAGGCTACATTTTGGGGTAAAAATCTAACAGTTATTGAGCAGAAAAAGACTTCTGTGTTGGGCAGGTGAGATCTAGAGATGGGGACGATCCCGGACGACATCAAAAGACTCTTAGATGGTAATATCTCTAGCTTTTGCTTTAAAAATATTATTTTCAATAGCACAGTATTATTATCTATTTGTTTCTGTTGAGGAAGAGTAGTAGAATAACTGTGGCTAGATTGTGTCAGGAGATAAACTTCACTTAACGAAATGTTTATAAGTCACTAGCGGTACAGTTGTTGTTCTAATGTTTGTGTACATAGACGAAATTTTAAGGTGACTTTCTAAAATATTGCTGAGCCACTTTAAATACTGGGAAAGCACATAAAGTTTTACATGTCACCTCCTCATTTAAGTTGTCATAAAGAAGAAACTGTTTCTAACCTGGTAGCACCACATTTGCATGTATTGCCAGGCCGGCTAACACAGCCTTTGGAACAACATTTGCATATGTCTTTATGTTTTTTATGTAATGTGGTAGTGAGGTCATAAAGACATTGAATCAGATAAGTGATGTGGGCCAACCTGTTTTGTCTTTATTATAACAATCCGTCTCTGTGATGTTACTGTGGCTTGAAATCAGGTCTACATTAAAAGTTTTCATTGATCAAAACACATGAAAAAATAGCCTTATATATTTTTTGGAAAGCAGTGTTGTGGTAATTAAGAAGTCAGACAACATAATAAAGGAGCAAATTAGTTGAAGCTTATGCTCTTTTGAACTTTACTGTTTGAATTTTATAAGTGAATTACATATAGAGTACAGATGCTTGAACATCAAAGCAAACACTTTGAAAAGAATAAGCCTTCAGCTAAGATTTGTGGCAAATAAACCAGAATCAAATGTACATTGATGCAAGGTGTGGTCGGGTTGTTTGATCATATTACATAGATATTTGTGTTTCTGTGTCTGCTGAAATTTCAAGCACTACACAGCAGTTACTAACAATTTTCTTTACGCTGACATTTTGTGATGGTTTCCACATTTGTGCTCTGCAATGTTATATTTAAATGCAGAAAGGCCATGGCTCTTCTGGAGCTTGAGAAAGTCATAAAAACACGGCATGAATAAAGTGCTTACTTTGTTCTTGTACTCGCCAGATTGTGAGTATTTTGTAACAGAAATCCTTCAAGATGAGAACCTAAGTGAGACTGCAGTGGAATCACAGCAGGTCCTGCTGAATAACTTCAGAGTGGTCCATACAAGGTAGGCTTTTACTTATATGACGTGTCAAATGTAGCTTAAAAGAAAACAAACTATTAACTGTTGTTTTAAATGTGGTTTGCTAATTTGTGCTAACTAATGTTGTGACTGATGATTTCAGTCTCCGTCTTATTTATTGTTTTTATTAACATTTTTTTTTTATAAGATCTTATGAAATAATCTTCTTTGATCCAATTATTTTAATGTTCATGTGATTTGAATTCTAATTATGGGGAACATTTCATGAAAAGTGAAGTAAAGTCTTGCGCGAAGCATGTAGTTGACTCCGGAAGCTATTGTTGCTAGCGCTGCATGATAAAAGACTTTAACTCCATCACACATAACTGGTGGTTTTGTGGTCTTTTATACAGGAAGCAGGTTCTTTTTTAAACAATACTGGAGCTGAGCTGCCTGAAAAATGAAAGTTCAGATAATCATGCAGTTTAGTGGAAAAGATTTTGATCTCTGCTAATTTTGATTTTGCAGACATCCTCAGGAATTCCCCACAAAATGTAAGTAAAGTGTCTCTATCTCTTTTGAAAGGGTTCTCTATTTTTTATCTGTGCTGTGTTTGACATGTGCTTTAAAGTGTTTTCCAGCTGGACTCATCTACTGACTTTTGCTGTTTCTGTTACATTCACACACGCTCATTCACTCTCTCAGTGGACTTAAGGGAAGATGATGGTTCTGATGACAACCGCAGCTCCAGTCTGGGTCGCTCGGATGACGCCTCAGTAGCTTCTGATTATCAAGATGATGGAGGCCCTGAGTGTAAGTTCACAACAGTCGTGATGCAGTGAATCCCTTTCTGCGGGTGTGTGTGTGTGTGTTTGATTTCTGGTCATTTACAGAATGCAGGGATCTGAAGTCAAATATCTGTATTAGTATGAACACATGTTTCCACTGAAAGATTTTATTCTGTGTTGCCATCAAAGAAAATGCCGCCATCCTGTGAAAACTCTTTAGCACACCATCCTTATTGACAAGAATATACCTCTCTACAGGAACTGCAGGTGGAATATTAGCTGTATATTGTTGCAAATCTTCTTTATTTGGATAAAAATGGGCTCTTTACCCAGTGACATCAGTGGCTCCTCCTCTTCTTCCTCTCTCTCCTGGCAAGTGTGCAGGTATTATGATTCTAGAGATGTTAGGCTGCTGGTTCACAAAGAGCTGAATCGTGACCTAGAGCTCCCTCCAGTGGTAGATCCTCAGCTCGGCTCTTGATCTTTCCTTTTGAGTTGCCTGCACGTGGATAGAGGGAGACGAGGAGGCAGCCCACACAGAGAGGCGGCTTTGTAGCTGCAGGCTAACGCTGTGATTTATTGACCCAGAGCCCCTCTATTCTTTCACAACCGGGTTTGAAATACAACACTGTACCTGAGGGGCCATGTGTGTTCCATCCCTCTCTACCTTTATCAATCTTTCTTTCTATCTTCCTTTCTCCCTCTTGCTTCCCTCCCATTCAGACTTTTATTATTTTCTGTTTCTATGTGCCAGCTAATAGTCCTTGACATGACATGCCGCAGGTGGGCATTAAGACTCTGGTACCTCGGGTGCCCGTCTCTACTGTTTTTCTAGCTCCAGAATCCATGTTGAATTTCCCATTAAGAAAACTGAATATTTTTAGTCATTTTAAGAAGTCACTGGTTAAACACCAGCTGGATGGAGTCAAGCTTAATCCCTTATTTGAAATGCCATAATGAACTCCTCTACTCTAAGAAGAGAAAGTGCTGCTTCTCTTTGCAAGTTCAGAAAAACAAATAAACAAATCATGGCAGATGGTGGAAAGATAGACCGCACTCAAACAAGACGATTATAACCAATATATATTTTTTAATTTCAGCGTAAATAAGAAGAAATTTCCTTTGGGAAACAAACAAAATGAAACCATAAAATGCTTAAAAATTTTCCCTGAAGGCTATACTAATAACACCCAACTACAAATTGCACCGTCTGTTGTGCTAAGCGCTACTTGTTTAAGCTCACACACAGTGTCATGCTATTGTCTGTGTTAAATGTGAGAAATGACCAATTACGAAGCACTACCTTCTGCTTGTAACTTCTTTTGAATATTGAGAACTAATGCTCTATGACACAAAATAACTACTCTTTAAAAAAAACATACGTTTCAACATCGGATCAATAATCGTAACATCTTAAGAAAAATGTAAACCCTGCAGCCCTGCATCTGTTATTGCTTGAGGATTGCTACCACGTTAGCATAGTAAATGGTTTGTGTCCTCACTAAAAAGGGCACACGGAGTTCATAGTTCATTCTCTGTTCACTGCCAGTTGAAAGAAATGGCTCACACTTTTTCTACTGGGCGGTCTGTTTCTGGGGAAGAGGGAGTGTTGGTGGAAAATAATGACGAGTGCTTAATGAAATCACTGACATTTTTGGAGGAATAGTTTTCCATGATGACTTTGTGGGGGTATTTAATTTCCTTAAATCCCTGCCATGGCAAAAATGTGCAGAATTTGTTTAAAAATGAATGATATGATCATTGAAATGAGGTAGGATTTGGGTATAAGAAGAAGGTGAAAAACTGAATATTTTAAGTTTATTTGTATTGTTTTATTTGATCCTACTGTACACAATGGAGACTTTGTGACTTGGAGAATGTATGATCCATGGTAATGGACTGCCTGCCTCCGCCGCTCTGTGTTCTCTAACCAGAGAGTGAGTGAGTGTGAAGTCGATGGCTGCTTTTACATGCAGGAGGAGCCTACGCCGTTTGATTAGATGCGGTGGCCTGTTGTCTTCAGCGGACTGGGTGACACCAGATTTGTAATGGCTGACAGGAACAGATGGAGCCTCCATTGTTAGCCCGGTTGTCTGCATGGTAATGTGAACTGAGTTTCACCCGTCGACCGCACCGGTGACCTGAAGCCTCGCCCTGGCTTCGTCTGCCCTCTGTAACACCCTTCACCTCTCACTCTCCATGCTATTTGGGGCTGGTGCACATTTTTAGGAATTTTACTCCTCCCACCATGCCACGATGATGCCATTCCAGCACATTATGCATACATAAACAAATATAGTTGCAGATCTCTCCCTCTGGTGTGCAAAACCTCTTTAACACACACATTACCCTCACACAGATACAAATAGACCCCAGGAGACAGCTGGAAATGTGGGGCATTTAGTCCTGTCATGCTGTTTGCAGGTCAAGTTTACGAAGTCAAAATGGCCTGTTTGTTTTTCTTTGATTGGGGAGCTCTGCTGGGCGCTCGGGGATGTTTGCTGGGAAGCCACTGCGATGACAGAGCACTGCAGGAAGAGCTTTGTTTCAGGAGGCGTGCAAAAAAGATGGCGCCTTCGATAAGTCTCCTTTTTCTTCCTTCAAAATGATTCTAGCATGATGTACCGTACACCCTGTATTTACTCAGGTGTGGCTGTTGGCATTATAGAAATTGTTTTCAAGCTTGTTTAAGCCATACATTATCTGTTTTGTATTTATTTATTCAACATATGTTATATTAATAAGCATTTTAATAAGTAAATAAAATCTGAGGCTTACAAAATGAACATGTATGCAGGAAAGACTGGAGCATATTTGCTTGCTTATTTTGCCAATTATGATTTTTTTTCTCAAAGGTGTATGGAAAAAGAGAACATTTTCAATTATAAACTAGAGAAGCTCAAATTTCTCGATTTTCCAGACTGTTTTCTAATAAATATTTCAGGATTGGCATCTCAAAAAACATGATCCTTTAATAAAGAAAAACTTTTGCACTTTGACTTGAAAATATTTAGATTTCTTTTTAAATGAATTAATAGCTTTAGCTGTAAAGGAAGGATTTTGTTCTTATGTGTAGGCCTGTAATGTGACTCCTGTCAGTGCTCACTTTGCTGGCCCAATTTCTTAAACCAATTACTGGCACCCGAACGCAGTAGGACAACCAATTTGAAGTAATGTCACGCTGTTGCCTATTTCTCATTTGAATATGAGGAGCCAATGCACAGTAACAACATTATTACACAGTGCTTGTAAATAGAATATTAAATCTAAATTTTGTCATTTTGGCTGAAGCTTGAAAAAGTCATTTAAAGTGAAATGCTTTTTTGGGGGGGGGCTGCATGCTTGGGTCTCTTGGCTGATGCCAGCTGACAGATTGAAACTCTATTACAGGGTTAATCAGCAGTGTTTAATGTGCCAACTGGCCTTTCTGTGTGTGTTGATGTCTCGATTATTGAGAAAGAGGAAGCTGAAGCAGACCACTTTGGAGCCATTTTCCTAGTTTTCCAGCTTTTTTAGATCCGGTATTGTTCTTCTTGGACGGTTTACTGAACTTTTGACCTTCGGCCCTTTGCTCGGCCAACCTGTGACCTGTCTGCAGTCAGTTGTGTGAAAGATCGGCCTCACCGTCAAACAACACTCTCGAAGCTTCGTCTCAAAGTTTCTTTGGACTTGCCGAGAACTGCCTACTGTATCTGTTCTTCAGAATATTTGCCTGCAGATTCATTTTTCACCGCATTCGTCGGTGTATGGATTTTGTGACATTTGGATAGCGGCTGCTCGTTTGCAAGCAAACGAGGAATATGCTAATGATCTCCACTCTTCCTCTTTCTCCTTCGCTCTCCTTCACTTTCCTACTCCGGTTGCTATCAGTGTGCTTTTTTAGAAAGATGCTCATGCATTACGAGGCAGGAGCAGGATCTGTAGATTGCTGCAACTGCTCGCCATCAGGGTTCAAAAGTTCACACTATTCCCTTAGGGCTACTGTGCTGCTGCAGATGCTGATAGTCTTTTCTTTCTCCCTCTCTCCTGGCTGCCTTTCTTTTCCTCTCTCTCTCGCTGTTTACACTATTAATCTTGTACACTCTCTCTCACACACTCACTCACGCTGCCTGGCAAGAAGAGAGCGGCTTGAAGGGGGGATTTGGACGTATTTAACCGAAGGGCATCCATCACTCTCATCTCCGGCTTCACCCCCACTGAAAAGCCACACCGTGTAGTTTTTGCGCCCTCCTTGTCTGTAAGCCCTCTGATGCAGCTCTCCTCTCATTTGCTTTGTTTTATTGTTGCACTGCATATAATTACATCCCTTCGTTGCCTCTGGTGCAGCGCCGTGTTGAAACTCGGGGAAAAACAGACGAAGGTAAATGTGCAGCCGTCCATCTGTAAGCAGGCACATAGGCAGAATGCAAAGTGGGAAGCTGGGGCAGGGTGGCTCCTAATCTCCCCCAGAGCTGTCAATGTCACAGACAAATAGCAAAACTATCAGATGCGGCGGGTTCAACCAGAGGTTAGCGTTCCCAGGTACCTCCTGCATTCACTCCCTCTCTTTCTCCCCCTGCCTTGCAAATGAGAATTTGATTTTGCCCTCCACTGGAATCCATTTCTGGAGATGAATGAAGTTTCAATGCCAAGCCCAGGTGGCCCTGCTGATTTCTTAGGGAAATAAATGGAGATAGGAGAGATGTGTTAGCCTGTACACAGACAGTGACATGGCTGCTTCCAATACCTCTGGGATCCCTATGTTTAATTGTTGCTGTAATGTAGCACTTTGAGGTCATTAACATACCCTTGTGGAGTTATTCTAGGATGTCCAGGATGCATCCCTCTTTTCACCGGGATCTCCACACAGCTCGGAGGAAGTCACTACTCTGTGTGTGCTAAGTGGGACAGGGCTACTTGGGGCTTGTATGCTGCTGGAAGATTGCTTATCTACAATGGTAATTTTTACCATTGATTTATAGGGGCCTTTGCTACAAGTTAGCTTATTATATGTGAAAGAAATAAGATGCCGACCAACTGGGAACACATTTTTATTTTAAAGCAAGTTTGTCCTATTTGTCAGAATGAAAACTGTAGTTTCATTAGAAAAATGCATTTAGATAATTAATTTCAGTCTATAAATTCCCTGCAGCTCTGATAACAATTGAATTAACTGCATTTTATGAAATATCAGGCTTAAACTAAGATAACTTAGTCATTTTAGTTTTTTTTTATACTGAAATGACTTTATGCATGCCTTGCTATTTAGCTTAATTTAATGACTTCAGCGGTTGTAATTTTGGTTTTCTTGTTTGCATAAAAAAGCGTAATTAAAATGTGATTTTTAAAATTTGACAAATATTGAGCAAAACAATAATTAAACACGATTTGTTTGATTAATATAATTTTTCATTTGTATGTTGTAAAAAAAATCGAATAAACAACTTCTTCGACAATAACTGTAATCGAGGTTGATTTGCCACCTTTTTGTAAAACCAAAAGACGGCAAAACTGACACGACTTTATTTTTTTATGTAGTTTATTTGTTTTTTTTTATTAATTCAAAACGAAATTGAAAAATAAAGAACAAACTAATTAAAATGTGTATTTTAGAACAAATGTTTAAACCTATTTATTAATTCTTATTCTTTTTGCTTTTATTTAGTTGCTTAAAGATACACTAAATTTAGTTTTACTTCTATATATGCTGGCATGCTAATTAAAAGTATTTATTTTGCTGTTTTAGAATTAAGCTTATTTTTTATAAAGTAAAAAGAATAAAAAGAAAACAAATAATAACAAAAGAAAAAAAGCTCTTTTTTATTTTTTTAGTTGTGAATTTCCAGGAGAAAAAACAAGCACAATTATTAGCCGAGTCATGCTTGCAGAGTGGAAATGCTCTCAAATGTTAAAAACATAAAAGTAATAATTATCTTCATGCTTTTGTACAAAATTTAATGGTAAAATTAAAGATTGAGTAAATGTGCTTGAGGCTTTTAATTGGACTGTTAATGATAATGTTTCAAAATATTAATTAGAAAAAAATGACTTCGTTTATATAAATCCAATGAAAAAAAGGAAAATCTTTAATTTGCTGCATTAAAATGATTCAAATAATAAAAGATAAACATTTATTATAAACGAAACCTCCTGCAACACCATTTTCATTCAGCGTTTGGCCTTAATTTTCTTGAATGATGGCTTTTTCTTTTTTGGAGACACCTGTTGCCTCTGGACGTGCAGGTGATTTACTGAAGAGGTCAAAGAATGATAGCATCATATAATTATTTATTAGCATAATATATAACTGCAGTGACAATAAAATAGGAGCAATTCATACAAAATGGTAATAGATGTGAGATATTGCTCAGACGGCTTTCCTGAACACTGTGGTACTTATTTAGATTATATTTAAAGCACTTAAGTGGAAATAAAAGAAGCATTTTAAAGGTGCAGCAACTGTATTTCAGACGGCAAGTGTGTTGATTTTTTTGGTGAGTGTTTTTCCCTCCAGGCTCTGTCTGTGACTGCGTTATATCACATTTTTATCACTGATATGTAGGCTCCTCTGTGGGCCTGAACTCCGCCATTGCTGGTATTTATATTCTTACTATGGTGTTTTCTTTTTTTTTTTTTCTGTCTTTGTCAGTGAAGCAGCTGAAAACCATCCCCAGCGATTAGAGGATCATTGTATCTGCAGTTAAGCATTTGAATAGTGGTAGTAAATCTAGAAAAAGGAAATTCAGGGTCGCTGTAGACGCTGCTTATGGCTGCCCAGGGGGAAGCCGATGTCACGTTGTAAATTTAGCCCCTTAGTGTCTTTACAGTGGCCGGCCGGTGATACTTGAATATCGGCATAGCGAAAAATAGTGGATAGAATTATTTTGGTGTCGTATTTTTCTGTAGATACAAAAGACATTTATATTCTTATTTTTTCAGATTGTATCTAATATAACAGATTAAATCACACACTAAATATTTGATCATGGTGCTAAAGATGCATCTCCCTGAAATTTGAGAATCCAAAAACACTGAAGAAATATGATCAAATATTTACAAAATCATTTCTGTTTTATTTTGTTTTTTACTTTTTGTTAAAGGGCTTCACTCAGTCAAAGTGCCTCCAACTCAATTCTGATTTGTCATTTAATCAGATTGACAATCTTGATCCTAAAAGAAAAAAAAATCACTATAACTTCTGCATAAATCCCTACTCCCATTAAGTATTATTAGACGCTGACACAGTCATCATGCAGCCTGATATAATGCACTGCATGTTTTCTTTGGTTCAAACACATGCATTAGAAGGTTCTAAACATGGTTTATGTATCGATGACTGAAGTCCTAATCAAATCAGGGGAAGGGAAGGAGGGCTGAGAAGACATTCTGCCCTTAACCTCAGTGCCTCTCAGTCTCTCTCCTCCTTTCTGACGGCCGCCTCGCTGGAGGGACACGCAGCAAAGGCCTCCCACTGTAATGAGGAAAAATGCATCAATTTAGTTTGGCCTGTGCACAGATTGAGCGCTGGGTGGGTGAAGGTGCACTGAGTGAATCCTTTTTCCTAATCAAGGACAGTATCGAAGAAGATTGCGGTCTGTAGAATCAGCAACATTCCTCCCTGCAGCCCCCTTAGGGCCGGGGAGCCTCTCTCTGCCTTCTGTTTCACCTCATCAGCAGAGTTCACACGAGGGTCAGGTCCTGCCCCCCTGATGCTGCATTCAATGCAATACCTCCTGCATCGAAAGGCACTGTGAAAGCCCCTGACTCAAGGACTAAGCAAAGGAGAAAGAAAACATATGATAACTTTCTGATCTTACTTACAGTGTGTGCTTTGTGGGGTCATCGCCGGACACAAATGTATTAAGCCCAGTTATAGTTTTGTCTGATATTTCACCTCATAGCAACAGCTGAATACTGCGCTATACCAGCAGTGCATTGTTTTTTCTGTAATTTGGTATTTAAGTTATTTTATTTTGTCAAATTTTGTGGAAAACAATATATTAAATGGCATCAGTTTAATTTAAATTGTCCAGATTCACAAGAAATCCAATTTTTATTCTGAGGCCGTCAGCATTTTGATGTTTAGAATGAAAAGAAACAGGTGAACATGCGGGGAAAAAAACAGACGTCCATTTATTTAATGTAATTTTTTTATTGTAGAAATGCCAGCTGGTTTTTCAAGTCTTCTATAATAGAAAAATTGAA
Source organism: Melanotaenia boesemani (assembly GCF_017639745.1). Taxonomy (NCBI): domain Eukaryota; kingdom Metazoa; phylum Chordata; class Actinopteri; order Atheriniformes; family Melanotaeniidae; genus Melanotaenia; species Melanotaenia boesemani. Next base: position 5,433,817 of record NC_055702.1, read on the forward strand.
TATCTTCAGTCTAGTTCGAGCAAAATAATCACTCTGAATCTGTCAACAATGCTGTTGGAGTTTCATTCTGTTTTTGCCATTTTCTGACATGTTCTATAGGCCAAAGGAGGGATTTATTACTAAATTAATTGATAATAACAGCAGTCGTGACATTGAAGTAACATCAGAGCTCTGCCAGTTAATTACAGTAAAAATTAAAGAATAAAAATGGGCTGTTGAGCTGTTTTTTTCCTTGGAAATGCTGCAGTGCTTCATAGTAGAGAGCTTTCATGGGAAATGAATTAACTAATATTTCTCCAAACTTTTGTCCATCACATACATTACAGATACTGCTTCCATGTAAAATCAAGACATCAAGATCACTTAGGTGCTTTAGGTTATTAATGTTTGAGTTTTAAGCTTAAAATAGGAGCATTTTTTCCTTGCTTTTTCCTTGCATCTTACTGCGAGTCTCCACATGTATCTGGCCAATGGAAATGTTTTTTTCTGGTTCATGCCATAGTTTTTAACACCACTTGTTTCCCTGCTGCGACTGAATCCCGCCTGCACTTTCGCCCCTCTCCGACTCAAAGACAGGATGCTAGCAGGGACCTCTCATTTCCGTAGCACCATCATCTTCGGTGCGTTTTTGTGTTTTCATACCATCTTTGTTGGGTTATGACCACCGTTAGATCTAATGTAACATATCAGTTCTCCCACCCGACCATATCCCTTCATTTTGATTCACTCTCTATCCAGCCTTTGATTGACTTTCAGCCTAACTAAAGTGGATTTTAATGAGAGAATACATTAACTCCCTCTGGTCATGCTAACATAAATCAGCCTTTTCTTGTGGGATCAACTGCTGAGCTCATAACACCATGCTGAGGGAGTGTGAATAACCAAATGAGAGATTGCAGCTGCGGCAAACCGCTGGCAGCTCAGATGCATCGTTGTGTATCCCCTCCGAGTTTTACACAAGTTCAGGATGGCAACAAAACGGCAAGCTTGTTTTCATACAGGTCAGCTCGCTGACAGAAACACTCTTTTATCAGGATCAATTTAGCACATTCTGGTTACTTTCTATTGATCATTTCTTTCATTTGGAAATGGCATGACTCAAATCTTTTCTTGCTGATGAGCACCGTTAGAGCCGTTAGATTTGGTTATCTGGGCCTGTAGCAACTCCTCACCTTGATTTACGAAACACGGGATGTGACTCCAACATCGCATCTATCTGCTTCTCTTTGTTGGTAATTGCACTCAGCTAAATAGGTTATGCTGAAATATCAATAAATTGCCATCAAATTAATGTCAATATCAAAGCTGTGGATGGTGCTAATTAAAACGCAAAAGAGATGAAAATGAAGTCATGGCATTGCCCTGAATAATTGATAATGCAATTTATGATTTTTATGAAAGAGTGCCGTCTGTCTGCGATTTTGATGAGGCCTTAATTAGATGCATTAATGTGTCTCTCTGTGCCTGTACTCAAACTCAAAACTCAAACACCGTGATGGTTTTGGCTTTTTTTTTAACACTCTAAATTACACATTTTCAAATAACATTACCTCTAAATATCCACTTAAGACTGCATTGGTCCCAAGGAGGTGTTAGTGAGTGATTTTCATCAAAGGGGGCATTGTTAACTCAGGACCAATTGGATTCTGCTTTTGTTTAGGGTTGGATAAAGAACTTGTAAAAGCAACATTAACCAGTAAGGTGCTTTTAGGCTGTGCTGCTACCGTGTGGAAGAATCCAGAACTATTATGTACATGTTGCCCTACAGTCAATGTTTGCACCCACTCTGTTTAAGATTCATACAAAGGACAGTCAAGTGAGGTCAGGTCACCTCGCGATAAAGCGTTAAGCACACATGAACGTGTAATGTTTATTGACTCAAGCAGATCACAGTGATCCTGTGTTGATTTTGTACCTCCTCATCTATTAGCCCAGCTCGACCTTTTAGATAAATGAAGAGCGAGGGAAGCAGACAGATGAGGGGATTAGAAGTGGGCCACAACAAGGAAGCAGGCCTCAGAAAAAAAAATTTGACAGACTGCTGGTGGATAAATGAGGTGGAGGAGCATAATGACCGCTGTTTGTTATGATGTACTGAATCAGGTTCTCTTTGACAAAACAGTCCTTAGCACCTCCGTATTTATAGTGTCAACGGTCAGTCCATCCACAAAGGCAGGCTGGTGATATGTGAGCGTGTTAGTGCTGTGAGGTGTCTGAGGCTCAGCTCTGGAATGACCCTCTCATCTGTCAGAACCACAAACCGAAGCTGTGCGGCGTTATCGAATCACACGCCAGTTTGTTGTAAACTTAAATCTCTGGAATGTTAGCCAAGTGGAAAACCAATATCAGTCCAACTTTTTATGAATCAGACATAAGTTCCTTTTTACTCTGTGTGTGTTGGGGAGGGGGGGGCTCTTTGTTTAAGCCAGAAGAGCCAGTTGTGGGATGACATGTTTGGTTTTTCCCAACAGTTAAACAGATCCTTTCTGAGGGGGATGGACTCCAGGCATTCCCCTTGTCATCTGTGGTCTGAATGGAGGTGTCACACTGACTTATGTAAATGGTGTTTGAAGTGTTCCTGTGTTTCAGACTAAAAAGGAATCTTTAACTGTTTCTACGTGTTTCCTCCCCCCTGCCAGACCAAAACCTGTTGACTAATGAATTCAGAGGAAGCTAAGCTTTGTTTTTGACATGTAGAAAATCCAGATAGTCCTGTTAAAACACACAGTGGAAGATGGACCTTGAAGCCAACCTGGGTTGAGTTACCCTCTCATGTCTCGTATTTTCACACAGAATATTTATTAAAAGTTCACATGTTGAGGCAGCCTATAGAGAAAACTGCATCTTATATGACTACAACATCTTGTACATAAGCAGGAAATTATAACTTATTATAAAAGTAAGATGGTGCATTAATTATGCATCATCTAACTAATAAAATAATCAACTTAAGAGTTTCAAGTTGGGCTATCATGTTTTAAATTTGACTTTGCAGAATGAAGAATTGTTGGATTCTCACAGGAAGGTTGTTGTCATTAAATGAGCAGATGAATGGGCTGCAGTGCTCAGCAGTACTGTAGATGTATTGATCCAAGTTTCTTGAAGCCTGGTAGGGATGCATTTGATCCACAAGGCTGAAGAATTTATATTCAGACGTGCGTTTGTGTGTGCATATGTTGCTTTGGGATTACAGAAAGTTGAAGTGCAGCTTATTAGGCGCCAGTGCAGAAACAAATTATTGATTAAAGAATTAGGTGACTGGCAGGAGCCATCCTGCTGAGAAATAATTGTTTAGACATTTATTAAGAAAAATGTTAAAGCTTAAGCATTTGCTACTTCTGTCTCTCTTTCTTTGTTCTGGTTATCATTTTAATGTTTCTAGACTTTAAATCTGATTAATTTGCTTGTTCTCACAGATTTGGGTGACATCCCAGCAGTGGCAGCTCAGGACCTCAGCAACATCTTAAAGCAGGGCTACTTGGAAAAGAAACGAAAAGGTATGACATGTTTGTCAAATATCATAAAATTGTATATTCAATTTTTCCCACTTGCATACTGTATAAATTCTTTTTATTTTAAGATCACAGCTTCTTTGGCTCAGAGTGGCAAAAGAGATGGTGTGTCCTGAACAACTCAATATTTTACTACTTTGGTAGTGAAAAAGGTTTGTTAATAATGCCATAATTCACATTACAGCTACAGAAAGCTGAGTCAGATAACCTCCTATCACATGTGTTCCTCCCTACAGATAAACAGCAGAAAGGTTCATTTTATATCGGTGAGTACAGCGTACAGCTGGTGACCAACCTGAGAAAAGACTCCAAAAAAAATGCCTGTTTTGAGATCATTGCTCCCGGACGACGGGCCTTCCAGGTCTGTATTTTCACAACAGATTACTAACATAGATGTGACTCAGTGCCTCTAAGTTGAAATGCTGCAGAGTGATAGATGCTGTTATAGTAAAGTTTGAAAATGAAACATTTTTTTCTAAATTACAGCAAAAAAACAGCATGTTTTCTGCAGTCAGTGGAATAATTGCTGTAGTGAAATAATGAAGAGCAGTTAGTGCAGAGTAGGTTTGCTTTTGGTTGTCACGTCACAATTAGTCATTTCATGTCTTTGTGAATGATCATATTAAAACAGCTGGGTAAATCTAAAAGAAATCCTGTACTTCATGTACATGGTGTACATGTACTTCTTCATCATGTACCTTTTGATAGAAGACTCAGTTCGACTGATGAGGCTTTTGCACTTTTATTTGTCATTTTGGTTTCACTCCTTTCTTTTTTGTGGAAATGACAAATCTGCATGTGTGTAGTTTTGTTCAGAAAGCCTAAAAAACTAATACTTATTCTTTACTTGTGTTCCTTTTTCATTTAGCTTTTTTTTCTTTACATGGGTTTAGTGCTTTATTTTATTGTTAGTAGGCCTATACCGTGTCATGGCATCAAAATGGATAAAGACAAACAGGAAAATTGAAAATGACAATTATTTGTAGGATTAAAATATCCTCTTTGTACCTGTGGAGGTTGATAACTATAAAATAAAAACAAAAAAAAAAACAAACAAACCTTTTTAATGTTGACTCCTCGTCAAAATTTTATACTTTGATCAATAAATCTTGATTAATGCAAATATTAATTAACAGTTCTTTTAGACAATCTTGTGATTTTTAAACTTTAAAACCCCTTTAATGAGTTATGTGGACTTTTGTTCAGTAAAATAAAAACATTTCAATACTATTTTTTTATTTTATGTGCCAAAAGATCAGTTATTTAATTAATTAATATATTTAATTAAAATAAGTATCAGTAGATTAAAAAAATAACTATTTATAATATATATATATATTGCATTATAAAGCAAATATTTAAATCTCATTACTCTATAAGATGGGATTTAAATATATGTATCTATATACATTTTTCTTTCTTATTTAAATATTGTCACAGTTTGATCAACATTTGTCTACAGAGCTCCGGTATCAGTCAAACTTTTATCAAATCTGCTTGAAAGTGTTTTATTAAATTGTCTAACTGACTCATTGGCACACATTGTTTCCCTGCCAGGATATGTCCCGATTAAATATTTAGGAGCCAGATTCTTATACTTGATAGTTATTTGTAAAAATTTTCTTTTCTCTTAGTGTCTAGAGATTTGATCAAAAGCTAGGCATACAAAAGTAATTCTTAAATGTGATGATAATGAAAGTATTATTGCCACTTTCCCTCCAGTTTTCTGCCAGCAGTGCACAAGAGGCCAGAGAATGGGTGGACCAAATCAATTTTGTTCTCAGAGGTGAGCCACTTTATCTCTGCGCTATTCTTTCATGGCATTATTTCAAGTGATGTGTTTTGGGAAAGCCATTCCTCCTTTGTTCCTTCTCGCTTCTTTCTAAAGTTCGTTCTTTCATATGTTGTATACGATGTAAGGTCCTTTTAAGACATAAAATAATAACAATATGATAAAAATAAATTATACTAATTATAGCTACTTATATTAATAATATGGACTTGAACAGAGTTTTTGAAAATCACATAGACTTATAAGAAATGACATTTAAAGCCATATAAACTTAATATTTTGTTTTTCTCAGGTTTCCACTCTTTTTTTTGTGGTGCAGAAAGGTCAGAAGTGCATGGGAGCTCTTTATCACGTCTGACTCATATGAAAACCCCCGATTCATCACTAACTATACAACCAAGCACATCCTGAATCTTCTCATTTGAGGTGTCACCCACCATGTCATCTGCACCATCATGTAGCCATAGTTTTCCTCCACCCCCTCCAGCTACTCCTCCTATAACCTTCCTACCGAATTCCAGCTTACAGGAAATTGATTGCTAGATGTTCTGGTTATCCTCCAGCAGCATTGATTTCTGCTTGGTACGGCAGAGGACCTGATACCCCGTGTTGCAGCGGCCAGTCGCTTGCAATGAGACAGCTCCTCCATCTGAGCGAGTGCTTGTGCTGCGTCTTCTCTAAAATGGGCTCAGGCTGGGCCACTGGTTGGCGGGAAGTAACAGACACTCTGCAGTTTGTCTTACATCCTCCAAGCACAGTTTTGATATAGCTGATAAGTTATTCTTTTTATCTTTGACATTATCTGTAAATAAGATTAATTATTTTTTCTTTTTTCAGTTCATTTGGATTTTTGGGTGTGTTATAAGTCCTGCATCTTAATAACTATGCAGCCATACAACCCATAATTCTTCTATTTAACAGAAGATATAAAGGACAAAAAGGGGAAATGTGAGACAGTAGCTGATCCAAAAATAAGAACGTGAACAGGTTCAAAATGTAAAAATAGCAAGTTTATAATCAAGAAAAATTGCTGAACATCAGTCAATTTGTAGCATTTTTTTTTAGTCAGATTGCAACTCAGAGTGCTTAACAGGAAATTAAAACAGTAGACAAAATAAAATAGATTAGAAATACGGAATAACAAAAAATAAACTGAGTTGGGAAGAATAGCAAAATATTTAAAATCTGTAATAAAAAGGCAAAATTATTTCAAAGCAATTTAGTAAAACAGAATAGAAACAGTTTGCAAAATTATAAATATGCTTTTTTGTAGAGGTGAGTTTTAAGCTTTTTCTTAAAGTCAGACTGACAGCGTAAACTAGAGCCTGCCCTTCTGGACCTACACATTCTAGTTACAACATGTAAGCCAGAGGTTCGTAAGCAAAGAGCTCTGATGGGATTGTAAGGAACCAAAAGATGTTTTTTATAACAGAGGGCAATGTCATTTAGGGCTTTATATATAATACAGAGGAGTTTATACTGTATTTTATCTCTTCAGACATGAGGATTTGCAGCTTCTCTCTTATAACATTGTAAATAATCCCTTTTTCCAGATTAAAAAGGCACAAAATGAAAATTGTCTTTAAGGTTTTTCGGCTTTTTTGACATTTTATATAATGGAAACAACTGCTGCCCTGATCCGAGGCTCCAGCTCTTGTCACTGCTGATATTTGACCAGTCTGAAAATTCCTCTTACTTTACCCTTTTGTGCCACGCTGTGCTCCATCTTGACACTAACGCTGCCCTATGTATTGTCTCTCCTTCCCTCATAGATCTCAGCTCCAACGTCATCCCTGTCGATGACGATGAATATGAGGAAGAGGAGGAGACCTATGATGACATTGAGGGGGTGATCAACTCTAACCCTCCACCGCGGCTGGCTCAGGCCTCCCAGAGCAGACAGGGCAGCAAACAGGGAGGAGATGGAGGACAGGAGGCGGAGGAGGTTGAGGACGAGGATGAGGATATCTATGAGGTCCTGCCAGGTATGAGGATGTGGTTAGCTTGCAAGGAGAGAAAATGAATAGACAATAAGGTTCTGCCCGCAAACTCTCATGATACTCAGTCAGACCAAATAGACACAGTTGCTATGACACATACACCCGAAGGGAACTTCGTAAAAAGAAATATTTGGGAGTCTCCTGGCTGGGAAATTTGTGTTGCCAGGTGCGTCCTCATCACCACAGCTCATAGAGGGATAACTCATTTTAAATCAAGTAACACTAATAAGCCTGTCAGCGCTGGTGTGGCTGCTGCAGAGCCACGCAGGACATGAAGGGATTATTCACTTACAATGACTCGAATTCTGCCTCCTCTGCTCTCCCTCCTTATCTCCTTGAGCAGCTATGTTGTTGAAATCAGTGAGAGCTGGGTAGTTTTGAAATGCTCTGTCATAGAACGTCCAATTAGCTAATGTTGCCAGGCAACAAATAGCCTACAATTCAATCCACTAAGCAGAGTTTTGGCTAAAATTGCCTAGCAACAGTAATTTAGCTGAAAGGAAGTCAAAATTGCATCTCTCATAGCTTAAAATAGTTCTGAGCTCTTAATGTCTCATCTTTAATAGAAATTAGAGTTTGACTGACGAGACCTCAGAAAAGTGCGTGCGAGTTCCTACTGGGGTGGGAGGGGGGACCGTCCCGTGTGTCAGGGCGGCTACAAGATCCCAAGAAGGACAAAAGAGGTGATCCGATCTTCTCAGGGGCCGTCGTCCATCACTGTTTCTATTAAATAAGATACATCAAGATTCAGTTTCACTCACTGAGTACATTACCTTTGCCAAAATCACGGGTGAAAGGCAAATCAGTCTTCAAACTGTCATGCTGCTGCTCAAAGCCATCTGGGAAGAGGTACAGACCCTGACCACAGATGGCATATCAAATGACGGGCTCTTTCGTTCACTTTCTCACCCCTTCTCTTATCAATCACTCTGCATCTCTCTGTGCCTACGAACCGCTTTTACACAGCGATTATTGACTTTTAAATGATTAAATTATGTCAGTAATTTCATTCATAGAGATTTCAAAAGAACAAATAAAGAATTTTAATCATTTTATTTGTGGTCCTTTTTTTTTTAATAATTAAGAATTTTTGAGGTTCATTCCTTTGATAGTTTTATGCCCTTTTTTATTTAGAGTTGTCGTTATTTAGTTTTTTTTTTTCTAAAGTCATTAACATGAAATACACAGAAATATTAAGAATTTGTAAATTTGCATCCTTGACTGCAGCATCATTTTTTAGTTGTTGAGACCACTCAGTTTTGTCAGAGCAACATGGCTCTGTTACTGGCAGATTGCAGAGAAATGGTGGTATTGGCTCTGCCGCTGATGACTGATTTTATTGACTGGAAAATTAAATCACTTTGATACAGAAACCATCAGGCCATGGCAGTGGCCCCTCGATGAAATGATGCTCCTCTCTATGCCCATTGAAGAGAACTGAACAAATGTTTAGACTCACAACAAACAAAATTAAAATCAGACAAGTTAACGAGGTACGTCAGCTTCACGTTCTGTTCAGAGAAGTTATTATCTGTGTGTTTTTGGAGTAGACAAAGACAGACTGCAACTTTTTGCATGCAAACGCAAACCATATGCATGCCCACAAATATGCATGTGGACATATAGTTTGTGTGTATTTGTGTGTGTGTGTCGTCCTTCCTGCTCTTCCTGGAAGGAGAGGTGCAGGTTGTGCTGGAAGGTGGATAGTGTTGCTGGGTTGTGGCATTGCTGTCAGCCTACTTCTGCTCAGGATGGATGTGGGAGACAGAAGCAAGCATATCACTGTGTCACCCGACAGACCACCGGGTGCCACGCCCCGCAGTCAATGACACGTCCTAAAGATGGCTTCTGCTTTTTTAACGTTTCCCATCGGGTACTCTGATTTATGTGAACATACTGATCATCATTGAGAACTGCAGCCTGGTTAAAGAAAATAAGCACATAACACATTTAATAACTTTTTTCTTTATTGTTTATTTTATGATCAGGATTTATTTTAACACTTATTCTTTGTTTGAGGACAAAATAACTTGTTTTCACCCTCCAAAAAATAATGTTTCCTTTCATTACTTTGCAGAAAAATATAAATTTTATATGTTTTTGGTGGTAAAACATCTGTTTGTCTGTTTTAGATGAGGATTTTCCAGATCCACCGGATGAAAGTGTCGAGAACAACAAACCAGGTCAGAACATCATTTTCTATGGATATAAATATTTCCACTTTAATTACAGAAAAAAACTTTGTCTACTATATAAAAAAAGCCAGTTTTTTTACTGCTTACATTTAAATTTGTTTTTATTTTCAGCTTGGTCATCAGATTATTCTAACTACTACCAGTGTTTATGGGATTGCCAGGCCGATGAACCAGATGAGCTGGACTTTCAGAGAGGAGATCTCATTTACATCATCAGCAAGGTCAGCATCCACAAACAGCAAAAAAAAAAAAAAAAAAAATCTAAGAGGTTATTTAAACTTCTTCCTGAATTTTGTGGTTTGTGGAACCACTTCTACCAGTCAGTTAAATGAAAATAACAGTTTATTTCTAATGGAAACCCATTCCTGACTGCACCCTTGACTTGCTGATATAATTACAGGAGCAGTTAGGGTAATTTCAGATGAGTAAAATGAGATACAGACGTGTACAATGTGTAATTATTTAAGGGTTAAACAACATCAGCTCCAGTAATCGTGCCATCCTCATTTGATTTCTGAACATGCTGATATCCCCAACATCTAAATTCCTCTGTCAGCGAGCACTTGAATCTCACTGCAGTGGAGAAGCGCCAACAGTGGCATTGTCTATTCCAGGGCCACTAGGGTGAAGTGCCATTTGAGTGCTGCGTAATGGTGCTGTTGTTCATTATGGAGCCTCTATCGCGGGGGTTAATTGAGTAGGCAGCCATGCGAAGCTCTTCCTTTCTGTTTGACGTAAACTGCAGGTGAAGCCATCCAGCATCTCAGCTCTTTTCTCTCAATCTTTTTCCTTGTGTTTTATGGCCGTCTTGTAGTTACATGCAGAGTATCTACCAGTGAAAAGACACCCTACTGGAAATCAATGGCTTGTAATTTGGGCACTTCTACTCTGCTGCGTATAGGGACTTGTTCCTAGACTGTTGCTGCTGGTCGATTTCAAATTGAATCATCATGTTCTGTGTTTAGTCCAAATCATCAGAAGAGAAAAGGCAGGGAAGAAGGAAGAAGGAAGCTTATATGTTTGTGATTATGTGTTAAGAGATTTTACCCTCAAAATTTCTTCCATTTTTATTCTCAGCTGAAGCCACTGAATTATAATTACTTGGTGTACTTTCAGTACAGAAACAGCAATGTTCATATCTTCTCTATGAATAAAAAAGTAAGGTTTTTATGTTTAGATAGATAAACATGATCAGTATTGTTTATAAAAGATAAAACACAAGTGAAATAAGCACTTCACAGAAGATAGACTTTTAATTGAGGCTCTCTTGGCAGTGCTAGATTAATGAGAAGCCAGCTTTCTCCATCTGTGGGTACTTGCTGATAGGGGAAAATGTCAAAACAGCCACCTCTATTTTTCACATAACGATGTCAAAAGCAATGTATGTGGTGGGAAAACAAAGGGGGACCTGGCTCTGTGCTACAGATCCACCTCTTACAGCGTCAGTCCTGCTTGGCAGATTACTTTTCACTGTATAGATCAGATTACTGCTTCACTGAAGAGTTTTAAAGCGAGCTATGTCCAAGTTGGAAGCAAGTGGTAGTTGTTGTATCTCAGAATCTTAATGACACAGATTACTCTTGTTTTGTCAGAGTGTACGTTAAAGTCATAACATAGTGACAGAGTATGAGAGCGGTCTAACTAGCCTCTAATGGATTTAAAGTGAGGGCCAGGTTGTAAATTATTTAGAGGTGATCTCAGGATCTCTGAATGTTTGGTTTCCTGTGACGACAAGACTCAACCCATGCCCTATTTTGTGTCCTAATAGCATCGCATTTCCTCAATGAATGGCATTATTTGGATTATAGCCTGTAATCGGCTATTTGTTTTAATGAGCCCTTGGGGAGGGCTTCTCCCGTGCCTTCTGTGTATACACGCAGGCCTGGGTGCTGTTCAGTTTTACGGGGGATTCCTGAGAACCCTGACCTCGATGAGTGAAATACGGGCCCTTGGCTAGAACTCAAGTCTGTCGCTTAGCTGGGGACACATGAAATGGCCATAATAAAACCAGGGCCCATAAATTCTCTTAGAGGGTGGGAGGCCTAGTTGTCTGTGCTGTTATGTCAACACTGACCATAATTACAAGGTAATAAGGACACGCTCTAAGTGCTAAATCAATGGTGCTAACAAACTGTTATTTTTAAAGCTAGAATGTGATTGACTGCTGAAGTGCAGAATGGGATAGCCACAGGCGTGGTGTCATATGGCTGTGAACTGAGGAGAACATGCCGATTGTATAAAAGGCCCTCATCCATCATTATTGATCCCTCACTTACTGTAAAGTGGGGGCATTTTTACTGTATTTGTGTTCTTTCTCCCTTGTGTGTTGCTGTGTGTGCGCCCATATCTGTGCAACACTGGCAAAGTAAATAAATTAGGAACCTCACAACTCATATGAATCCCATTAGTTCAGGAGAATTAATCTAGTAGGGTGGCTGCGCAGCAGGTTTTAGCGATACTTAACTTGCCTTTGATGGCAATGCTCAGCCCACTGATACATGAGGTAGAAACACATCTTGAAATCCATCTTTTTTCTTTTTTTTTGCTGTAGCATTTCATTTTCAAAGCACTTGCATTTTTCTAATGTACAGTATGGCTTCATGCTCAGATTGTAAGGATGAGGTTAGCTTTTTGCAATATTACTCTTGATTTTCAATTGTTGAGATGTTTCATCCACATTTGCGGTGCATGCAGAGTAGATAAACTGCATCCTAGCTTGTGGATACAAGGGGAGATTTGGAACAGGATTTACAATGTGTATCAGATTCATTTATCGCAGTAGCTAAAATCTATTGTTCCATTTCTCCCTGACATGTGTAATGCCTGTGTGCTCTGTCAGCCCTGTCTCACACTAAACCATAAGGTTGTCCCGCATTCTTGCTTCCTAATTTATGTATCCAGAATCAAAAGACACGGGCTCTACAGGTCAGCTGTCACATTCCTGTATTCCCACAGGCACTCATGGAGAACGGCAGGATGGAGTGGAAAGAGATTTATGGCACAAACCCATCCAGGGTCCTTAAAACTCTGGCAAGTGCTGCTGCCACCTCTCCCTCTTTCTTTCCACCGCCCTGCTCACTTCCCTTCCTCCATCTGCCATCCAACCAAAGACCAGAGCGAGGGAATCAGGCCAACCAATCCAGCGCATCTCCCAAAGAAGAGCATCACCCCACATTTGTCCAAAGTTGTTTCTTGACAGAATATGAGAACATGGACACCACTGACACCTTGTGGTGATTTTTAGCAGTTTAGTTGTAAATGAAAGCTGATCTGGAGCTTTGAAGATTTACTAGTTGGGATGTATAATCTCCAAAAAAGTCAAGTCCTGAAATTAAAGGTTGAAATAAAAAAATTCAGAATATTTAGTTTAGAAAAAAATGACTCAGATTCAGGCCTCTTATCTGTTTTACAAGCCAGTTTGGCCTGCTGCCCACAGGTCACTCCATCTGAAAGCAGGAGAAGAAAAGGAAAAGTGGGCAAACAATCAGATGGGAAAAGTCAAGCAAGAGAGACAAAGAATGGGGATCCCTTTATTCTTTTGAGTGAACCCTGTCCCCCCTCTTTCTCCTTTTCTCTGTCACACACCAATTTAAAGACCCCTAGCTGCTATTGTGGCCATAGACACCAAGACACTTTAGACAGGCAAGACATCCTATTTACCACCCAAAGTAGCAGGGGGTGAGTCTGGGGTTTGGGGTCATGTAGGAGGCAGCGGTCATCCCCCGGTCAACTACAGTAGGTCATTATTCAGCCCAAGCCAATAGCCCAGAACTGCGTCCGAGCGACCCACCCCCAATCCATTCCGCTTAATTATTATAAATGAGGGGCGGCATAAACAGCCATCATTACAGACACTCAGTGGCATACACAAATCCACTTTAAATTGCAATTAAGTTAAGGAGCTATCTGTAATCCCAGGCGTGCATTAGAAACTTGCAAGTAGGTTTTCTTTTTATTAAATCTCACCGTCCCTAAGATATTTGCAAGTGTTCTCATGCTCTGTCATGTTTCCAATTTGAAGCCAATTCACTGATTTAATTAAAAGCCCACTTGGAAAAGAATGGACACTAAGTAGCCATTTTGATCTCTAGTTATGCGGAATTATACTCCATATTTTTAGATGAATTTCAACATGATTGTTTTGGTACAAAATCTGTGTAATCTTCCCAAAGAATTAATTTCATCCCCACGCTTTCTGGTTCTATCACTTGTGAAGTGTACCTGTGTGAGCAGTGAGGAGGGCTCGCTAACCTGATAGCAGGTTACAGATCATGGGCTTGTGCCTGCTGGAGGTGTCCATGTTTCTTTATTAGGCTGACCAGTGATGGAGGAACTGTAGGGAGCTGCAGTGCATCTGATGACTCTGTGCAGTGGAAGAAAAAAATAGAAAGAAAATCAGGAATAAAAACAGAGAGGACGCAGGCGGAAAAGCTGCTACAGGAGACATGGGAAGAGAGGAATGGGAGGAAAATATGGAGGGGGTTGGAAATGTGGAAGGAGGGAGGGAGAGATTGTAACAACCAGGCGGTGGGTTCAGCGGCAGGGCAATGAGAGACTTCCTGCGCTCCATCACGCCCAAGGCCTGCCTCAGTCAGCTGGTGGCCGAGGAGAGATGCCTCATGTGTCAGGCTTATTAGCACTCCCCCTAGTTTGTATGCATTTGGGATTGTGTGTGAGTGTGTGTTTGTGTTTCATCAGGAAATGTGTGTGTGTGAAAGGAAAAGAGGAAAAGGAAGAGGATATGTAGTCTGGATCTGTGCAGGACTTCACCCCTGAAAAGGTGCATTTTCACAAACAAATACATTAAAAATATGTTTTGTTTAGATGCATAATGGCAGCGTGACGCGACACCTGCTTCGCTCATTTTCTTTCACCGCGCCCAACCATCCTCGACTCACCTTCTCCCTGCTTCAGGCTTGGGTAGCTGTCAATCTGTCCTCCGGTCGGCAACATGAGTGATGGGCCTATCAGAATGCGACCATTAGCCAGCCCCCTGAGTGGTAAATAAACGATCGCGCCGGTACACTGCAGGTGTTGTCATAGCAACCCACTCTCAGTGCCAGCCCCACCCACACTCATTCCAAGCTCTCTCAGCGGAGGAGTCACTGGGAGGTCAACGAGTCAACACGCCGCAGCCACCACGACACGGCGCTGTCCATCCCCCCCCCCCTCAATCTGATCTGTTACCAGGTTGCAGCTAACAGCCCTGACATGTATCACCGCTCACACTCTTCACACACCGCATATCCTCCTGCATTCTCTAATTGTCAGACATTTTCCAGGGGACATTTTTTTTTCCACCCAAGAACACCTTTTATTTTAGCTGAATGCCCAAAAATTCTCCTCAATGAACCCAAACTGGTTAAACTCAGACATTTTAGAACTTTAGATGCAAAAAAAGACCAAAACAATCCACATATGTGCAGCAGGAAGAGGACATTGAGAAGTTAACATAGTTTTTGTCATTTGGATAATTTACTTTTCACGCCTTTTGGAATGTCCCTATTACAGCAGGTGTACTCTGGATGAACCCATTTCAAGTATGAGGAAGATGGACTCTGCACGCCTGACAGACTTCCACCGCCATTGGCACCCACTCTGTGATGTAGCAGTTGTATTAAAATGGCGGCGCTGATAATCCAAAAGACCTTTCTCAGGGAGAATTTGAGACCGACTGCACAGATGGGCCAGGGAGATAAATAAAACTCTCTGTCACTACGGTTGGTGGAATAGTGCTGCGACGCCCCCGAGGGAGAGAAGAAATGTTTTGCTCCCTCTCTCCCCCCCTCATCCGTATGCTTCCTCTCTCCAGTTCCTCTGTCTCGAATGGGAAACAGAGCCAGCTTTCCGCAGCCGGGCTTTTCCCTTTCCAGCCTTATGGGAAGCATAAAAACACCATTTCAGATTTAACTTTCCCCTTCGTTATCAGACGCACAGTGAATTGTCAGTTTGTCAGAAAGCCAGACATGCTGGAAAAGCCAGTCGGAGCTGACAGTGATGTTGGGAACGGGATACGATGAAGTCCGGCTGCACAGTCTACATATCTGTTTGTGCTGTAAAGACTCTTGAGTTTTGTGGTTTATGACCGTGTAAGCGATTCATTCATCCTTGCTGTCCAAAAAACCGCTCATTAGCTGCAGGCCTCATTCCTCTGGCTGCAGAGAGGTGTCAGGTCTGGCTGATCGGCTAAACCTTTGACACCACATTTCATCATGTCAGAGTGTGTGTGTGTGTGTGTGCTTTTATAACTACAAGCAGGATCACCAAATGTTCACACATGTGCTAGCACATATGTGATATCTTCTTACGTTTATGTTTCATCTTTTCCTGAGTGTCGCAATGAACTGCTCACGCAGCCATTTTTAATCTGCTGGACAACAGCGAGATGAGGGGCCACGCTTGGTCAGGGCAGGAAAATGACGGCCGGCTGGTGCCTCTGCTGCTCTTTACTTTCCTCTGGTCTTTGGCCAAATATTGATCCAAGTACAGCCTAACTGCTGTGATCAGACAATCATGTGGTGGTTGATATAACGCCAGTTCACGCAATGCTTTAGGCAGACTTTGTGAAAGAGTTTAGTTTTATATGAAAGCCCTGAAATAGGTTAAAACACATTAAATGAGTACAGCCAAGTTTTAAAAACAGAAAAAGTGATGGAAAATATGTTTAACCTTTTTATTTAGGACTGCAGCACTGGAATATTTTCTCCTCTAGATGATATTTAGACCATTTTATAAATGAAATCTAAATTAATTATGCATATTTTTCATTTGACAATAATATAGTTCATTTTAAAAACAATTAAAGGCAAATAAAAATCAGTTAAAATAGTTTTGATGTTTTGTTCTTTTGTTTTACATAACCTACCATTAAGCTTCTGTTTAAATAATTATTGACTAATTTTATCTTAAAGCAATAGCACTAAACATAAAACAGATCTGCTTTTATTTTTTATTATTTAGCAAGTCAAAACACTTTTAGATCTTTATAAAGATAATTCAGACATTAAACCACTTCATTTTCATTTTATTTATTTTATAATTTACAGTAGAATTATTTCTTTTTACTTCTATGCTTTCTTAAGATTTCTTAAAAATGCTTGTTTTGTTGTCCACAAAACAAGAAGAAAAACAAAACAATGAAACTGTCCACTTTGTGCAGATTTAGTTGCCTTTTTTATTTACAAAGCATTTTTATCACACATATGAAAGTGTGAGCATTTCTTTTCAGTCTTTTCAGCCACCGTAGAAAACAAAGAAGTCTTAATTAGGCTGAGGGAAAAAGGCCAGCTGTGCTGATGGCTTTTGAGTGGTTAAAAAAAAGCTGTTTTATTTTAGACACTCACCGTCTTGATAGCCTTGTTTACCGTTTTCCACATTTTTAATGAAAACCCTTGAGGCTAATGAGTCCAAATGTCTATTAGAATATTGTAAATGGCTGTTTTTTTGGATCGGATCTTAGCTCTCCTGAATGTTCTTTGCTAAAATTGGCTTCATTGGGTACAAGAACATTTTTAATGTCATAGTTTCAGTATTTTTGTGGCCAGTGAAAACAACCGAGGCCACATGCAGTGTAATTGCATTTCAAATCATGCCAGTGGTTGTTTTTATGTTAATGATATGGGATAAACAGTACTCTAAAATCAAATAAAAATGCGAGATTGTTGCTTGATCCTGTTTCGTTTACTTGTTCCTTTTCCCCTGAGAGACTTAGTTCTGTATTTGTTAATTTTGGGTCCAGGAGTACAACATTCACGGCTGGTGGGTCGGTGAGCTGAACGGCATCATGGGTATCGTCCCCAAGGACTTCCTGCAACCTGCCTATATCCTCTGAGCTCCAGCAGGTACTGAGGCACTCTCTTATCATGAGCATTATGGACCATTACTGTGGCCTAATACACAGAAACAGTCCCCCTGGTACTCATCCAGATTACCACTGTAGTGCATTCAGTTGTTGACCTGCCATTTATGGCATCTGCTGGCTGAAAGAAGTACTACATAAAGCTATTTAAGTGGTAAAATGGGTGAAAACATATACACGCAACAAACACTTGATTACAGCATCAGTTGTCCTATTTAAGAAAATGATTTTGTATTACTGAGAAGATAGGCACAGTTTAAAATAAACTCTGAATTATTAATGGTTCTCTGACAGTGTTTTTTCCTCTGCAGGTCTGCTGCTGCTGACACATCCAGCTATAATTTCATCAATAAACGTCAGATAATCATTTGTGATCTGAAAAGCTTTCCACTTGCATGCTGCAGTAGTTGTTCCTGTACATTATAAACCACCTATAAATGTATTTTCTTCTCTAGGATGTGCAAACTAGAGCTTGAAAAGTTAGTTGGTCAACTGGTTTGGAAGAAACATTTTATCATTTCATAATCTATAAATCAGTCAAAGATTAAAAATTTAGGTAATTTAATCAGTAACAGCTTTGAGACGTTTTATAATCATAAAAATGTCTGTTTTCATAAAGAAAATGTTAACAAAGCCTACATTAAGCAATTAATTCATTGTTTGAAATCAGCCACATTAAAATATGTATATGGTTATTTACATGCAATATATTTTTAAACTGCACACCTTCAGTAAACAATATACAAATAAAAAATAAAAAAAATGTCTTTTTCTGTCATAGCCTTTAACCCCTTAACACCTGAATTTATTTCCAATTATAGAAAAATTAATTAAAAGGAAAAAGAATGGCATAAAATATAATTAAATATTAAATAAATTAGCAAATAATAAATGTAATTAATAACTAAAAAAAATAAACAAGTGAATAAAAACTAATAGACTAATAATTTGTCACAAATAACAGCCATCAAGGGGTTAAATATTTGTTCTTTTTTAGGCACTAGGTGGCAGGGTTGCTCTAATATGGTAAATAAATGGGACATGACATCATTAAAGTGACACACTGGGGAAGAAAACGATTTAATTGAAAATGTGATTTTTATTAGCACATGGACACGGATTTAGCCATTGATGTTAACATTGCCCTTGTACATCCATATTCCAAAACTTTTCTTTTTCACATCCTTTCATAAACACACAAAAAATGTGTAGATAGAAAACAGAAAGCCAACAATTTGCAAAGTAGCCTCCTAATCTTGAGGTCCCTTTTGAATGCATCAAAATCAACTTGTGCAAGGAGTAGCACGTGTTAGCATATGTTTTTCTGCTCACTCAAAAAGCTATTTTTTAAGCAAATTACACTTATAAAACAGGCAGCCCTGTTACAAAACCTGTGACAGAAGTAAAGTTGCAGCACTCAAATAGAGCTTAGTGTCTGTAAACCAGCGTGTCGCCGTACAGGTGTGCTCATTCAAGAGGCTCTCTGAGGACTTGCGATGAGGTCAAAATATATTTTTAAAAATCCTCTAAAAGAATGAAGAGCTATATCGAGATTAATGAAAAGATATCTATTGCACATGCTTCCCCTGTCTGCTCCTCTGTCTGTAAATATCTGGTTTACATTGCATGTGTGTGCAAAGAAGTAAACTACACGTTCACATGGCCTCAATCTGGATATTGTGCAGATTTAATTTACTCAGATGTTCCACCTCTCTTGTAAAAGCTTGCCAGTCTGTATTCATGACTTGCATCAACAGTAAACATTAAAAAGTAGTGAGATGTGGCAGTTGTAGCAGGGTTATCGTTTCTGACTTATCAGGATTCACTAGGACGTAGAGGCTGACAGAAACTAAAGCAATTCAGATAAACAAGGCTGTAAATTATTTTATCTTGAAACAAATGGGTCCTAACTTACACTGTATCTGTTACTGGTTCCTCTGTCCTTAAAGACAATCAGAAATCTGTTCCTATTGTGAAAAAATTTAAATAAATAAAGTGAAAAAGTTCTGACTTACCACAAAATAAGTGACTGTCTTCCAGAATTTGTAGTAGTTGTCTTATGTGTCATACTTTTCTTATTTGCAGCTATGTTTTAAAGAACAGCAACAGGATCTAAACAGATGCCACATTTTCAGGACATCTGATATTTTCTACTGGAGCCTGATTGTAGTTTAGGGCATTCTTTAAAAAATATTTGCATGTGTGATTTTTTTTATTCTTTAAATCACTTTAGGGAGGTATCCAAATTATTATTTTTTTTTAATTATTAGATTTACTGTGGGGAAAAAATATATATAAAAAAAAAAATGGAATTTCTTTTTTAGCGAAGTTTATGTTAGCATAATTTATTCCTCCAATGTTTAACTGTCAATCACTCTGCAAACAGTAATCTTCTGTGAACTTGAGCACCCTCTGCTGGTCATACAAAGCCAATCAGGCAGGAAAACCGTGCAAGCACCTAATATTTTTGTGTCAATGACAAATTTTAAAATTTGGTATCAGCCATTTTTATAAAAATGTACGGAAACAGCAGAACTTACAGTTTGAGTTTGATATTAAATATATTTTCTTAAACTGGTAATATCCCTCCACCCTTGGTTGAATGTAACGATACTGATCGTCCACGTGAAAACAATAAATAAGTTTTAGTTTTTGTAACAGCACACAGCTCCTTTTATGTAGGTTGCTTATGTGCCTGGGACTTAATGTCTCTGGCAGAGGACAACTCAAGACTCACTGTTCTGCCTCACTGAGGGTTCAATAACCCTTATAAGTGCAATTTAAGTTTGGGTGCAGTTCGCTGGTTTCACTAATGCGTCTTCACTTCCTAAATCTCCTCTGAGCTGTCCAAAGACAATGAGGACAGGACTTCCTGCTCTGCACATTTGTTATCAGCTAATCCAGGCACACAGCTAGTCTTTAAGATGCTGAAGTCACTATTTTCAGCCAGATCTCCATCGGTTATCATCGGGTTAACATCATTAGATTTACTCAGGCCACTAATGTATTGTAAGTCTTCATCTGTTGCAGCAGAAACATCCCCGTTTCCCAAAAGACATCCATCAACATGCAGGTCTAATATGCTTCCATTGGGGGTCTCTTTTGTCCAGTGAGTGACAGGTGATGTCTTTAAGTAGACATCAGCAGCTTCGTTCTTGTCCTCCGGCTCCTCGCAAAGGCTTTCCTCCTCACTGCACCTGATGATGCTCTCGTTGGAAGACGAAAGCGAGTGGCTGATCTCATCACTCTCATCTTTGGTCCCAACCAGTTCCTCTTCCTGTTCGACTTCCTCTTTTTGAATTTCATTAACCGAATCCTCACCATCAGCGTCCACCTCTGGCACACCATTCATACTGCCAATGTTGTCACCGATCTGCACTTTGACGCCCAATTTATCGCTTTTTTTGTCATCTGGTTCTGTTTCTTTATCAGAGTTAATATCTGTAACATGATCATGAACCCCGGAGGTTACTTGATTATCCAAAACCTGCTTTTCATAGCACACATCTTCCAGAACGTCCTCTTCCTGAGATCCAGCTTCACTCTCCATCATTTGTCCCTTATTGTTATTGTCCTTAAAAACTAAAATATCTTCAGAATATGCACATTGTTCAGGTTTAGTATTTAAGATTTCTATATTTTCCTTTTCTTCAGAGTCTGCATGAACATCAGGTGTTTCTTTCGTGTCTTTAGTAACAACACTCTCAAACTCACAGTTGTTCTCACAGTCCGTCACCATGGGTGAGTGCACCTCCACTGGTGTGTGTATGAGACAGCCTCTCTGCTCTGGCGGGCTGAGGCTCTCTGCATCATCTTGTGTCTCACCCAGATAAAATGTGGCCTCTCTTGAGCCACATTCCTCAACAACAGCTTCTAGATGGTTACTGGTCTGAGAGATCCTTATTGAGGGTTTCTCCTTGTCTCGCATTTCATCTGAGCTCTGCTCACTGAGCTCCAGTACATCTTCCAGAGGGTCAGAGTCTCCACATGAGAAAAAACCAGAGTTGAAGGTGGCAGTAGTTTGTAGGCAAGGTTGGTGGGGAGTTGGACTGTGGAGAGGTAAAAGAAAAACATTTGCTTTAAATTAGTCCACAGAAAAAAAGAATATAGTTAGTTTAATCTGTGTAAAAACAGAATTTTACACATCTCGTCTTCTTACCTTTCCATGGACTCATAAGAAATGTTCAAACTAGGCTCCTTGATGGAGTCCTCCTCCTGAGCCTGAACCATTCCCCGATTGGACGAGGCGTAGGTGAGTATAGAGTCGGTCACGGAGAATGGAGTAAGGCCCTGAACGCAGTCCTGGATGTGCCCAATAGGAAGCTGGGTCTGCAGGAAGAGATGGAGCTGGCTGTCTGACAGACATACTGTCATGTGGACCACTCTGATGGAAAAAAAAATTATTGCTGACATGCAGACAGGATTACAAAACAAACTATCCATCAGATAATATACTTTGTGTGGATGGGGATGAGCTCACTTGTCTAAGAAGGCCTGAAGTCCTTTCCTTCTGTTTTCCAGAAAGTCCTCGTTGCTGAAGGAGAAGAAGGATTTTCCTGGAAGGTCTGGGACTGGACTAGAATAAAAACGACATCTTAATTGTCCATGTTTGTTACATGAAAATGAATGAATGAAGATTATGGAGCTGATATTGCAGACATCTTAGCAAGTTGTGATATGAAAAGTCCAGTAAACTTGAAGCCATAATCATTGAAAGTAGTCAGGTTTGTTGTGGAGAATATTTGGCCCTTTAACAACCAGTTTTACCAGCTGACTTACACCAAGCCTGCATTCTTCTGCAGCTTCTTCTTGAGCCACACAAACTCGCTGTAACGCCGTCGCACACAGGATGTCTTAGCTGTGAAGGCTTTACTGTTGGTCTGAGGATGAAATAGGTATAATTTATTATGGTGCAGAACTAATTAATCTTAGTTTGTAAAATCACAGTAGAACACTGGTTGCATTAAATGTTTATTCTAATTATTAAAAAAAATCAATGACTGCAAAAGTCTAAACCACCCCTCTTTTTTAATTTTTTAAAGTTGCACTGAAACATCAACATGTAAATGGAAATAAAGTTTATAGGGAAAAAAAAAACTGTTCACAGTCAACATATAGTATGAGTGCCTACATTAAGATAAGCTTTACAGCCAAAAGCAGGTGGATCAACTGAAGGTTCAGACGCATCCCTCAGGTCCTGTGTCAAGTCTTTGCTGGATTTGTTTTCCTTTTTCAAAAGGACATCCCTTTCAGATGCTGTTTGTGTGTGTGTGTGTGTGTGGTTGTGGTGGTGGAACACTTCTTCTTTTGTCTTTCCTTTGCCCAGTTTCCTCTTTATTTTTTATGACACACTACACATTATACTCTCTCTCTGGGTACTCAGGCTTCCTTCAAGAGTTCAAAAACATTCATGTTACTGCTGATTTTAATTTGACCTTAGCAGTAAGTGTGCATGTGCATGGTTGTTTGTTTAGTCTGACTCTGTTGCCCTTGCGATGGACTGGTGACTCATCCAGGGTAAATATCTTTAGTATGCTTTATATGCCTGAATTTTATGCCTCAACGCCTTATTGGTTCAAATTTTGGTTTATGTCTGTCAAAAGTCTGACATTTTTGTAACTACAGTTAAACGAATGGGGACAAATTATATATCTCTGTGACAGGCTGTGTGGAATAAAATGCTAAAGTTATGATTTAAAAGTGGTTCTTTGCCAATGTTTGCCTTTTGGCTTACAGAATAAAAAAAAGCACATTCCTCCAAAATGATCAGGTGCAAAGATTGAAGCTGAAATTAGCGAGAAAGCTGCCAATGTTTGAAGAAAAAACGAGAGACTTTCATAAAGCTGGAGAAACTGTTGGTTAAGAAGAATGTCTGGCTGCTTGGAAGCAAAATATAAAGAAATGAGAGGTGCTCAAAGGTACAATACTGAAAAAAACAACAACAACAAACTGCCAGTCCAACAACAAGGAAGCAAATCAAGTATATAGTAACATCATTCTCCTCCTTGTCTTTTCCAGCTTACAGGGAACTGACTTCATTCATCATGCCGTGACTGGAACGACACACATTCATGCAGCCCAAACTCTTGCTGTATTTCTAGCAGAAGCATGATCACATGTCAGATTTGTTCCAGTAACGTGTGACAGACCATCAATAAGTGTATCACAAGCTAACCCCTGACAGGCCATAGTCAATTCAAGCCATGTCATGAAACCATTTATACAGAAAACTCTTCAGAGGGATCATTTCTTTACGATTCTTCCTTACTTAACTTTAATCTGGCATATTATTAGCACTATTAGTTATCAGTTATTTGACCTAGAGAAGATATATATCATGATTTTTAGTAATTTTCTTATATTTCCTGAATATTTTTCTGAATATTTTCTCAAAAAAATACAAAATATGCTTGTTCAGACTGGACGGATCAAACGCTGTGCACATTTGAACAAACAAACTGATGTAAGATCATGTGAAGTCACATGATCTTAGTCAATTTCATGAGTCAACACCCACACGACACATCCATCTGGACATGGAGTCGTGGTGCTGACAGAGCATTACTCTACAACAGCCACTGCCTTGACAACAGCATCAACTCCTGTCTAAACAAAATGTAGGAAATCTATCTGCTTCCAGCTGGTCTGCCATGTTGAATCTGGTAAAAAGAAAACTATGTTTGGATTTCTTTTATTGTTATGGACATTGTCCCAGCAAATGTTGGAAAAAGATATTGTCTTCAAGTATAATTTTCCTTTATTTTGGTAGTTTTTTGGTCTCATCATGAATATAAAACTTAAACCCAATTCTGATAATAAAAATCTGGCAACCATTTCTGCTTCAAAATTTACAGTCAAGATAGCTTCAACTTAAACTTTATGCATTTAACTCTCCTTTGCAGCTCTGATAAGCAGTGGCCTAATTTGCTGTGGTTTTAGTGCTTGTACTCACATGCAGAAATATCTTATAATCGACATATGAATTCCAAGAACCCTCGTTCTGAATGCGGGGATCTTGGACCCGCACTGCAACAAACTCCTGGAAGACACAAACAAAAAAGACCACTGTGACATTTGCAGCTCTGCGTTTCCCTGAATCATAGACAAAACCAACAGATGTATATCTTGAAACAGCACATGCCTCTAATGCCAAAAGTAAAGTTCCCCTAATTCTTCAAACAACTTTAAGACATGAGAAGAGACTATTGTTCTCTGGAGTACAAGTAGAAGTTTACATAAAGAGAGGTGGTGTGTCACTGTACAAATATCACCCAAAGCAAAACCTCTGTTAAAATTTAATTTTGTTAGCCAGTGTTTTAAAAGAGAGGGTGGGACGTTACTCACATCTTCTTCGTGATTCCTGATCATCCTACCGAGAACTACACTGCAAAAAGAGGAACAATTCATTTAGACAGTTGTAACAATTCAATAAACTGGTTGAAAACTGCATGTTGGGTAACTTTTCTATTCTGATCTGAAAAGCTGACGAATCATCTCAAAAACAGAAGCTGCTCAACTACTTAGTCATTCTTATGGGTACTTCTCAATTATTTGCATACATTTTTTCTTAAAAAAAAAAAAAACAACAACCAGATACGACTTCTGTGTTTAAAGCTGTTAATATCTTTTTTTTAATAATTTAGACTGTTTACTGTTTCCCGTGAGCAGTTTTTCCACACAAACCGTGCAGCTGGTAAATCAATATTCCTCTAAACTAGTGTCAGTTACTGACTTTTCTCATTATTTATTAAAAAATAGGTCTTCTAATTGTTCCTTTAAATGTGAGAACATCTCAATATTTAAAAAAAATTAAGCATCCTGTAATTAGATATCATAAAATAGAAAAATAAAAACATTCTCACACCTTGAACCACGCTACTGTTATTTTTCCTATATTAAACACACTGGGCTTACAAATATATGGACTTTAAGCAGAAAGTATGTGCTACAAAAATGGAGTTTCATCATTCTCTTCTACTACAATTTCTTGACATGTGCACTCAAATGGACAAAGAAAGTGAATAAAATTTGAATATATAATCACCTAAATCACAGGGACTTGACGTCAAAAGGTAAATTAATTTAAAGCGAACCATGATAATTATATATCTTCATATATGTGTGTGTGAGTGCGTGTATGAAGACCTTTTATAGACCTTATATGGTGGTTTATTTGAATATAATAATCAATGCTCTATCCACTCTTACATGACAAAATTGATTGTGGCTTAACTTTTTATTTCCTAAATAAGGCATATTTTAAAACGACTAAATGTATTATAAAAACCATTATACTGGGAGGAATGCAAAGACGTGACACTGAAATCC
Source organism: Melanotaenia boesemani (assembly GCF_017639745.1). Taxonomy (NCBI): domain Eukaryota; kingdom Metazoa; phylum Chordata; class Actinopteri; order Atheriniformes; family Melanotaeniidae; genus Melanotaenia; species Melanotaenia boesemani. The sequence continues at coordinate 5,459,502 of NC_055702.1, forward strand.
TCATGAAAATCAGATAATTGATCATGACTTTTAATGGGGTTACAGACTAACTGCATATTCAGCTTACTTTTTAGGTGTATCTGAAAATTCAAAAAGCTAACTTGTTTGATTTGTAGTGTAATGAAATCGAAAAACTACCTACAACTATCAATTTTCACTCATTTCCATTGCTACTGATAATTTTAACAGCTATTCCTTCACTTTAAAAGTCTACAATGGCCACGTTGTGACCCGTTTGATAACAGTATGCAAATAAAAAGTGAAACACAATTGTGAATGGTGTGTATTTGAGTTCCCTTGTGTTGTACAATGAAATAGGCAACATTGCGAAAGAGAGAGAGAGAAAGAGAGAGAGAGAGAGAAAGCGAATGCTAATGCCTTTATGAAGGTTAGTTCAGTTTTCTGGCCTTAATGATTACATTTATAAACAAGATGGATAAAGGAAACATAAGCTAAAAGCTAATCCCAACCGAAAGCTACTTACTTTCATGAAGTGTACGTTGGTTTCTGTTTTAGTGACCAGCTGACTGTTGTCAAAGTCCCCCGCTTGTCGATTTTCCTGTTCTACAAACGAACAAAATCCTCAAATACGTTTGTAGAGGCTTGTTTTTGAGGACAGCTCCTATCCCCATTTTGCAAGTCACAAGAACAACGTTTTTACGTGACGTCGTCAGAGAGCTTGCGTTAACACGTAAGCACGCAGGCATGGAAGGGGGTTTGGCGCGTTTTATGATCTAGAACAACTTCTTCTTCTTCTTCTAATTAGGAGAAGTCAAATTAAACACCATAAGAAGTGAAATTCCCTTGTTGGTTACTCGGGTAATATTTCTTAAACTCGACTTCCTTTGTATTTTTTTATCCTCAAAAAGGCAGATTTTTGTAAATGTATCTGTTTTTGTTACTCTTACTTTCATAAAGTAGTATACAAAGTAACCTTGTGACACTTGATAAATTTTCTAATCAGTTTTAAGAAATACATAACAATTGAAGAGCAGCTGTTATTTTGCAAACAAAAAGCAAATCTGGAGGAAGTCAGCCCCTCTCTTCCAAATTTGTGCGCCGAACATCCAAAGGCCGACCATGATCATTTCTAAATTCCAAGTTAACATTGAATGTACCTTGTATTTACTATATAAATACGCATCAAGGAAGTCAATACGTTCATCATGAAGAAAGAAAGAAAGAAAGAAAGATTAGAGGAGGAGATTAGACGAGCCATCCTATTGGCAGAGCACCCACTGTTGAGAGACCACTGGGAATTGCAGGTGTTTTCCACAGTAAAAAAAAGTAGCCAATTAAATGGGCAAAACTTTAGAAAATTTCCCAGAATGAACCAAAGCAACTTCTTTCATGCCGAGACTTAACATTCTTCAAATTCAAAGGCGTTATTTAATCTTTGTTTTAATCCAGAAATCACCTACTCAGTATAAATATTAACGTGATAGCATCATGTTGTTACATTGTAGAAAATACGTCATTTGAAAATAAATCTTCCCACATTCGGTTATCTGATCTAATTTATTTATTTGATTAACCAATGAAATGCTCCGTAACAATAGAATATGGAAACTAAATGTTTTTGTTCTTGCAGAGACTTAAATGCCCACTAGATGGCAGCGTAATCGCGTGAAAAAGAAAATCAGTTAAGGCAAATTAAACCTCAGCCAAGAAATGTTCTAGTTATAAAGCGTTGAGCGTTGTTATAAAGGTTTTATACATTTATATCAGGCATGTCAGTCAGAAAAAAGGCAGCATTATGTAGGTAAAACTCTCTGTAAGGGTCCTTTTAGGGATGTTTTCATTTCAATCTGTTATCACAGAAAGTAAAAATGAGCAAAGAAAGGAGGTGAGTGTGTGTATACTTTGTATGTGTTTACTGTTGTGGTGTGAATGAATGCAAACATAAAAATGTATATTTTTGCTCCCTCGTTCCTTTCTGTGTGATAAATAGCTAGGCTGACCCAGAAAAATGGTTATCCAGTCTGCTTATTATTTAATTATAGTACCAAATCAAGGAGCCTGTCTGGGTTTCAAATGTCTGGTTTCTATCTTTTCAATATTTATCATGACAATTTCACATGAAGTGAGGTGCCACTCACTATGTGCATTCCCCATCTTTTGTTCAGGAATCAAGCACAATAAGCTGGATAATCAGAGACAGATGCTCACATGATTACTACTAACAGACAACGAGAGAATTTTAAAGCAAATGCCAGACAAAACGTTAAAATTGTATAAAAAATTTTAAATTATTTAACAATTCAACTGAAAATAACTGGAATGCAGTTTAAAGGAACTGTAAATACAGATTTAGGGAGATCCTTAAAAACTGAAGAATGGCATTATGTCTGGAAAACCCTTCAAAACCATCCAGACCAATGAAAAAGAGAATTCTAAACTTTCCTTTTATACACATAACATATTTTAGCCACATTTAACTGCACAGTAAGGTGATAACAGACTTGAATATTTGTCAGCACTGCAAGAAATGTCCTCATATGGTATATGGCCATTAAGTAAAATGAAAACATTTTGGAAAAAGTTTATTTGATCTTTTGCTACCACTGCCGGTGCTGCCTTCTTCATTAGCACTAGGTAGGAAATTTTTTTACCAAAAATTCTAACAACTGGGTATATTACTGCTAAAAGACTAATGGCAATGGAAGGATGAAACTAGAAGAATGTAGCTCAACAAGACTGTGGCTGTATTTTTCAAAATTAATTTAATGGAAGGGACTGCATCACATCTAACTAAACCTTATAAGGAACAACAGGTGTGATGCATATTCATAATTTTGAGACAGAGCTCTGTGGCAATGTAAACTGGTCAATATATTTATTTCTTTGAGGCTACAGTAGGCTGCCTCTGTGTGCATGTTTCTATCAAATTTGCGAAAAACAAAATATATAGTGTAATGCTAGAGCTTCCGGGGCCCCTGCCCTTTTTGGCCCTTTGTTTATCCAGCCGTGAGCCATGCCCATGACGACTTATCAAGTAGTCAGTGTATCATGCAGTGGATGCCGTTCCGTTGATCCAGTCCGTCGCTTGCTCGCGCGCTGCAATAACAGATCTATAGAACACCTACACACAAGACGAGCGATTGCTGTTAGCCTGTAGTGTACATCTATACGCTTTGAAGTCTGTGAAAATACATAAGCGCCTCGCTCTACCGGACGTTTTCTTCTTCTCTCATACCAGACGAAGGGGCGGAAACGACACATTTTGAAGTAGTCAAGCTAGCGGCTGTGCATTTCGACAACAAATAAATCGCGGCGTTATTATTGTATTTTCGTGACACAGCGGCAGTCCAGTTGTTTGAATTTGGCGTGTGTGGAACTTTAAGATAACCAGTTAAAATTGATATAATCGGTGAGTTTTTCCCCCCTTCCTTCCAAACGTGTTGTTTCATTTAATTGTGCACGAGCAAAACGTTGGCGAGCTGTTTAGATTCATGCGCATCTTTAGATCTATGATTTAACCTCACACGCGTTTTAACCACTGGTTGAGTAAGACGTTTCGTTGTATGTATAACCACAAATAATGGTTACATCCGAGAAACATCCCTGAGAATACCACTGTAGTTGATGCCACCAAAGCAATATGGAGACCAGTTAGCTTCAAGCTGTGGGTCCCTCTCCCAGGCTTTGTCGTGCGGTTCATCTTCTCCTTCTTTTACTTATTTATTTATTTTTTATTATTTTTTTGTTGCCAGTTAACGGTAGGAACACGCCCACTGAACACTAAAAATGATTAGGGTTTTTGGCACTGAGTTAATGCTAATTAAGACCAGGTAAATGTCTGGCTTATTTTATTAGAAGCCCTTTGTGTCCACTGTAGCGTTACACGCTGTTGGGTCGGTGCCGTCAGGTGTAACAAACCTCCCGTTGTTGACGTTGGCAGTTAACACGCGCGTTCATAATTAAGTCTGATCTGCTCCAGGGTAATTTTTAAGGAGCAAAAATTAATAACTACTGGTTATTTTATTGTTGACCAAATATGAATTAAAGCGAGACACCACGGATGAATAGGGTAGCAATTTCTGACTATCGGTATAAAACAGCTCCAACAGGTTACTTATACTGAGATATTATTGAACTCTATTACATTTTATGTTAAAGGTTTTTACAGAGGGAAGTTTGTTCTTCGACATTTATTCTCTATAAATCATAAAATAATCAACAGGACATTTAAAAAGAAGCTTTTTTTAGCCTGATTTTGTAAAGTAAAACCTTTTAAATCAGCCTATAAATTACATGAACAATCCTCTGTAAACACTTATACAATGCATAGGATGAAGCTTGAATATTTAGTGTATTTTGTTTTCCACCTAAGTGAAAATTTTGGCACAATATTAGAATTTTGATAAATGAAAGATTTTTCATGTGACTACGCTGCATCACCATCACACTTTTAACTTCACTTGAACTGGATTATTTAAATAAATATGCGCCGATTTGCACAATTGTTCATGAAACAAAATTATATTAAACACAAATGATTATTTGAAAATCTGCTCACTAGTTTGAAAGAAGATATATGAAAATTAAAAACTGTAAAAAGGCATGAAATGCATTTTTCCAGCAGTGCCACATGTTAAAGGTCTAGTGTGTAGGATGGGTGTATAGCAGCTTAGGTTGCAATCATGCAGTCCTCGCTTGCCTGAGACCACAGTGGCAGAGAAATCATGTGAAACCCGGCATTTAAGAGGCAAATCTGAAACTATTTTTTGCATAGCTCCAAAATCAGAAATTTGAATCAGGCATATTTCCATTGATTGCTTGAAGCAAATGAACGAGGCTGCATAGTGTCACCAGAGGGTTGCTACTGCTAATTTTTGCAATACAATGTGTCAATTGGGAAACAAACCTTGTAAATTAAATAATTGTGGTGGTCATCCACAACAGGAAAATGCAGGAAATTCTTTAATTTCTGTGAATTTATGGGATATCATATGTGGAGATGCTGGTCATTCATGGGAATTTGCTTTATTTTGGTCCAGCACAGGTGGTAACACAATTTTAATCTCTCAGATGTGAATAGCAGTTATATTTCCCCCAAAGTTTAAAAAGTCTTCTCTAAAATGAGCAAAAACCACCTCAAGTGGGTAAATATTATTTTTTTTTTTTTTGCACTTTAATGAAACTTGTTTTTTTTTCTCTTTTCCCTGCAATAGAAACCTGGCTAATATTTGGTTTAACCATTCCAGGTTATGTAACTATAATTATATGACAGCGGGACAATTAGCCCAGCATGCTGTATGTTTTTGGATAGGAACTTTTGGAAGTTAATTAAATTTTTTAAAGGATTTTTTAAAGTCTTACTTTTACATTATTTCACACCCTTGAAACACGTTGTGAAATAATAATAAATTATAATTATGACTGGTTAGGGTTGCTGCCAGAACACCCTAAATCAGAGCTGCCTGTGATTAACCTATGAGGGCTTCATCCCTGCTCCAACACACCTTAATCATTAATTTGAGTCAGGTGTGTTGGAGCAGGGACACATTGAAAACCTGCAGAACAGCAGTCCTCGTGGGACCCTTTCCTAAATGTTACACAATGAATCTTTAAGGTTATATAAACTTGGAACAACTTTCCACCCTTTTGAAAAATCCAGTGCGTTTATGTGATAAGATTATTGGTACATGGGTAACTTGAGGCAATGCAGATGAATTAATCTAGTTTTGAATTAGTAATCCATATGTGGGACGGAATAGACATACAGTTTTTAACCCAGTTATCAATGGTTATCCATCTGCAGTCCCTTACACTGTCACCCATGTACCTCTTTGTTGAATCCCACTCTTCAATTGTGTTTTCTCCTCTCTACCACATTGAATTCAACATGCAACAATCTTGGCGTTGACCAGGAACCTGCTGGTCCCCAGGTCTACCTGATGAGTATGAGCCAGTCTACAGAACCCACTAACGATGGTCCCACTGTTACAGAAGGTTTTATACATTATTACTTTCCAACATAAATATTTCTATATCACTTGTCATTGTGCGGTACGGTGTGTCAAGGAGTGATTAATATATGTGGATAATGTGGTACTGTAAATGTTTGTGATCCATCCATGTGAATCTTTTAATGACAGGACGCCTGAACTAAATGAATGTGAACATCTTAAACTCTGCTAGTCAGTCTAAATGCCTGCAGGCAGTAAGAGCTTCAGGTTTTCTGGCGCTAAAGCTGTTGAAAAGTGTGACTTCAAGGACTATAACCTGTCATGGCCTTGTTTGTAACCCGACAGAGACCAAAATGACTACAGTTGAGAAGAAGGATAAGAAGCCAGACGATGTGGCAGAGGAGGAAGAGGAAGAAGAAGAGTACGTGGTGGAAAAAGTCCTGAATCGACGGGTGGTGAAAGGAAGAGTAGAGTATCTTCTCAAGTGGAAAGGCTTCTCTAAGTAAGTATTTTGGACATTATTTTGTACTCTTTATGTCACCTTTTTTGCACATACATTCAGCTAGCAGGATTCAGTCATTAAAATCATGGGCAATATTGACAACTTTAACATGCAATAAATGTATTAATTAAATACTGTTTCTTTCATGTGCCTAAATCTGCAGTGAAGACAACACATGGGAGCCTGAAGACAACCTAGACTGTCCGGATTTGATTGCTGAATTCTTGCAGTCCCAGAAATCGGCGCACGATGGAAAGAGGAAGGCGGCTGGAGAGGCAGAAGGAGATGAAAGTAAATCAAAGAAGAAAAAGGATGATGTAAGTCTTTCACAAGTGTACTAATCTTTAATGTTATAATAATTTAGGGAAGGGTGACAAACATTTTTTCTTTCAGTACAATGCCATCAGTTTTTAGTACTTTTTCATCAATACTTTTTGCACCTTAAAGGAAAATCCCATCAAGGGTAATATAAAATATGAATAAAACTATATCAATGTGTAAATTAAATAAAAAAAAATAGGATTTCAATAAAAAAAATTTTAAGATGATAAAAAATTATTAGACTAAAAGTAATATAAAACTAATAAAAATTCTTAAACTGATAGAACATAATGATCAAGAACCTGCATTAAACCAGTAAAATATTAAAACCCATAATCATCAAGTATATTAGCATTATCCTGACATCTGATTGGCTACCATGTTCATATGACACGGAATACACCACAGCAGGATTTCGTACATAATTTTATTTTCTAAAATTCCCAGAAATGAAAGCAAATTACATGTTTTATATTAGCACAGTTGTATCATGATATTTGAAAAAAAAAAAACTCTATAATCTCTATAGAGATAATTACACACACGCAAAACATTAAGAACATATTCAGAGTTGCAACTCATCACAAACTGCAGATTTACAGCTGAACATCAGCTGACCAATAACCTGCAGTCCTGCACGAGAATGCAACCAACTGGTCGTGAAAAATAAAAAACACAGACCAGCTTAGTTGATTTGGTAATATAAAGACCCATAAGAGGCAGGTGTTGATTGTAGTCATCCTTCATCCAAATGCAACTTGAAAGACAATTTTACTGTAAATATTTATGGGAAAAAAAAAGAGAAATGCTTCTTGTTACCAACTCTCAAATTAGAAATGTGTGGAAATAAAATTTAGTCCATGACTGGTGTTGCACTTCATTTAATCCTCAGACTGAGAAGCTCCGGGGCTTCGCCCGAGGTCTTGATCCAGAAAGAATTATCGGCGCAACAGACTCCACAGGAGAACTCATGTTCCTCATGAAATGGTTTGTATGAATAACATTTAGCTGAAAACTCTCCCATTCGTTCGAGAATGAACGTTTCACTAATTATTTGCGCCAGGTTGATAAAGTTTATTGTCGTTTGCACAGGAAAAACTCTGACGAAGCCGACCTGGTGCCTGCAAAAGAGGCCAATGTGAAGTGTCCGCAGGTGGTCATCTCTTTCTACGAAGAGAGGCTCACTTGGCACTCGTATCCGTCTGAAGACGAGAAAAAGGATGACAAAAACTAACACAGGCTGAGGCAAAGAGTCAGGGGAAGACAGAAACTGTAGTTTTGAGCTTCATTGTACTTTCCAAGAGGGGTCTAGGAGAGGTGGACAGGCAGGCATGCAAAGACCAGCAAGACATCATTGGACTCATTTGTCTTTTGGTTTATTATACTCCTTTGATTCAACTTTTATGTGGATATAATCTAAACATATATATATATATGTATGCTTCAGATTTGCTCAGCAAAAACCAGTTCAAATGAAACAAAATGTTAACGCAGTGTTGATTTTCAGTAACCATTACAGTCACTTCACTTTCAGTGTTACATCCAGTCTGTGTATCATTTGATCCCTCCCCTGTTCTTGTTTACAGTGAGTTACACTGATGGCGTTACTTGGCGTTTGCCATAATTAATCAACAGTATTAAACCATTGTTTGATACTGGAGGGGGTTATGTGGCAGGAATAGAAACACTTCAGGACACTTGAAGGAGAATATTGAAAGTTAGTAAAATTCTTTGTTTTTTTTTTGTCGTCCAACTCTCAAAGAAATCCAGTGACGGTTGTTGGCACATTCACTGAGCTGCAGAAAGAAAGAACCGATCCTTTACAATTCAGTTAATTCTGTTTTAAATAATGTAAGCAGGCACAAAATGGGGCTGCTTACTCTATAACTCACTGTATCCATGGCCACAAGAATGTTTATCACATTTTCTGAAGTAAACATCAGCCAGTCATGTTAAATGTACAAACTGTTTAGTTGCTCCTTATTTTTTTAACTAAGCATAAAAAAATTAAACGCTATCCAAAACAGCTTTTTTTACTCCAAGATTTTCCAATTTTGATTTCTCAAATAACTATGATGTGGGATTATATGGTGATTGCTTATCAGTGAGGTCTTGTTCTCACTTCTTTGGTGTGCCATTTGTTTTAAAAACTCAGTTTATTGGTGCTTTTGGGAGCAAAACTGAGTTCATCTTAGCTGTTTCCCACTTTGGTGTACGCTTAAAAACAAGACTGTGATTAATTTAGTCATTGTTGTGTTTTGTTTTTTCTGTGTCTTGCTAGTTGCTTTTGGAGAATAAACCATTTTTTTGTTACAGTAGTGTCTCAAGTCATTTTAACAGGGTTATTATGGATTAATCTTAAATGTAATTACACAACAGGTTAACTTGAGCAAATTTAACACATCCACTCCTTTTCTTTTTTTAGCTGCTCAACCAAACCTAACCCTTCAATCTGATAACAGGTACTTTGATTATTATAACAGACTTTTCTTTTTTAGGCTCTGTGCAACAACAAAAAAAGCATGTTTCATTTCACACATAAAAATTACAACTACACTAATTTCCTGAGAGACTAGAGGACTGCAGTCAGAAAACTGTTAGTTGTGATAGTTGAAAGCTCAGGCAGTCTTGCTGTTAATGTCTGGCTGTATAAAGCTTTTCATTTTGCAAGTTCCAGCACAGTCTCATAACAGAAATTGTCTACTTAGCAGACCAAATCAAAGGGAAATACATTTTTATTGATAAGTCTTTATCAACAATACTTAATCTGTGGTAGAGCAAATTTACACTACCTTTCTGTAAATCAAGAAATAAAAAATCTTTACACGATAACTGCTTAGTAACGCGTCATGGTAACGTGACATACACTCAGATTTTCTGTCACCTATTTGATGGTCTTTCACTCAAATACTTTAAAGTTTGCTGCACGGTGTGGAAAGTCTGCTTATAAAGAGATTTGAAGCACCTGTTGCATTTAATAGCTTTATTCCTTCCAAGGAAGGCCGAGCCATAATGCAGAATGCCATAAGCAGCCTACAGAAGGAAAGACTGCATTCTTCTGCAGAAAGTCATTTACACACATGAATGAGAAAGATCAGGGTAGTTTTGACCCAACTGAAGGACAGAATGAGGAAAAACAACCCCGACGTAAGACGTTTATCTTCAACAGCATAGCCACTTCACAGACATTCCCAGCAACAGTGCACACTATCTCACTCAAGGACAAAGCACAGAGTAAATTGTACTCTTATTACAATGGTGACAATAAAAGGTTATTTCAACTTGATTTAGCTCTGGAATATTCTCAGGAAAACAAACAATAAAAGAATGGCATATTTTATGTATTAGTAACCTTACACAAAATGAAAACCACAGAGATTATGTGCTCATCTTTAGTTACCATGGTGATCTGGCCATTTTTTTTATAACAGAACCACCTTTATGATACTGAAAACTTTTAATATGCTTCACCTTGCTAAGGTATTAATCTTTCTTTGCAACACAGCATTCTATTTTTTTGTTATATTCTGACTGACTCATAAAGCATGGACAACCAACACAAGAGTCACAGGTGAAAATAAAAACACTTTATTAATCAATAAAAACAATTCTTGATTGCCAGCAAATACCTCAAAACAGGGAACTACATCCAAACTCAAAGCAGAGGGTGAGATTGTTATGGAGACATTTAACAAACTACATAAATCATAAACACAAACGTAAAAATATTTACATAACAAGACAGACAAAAAAGTGCACTAAGTAGTAGCAGTGCTTAATAACTGGTGTCGCACTGGGTTACACTGAAGTGAATGTTAACCAGAGTTTCATGCCTGAATATCATATTTAATGAGGACATTTCTCCTTTCAAAACAGTCTTTTTTTGACATTGTCTTAATGTTGCGTGTTCTGTTTAGCCTCTTGTAATTATTCTAGCCTAACTGCTATCTCAGCTGCAACAACAGACCTATTTTTAATTTATTTATCTTTTAAATAGGGTGATACACGCACAGACATACTTCATTCAAATCGACGGATAATAGCACTTCTACTTTGAGAACGCTCCTCCTCGGTTCTCAAAATCCTTGATAGTGAAGATAATGAGATTTTACATAAAGGCAATTAAATTACAGTGGCCATGACACACACTGCCATTTCACACATTCGCAAACTTTTAACTCATAACAAAGTGGTTCACTTTGTCAACACAAACACTTAAAAAGAAAAAGTATGACTTTTCAACAACTCAGCTTTACAGCAGTTTAAAAATTACTTCAAGTGGCTTTGCGCCCAGTAAAGTTGGCAAGGTTACTTCAAAAATGGATGCCGCTGCCGTCACCACAGCATCAACTGAACCGGTTTTGTGTAAATCCTCAAAGTGGGGCATCCAAGAGGAAAAATAAAAACGTAATAACCTATAAACGGGATGTGTGATAGCTGGGCTTAGTTTAAATAATACAGTACTCTCCGGAGCTTCTGGCACATCACAGTATGTTTAATTCCTCTTGTAATCACAGGCTCCGTGCAAAGTTTTTATATCAACAAAGAAAGGCGAAGACTTTTACATAAAGTTGATGTGACTAGACCTATAACCTTGCTTATACTACAGATTATGAACAGTTAATAAGAGCCTTCCTAAACACAGCCCCTGTATTTAAACCTGCAGCGAAGGAATAGCGACAGACACGGCAAAATGCAAACAGCCAAGCCTTTTAAAGACAAATTACAGAGCTATGTATAATTTATAAGGAAGTTGATACATTTTGCAATGCAGTGTGCCTCCTCCCAATAAAATAATCCTGCTGCCTTTCCTGCAGGACTTCATCTCCATGCCTCTTTTAGCAGTGGCCAGCCCACGTCCACTCAGCCTCCTCACATCCCAACGTCCAACTTATCCATTTGGGCCTTCCAAACTAAGTGGCCACCAACAAACTGACTCAAAAACTTGACAAACTTACAGAATAAGATTGCAGTGTTTGAGCGTGGATGTATACAGATCACGTAATGTGCACCATACAACCTTTGGTTAGTATAGGTGTTAATGGCATCCTAAAACGACGGACTTCCTTTAGCCTTTGGTATCTAAACTCTCACAACCATAGATGCTATTCTTTGCCTGAAGATTTTTTAAACTTAAAAGCCTCAGCGACCAATAAGGATAATAAAATAAAAATCACTTAAGTCTCCAGGTTGGGGTGTGAGTTGATAGTCCTTTAAAACCTTCGGTGCATAGGTATTCCAGCCATCCTTGTCGCCAACATTTGTTTACTGTACCTTCTTGATAGTAGTCCCTTCTTTTACCCTACAAATCTCCATCCTCAGTGGTTTGGTGCAAAAGGATCAAGAGCGGCTAATTTTTTTTTCTTCCTAATAGCTCATTATTTCTCCTTTAAAATCCCCTTCTTCTCATCTAAATAATGAAACATTGGTACTCAAAGGAAGAGCTACTTCTGCTTCAAAGTTGTTTCAAGGGAAAAAAAGTAGAATGAAAAGGGAGAAAACTAATGCAGAAGAAGTAGTCAGCGCCAGTTTTCTACTCACCAGAATCTTCTTAAAGGAAAAAAGGACATCTCTTTTGCATCTGCAAAAATCTTTCTTATAGATTTAGCAAAGTGATAGAATAAACTGCAGTATGTCCACCCTCACTTCTTTTTGTCTTTTTGTTTTTTCTCGGGCTTACGGTTCTGCTCAGCTGTGGTCATGCTGCGGGGCATGATCAGCACGCTGCCGTCAGCGCTGTACTGCAGCGAGTACTCATTGGGAGGATAGGGCCGGCCCTCTTCGTCCCGTAGCTGAGTGAACACCTCCTGGTACAGACTTTGCATCTTCTGCTTCATCTGCCGGATGGAGCGAATGAACTCCATCTTCTCCTTCAGCAGACGGGCTTTGTCGCGCCTCAGGTCTTGGACGCCCTGCTCCAGATTTATGATGGCGTCCAGCTTGCGCTTGCGGCAGTTCTGGGCTGCCATCTTGTTTTTGCCACGCCTGCGGATATCACGGATAAGGGCTAGCTGGCCTTCGCTCAGGTGGTGCTTGGCTAGGAGCTCGTTGAATTCCTCAACTGGCAGGTTGATGATCTTTTCGTTGGAGAAGGGGATTTTCATGGCCCTGGCTCGACGCTCGTCACGACTTGCGTGCTTGTCAAGCAAGTCCTGAGCAGGCTGGAGCTTTGAGTTGTGTTTGTCACGGATGTTCTTCTTCCCTGCTGAAATGGGGAGCTCTGAGTGCTCAGAGAAGGCAGAGGAGAGTGGCAGGTTGTAAGTATGATTGTGGCTGATGCTGTCAAGTTGAGGGAGGTTATGGAATTGAGAGGGGTCCTGATAGCTCATACGGCAGAGCTTACTATACTCAGGCTGATAACCCCCAACAGCACCCTCTTCTGTCTCCACAGTGGCCACCTCAGAGTCAGTGCTGTAGCCCACAGCTCCTTCTTCTGAGAAGGTGGCAGAAGTTGAGGAGGAAGAAGCTGCCGATGAGCAGGATGTCTCAGAGCTGCTTGGAGAAGCTGGACTGTGGCTGGAGTCTAGTGATAGACCAGAATCTGAGTCAAGCTCATCCTCCAACTGGGAAGCTTGGGCTTGGCTAAAGCCCTCCTCCATGGCGAGATCTAGCAGGCTGATTTCATCGAGCATGGACTCTTCTAGAAGTGTGGCGAATGGATCTGGCAGGGCAGGTGTGTTTGTGACATTGTTACTGGAACTGTTTATGTGTGGTGGGAGAAAGATCCCTGTCAAGTTAGTGGCTCCAAACGTGGAGTTGATGTTGGTGGAGTTGCTGGAGGAAAGTGTGACCATGCTGGTTCTTGGGGTGATTCTTACAGAGTCCAGCTGGGAGTTGAAAATCTGGGGAAAGTCTTGGCTGCAGCTGGGAAGGGAGGCCTGGTGAAGGCTGACATCCTGGTTTATTGGAGTTGAGGGTGTGGAAATTTCAAAGTTTCCCACTGTGTTTGACTCAACTGTCCCATTTGTGGCACGTGCACTGTTGGCGTTTGTAGGGAGTGAAGTGTTGTTTACTTCCATTGCCTGTGAACAGAGTCCATTAGAAAATTACATAATTATTATCTTTGTTTTTTGCTGTTGTTCTAAGGCTGATTTGTGAGGCCTCTATAAATTCCCACACCTAATGGACAAGCAAATACATTTTACCTGTAGCTCCATGATGGCCATAATATCTTGCCACTGCTGCTCCAGGTCTAACTGAGGCTCTGTTGCAGGCAGCTGTGGTGCCAGAGGAAGACCCTGAGATGTGGAAGGAACTTCTTCATTGGCAATTTGTATTTCTGGGGTAACAATAGGGGCTGGAAACTAAATAAAAACATAAAAAATGTTACATAAAACCCTTCTGCAGCAGGCACATTGAACATTAAACAATTGCACATTTTTAATTCTTACCTCAGCGTCTTCTCCAAAAGGGAATGTGGCCTCCAACAGCCTCAAGCACTCCTGTAGTGACAGTGAAGTCTGTGAGCCAAGAGTTTGCAACTGGTAAAGAAAAGAAACACAATAAATAAGGGTGGTTTTAAACCTTAAATTAAAATAAATAAAAATCATCCCTTTTGCAGAGATAAGGCACCGCTATTAGGTATTAATTTACCCATTATTCAGGGATGTTGGGGACCATTAGGATGGCTAGATCACGTCTATGGATTGATCTATTTGCAAAATGGAGTTGTAGGGTCAAGTGAAGGAATTGAAATTATGCCTAAACTGTGTCTGCATCCATCATCATTCATTTTCACAATAATCTTGTGCAAACTCATTATAAGCGTTGCTTAAAATATACAAAATGAAGTGTTTTCTAGCACTCTATTTCAGTTCATTTACATTTTATAAATGAACTATTACAAAACAGAGTGCTGTGGTGCACAAGCTCAGCATCTCTGCTTTGACATTTTCCAAACTCTGCTTCTTCAGTAATAAAATAAAAGAGCAAATCACAAAATGAAGTGCATAAATACAGGATAGATGTTGCAAATGCAGATCAAGATATCGCTCTTTGAACAGTACATGACCAGGGGCCTATTCATCTTGTTTCATATCACAAATTACCCACATCAGACTGCTTGGAAGAAGACTGCAATCCTCCCATTTTAATGAATCTCTAGTCCGTTGTTTACTGGCCACCAGGGTCTGGATGTCTGATTTTACACTAGCTCAAATCAAATCCTTTCAAATAATACTGTAGTCCAGTTCAACTGAGCAGATTATGGATGGAAATCATTCACCCCTGACTGTCATATTGCTGTGTCTATCTCCCCTTTGTTTAGTTTGTATCTAGGTTAAAAACTACTTCTTGTTGGTGTCTTAAAAAAAGACACGTGACTTACAGACTTACAAATACAGAGGAACAGCACTACTCTAGCTCTGTAAGATTCAATGCAAATAAAAAGATTCTGTAAAAATAAGCTTTTCTTGCATAGCATTTGATAAAGAGATGATCCTTCTTTCTCTTCACCTGGCGGTTTAATTGCTGTGGTTGATCAGTCTATATGTCACAGACCAGCCTGATCAACTAGACAATTCTTATTATTTTGAAGCCCTGAAAATGTTATACAGCAGTCTGATTTGTAACAATGAGCTCATGCTCACGTGCAACTACACATGCTGGACTGAATTCAACCACTGCTGTGACTCAACACCAAGATGACATTGTCATAAAAAGAGAGTAATTTTAAAGATGAGCACAAATTTTCCTCTCACAATGTTTCAGGCACCTGGTGAAAAGAAACTAGAAATGTGTCTACATTCATAAAAACTGAAACTCAGCGGACAAAAAAGTGTCTTATCGACCGTGTGCAGCTTACAAGTTTTAATTTCTTTTTGAAGAGATATAAAGCAGTTAAATGTACCTCCTCTTTATAGAGAAAAGAATGGCACCTATGGACCATTTAGTCTTAACAAACCTGCTCTGGAATGCTTTCTCCAGTTTCCCCATCCACTGGCTGAGCCCCTTGTAAGTTTATGCCATTTCTCCAGCTCTCTTGTTCCTCGTTCCCATCTTTGTTCTCCTGTGGGTTGGGCTTCTCCCCCTCACTTTCCTTCTGACGGTTGCTGTAGTTGAACACTTCTCTTCCAGCACCAAGGTCAATGTCCTGTCGCCATAGGATGTCAATCAAGTCAATGTCCTGGAAAAAACATACAGCAACCACTGAAAAATGGCCCCATAAATAAATGAGTTAGTTTAAAATCCAAGTACTGGATATACAGTCTTTGTTTTGAAAACTAATTGATACTGTATAAAAGGTACTCAACATATTCAGGTTGTATATGACTAACAATATTTACTTTTTTATAATGAGTGAAGTCTAAACTACCACTTTAGGCTATGCAAGCAGTCTTCTTTCATTGCAATGAATCTTTGAAGGGCAGATCATGTAACACAAATCAGATGATGCAACCATGGCATAAACTCTTTGACATGGTGGTTATCATGTGATCAGGAAAAAACTAAAAGTCTATAGCTTTATGTGATCCAAAGTCCACTGTGTCAATTTAGCCATTATGTGGGTCTTAAATACATTAGACAATAAACTACAGACAAGTAAATAAAAAATAAAAAACACACCATTATTACATTTTCCTTGTACAATGACTAAATAAAGGGATGCAAGTTTCCTTTGAATCTTAAAGTTAGACTGTTGATAGACATTTCATGTAACCAGCTGTTATGAATGTGGCTCAACTTATTTGACTAAAAATATCTGACACAATGAGGGTACACAGTAAAAAAAATATTTGGGTGTAATGTAATCTCAACTGCATTTCTTTCTCTTGCCCCACCTTAACTTTTTAAGAAGCTTAAATAATGGTAAATAAAAATATTGTTAATACAGTTTGTTAAATGACATTTTAGACTAACAAATAAATTTTAAATATCTTGTTGCTGTCCTTAGTTGACCCCTAAATAAAAAAAAAATCACAATATTTACTTTCTTTGATGAACCTAACCTAAGATTCTTCATGCTGGGTCTATTCAGACGGACATCCACAGTCCTATATTTTAATTTATAATACATAGAATAGAATAGAAATACTTTATTAATCCCTTTGGAGAGTCCTCAGGGAAATTTGGGTGTCAACTGTGACAACAAGCATCTGCCAAGATGCTTATTATGCTGTAGATGCTTTCCTAGTTTTTGCAGAGAAAATCCAGAAACATGCTGTAGTACCTCTTTGGTGAGGTCGTCATTGCCATCCCTGGTGTTCTGCTCCTGGTTGCCCTCTGAGGCCACAGCTCCCAGGCTGCTGTCCGCTGCATTCAAGCTGTACGTGGATTCAGGTGCTCCACCTCCTCCCCTCATGGCCGGGGTAGCGTCAATGTTGTTAACGTCCTCTAGGCCGGCCCCATTGTCCAGGGTTATGCCGGGGCTGGACTGGCTGCTGGCAGATACCACAGTCTCAGAGTCACGATGCACTAGCCAGGTGTTAAGCTCGGTACTGGGCACGAACAGGCGATCCAGCTGGCGCACCTGGTTTAGTAGTCGTCGAGTAGTGAAAAAATGGTCGAGGTCCACACTCTTTGGATGGATTCCATAGCCGTCCAGCGTGTTACGTAGATTGTGAAACTGTGTCTGGGTGTAGGCTGAGCTAGGCCCCAGGATGATCTCTCTCAGTGGGGGCAACTGATTAGTTAAATAGGTGTCAACGTCCACCCGCACCCCAATGAGACTCAGAAGGATGGTGAACTGAATCAGGCCCTCTGTGAAGTACTTTTTCAGGTAAAGCATTTCTTTACAAAGGAACAAAAAGTAAAAGTAAAAGATAAAAACAAAAATGGGGCCAATTTCCTTTGATCAACAATTCTGAGCTACCACTAAAAGACATAAAAAGATACATAAACATAAAAGTGGTTAAAGAGGGGAAAGGGTTTTAAACAGGATAAGGTATGTTTAAAATGTGTGTAAGATCCAAGCTGAGGTGTCCACTTCTTAGAGTCCAGTCTGTAGGGTTTGTTCTTCATAAGGTTCTCATCTTTCCATTCCTGACAAAATTAAAAGATTAAAAAGACTCAGTTTCACTATTGCAAACTGCATCAGTTTACACACTTCAGAAACAATGCTTTCAGCCTATGACACCCAAGTCTTACCTACCTATATTTATATTAAACATAGTATAAAGCAAAAAACGGACTTGCTAACCCCCTGCAACCACTTCATCCTCCCAAGATTGAAGAAGTGATGTCGGTTCACACCGCGTAGTGCCTTTTCATTCTTGGATTTTCAGCAAGGCAGAGATGATGAACACAAAGCTTTGGACATCACCCCACCCTTGAGAGGACAACTACTTCTGGTGGGTGCTGCTGAAGGTGAATGAGAGTCGAGAAAACTCGCTGGACTGGCTCGCACACGCACCAACGACAACGTTGGGTGGCAGGCAGGGTCCCTCCCTCCTCCAGCACAGCTGCACCTATCTTTGTCCTTAAAACGATAGCTGTAACCAACTACTAAAAATATACATGTACAATCATCTAATCACACAATATAAATTAACTATTACAGGACGCGTCGCAACATAAACAGGTTAAATAGCAGCTCTATTTACAACCAAAAAATGCCAGGTGCCTCCGTTAGTATTTACTTCTTTACTTCCGCTGTAGCTAGCATCAAACAATCTCCCTAGCAACAAGTGGTGAAAAGATGAGTGATAGATTGTATAGCCATTCACAGACCCCAGTAGTAACGACGACACATGACTCCAGCAACTCCCAACCAATAGGAATAGAGAATAGGCGGTGTTTAAAGAAAATGCTAAACTGGAAGTCAAGCCCTAAACTGCGTTAGCTTTTAGAGCTAGTTTGCTGCTAACTACCTTGCCCGTTTTTGCTACTTTTTAAAGTAACTTATACCTTAAACAAGATGCACAACTGTATCCAGCCATTCACCCAAAAATAATATTTGTATCGTCTCATTTGACGTTAGCTCATGTCAACAAAAACTGCAATCCACTTCTCGGCGCAGATATTAGTTAATTGAAACCTTTTAATTTAATACTTACGCATGAAGATTTTTCAAACGTGTCTTCATGCCCACAACTCCGCTATCATCTAAGACCTGCAGTTTAGTCCGGGTTCATTAAAAGTTCCAAAGTGCTGTTTGATATAGCAATCTGCAGCCTACTCTCACTGAATGGCCCACCATGACTTGCAAAATTGCTAGCTGGCCCGGCTAGCCTAGCAGCATTTGCTTAACACCAAAACACGCGCACATACAGAGCATGCGTAGAACATTCTAGTGGTAAGCTTTCATCAGCCGACGGAAAATCCCCCACTGTTTACAGATTATTTAATTTGTTAAAATATAACCAGGCAAAAACACTGTCTGGTTATTAAATTTGTTATTAAAATATCAGAAATATCAAATGCTTTAAATATGTATTAATCGTAGAAAGTTTAAAATAATTTAACCACGGCCAGTATTTTCTATACCATAAAAATAAAAGATTATAAAAATACAAGATTCATGATCTCTTCTAAATTGTTAAATTTTCTGAATGAAAACTGTATTGTCTCTCAGCTTATAAAAAAAAAACTCAATACACAAATAATTAGTAACATGGCAAAACATTCTCATTTTATACTTGTTTTGAATAAATCTTCAAATAACGACAACAAAACTGCAACAAAAGTTTAAATTAAATACCAATTTTATTTTTCTTATTCCATCATGACATATTTTGAAGAACATCTGTGGAGTTCACTAAATATTAACCCCCATCAGGTTGACAGGTCTGTTGTGGTATCTCTTTGAAATGTCAGCTTCAATCTGCAAAAACAGATAACAATTAACTGTAATTAAAAATAGCAAAAGCACTCTTTATTGCTGAAAAGCTTCAATCACTTGATGATGCACTTCCTTTGAACTATACAGTATGTCACTTTCTTTTTTTATCTTGTCATTTATTTGAACACAGATCGGGTGATAAGGGTTTACATTTTCAGTTTTTGAAGCTTTCTGTTGCCCCCTCGTTTGGGAAGTACCAAACCATGAATATAAATAAATGGAAAAGTAATCCAATACCAGTTTCTGGAGTTCCCGGGTGCGTCCTGCCAGCAGGTCAACACGAGGCTCCAGTCTGGACTGCTCCTGTAAAGCTTCCTGCCTCTTCTCAGCCATCGTGGCAGCTTTTTGGACCAGAATGTCCGCCTGCTTCAGCTTCTGTCTCAGCACCTCTGACACTCGCTCAACATACCTAAACACACACAGATTTAATATAAAGAGTGATTAGGAATTATATAAGATCTAAGAGGTAAAAGGTCTTTTCTTTAACTGTCTAATCAGATGCTGCAGTTAGACCAGATTCTCTGCAACACAAATGTGTATGTAAACAAGATTATTTATGATGAATTTAATTGACAGTCAATTTGATATTTAAAATAAGGAACTGCTCAAAGAGAGTGCACTTTATATTATATCCTAAAAACTTCAATGTAGGGTAAAGCAATAAGAACAGTTTACTAATATTGAAAAATAATTTGCCTTCAGTTAAACAGTTCTTTGTAAAATGTTTAGTGTGCTTCTGGTTTCTTGACATTTTCTTTCATATGCTGCAGATTTCAAGGTGGTCAGCATACCGTGGTGAGGCCTGGATCATGAAAAGATGCTGCATCCTCAGGGAGGTGAGTCGGCCCAGAAGGTCCTGCACCTCAGTGAGCATCTCTCGGATATGTTCACAAGTTTGGTTCTGGATCACAGAGGGGGCCAGCTGGAACTGGCTCATGGCCACCACATCAGCCTCCTCTCCCATCTCAGTGAGGCGCTGAGTTAAGAACACCTCCAGCTGCACGCGCACACACACACACACACACAAGAAAAAAATATTCATGATTGATTCAAACAGTCATTTAAATAATATTAAATAAGCTGAATGCCAAAGAAAACATTTTTAATTGCTCACACACTGCATAGTCAGTCCTACATACCGGTTATGTATAACAGTCCTATATTGCTGAAACCTGGTGATCCAAACTGTTTAATTGCCTTTCAGTTGAACTGAGAGCCAGATGTTGGAAAGTCTTTTTAACCTCAGCCACAATAAAACCAAGCTCATAATTTATAAACAGGAAAATGCAAAAACCCTTGCAGTCATCTTAAGACTTGGTGTCAGCAGCAACTTCTTCCATCTTAGATTGGCTGCGTGTTATGGATATGGATGCTTTTCTTTACTTTCCCCCTTAATTATTGCAGTTCTCTACATATGATTCAGTCAGCCTTATCTCACCTGCAGCTGGTTTAAAATCCTTCCAAGGGTCCAGATCTTTCAACCTATTGATTATATCAACTGAGATGCAAAATGGCTGAAAGGAGCAAACCATTCTGTTTGGTACCAGAAAATCTAAAATTAAGCTGTAAGACACAGCTCTCAGACCCTGGTGAGAATGTGCTTCCAGCTGATTTCACTGTATCCAGTGACTGACCCTCTTTCAAGTTTCACGAGGTGGGTGTTGTACTTTTCTTATTTGTGGTATTTAACAATTCTCTTTTTAAAGTCAGAGGAAAATATTCTATGATTTTGGTTGTTTTATGCATTTGTTTGATTGTTTTGTAAAGCACTTGGTGATTCACTTGTGTTTGAAAGGTGCTATATAAATAAAGTTGATTTGAAAAAGTAAAAATCAGTCATAAAAACCACATCTATCCAAGTGGTGCACCTGGATGTCAGTGCATCCTGATTTTGGAGGTTGTCTTCTATTAGCTGTGAACTTTTCTAACACCCTTGCCATCACTTGAGAAGTCCATCTGTTCATTCCTATGTCGACTTTCCTCTCGCAGCCTTGTAACTGTCTGGAGTTTGATAAAATATTCATAACATTTGCAAGTGAATCACATCAACTTCAGGCTGCTTGTAGCTTTTATATTGACCCAATCTGGCGACTATTACCTTCATTGTAAAAGTTATTTTGTTTGTTCAGTTTATGTGGTTGTGAATGAAAATAATTATGTGGATTTAGTTTGTAAAATATTTATTAAGTGTGTTTTTTTCGTAGAACTGCAACAGTGTTTGTCATTCCCAATCTCAGACAGCTTTATATATTATATATAGAAATACTGAATGTATTTATCATTGAACACTGGATGATTGTAGTCTTTACCTCCATTAGCTCATCAATGAACTGGCTGCGTGAGTGTGAGTTTTCCAGTATACTTAGAGCATCCTCACCCTTTGCCACACCCTCAGGACCTACAAGATGAGACAGTTGTCGTCAGTATATAGAAATGTCAAAAGCTGAGTGTGTGTAACATTTGCCTGGATGTGTCATTCTTTCAAAATGACTCACAGTTTGTGCCTGCGTCCACAATTTCAATTTCAATGGGAGCTGTCTCGCTGTCACCCCAGTCGATGCTGCCTGCACTGGTGTCCTGATGTAGAAGACGAAAAAAGAAATGGGTTAATTCCATCTTTGACAGATACCGACAGGCCCTCACACCCGTTCATTAACACCACCCATCATGATCTAAATTAATTTATTTGAATTCATTAAAGTGGATAAAGCCAAATACTGCAAATAACACAAAAAATAATCTTATGAAATTTGTTTACATATAAATAAACTGTCAGTGAAAATGTCTTTTTGTAACTGTAGAGTTTGCATGCCAAAATGTTTAAATTAAAATTACTTTGAGCTTCCTGTTTGCAGTTTCTTCACCACTTGAAGCCCAATATTCTGTCTGTGTAGTGGATACAGTTATCTAGGTTTTACAGCTGATTGAGCATAATGATTGTAATTTTTATTTTTTTAATGTCACTGAGCGCATCTTCAGTCCTAACATGTGACCCTTTTAAACAACAGAAGTACCGGGGGCAGTACAAATACCACTCGTTGTAAAACTGATATCATGACATATAAATTTTCAGTAATTGAAGCTGATTGTTTGCACTGAAGTTCCATTTGTATGCAAAAACCCAGCATAGTAACGTTCTTCATGTGCACAGACTTAGTGAACAAACATAAAACATGTCTCATTCATTTCTGCTTTATTTAACTAAATGCTAAACAGAAAGTAATTGGAGCAAAAAGAGGTTCAATTCTGTAGAGAATAGTAATTAGCAGGTTTTAGGGTTAATTTACTGAAAGGGATAGACAACAATAGATTTTGATAACACTAATTATTATAGATGAAATAGTAAATTGTAATAATGAGCGTTTTATATCATTTTTAATCATGACCCCTCAGATTTATCAGGCTACTGGTCAAGAATCCCACTTATTAGGAACTCAAGCATTCACATTTTGGTGCTCACAAAAACATTGAATAAATTTTATTCTAATTGCAAATTCCATTCACTGTTACAATCGATGTACTGTATGAACCATTCCCAAGTTTATTTTGATATAATTTTCCTTTAGTACACAATCATTTAGCAACCCAAAGAAAATTTTGAGGGTCCTGATCTCCAGGTTGATAAACATGGCAGAAACATGCTACAACATGTAGATGTAAGCAGTTCAGTTCAGTTCAGTTG
Organism: Melanotaenia boesemani; assembly: GCF_017639745.1. Taxonomy (NCBI): domain Eukaryota; kingdom Metazoa; phylum Chordata; class Actinopteri; order Atheriniformes; family Melanotaeniidae; genus Melanotaenia; species Melanotaenia boesemani. The sequence goes on from NC_055702.1 coordinate 5,482,697, forward strand.
TATAACACCAATTCAAAACAAAGTAATCTCAATGTACTCTGGCTGAAAAGTGTCAAACATTTAAGCAGAGCTGATGTAAATTCATGCCTTTAAAACCAGGTCCTGCAAAGTTGCTTCTAACATTTAAAATCATTTGCACTGCACTGACACAATCTATATAACTAAAAAATAAATAGAAGTGGTGCATCATGGTCTGTATTTTAGTCCTGCACATAAATCTAATGTATACTACTCATTTTGCCAAGTTTGCCTAAACACATTTCCTTAAAAGAACTTCTAACTAAACTTCTTTAAAGAAGATGGATTTTCTCACCTCTTTCCCCTGTCCAACTTTTTGCCATCAGATTTAACCATTTTAACCAACTTTATAGCCAAACACGCCAGCGTTGCACCTCCCAAGAAGTCATCCATCTTCCCAAAGTGTGCAAAGCCGTGTCCTACATCACATTCTCTACTAGATTAAGGGATGAAATGCAGTATGGTTGGCCAAACTAAGTATGTTATTTTTGTAGTAATTGATCTTCAATTCTTTGAATATAAACATGGTCAAATAATATAGCATCATTGATCACAAACCAAAAATACAGGCATGTTCAGGTGTAGTCCACTGTCCATGTTGGATGAAGTTCCTGTTTATTTTCAATTATCTCTTAAGGTGTGCGCTGACGACAGTTCACATTTACTATTAAAATAAAAGATGCAAATAACAAAAACGTGATAGCGGTAAAGACTGTGTCATTCTCCCACACCCAAGCTAATTAGAATGCTCCCCATCACCTTTGGCTGCAATTTAATACACCTGGTGCGCCTCTTTACTGCCACCCAGTGTGATAATACGAACCAGAAAATGCAAGTGACAAAAATAAAACAGCTAATGGCTCCTACATCAGATGTTTTACCTCAGATGTTGGCTCCAGACTGATACCCCAGTCTATTCCATCCTCAACTGTGATGCCTGCATTCTCACCAGCGGAGTCTGTTCCTTTGCCAAAGTCACCCCAGTCAATCTAAAGATTTTAAAGGACAATAAAGAAACACAAATTATTTAATCTTTTGTGAATTAGCAAAGAGGTGAATATTCATTATTATGTAGTATAATATTTCACTATATAAACATGATCAGTCCTGACTACAGAGACAATAATACCAACCGTGTCCTCTGTGACTTGCTCGGGAGGTGCTTCCTCCACGATTGGCCTCTCAACAACAGATGGGACTTTCCCCGTTTTCCACTCATAAAATGTTGCGTTTCCTTTCTTCTGGGCAAATGTCAACATGGGCAGAACTGGTTCAGACCTACAAATAACAACGTCTGAGCTGAAAATGGCTGACAATTCTGCATGGCTTATGAGTAGCTATAAAAACAGGCACAGTTACGAAATTTCAATGAGTTTTAGTCTTAGGGAAAAAGAATGAGTCATCAACCAATGAAAAGATCTGTGGTTTAAAACCAGGCATGTGATGGCAAGGCAGGTTTATTTGTATTCACAAGACAACTCAAAGTGCTTCACATAAAACATTAAAAACAAGGTGGAAAAAATTGTGTCTTTTGGCATGAAACTGAACTCCATGCAGCTCTTGATGTGCTATTTGGTTTTGGGGAGTGCATATAACAGATAAATGTGCTTAATATAAAGAGCTAACCTAACAGTGCAGCATGTAAGTGGCTAGTAATGGATAGGGTATTGAGTGGCAGGGAAGATTTTTACTATATTAAGACATAATTTAAAAAAAATCTGGTCCTCACCCATTCATAAAGAAATATTACATTGGTGAGGATCGGATTTAATTTTCTTATTATTATGCTCTGATATGTGCAACCATAGAATTGAATATTATTTTCCATGAGACTAAAGACTAAATAGACTGTGTCTTGTTGATGTACTCACCAATTACATACAAAGTTTGTGAAAGCAGCATAAAGCTGAATTTGCTCCTCTAACTTTGCTGCATCCCTCCCAACGTCCTCAAGGACTGCTGGTAAGTCTTTCACCAGAGCTTGAAGCTCTCGTGGCACATTTTCACCCTGTCATAGAAAAAATAATTAAATAACAGGACATAATTTTGTCATTAAAAAAAAAGAAAAAAAAAAGGGGGGGGGGGGGGGGGGCATAATTCTTTAAACCACAGGAACAATTTGTGACTAATTAACCCTATATGTGTGTGTTATTGCACTCACATTGATGCCGTACTGTTTGCAGGCAGTATAATAGCGTTCCCTTAGTCCTGCTGCTGAGCTCTGGCACTCCACCTCCCGCCTGCTCAGTTCCTGCTGCAGCTGCTGAGCTTTGGCGAGCTGTTTCCTCAGAGCTGGTCCTTCATAGCTGACATTACGACTCAGCAAGCTGGCCACCTCCACTGGGACACACAAACACAGTTTTGTTATTAAAGAATTCTGCATGTGCAATACTTTTCTTCAACTGGATAATGTTCTGTGTATCCTCAGCTAATCATGCAGAAAAAACAAAATAGCAGCACAAATTCTGCATTTGTCCTCATTATAAAAAACCCTGACTTTCACAACAATGACAACAGCTGATATTACTGATAAGTGTAACCTTGCTCGTGGCTGTTGTCCGACCAGGATGAATACACAGAGATTTGGGCTCTCCCTTGTTCATGTTTTACACTTACCCAAATAAACATTATCTGCTTCATAAAGGGACACAATCTCTTGCCAGTCCTGTGACAACAAAAAAGAAATTACTAAAAAAAAAAAAAAAACTCCTTGCAACCTTATCCTTTGAACAAACAGAAATTAGCAGAAGAGAAAATAGCAGCTTCTTTGTATCCACTAACCTTCATCCTTTGAGATGAGTATCTGCCAAAGATGTTCTTTGATGAAGCTTCGGTTCCCTTCAGTATCTCCACTATCCTCAAGCAGTGAAAGTAGTGAATGTCTGACAGCAAAAACACAAACCACATAGGGATGCTAAATTTTAGGCACCCATGCAGAAAGACAATTTCTATAATAAATATTAAAGTGCAAGAATAATCTTCTAAATCCACTAATCATCCACATAAATAATGGATCCACTGCAAGGAGAACAGTATTTCTAAGCAGTTGTCCCACTAATTAAAAATAGTAATTGGAAATAACATACGTTCTGACTTCTTTACTTTAACATAAGATAACACAACATACATCATTCATAATCTAAATACAATCCTGCTTTCAGAAAGCTGGGATATTGAGTCAAATGTTAAAACAGAATACCCTGATTTGCGGAATCAAAAAGGCTAACACTTTTTGAACACTGAGAACTTTCTCTGTTCTGTTTGTTAAAAGAAATGTTCTGGGTTTTATGTCAGTAACATTAAAATAAAGTTAGGGAAATGGGCAACAAAACGATAAGTTGTACAGTGGTGGAGTAAAATAAGCTGTGAAGGAAAATAACAACTAGTTAAATCAACTGTAACCGGGCAGTAAGTGTCTGATTTGCAAAAAATCCTGCTTGGCCATATAAAAAAAAACAGCTGCTTGAGTTTTGACACTTGGAGGGAAATGGGCTGGTGCTATGAAGGACCTACAGGAGCCGGAGAGAAGCTGCTTGATCTCCTCGTTTTCTGGCATGTCCTGGATGGCAGCATTGATCTTCTCTCTGATTACCTTCACTGCACTCTGCCATTTCACATTACAGTGACGTCGGTCCAGAAGCCAGTCTGCAGTCACACAGAAACATTAGATATCATTGCATCTGGCAACATCTGAGCCAGCTGTTGCAGACAGCATGAGACTTAGACAGGATAATAACAAGCGGTTGAGAATTACCATGTGCTGGAAAATACATATTAGTGTTTCACAATTAAGCATTTTAACGTTTGCATTTTGTCTTACCTAAAAGTTTGCTTGTCTGAATATCGATGGGAAGATTCTGAATATTCTGCTAAAGGAAGACAAGTCAAATCATACGCAATTTTCACTTTTACCCTGATTTTATAACACCAAAGAGTACAAAGACAAAGGCTAACAAAATTTACAGAAACAACAGAAATTAATTTAAGCTCACATTAGTGGCCACATTACAGGGTAGCATTTCTTTTTCACTAAAATGGACTTTGACTGTGTTATCACTAGCTAACAACTCAACTTTATTTATAAAGCCCTTTAAAACAACCACAGTTTAAACAAAGTGCTGTACATGAACGGCCTGTCAGTCAGCTCACAGACTCAGTAACTGAGCCAGGGAGTGTGTTTCAGCTCACCTCCATTGTTTCTTCACCTTCATAAACCAAAATTTAACCGTCTCATTTATGTAAAATGTTAATATCCACGATTTTTTTGTATCACCATCCGGATTTCACTGTTTATGACACGTTAGGAGAAATAGAACCAATAAAAAGAGGCGGTATTTGTGGTACCAAAGCGATTGACCAATGATGTTTGTCTATGCTTAAAACAGGATCTGATTGGTGGATGCTTTGACAGGAGTTGTTGCAGTAAATAAAACATGTCGCTAGAGGGAGACATTTAATTGTCTACCTGTTTGAGCCTTTGGAACGAGGTAAACAGTATTATCATATGCCTCTTTACAGGCAAAATATCACATGGATTTTGCCTAATCACATAATTAATTCCCATTTGATCATAAACGATTACACTTGTTTCTTCTCCTTTTCCCAAATTTATTTTCCTAATTTATTTGTTATATTTTGAAAACCTTTTTGTGTTATAATACATGAAATCCAGTCTTTTCTAATAAGAAATAAAAGAAAACATTATTATTATTATTATTATTGCTTATTTATGGTAAGTGGGGCAGTGTGTAGGTTGTTCTTCTAATAACGACCCGTTCATCCACTTGAGTCACTTCTGGGGTGGTCAATGTTTTTCTGGTGTCTTCTATTTGTATTCTCTTCTAAAACCAGTGGGTATTACTGTGTTTTTTCATGTTTTGTTTAAAGTGTATGGCTAATTTAAATTAGCAGTCATGACATTATCCACCTGCTTAATATCGAGTATGTGTTTCTTTTTCCACAGATGAAGCACATAACAGTCAAGAGGGTGTCCTGGAGTGTCTGGTACTATGATGCTACAAATACATCTTCCTAAAATGCATTTAGATACCATTGGATTGCTATCTAGAGGCCTCTGGGCCATTCTAAGCATTTGCTGTGCCCAGTGCTGTCCTGCTGTAGGAGAAAAGCATTGCACTGTAAGAACATAACCACTGATACTCACTTTACCTGTCAACTTTTTTTAATCCAAAGGCTGTATACCAAATAAATTCATATTTTAAATTTTGCAGCCACATTTGCAGTCCAGAAACTCATAAACAAATGAAAACAGTACACTTTCATAATCTTGTCCTCTATTATTGTGGAAATGCTTTGATCATATCTCAAAAGATGACTCTTTAATCTTTATATTTCAACACAGGATCTGTCAATAGATATTTTCTCATCTTAGATGAGGAGATTTTATTTAAGCTATATATTGATGAAATGGTGATGATGGTTATATAGTTCTGGGTTTTTTCAAATGCTAGTTCTTGAGCTACTTAGGTCTGATCGAACACAACAGTTTCTCTTATATTTTTTTTTGTCATCACAGTTATATTGTCACTGAAAACAAGAGAATTAACAACTCTTCATTGCATGTTATGAAGTCCAGACCAGACAGAAATGAAAATGACTTTGAATCCCTGCAGCAGCAGCATGTTCTCTCAAACCAAGTGGCCTAATGTCAGATAATTTGAATAGTGACCAAAACTTGCAAAGTAACCATGCATTCATTGTCTGTGATTTTACACAGCTTCATGCAAAACAACCCTTTATCTCTCTGCCTTATTCTTCCGCTTAAAGTCATAGTGTAAGTCATGGAAAATTCAAACACAAAGATGACTTTATTCTGCATCCAGTTTTTACAATGAAAGCAATAAAAGGATTTAATATGCAGGTATCAATGCTCACCTCTTAAGGCCCGAGGTGAGATCTCATTCAATTACATGGCTGCAACATTTTGTGCACTCAGCTGGGCGGGGCTTAGGTGTGTGTGTGTGTTTTTGAGTTGAGGAGGGTGTGTTCTAAAGTGCAGTACGGTGGGACAATGCAGGAGGGAGAGGCAGAGGAAGAGAGATGCTGCACCTGTGCACAATCACCTGAGTAGAGGAAGAGGAACTTTTAAAGAACAAGAAAGAGAGGAATTAAAAAGAGCTTGTCAGCATGGCAGGACAGTTTCATATCTGAAAGAATCTCCTTCAGGCAGCTCGTCGTCCACAAGGTGAGAGAGCAAGTGCATAATTACGTCTCTAATTTACAGCTGCAGAACATGTTTTCACTGAAAGTTAATAAGCTTGGAAACAAAATTACCATTAACTGTTTTAAAGTCATCAGTCCATCAATGTTTATCTACATTGGCAAACAGTATTTTGACTAATGTTAGCTAAGGCAGTAAATAAGCAAAAATACCTAAAATTTAATTTTTTTAGCCTCTGTAAATGGTTACCTCATATTATAATAAAGTGAACTGAATAAGGTGGATGTTTGAAGAGATTAGCTTGGACAACTTGCTGCATAATAACTTATTATTAGCAAATTTCAATGAAAGTGATGGTTTCAGTTTATCAAATGTGATTATAGCCTTTTAGTTTTTAACGATAGTGAAATTATTACTCACTTAAGCAGCATGCAATATTTATAAATATTATATTATGGATTCAAATAGTTATATTATGGGTAATGTAGAAAATTAAGCAATAATGCCAAATATTTCAGTTTAAAAACTAAAATTTGCTTTTTTCCCCTTTTTGATATATTAAATAAAAATAAAATCTCATTGAAGCCTTTGAATTATAATATAAAACATCAGTTTAAATGCAGAGAAATAACAAGGAACAAAAGTTGTAAATATGTTTTAAGTTTTTTCCCTTTTTACTCCAAGATATAACTGAGTGAGAATAATTATCACCCTAATTCAAACGTAGTCATAAAAGTAACAACAAGCATAATATTGCTGGACTTTGTTGCCAATAAAAAAAAACAACCTCCCGGGACTTTCCAGAAATGCCCACAAAACAATGAATAAGAGTTACTGATAATTTGGCTGATGCAATTAGAATTAATATAAAGTGAATAGCAGATAAGGAAAACACGCCCCGTCAATGGTGAGTCTGGCATAATGGCGGAAACCTGAGAATCTTCTGAACCTCCGGCTCCATTATGAAGGCAGCACAGGCCTCGGTGCCCTTGGAGCCTCCTCTCTTTCTCTGTCTCTGCAGCTCAAACATTGTGCAGCTGGTTAGTGTTTTCTGAACGTAGCCACAGCATTTCCCTTCGCCTCTGATCTTGTGAGACTTTGCTTAGCGACTCACCCACACATAACAGAATACATGGTAACTTATTAAAAAAAACTATGGCGGGGCCTCCTTTGTGTCAACAGGAGCTTTTGTCTCAAAGGTCACATCCAAGTCAAACATTCTTCACCAAAAGAAATATGTGTGCATATTTTACTTCTATCATCTGTTACTTAACATGGTGTGAAAGTACTGCTCAATTACTTTGTTCTGCAGAGACAACTTTGATGGAAGGTCAACAAAAATGATGTAAATGCTCTATAGATGTTTGCAACGGCACAGGCTGAATACATTTCCGATTTGAATCTAAATTCATGGAAAAATAACATTAAAGACACAGATAAGTAAATTCTTGTGAGACGGTTGCTTCAGCTGCTCATAAAAGCTCTTACTGGTCAGCAACTATCTCGTACTTGAGCGTTTGTACACAGTCAGGTAAGAAATACGTTTGGTTATGCAACAGGTCAAGCTGTAACATTAAGCTAAGAGGACAAAAACAAAAAAAAAACTGCATACTAAAATGTGTTTTATATGCTAAATGACAAGTTTCAAATCACAATGCAACATTATAAACCAAAATCTCTTGGTCCTGAATTTTAGTATTGTATGTGCCAGGTGCCAAACATCACATGGTTCAGATAAGAGTCTGATGAGAGTTTCTGTAAAAAGCACAGACTTTGTATTTGCATAAGTGCTGCATGATAAAAAATGGCCACACCAAAGGGAGATCTGTGTGCCTCTCTGCTTCCTGTCAGGCCTCATAAAAGCGACAGTGTAGCATTCATGAAACTCATAAAGTTCAGTTTATAAGCTACAATTTATTCAAATGCACATCTTAGATGTCACACATAGTGCTTTGAGTTTGCTTTCCCACAAAATATCTTAAAAAAATAAAGAGTAATATAATAATATTAGTATAATATTGTATAATAATTCCGATCTACTTTGTACAGTTTGCACAGCTTATATATTATCACTGCAGAGTCAGTAATGAAGTTTTCTTCTACAGCTTTCAAATAAATGTAGCTGAAAAATTTCTATGAAATGCAGCTAATAAATGGTAAAAACAAAGACTTTACAAAGAGTTTTAATTTCCTGCCTTTAAACAATGAGGCAGAGCTGCTTTCCAAGGTGCTGGCTTTCCATCAAAAGAAACTTGATGTTTAGTGTCTCTCATACCAAATAAAATACCAGAAAACATCACTTAAGGACAGAACTCGCTTAGAAACAGATAGTAATGTAATTAACACTGTATGAGCATTAAAAGGGATTTTTTTTAGAGATGCCAAGGAATTAATACATTCAAATATAACCCAAGGGACGACAGTGAGGTTGTGCAGATGATGTAGCTACAATTTTAGGTATTAATTTCTTAGCCTTCTTAAAATTTCATAAAACGGTCAAACATGTTATAAAAAACGTTACCATAATTACGCTTCCATAATGTATGACAGAGAAGCAAGAAATGCTCAAATTTGATGTCTTCTATTTGTGTTTATGTATTTGTAGATAGACTGAGACAATTATTCATTTTTAAAATTATTCTTATTATTTTATTAATTAATCATTTGCAACTCAATTATGTACATTTCCCTCTAAGTCCAAGGCTATTCAAGTTTATCTCCTTATTTTTAGTTCCATACATTAAATCAGTAACAACATTATAATTGCAATAACTTCTTCATAACTATAGGCCTATCTCTTATAAATAATGTATTTTAGTCAAAGTCCCTGAGTAGCTTGTCAACAAACAAGTCAAAGAGTTTTTAGAGACGAATAGTATTTAGTCTCCACATTAGTCTGGTTTTAGCATTCAACACAGAACAATAACTGCTGCTATTAAGGTTGCAAATGACTGCAGGCACTGGACTGCAGGAAACATTTTGCAGCTGTTTTTATTGATTTATCTAAAGCCTTTTAACACGGTAGACCATGTCATCTTGACAGAAAGACAGAAACACTGGTTCATCTGAACATGCTGTGGAGTGGTTTTCAAACTACTTATCAGCTAGAATTCAATGTGTCCAGTTTCCCGGGTCTTTCTTCTACCTTCCTCCAAGGTTCCATTCAAAGATCACTGTAGTTATGGTATGTTGATATATTTCTCATATATTCTTTCATAATATGTAAAGAATCTCTGTGGGAATTTATCCAATGCTACCTAACGTCTCCATGCAAATGATTATTATTTATTTATTATTATTATCATTTATTATTCCTCTTCTTCATTATTCAGTATGGAATATCACCAGTCTGCCTTTTAAGGTTATTCAGACTTACTTAACTTAAGCTGCAAATGCAGCAAAATCCAAAAATATGCTGTTTTCAAAATAACATCTGATTTTCTTACGATTTCTGTAGCTGAAGGGGTTGAACTTTATAGTTACATCCTACATATATTTAGGTATTACCATAGAATATAATCTGTCATTCAAGACACACATTGGAAATCCTATCCAACACCAGTTAATAATAATAATAATAATAATAATAATAATAATAATAATAATAATAATAATAGGTGAATTGAGTTTTAACATCTTTAGCATATATATATATATATATGCTAAAGATGTTATGTTATTAGATTATGGATACTAATGTGATCTAAAATGAGAAAAAAAGAAAAAGAATAGGAACACAGGGAGGTTTTTCTGTGTGTTCTGGGTGGGTGGATTTATCTGGGTCATTTTCTAAACAATGTACCACAGACCTGTTTATGATCCATGCGCTCATATTACTAAGTTAATAATTGTTTCATAGGGAAGTTATTTATTTTAGCAGAATGGTTGCCAGGCAATAGAAGATCAGAGAAACTATTGTTGCTTTCTGTATCCATACAATAGAATAATAGAAGCAGCTGAAATACTCTTAAAAGACAATCTAGCCGCGCTCAGTAATGTTATAGCATTAACTTTGTGGTTACATAACGAGTTTCTGGGCTCCAGGTTTACCACAAAGACAACAGCTTGCTTCCTGATCAGTGAGAAACCGTTCCATATCACATCACACGGTAGTGACAAAGGATCCAGTTCAGATAATCATTAATTCATCAGCTTAGAGCAGAGAGTCAGGTGTTGTCCCCCCACCTGGTTTCGTCTCTTAATCATGTAGATGTGAAAGGAGGCAACCAAGTTCACTGTCTAAGAACAAATCTGCAGAACAATTGTGTTTTGATCAAAAATGAGTGACAGAAAATTAAATATACATGATGTGCAACATGGGCTCAGTTTGGTTTGAAAACAAATCTGTAAAAAAAGAAAAATAAAAATCCTAAATGGAAGTTAAGATACATTTAAGTATTTTTTTTAAAACAATATACTCCACATATTAGATTAAAACAACATTTTCTCTTTGCCCTCCCCTGTTAAAAGTTTTGAACCTTGTTAGCATGTCCATAAAGTGTTTTTAATCTTTTAAAAGTAAAAATAAGCAATAAATAGCTGGGTTTTTCAGCTTTGAATCTTAAACTTACAGTAGAAAAGCAAGAAGACAAGATTTGCGGAACCACTGACTTAATGGAGCAGCGAGGAATTGATAACATAAAATGCTAGCAAGCTAGGAGGGTTTAACTAAAAACTGGGACTAGGACTTGCACCAAGGCTGCAGAATCAAATAGCTGCCAACTTTTTTTTTATAGCTTGTGTTAGCTTCTCATTTTATGTTGGGCAGGGCTAGCTTAGCTTATCAATACACTCCGCTGATTAAAAAAAGGGCAAACAGGTAGAGTTTAGAATCTGAACATACTTTTGCAAGCTCTTATGTTGGAGTGCTCACCTACATGTTCATGTTTTCCTGCCATGAATATAAATATGTGGCGCTAGCTGAGCTGTGGTGTTGCTGTTGGTGCTTTAGCTTGGCTCTGCCGTGAAAAGTAGAATTAAAAGTGAATAAAGATCTGCTTTCTAGTAGATTGACTTTTAAATTAAATGAAGAATGTTTGATAAAACTTTTGAGCTTTTCTCCTGCCACTTTTTCTCTTTGTTTTGATATTGGTTTTGGTCGATTAACCCCTCTCAGCTTGCTGACTTTCTGCTAATGAGCTAACCACATTTAAAATAAGGAAAGTTAAACCAAAGAACTGTACGGTAAAATTTCAACAAACTAAGAAACATTAAATGATTAAACATTCCATAAAAACACAACAAAATGGGGTAATAGGTAAAATAAATTAAAAAGAACATTAAGATAGACTCACAGTATTAAAACAGTATTTCTAATAAAAAAAAGAATAAATCACAATGGATAAAAATAATGGTATCAAGCTCTATACAAAGTGAGATAGTGTTACTTCATTTATTTCTCCAAATGTTTTAAGAATAAATAGGCTTGAAATTTATTAATTTATTAATCAGATCAACAAGCTTTCATTTTCCTATAACAGCCTTTATAAGCTGAGGAAATTGGCCATTATCTCAACAACCTCAGTTATTAACATGACCCAAGGAGGTTCTTAGCATGGATCCATTCATATCCATTTGGTGTATAAGTTGCCTTAAACTCAACAGTGGGCTTTACCTTTGAGTGCTGATTGCATTTTCTTATGTTTTGGGCTTTTTCTTGGGCTGTTTTTGATGACCACTAGTTTTACTAGTTTGTCCACTTGTACATTGAATTTTTAAAAGGTGTTATTCCTTTTCTTATTTGTTTCTATAAAGTTCTTCCCAGCTTATTAAATAAATCTAAGCATATCATGTGTTGGGTTATTCATTACACTGGACACTTATCATTGTGAGCATATGAAATGTTGGATGATCATCAACATTTTCAGCCCAGCTATGTTTTTAAACATCAAATGATCAGAATTTTCAATGCAGTCAAAAAAGAGGAACCTTCTCAATTGACTACTTTCATTTAATCTTTTGTGATCAGCTGGATTTTCTTCAGTCCTAACTTGTGTGCTGTGTGCTGTGGTCCCTGCAGGTCAGTGCCTCCCCCCCTCCCCCAGTCTGTGTTGGTGCCATGGCTGACTCAAGCTGGTGGAAGCTAACCTTCTCACGTAAGAAGAAGTCTGAATCCAAGGTTCTGTATGAGATTCCAGCAGAGTATGGCAGTAACAATGGGAACAAGGAGCACTCAAGCACCCCTCCAGACCACATGGACAGCCAGATCAATGCAAGACTGGAGAAGATCGTAGATAAATCTGCCGCCAAGGGCCGCCATGTGAAGGTCTCCCACTCTGGCCGCTTCAAGGAGAAGAAGAAGGTCCGAGCCACGCTGGCCGAGAACCCAACTCTATTCGCGGAGCACAACCTCAGTGACGAGAATCATAAAAAGAAGACTGACAAATGACAAAATGCTCATACTTGATCATGAATGTGTCATAAATCTGTGTCACACTTACAAAAGCTTTAAAAATGGATTCAGAATTGCCCAAACACCACCACACCCAGGCAGATACAGCAACCAATGAACTCGCTCCTAAACAAACAACTCAAATCAGAAAACAAACTTTTAGATGCTCATTGGGACCAGTTCTGAAACCATTTTATTTTTCTGATATAAAATATTTTAACCCAATTTCAACTGTACATTAACTTTCTTGTGCCCACACTATTTTATATGTTCAGAAATTACATGACTGAGATGAAGAAAAAGTCAAACTCAACCTTATTCATCTGCACAATTTTACAGCAACATTATTGTAATTGTTTTGTATTGTTATTAGTAATATATAAGGGGCTTTTTTGATTTTTATGTCTTGCAAAATCAAGTGAAGATGCATCAATTCAACAAATGCAAGTTCAGTTTTTATTATAATTTTATGACTGAAGGAAATAAAGACTTGATTTTAAAGGCTGTGTGACACATTGTGGTGGATACTCCACATGAAGTGGTCCCAGGAAGTATTAAGCTCTTTGACTTCAAAACGTCACCGAAAATATATTTTAAAAGCATAAAAAATAAGAGTAATCATAAAGGTTCTCCACATTCACGATGAAGCAGCACATGCTTTTGTTGCCATTTTTATGAGTTCTTAGATGACAGCTTGGTATGTTTATTTTAGCACAAAACATTCTTTAAAACTGGACTGAATGTGTTCTTTCATGTAATTAATCAAATACTAGTTAATCAAAAAATTTTATGAATTAACATTGTAATTTTTAAAAAAAGTTGAATTGCCCAATTACTTTCTGGGACCATGTTTATATATATATATATATATATATATATATATATATATATATATATATATATATATATATAACAGAAATGCCGTTTCTAAACTCTTTTATGCAATTCTCTGTTTTAAATAAATATAATATGTTAATATAAGACAGGTCTGTGTGTATGTAGAAACTGCAGGCAGGATCATTTAGGTTACTTGTGGCTATGAGCAAGTTCATCTCAGTAAGATAATTTTTTTTTGGTAAAAGCTGTTTGTTATTTCAACTGAACTGTTGGCAGGTTTTGTTGACATGACGATTGAAAGCAGAGACTGACAAATGAAACCCAACAGGGTGGTTTTACATCTTGAGATGCAGACTTTCTCTTGTCAGTTCACAAAATATTAACATATATACATAAACAACAACAACAACAACAACAAAACAAAAACAAAACAACAGCAAAATGTACCATTTCAATAAAGCATTTTCCATTGGAGTCTTCTAGTATTTAGTTGATCTTTGATTATTTTGTGCTACTAATGACACCTGCTGGCCAAAGAGTGTTAGTCATTTTAGTTTTATTTAGTTTTAAAACAGGTATTCCAAGTAAAAAAAATTGAACACAATTGCATTCTTAAAAGGTACAATACACACAATAGTTGGCACAATGGACAAAATCAGCTCTTTTAATCTCATTGTTAAAAGGCAGGTTGGGTTCACCGTCATAGATTAAAGGCAGGTACAATCAAGTCGTGTCAAATTTCAGTCGGACAACCGTCAGGACAACATGAATTACTTTACAGGTCACACGCTTTTATTTAATTAATTTCCTGATATACGACACATTTCACAGGGGGATTTCTGGAAAATGCAATACTATCCGATAATTAAATAGAAAAAAAATAGAGATAGGGTTTAGCTCTTCAAAACATTTAAGACTCATTCATTGTTTCTCTTGCCTGAATGAGCAAAATTATCTTTACAAAGTAAATTAGGTATAACAGGAAAACAATTAAACAAAAACTTTGAATATTGTTTCCAGCAGTAAAGTATGGATCAAGTACAGATTTGGATTATGATGTCTTTACAATAAACAGTCTGTCATCAGTTGCACCACCCTGATTTTTAAGGATTTTATGGACACAAGTGGAAACTGGTTCTTTTTGCCCTCCAGTTTACACACACGACTGTAACAGTACAGTAAAACACCTTTAACAATGAACTGAGCACTAAAACATGTCTGAGTTACCAGCTCTGTGCCAAAACAGAACATTTAAGCATCATTAAACACAACCTGTAACAGGTGTAGAGAATTATTTTTACCTACTAAATAATTTAGTATTTATTTGGAGTTAAATAAATTCCTGCTTTAACAGAAATCTCTAGAAACCAGCTGGACACAACACTGTCTCCATTTTCTGTAAATTTAGCAAACAATAACATATCGTTGCTTTTACAAGGTTCTGAGCACATTACAAAACAACAGACCTGTAAAACAATGAAAGTTATGGAGAGAAACTGAAAGTCTTCTTCTCAGTAAAGATAATTTTTTATTACGAAATAAGACACAGTTTGCCCTAATGGTCAACCAAGACACAATTAAACAACCAAACTGTCAATTATTATCTGATGGGACCAGGTGAAATTTACTCTCCTGTGTGGGTCGTTGCACTCTCCTCGTTTCCTTTCATAATACATGGAGAATGCAAAGCTGCACAGTACAGTCAGGTTGTGTTACACTGCTTGCACACGTGGTTTGGTTCAAAGACATTACAGCGACGTCTGGCATGTTGAGACATCCTATGCACAGTTGCATCTATTATACGAACACCAAATGGTTTCCAGCAGTAAATTTAAAATGTTGGTTATTTCAAATGAGGTTGATTTTTCTAGATCACATGATAATCTACTTTCTCACAGGAGAGTCTAATTTTCATGGGGACAATCGCTGGTACACCCAGCCTCCCTCTGCTTCGTGCTGAAACTCTCCCAGTTTCTCTCCGTCTGTCATCTTGGTGAAAACGATGCGGTCGTGAAGTCTGTTGGTCTGACCCTGCCAGAACTCAATCAGATAAGGCTTGACGATGTAGCCGCCCCTGTTAACACAACATGGATCAGGATGGTTCAGACAGAAGAATCAGGAGATGGGACATCTTTTAATTTATATGATGAAGAAGATGCAAATATAGCTGTAGTCCAGTTGGAGAATTGCTTAGCATCAAGACTGGAAATGATTAGAGTCACTAACTGCTAGCAACTACCACTGGGAGACTTTCACTTAATCACCTTAAGCTAATATGAATTAAAGAAATGGACTGCTATCAAAGCTACTTTTTATTTGACTTTTTATTACTTTTTATTTCACAACTGTTTTTGTTTTACTTTTAAAAACAACTGGAAGCTTCGTTTCCCCAAATAAACAAAATATAAATGCAACTTAAATGTTTTAGTCAACATAATTCAAAAGCTTTAAACGTGAAATATTTAAACTACTTTTAGTGCAATGAAAATTATACAAAACTATTCAAAAACAATTTATCAGATATTGGTAGTTTAATCTGTTACATATAAAGAAAAGATGCTTATGTGACTCATTGTTTCTAGTAGCACATAATATAACCTGTGCCATTAAATAAAAAAATCTGTACACTAGCTTAACTTCTATTATAGAAATTACTATGGGTGTAAATTATCAAGAGATGAATTTATTCATAGAGTCAAATACAATGAAAAGCATAAGAAAAAAAAAAAAAAAAAAGAACAGCATATACATTTGCTCTATTAATTGACAATTTTCATGTTACAACAATAAAAATGAATAAAAATTATTAAAAAATATCAATAAGCAAAATAAAATTCCATTTCAGAACAAGTATGAGTTTGTCTACTTTTAATAAAATTAATATTTATAAGAAAAATGCCCATAATTTTTAATAAAACATACAAAACAACATCAGCTAAATGTACAACTATATGCAGTTAAATTGTTTTACAAAATTAATATAATAAAAATATATATTTTGAGATGTAAGGGTTTTATTAGTTCTCTTTGTGAAGCTATAATATTCATCTGTAAGAATATCATCAGTTGATCAAGATCACAGTTTCTTATGATCATGTTATACAACTTATGATTATAATTTGTAATGTGTGGTAGATTTCAATAATGTTGTCAAATGTGATGAGCAGCTTGAAAATGTGTCACTGTGTAAGTTGTGTGAATCCAAGGTAGAACAGTTGCTGCTAAGCAAGAGCTAATGGTAATCTAAATCACACACAAAAAAAACACCGGTCTGAAAAGGTAGATTGACGTTTGTCATCCTGTTAAAATGACTGAGATACAACATAAAAATTAAAGACCTTTCACTGAGTTTTGCAGGCTGGTGTTGTTGCCTCTGAACACAATCTTCATCCTAATTTTTGTTTAGCTGGTCTAGTGCTTCACAGATATGAGAGTGGAATTAATGTTCTCATCTAACTCTGCACAAGACATGAAATACTGGACCAAAGCAACATCAGCTTCAACATCAGTTATTTGTATGGAGAAACAAAGTGATGCTTACCAGTAATCCGGCATAGGCACCTCAGTGTCCTTGTACTTCTCCACAAGTTCTGCATTTTTGTGCCTTAAATACTGAATGAAATTGACAAAGTTGAGCTTTTTTCATTACATTAAATTATTCATAACACAGTTATGTTTTGGTTCTTACATCTCTGTTAGGAACAGGAGTGCTTTGTCGACTCACAACAGCCCCGATCTGGCTGCTCTTTGGTCGCGAGTGGAAGTATTCACAGGAGCTCTGATAAGGGATCCGCTCCACCTGGCCTTCGATCCGAATCTACTAACCATAATTATTATGGAAAATAATGTCTAAATATTATAGTTAAAAGAGAAATTTACAGTAATGCTAAAGTTTCCATACCTGTCTGTTAATAGGTTCCCAGTAGAAGACCAGGCATGCGTATGGATTGCTCTCCTGTGGACATGAAACCGATCATCATAATGCAGCAACAGAATAAAAGGATGTAAACTCAGGCGTTAAGTCAACACAATGTCTGGAGGAAAAATAATCGCCTTAATCATTTATAAAATTTAAAATAAAAATTAGACACATCTTTATAATTGTTTCATATGCTGCAGTATATACCAAGTGAAGGGACGGCATTACACATTGTATTTCATAAGCCAAAGAATAAAATAAAAACCATGTAAAGACTAAATAAATAATAAGCGAAATTCTGTGTAACCTAATATCCAATAACATTCTTAATTTCATTAACTGAATAACTAAAGACATTGAGAAATGTACCACACAGGCTTTTAGATCCAACGTGGACACCTTCAGATCACTTGTTTTGTCTGAATATTTGACAGAACTTTATCAGATTTTTATTAGTTTTAATCAACCCAGAGGTCATCAAATTATCATTAGTTGGGAAGAAGTCTGCCCATTCTCCTCTGACCTCTGACATTAACAAGGTTCAGAAAACTACTCCTTACTGGATATTTTCTCTTTTCCCAGTAGATCAGCAGTTTCTGAAATACTCAGAACAACAACCATGCCACATTCAAAGTCACTTAAATCTACTTTCTTCCTCATTGTGACTCTCAGTTTGAACTGCAACAAGTCATCTTGACCATGTCTACATGACTAAATGAACAGAGCTGTTGCCATGTGATTGGCTGTTTGTGTTGAATAGAAATTGCAGATGTCTACCTAATAACGTGGTCAATGAGTGTATTTTCAGTCAGAAGGTTCTGTCAGTTTTGCAGCAACATGAATATGTGCATAAGGTCATTCTTGCCAACAGCAAAAACATTTACAATAACTCTCTGCTAGTGGGCTGAAATTCCTTTAGGATGAAATGCATAATCTTCTGGCATCTTAGTTTTTTTAAAAAAATAAATTGCCTACTTTTCCTTTTGGTAATCATTTGACTTCCCCCCTTTAGCCTGTAAAATTTTTAATTCCTCCTCTGTATTAATAAAGAACAATTTAAGTCAGTTGAATTCATCCTCCATTATGTGTGTCACATACAGTGACGTGGATCAATGGATTACTTACAATCTCTGAACCCTTTCTGCTCTCATAGTTTGTGAAAAAACGAAAACCTTCGTTGCTGTACCCCTTCAAGAGAACCATACGAGCAGATGGACGTCCCTCCCTGAACACACAGGTGAGGCCAGCTGTGAGAAACTGTGACAATAAATCTCAAAGCCCTTCACCTCAGGTGGGGGCATTACCTACTTTGTGGCAGTTGCAATGCACATAGCATTGGGCTCTCCAATCTCAGGACAATTTGTGGCTTCATCGAACCAGTTCCCAAACTGCTTGATGGGGTCCAGAGACACAAGCTGACTCTCCTCAAAGCACTGTGATAAAA
The DNA here is from genome assembly GCF_017639745.1 of Melanotaenia boesemani. NCBI lineage: Eukaryota > Metazoa > Chordata > Actinopteri > Atheriniformes > Melanotaeniidae > Melanotaenia > Melanotaenia boesemani. The sequence goes on from NC_055702.1 coordinate 5,501,487, forward strand.
ACACAACCATTTATATTACAAAATAAAAAAATGGGCATTTGTGCTTTAACATTAACTACATGCAGACCTAATGAGTAATTTCCCAGCCAGTGAGTGAAGGAGACAAGCAACATATCTGCGTTTTAAATACAAAACGAAGCTTTTCTTAAAATTTTAGGCTGTACTAAATAGATATCAAGCTCAAGATACACATATAGATGCAGCTTAAATCTTGATGACCTTGCAGGTACATAGCATGTTTAAATTGCTCAGTAAAGCGTACCCTCACACAGTTTTGGTGATACTCACGTCTTCGTCTCCTTTGTACTTCTTCCTCATGCTACTCAGATCCATGTCGGTGCTGTCTGTCGTCGATTTCCTGCAGAAAGCCATGGGAAAAATATAGTGTTTCCCCACTGTTAGGGAGATAGGGGCAGGGAGACTTCCACCAAATAGGCTCAAATGCCTCAATAAATTCGTACTGAGTATGCGCCTCATGCTTGTCAAAATTACTCTGACGTAATCGTCCCTTGCGTAAACGATTATGCAAACGTAAAGCTTTTGTAAGCAAATAGACCTAATATTAATGTGTAATTCTGGATCAGACAACTTATAAAATGATATATACACACTTACCGTTTGAAAATGGACAATACTTAGAGTTATGTGTACAGTAAATGATGTGATTTAAATGCATGCAATGCCAACTTTTACTCACGTTGATAGGTGACGTTGATACGTTGCGATGCCTTCAATGATAGTTGTTATAATTTACTCAGAAATTTCTAGTAGATTGTACATCTTATGTCACGCCACTCTGTTGCCTTTTTGCACATTTATTTATTTGTTTGTTTATTCATTTATTTATTTATGCATGCATGCATAATACAATAATAGTACAAAATACAAAATTTAGGACTGAGTTTCATACATTCGAGGTCTTCTACGTACGTGAATGCAGCATTGTTCCATCGTCACGTCCTGAATTACATTTCCTGTTAAACATGGCGGCGACCTTGTGTGGAAACTTATTACCGAAACCGGGTAATATACACTGAATACTCTGATTCTAACAACATTTTTCTGTGGCTAATTATTAATGTGTTATATATGTTTGTAGAACTGGCTGTCAAGCTATGTTAGCAACGCCTCTGTTAAAATGCAGAGCCGATGTTAGCTCAGCAGTCTGCCATTCAAAGCGAACTGACCAGATAAACTTGGTGGATTTCAGGATGGCTGCCTCTGATACAGAGTGTTCGGCATGGGTCCAAGGCTGTGACCCGACACAGGAAACCTGTTCACATCCTTAAACAGAAGCTTCTGGCCGTCACACAGTACGTTCCTCCTCCACGGGGACCTCCTCCAGGCGCCTACCCCTCTCAAAGAAAACAAGCCCAGAAGGTAACACACCAACATCCATCCTGTAATTGGAAATGCCATGCAGTTTGAAAACATTTTAAATTTAACGTCTCAAAGCCTGAACCACACTACAAGAGTTCAGACCAGAATTTACGTTTGCAGACAAATTTTATAGATTGTACAAAAATCTGAGGGTAAACTGTGCTTGATTAGTGGTGACCAGTCACATTGTGTAAATGCTGCAAAAATAAATGTGAGGCTCATGGATTTATTTCATACTTGAAGGACTTGACTGGGCTGAAGTTAACACCCAGTCTGAATTCTTTACCATGACCTTAGTCTTCATTTTTGCATATAAAAGGTGCTCCTTTTCTTTTTGGGAACACGGAGCTGGGGTGTCCTTTGGATGCCTAAACGACAGCTAATTTTTACCTCCAAAAAGAAAACGGGGCAATTTTGCATGAAAACTGGAGGGGGTAGGGCCAAAGGGCAGAATTGTGTTTGGGCCCAACTGAACTGTCAAGAACTACACCCAGTGATGCACCTCACATTGTATGAGGTTGTATTTTACCCACAGAAGCATGGTGAAGTACAACTCTTCACCTGCAGAGTGCACCTAGGTAGGAAAGCTACAATAATTCAGTTTAGCTCTTTTTGTATAGAAAATTTAATTTCTCCATATTTAACCAGATAAAACTTAATTGAGATAGGAAATCTATTTTTCCAGAGTGATTTGGCCAAGAAAGCTGCATACCTAAAAGTCTTGATGATATCACAATACAAACACATGGACATCAGATATCAAACACAGCAAAAAGAAAAAATAACAACCTCCATTAACAAAATTATTCATGATGACAAAAATCCCCCCAAATGGTCAGCTAACTTTTTTTAGATCTATAAAAACCTCAGTACTCACTAATACCTTTACTGTATTCAGCAATGGAACAAAAACCACTCCCCATGTTACTTAAAATTACTTTTTGTTTGGGGGAAAAAACCCAAATTGTGTGTGTGTGTGTGTGTGTGAATAGCTACTTTTTATCCTGGATTTCTTGCACTTATATCTCATAAAAAACGTTGAGTTGTTGAGTGATTTTCACACACAATGTTCTCTATATAGTTTGTACATAAGAAAACCTGAAAGCTGCCAACCGCAGTTTGTATTAACAATTTGAATTGGGAAGGAACAAGAAATTGCAACCCATTATTTGTGTTTATTCCCATGCTCCCCTCTTCTTTTTTTTAAGGAAGAATGGGGTTATAAGGGTTTTTTCTTCTATTCAGGTTTCATGTTTTGGCTGTCACCTGCAGCCATCCTCAGAAACGTCTGCTGACGTGTTATCAGATGATTTCCGGAGGTGTGACTGGCCCAGCAAGCCTATCATATCTGCTGGGACAGCCACACTCCCCTCCATGTGGTGGTCTCTGCAGTAGGGAATCCCAGGTGTGAGAGCATGTACGCTCCCTATCCCAGTTTATGGAGTTGTTATTCTGATCGCGATTGCCTCCTTCATCCAATGTTTTAATTTGTTTCCCTCCGATCCAACAATCCTTGTTCTGTCCTTGTCCATGATGTGGTTGTTCCTCCTGCAATGATCCAATATGGCTGATTTTAAATTCTCCTGTTCTGCCTTTTGATTCTGTGTTCTGGCTGTTTCTTTTCCTGTACTAAGAAATGCAATATAACAGGGGTGCCCAAGTCCGGTCCTCGAGATCTACCATCCTGCAACTTTTAGATGCAACCCCTCCAACACACCTGAATCAAATGACTGGCTCGTTAACAGGCCTCTGCAGAGCTGAATGACGTGCAGATGACATCTGATTCAAGTGTGTTGGAGAAGGGTTGCATCTAAAAGTTGCAGGATGGTAGATCTTGAGGACCGAACTTGGGCACCCCTGCAATATAATATATGAAATACCATGGAGATCTTGCAACAAAACCTAAATAGGAGAGACAGGGAGGACCTTCAACATAAGAAAAAAGGAACATGAAAAAGAATGCAAGGGAAACAGCCAAATTACTTTCTAGAGCACAGAAAGAGAAGGCAGAACAGAAGAATTTAAAGTTTGCTATATCATCATTCTAGAATGCGCCGCTAGGTGGCAGCAGCAATTGTAGTAGCTCTGTTTTTAACTTGTGATTTTTTGCAATATAGCCGTCTTTTTTAAGACATCAGCTGTCAATCTGTGTCTGTTCGGGTAGATTTTTTCGCGCTGGTCAGAGGCTGTGCTATACGGGAGATTTTTCTGAATATTTTTCTTTTTTGCAAGACTTGTTATTGTGAGTCTCCATGGCAACGAGACTTGTTTACCATCGGGATCAACTGATAAAACTCTCCAAACTCAAGATTATCAGTGAAACAACACTTCAAATCCCAACGGAGTTGAAAAGAAAGAGAAGAGGATGCAGGGCAGGAGCGAGGCAGAGAGAAAAACGATGGCGATTCAAACCGTTTCTTCCAACGGTTGTTATGGGAAACGTCTGTTGTTGAAAGTGCAATCAGCTTTGCAGCAATCTGCTGGGGCAGCGGCATCAGAACCAGAGACTTGAAAAGAATTAACAAACTGATCAAGAAAGCCGGTTCTGTGCTTGGAGTAACTCTGGAGCCGCTGGAGTTGATCATCAAAAAAAGAATTCTGTACAAGCTGACGAAGATAATGGAAGATCCTTCACACCCTCTACACAACGCCGTGACGAAACAACAGAGTGTGTTCAGTGGGAGGCTTGTTCAAGTCCGATGCAAGACAGAGAGATACAGAAGATCCTTCCTTCCAGCAGCTATCAGGCTGAAGAACAAAGCCCTTAATTAATTAATGTGATTGTTTTACTAAAAAATTACTACTACTACAATATTGAATTTCCCTTTGGGATTAATAAAGTATTTTTCATTCATTCATTCATTCATCATGGTTGTATGCTTTCATAAGAGCATTTATATAGGTCAAACTTTCAGATGTGTAGGGTTAAATGTCTTTAGTTAAAGATGGAGCTGTTGTCAACTCGAATACTGTTAGCTTTACTAAAATAAAGAGCCGTTTCCCTTTTGAATAAAATAATCCTGAATCCATAATTGGCATTACTTGTTTCTATATTGACATATACCTGAAAATTAATGTAATATTGGTTGTACTGATATGTATATGCAACTATTCTCATAATATACCTTATTCACTGATCCGTCGTGCAAAATAATAACCTTATTCTCTAATGAGAAAAGGCAGATAAACAGATTAAAGAAGGCTTACATTTTGCTGGTTACCATTTTTACTTGTATTAATATTATTGGTCTTGCTTCTGCCTCAGACAACATAATTGTCAACAATATAAACATTTAGGAAGTTTCTGAATTGCAAGAAGGTGCTATCTCGGTTTAATTAAGAGGTTTGCAGCTTTACGTTGACACAATTGTTTTTTTTTTGCTTCCAGCAGGAGAGTGGGTTTGTGATACTCCTGAAGAAGGAGGTGAAGAAGGTTTTCCAGGACAATAAAATGATTGCTGTGGTCCAGAACAACAACAGCAGTTTTGAGGACATGCTCATTCTCAAACATAGGCTTCATAGACATGGCATCTTTGTCAAGTTCTTCCCTAACCAGGTACAACTGAGAGTCCTCAACAGGAACTTCTGTTTGTTTATTTAGCAGCTCAGCCCAGGTGGTTATTCATTTAAATTAAAAGTACATGCAGTTTTTCCTGCATGAATTATTATTTTTTATATCTTACACTAATGTTAAAATGAATATTTAATTTTGCTGTTACTCTTTCAATTTTCAGGTGATGCGGTCATTCCTTAGTGACTCTATTTACTCCAACATGGCCCCTCTGTTCATCGGTTCAACAGTTCTGTTTGTCAGTAAAGTCCCGAAGGTGAAGGAGATGCTGTCGACTCTAAGGGCCAGTCCACAGATGATTCTCTTAGGTAAGTTTGCTGTCTGTTTGCAAAGGGGAACTCTATAATACTGAAGTATTTTTTGATAAATGCTTTGATGCTTCGAGTAGAAAACTGGCTGAATTTGAAGCTGAGAACCATTACCAGCACCGGTACTGACAGTGGGATGCAACTGCATGACAGATGAACATCAAGCAAATGAATATATTCTACAGCCTGAAATAACTTCAAAGTTTGTGAAAATTGCTGCTGACATTAAGCAGTCAACTGTGGCTAATTATCATGTTAATGATCAGGTAGAAAAAATTATAGCAAGTAGACAAGAGACAGTCATAGGGTTACATGAAGGAAGTGGGACCTCAGTCACAACTGCACAACGTGTAAATTTTTTAAACTTTTAATTTAACCTTTATTTATCCATCCGAGATATGTGGTCTCATTTAAAAAAAAGAGACCTGCTTGGACAGACAAAACAACATTTAGTTTGAGTTAAAGACAACTCTAACAATACAGAATATAAAGTTGTTTAAAAGGCAAAAGCAGGCTACATCTATAAAGAAATAAATAAAACACACTAAAAACAAGAGCAATTCAAAGATGCTTTCCTCTGAGAACAACTTTAAATTCCCCTAATGGGTAAAACGAGTCTCCATCAATATTTAGAATTAGACAGAAAGCCCTATTTTTACATCCCACTGAAAAGCATGTGGTCTAAGGCAGAGGTCCCCAACCTTCTGATCTAAGGCCCTGTTTAAATGATTATTCTGAGACACTAAAATCAAACATTTTGTTGAGTATGGTCGCTTGTTTACACAGTAACAGAGTTTTAGGTGGACAAAACCGCTAAGATTTGAAAATGAGCATCAGAGGGAAATTTTCTTGAAATGCAAGGCGAATCCTGTGATTTTAAATCTACTCTAGTTTGTACTTTTAATTGTCGTACCTTTTTGTCATAAATTTATGTAGTGTTGTAGTTTGTCTGTGACCAGCCAAGGGACCACAGTTGCAAAACATCTGTCAAGCTAACTGCAAATTTACGTTGTGTATTTTTACTTATGTTAATTAATGTTCAATATGTAACTGCCAAATAAATAAACTTGACAGATTTAACTGCAGCATGCTGCTCATCTCTCCACAGGAGCCTGCATAGACAACACATTGCTGAGCACACAGGGCATTGTGAGCTACTCCAAACTGCCATCACTGACTGTTGTGCAGGGCGAGCTGGTTAGTGGGCTGACGATGATGATCTCCCACACAGCCTCCATGCTGCAGCATCACCCGGCCCACCTGTCCGCCCTGCTGCAGCAGTACATCAAACAGCAGAGTCCAGACGATGGCACACAGGCATCTCCTAATGGAGAGACCACTAAATAGTCAGAAGAAACAGACTGTCACATGGCAAATGGGACTTCAGATGAGCTGGATGCACAGTTCAGTTTAATATGTATCTTAAATTGATGTCAAGCTAAATCGCAGTGTGGATCTGCAATCCGTGCACCTCATCTTTATGGTGGAATTGGCGAACAATGCAGCAGAAATGTCTGTTCCACTCATTATTTAAAGCTATTGTTGTATACTAATAACTTACATCAAGTCAGTCTGTTCAGGCTCCCCAAAATCTGTTAATTAAATTTTTTTTTTATATGTTATCAGTTTCTTTTGGTTATGACAGGCTTCCTGAGCTGTAATATTGCTAATGCAATATTAAACATGCATGAAAACACTGATCTGCAGCACTACAAGGAGTATGTTGTTAATCATAAGTGGCTTCATTAAAAAAACAGCTTCAACCAAAATAAACATAAGTGGTCACAGATCTAGAAAGGTAATCTGCAGATTACAGCATGGTAATCTGGGTCAGTTAGACTATTATGGCCTGCTTTTTGGAAAGAGAGAGAGAGAGAGGGGGGGGGGGGGTATTACTCATCACTCACTATAATGCTTCACACCTTTGCAAATAAAGGTGTAGAATTACTGGATATCCACCAAAATAACCCACTGCATCGAGGAGCTGCAGCCAGGGTCACCTGCATCCATTACAAGCCATTTATAATGTTAAATAATTAAATTATAATCCACAGGGAATTAACAAATGGGAAGTTATTCACAAGCATATTCATACTTTCCCCTAAAGACAAACATTTTAAGTTAGTTTAAACTAATTTCTTTATGTTTTATGTTGAAGAAACTGGCCAATGCAAAGTGAGAGGAGCCAGGCTAGATTTACCCCCCACTACATCCCTGCTAGACTGTCGGTATAATTCCAGCTAATACGGATAATGCTCAGGACACATTGCGCACTGTGTGCGCGCTGCATGCCACGCGCAGCCCTCCTTGGATTTGGAGGGAGCTCACAGCCGGCAGAGAGGGCACGGCCTGTCAGATTATGTGGTCAGAATTAGTGATTGTCTGTGGATATAACATGTATTGTGACTCCTCCATTTGAACGCATGTGGACAGGAGAGATTTGTTATTTTTTCTGTTGATGCTATGGTTTATGACATATTCCTGACAACCAAATGAAGCTTCTGTTGGACTGATCAGACGCAGAGGATGGTGGCGGATGATGACAGCCGCAGGTGAAATTCAGGTGAGAGATTTTCTGCAATGCATTTGATTTAAGTCCAAAACAGCCATTAAAACTATCAGATGAAATAATGATTTAGCTTCTATAAATGACTATGTCAGGGCAACATATCTATAGTTTTAAAACACCACCAAATGTTTAAAACTTGCACCCCATTTTTACAATCCAGATTAGTTCACAGAAGACTGTAAAGCTCATGTGAGCCATCAATTATGGATGTAAAAAGGTCTGGCTCAATATATAAGAATATTACTACTACTAAAATCTGTCAGGGTAAGTGGTAAACTGCCCTCTGCTATCTGCAGAGCTCAGACTTGTCTGGAGAATCAGGATTTATTCTATTTAAAATATTTATTATGCAAAATCACTGAGTTTGAACATTCTTAACTTAAACATAGATAAACTGCTTCTTTCAGTGCTGATCATTGTCGCTTCAGTTTTTATTTTAAAGTAGAGATTATAACTGTCGTAATCTGTGCATCCTCACCCCTCCCTCTTGCACAATGTCGTCTTCACCTTAGTTGACTTGTTGACAACAGTTATGAAAGAAGCTAATTATGTTACTCATCTGCATAACTGTTCTGTGGCTTAGGTAAAATCTGTACTCTAGATAAGATTTCATATTCTCCAAAAGAAGGTAAAGCACATGGAAAGTGTTTTTTGTTTGTGAAAGCTTTGGCTCTATAATGAAAGGTTTGCAAATTTGCTTAAGAAATTCTGAAAATGTTGCAATAGTTGTTGCCATTAGATGAAAATCAAACTCTTGAAGTGTGTTTTTGTGCCCCCTCTTGAGTAAGCAAGCTCAGGATCCTTCAAATCCTTTCATCCTGTTTCCTCCACATCATGCTTTCATTACTGAGGTCAGTTACTCTCATCATCCCCTGGCCTTACATAACACTAAGGCAAGCTCAGCTAGGTTATATTATCCATTTTATATATTGAAATATGCTGGAAATGAAATGCTCTATTCTGAGATTTCTGCTGTGAGAACAGAAACTGTGACCCCTGTGGTATTCATCCACAGACAACAACCGAACATAGTAGCTTTCCTTCTTGAGCCAATAAAGTTACAAACAGCCAAATTAAATGCAAATGCACAAATATACTGTTTCTATTTTTAATATAAATAGCTATTTCACAAGATTGTATGCTTAAACTTAAAAAAACCTTGCATCTTTCTTTTTTTCATGCATGTTCAGTTCTTTTTACAAAATTTATTAAAAAATAATACACTGGAAAATTCCCAAGCCTTGTAGCTTGAGAACAATCGTTGACAAAGTTTTTCTCAGAGTTGGGCTGTTGCGATTGTGAAAGTTACCACACACTTTTAATGTGTCAGTGCTCTCTGCATTGAGATCGTGTAACTTCTCATCCAAGCTGCTCCTAGATGCTAAAAATATCTCATGAAAAACCAATTAAGCAGAGGTTAATCCTCTCCATGCAGGCAGTCTTGGCTGTGGTGTTGCATTCAATGCTGGATTACCAACCAGGCAATGCCACACTTTATCTATCCAAACTGGTGTTTAATTTAATAACAAGGTTTTTAAGTCACTGCACAGGAAAGTGTAAATGACTTCTTGTTTTAGCTGATTGGAATCAAACGTTATGCTGCATTTAGTCAGTATAGTGCAGATTTAAATTTGTCCACCAATAGTCAAAAAAAAAGACATATTCAGCTTGCTGTCATCGGTGTCTCAGAAAGGACTCAAGTTTTAGAAGCTGGAACAGATATTAATTATTACAAGTCACACAGGTCCACTCCATTAAAAACATTCAAATTTGAACCAAAACTGAGTGTACCTTTACCTGGGTAAACCTCAGATGTCCAAGTGGAAGTGAATGCAACATGTAATTAATTTCTTTATGTTGATCAACACCACCATGTTCTTGATCCTAATGCAGCATTTATACGGCATCGTCTCACCAACTTCAGACATGGGTGATGATATTTGTCAGAGCAGAATATTTATGTTTTATGAAGAAAATGTAGAAGTCAAAACCCACCAGATGTGACAACTGTGTAAACCGCCAGAAATGCAGAAACAGTGACAAAACTTGCCTCAAAGCAAGTTGCAACAGTGATTAAAGACCCACTCCGATTCTCCTTAAGCTATTTTAATGTGTTCTCAGTGGTCTTTAAATTGTGATTATTAGGTTTTTAGCCAAAATCAGAAAACATGTGCCTCCAGGACTCTGCCCTGCAATGCAGGAACATCTTCAGTAAGAAATTGTTAATTAAAAAAAAAAAAAAAGCTGTATTGGCTGTTGGTTTTTTTACTTGTTTTACTTTACTTTTTGCAATGGATGAGCATGCTAGTTGTAATAACCAGTTAATTATTTTTCCTGAAATCTAAACCCTTTAAAACAAACAAACAAACAAACAAACAAGCGAATAAATGAATAAATGAATAAATGAATAAATGAATAAATGAATAAAATAAAGGTCTTATACATGTACAATACAACAAAACAAAACAACAACAAAAACTATAACCATAAAGTTGGTAAAAATGGCCTCAAAACATCCACTTCATGGTATTTGCTTATAAGCTTATTTGCAACTCTTAGGAAAGTGTTCTCTTTAAGGGGGAAGTAAATAGTCCAAATTAAATATAATTATTCTTCACATGCAATGCTTTTTTTGGCTACTGTTGCACAACAATGAGCATTTTGGGGGAGCTTGCACATATAGAGGGGCTGGAGATTGAACCACTGATCTTCTGACTGAGCTACTGGTTCTCCATCTGAGTCATGGCCAACCCACAATAAAAGAAAAAGTCACAGTGAGACTACTTGTGGTAGGGCTGTAGTTTGTAAAGTGTGTTAAAGCTGTAACCTTCCCTGCTCAGAAGCTTTAAGATTAACAGATTATTACACGGCACAGAAACCACAAGGATGACTCCACGTCTTTATAAGCTGATGTTGCTCTTGTTTTAGGTTATATTTAAGGAAAAGCTGGGCAACTGCACTCTGATACACTTAAAACATTCTGATTTATGTAATATTTACAGTTTAAATACTAAGATTAAGGGAGAAAAACACTGAGTTTCTCATATATGATAAACTGGAAAACACAGCACCAAGTGTTCACACAGAAAACATTCGAATTCAGCCAGGAGAAATTTCTATTCAGCAAAAGCTCTGAGTGTTACTTTAAAACCCACCTGTGTTAGGTAACAGGATTACACAGAACCCCATCTCTTTTCCTACACTGCTGAGTCCATTTTGTTTGGTCTGCTTGTCATAAAGTTGTTTTGTTCTCATAAAAGAGGAATTTTAATTTAATATTCACTAAATATAGCAAGAAGTCATTTAAATCAATATTTTTTTCCAATAATTAACCTATTTTAATTAGGTTATATGTTGGAAAAACTTTCTTTTAATCTTATATTTGAATATGATTGCATTAGTGGAGATACAACACAAAATGAAAAAAGATAAAGAGGGCAAATCACATACAATATATGTCTAAGCTCCACTTCTAATTAATTGTGAGTAATATTTCAGATTTGATCTTATATTTTATAATCAACAAACCCTTGAGATGAAACTTTACTGCAAGATTATCAGAATGAACTTATTGAGTGTAAGAGCAAAGTAAGTTCCCTCGTGTATATTCATCACTATTCTTTTGTCTAACTGTAAATTCAATATATTTGCTGTTCTCCATCATATTGCGTGAGCCTCATGAGCAGATGGAGTTGATTTTAAGAGCAAAGTCTTAACTGTTTTCTGACTTGGCTCCTTTAGACTTAGTTACTTGTAAACCATAGTAGAAAAAAATCCCCAGATTTAATTTCCAAAAATTGTAAGAATAAACTGAACAGGCTTGGACTCTATGAATAACAGACATATAACATTTCTGAAATACTTAATAATGTAAGATTAGAGAGATATTCGTTTTACTTCCACCTAATGAAAATGATGCAATGGAGAGTAGGTGCATCATTGGCATGAGCCTGCGAATGCTTCAGACTGTTAGAAGTAGTTTTCCATGATTCAGCAGATGGCACTCTGGTCTCAGATTGACTTAACTCTTTGATGCATAGTGTCCACTGCAGAGGACACATATTTAAAGGCTGTTTTTAAATGTATGCATGGGTGTGGATCGTACATTGGCAACTTCATTGGACGTTAGTGAGTCACTAATATATATAAAGAATAAATACATTTGATATAGTATATATACATACATTGTAATTACCAAGTTTGCCTCAGTGATAAACGGGACAAGAAAATGATCCAGGTGTTTTTATAGAAAATTTATATTATATTAACACGACAAGATATTATTTTATAAATATTTTCATAGGTCAAATAGAAAAATCAATACACTGAGTAAAAGTTAAAATAAGATTAAAATACAGAAAAACATCAATGTGCATGTCTGTAGAAGTAAAATACTTTATTTGAAAAAAATGTGGTACTGTTTTGTAATGATTCATGCACCAGAGGGTTAATGCCCTGGTAACCTCTCAGTAAAATAAGCTAATGTTATGTTTGATATGTTGATATGAAAATGGCGGAAACTAGCAAGCATTCCGAACCCTCTAAGGACATTGAGGCTAATAATTCACTTCAACAAGCTGTTCTTACTCCCACTTCAGTACCCATTGGCTTCTCTTTTCAGTGCATATGTTATCTCTTCAGGGTCAGTTTTACAAGTGGAGGGTAGTCTGATAGACCTCCAAAGAAAATTCTTCAGGACAGATGTCATGAGATTGTAGAATACTGATGACATTTTGTGAATGTTTTAACCTAGATATGAGACAAGAGGACTGTTATAAAAAGGAGAAATATGCTGTCTAAACCATTATATTTTCCTAAACCAACAACAGTAGGGAGTGCAATAGTACAGGTCCCACGGAGGGTATAAATTCCACTCATGGTACATGACAATTTCTCGGTTGGAAATCCTGTGTTTTATTCTTTTGCCACCCTTTCATCCTTCACATGTGGGATTAACCTAATATTTAAATGGATCATAGTATTTTTTTTACAAGGATGTGAGATTATGTGAGCATTGGGCCTTTAGTATGTCTGTTATCTAAGCTATAAGACAGACTGGATAAATGAACTCAGAGTTGAAGTGTGAAAATCAGTCCTTCTAACCCAGCAGTGCAGTCACGTAACACGCATTATGTAACGTAAAATGTTGGCTAAGCTTTGTCAATGAAGTGTGTTTTTAAAGTGCATTTCTAGCACCTAATGTTTACTAATTCTAATCTAGCATGTTTCCTAAACCTACCCAAGTGCTTTTAATACCTAATGGGGGTGTTAGTACTAGCACACTAATGAAGTGATAATAAGGGCTGGAAGAAAAGATAAAGGCAAAAAAGGATGCAAAAAAAACAACAAAAAAACCCCAAAACAAAACAAAAAAAACAACAAAATAAAAACAAACAAAAAACAAAGAAACAAAAACAAAAGAAAAAACAAAAAAAAACCTTGATAACACTATTTCCTTCCCATAACCAAGAACTTTAATCAGTAATAAAAGTAGTTAAAATAAAGGCAAAACAGTATCTTAACATTGGACGTGAACATAAGTTGGATGTTTGAAGTGTTTATCCTCATCTTCCCCTTCAAACTTCATATAAGGGCTGTGTCATTTATTTTTTTTTCTTGCTTCCATTACTATTAGCATAGCTGCAGAAAAATTTACTGCTGCAGAATAATATTTAGTATTAAGCTGCAAACTAGTTCCCTGTACATCGGAAAATGACTATAAGGGAGATAAAAACTGTCGCAGTGTGCTAATGATAGCATGTTAACAGATTTTACAAACTATGGTGGAGATGTGATGTGAGATGACTGGGAAACAAATTGATGGGAATATTGCACCAATTCTAACTGCAAGGCCTTAAATTTGAGGAGGCTGAGGAAAGGACCCTTTATAAGATCCCACACATGCAGCTTACATGGCATGCCTCTAAAATATTTTTATAGACCCTGCACACGAAAAAGGTACACTGTGTCTTTAAATGCAGTGTTAAGGGCTCTTAACCAAGTGTCAGTCTGGTTGTGGTACAACTAACGTACAACATTGATGTAATAGCTTTCTGTAAAAGCCACAGTGGACAAGTTTTGGACTTGTTTTAAAATAACTCGAGTGCTTAATGTTTTCCATTATTATATTGCTGCTTTAAAATTGTGAGGAATTAAAACTGATTTTTCTGGTGGAATAAAAACCAAGCAAGCAAGCAAACAAACAAAAAACTCCAGGGGCTTACAGCTAATCTGATATTTCACAGAAAAAAATGTAAATAATCTTTTAATGCTGCTATCTCTGAAGTCTAAAGATGTTTCTTTTGATTTTTTAAATCCACCCAGACAGCTGGTGTTCTTATTTGTAGTTGATCATTATCTCATTGACTAACATTGACTTAAAGCTTATTTTATAACCTCTGTGGACTTTTGACAGACTGTATCGTTTTCAAGAAACAGCTAAGACTCTGAGGTCTGCTCTGTGACATGGACTCAAATGGATCTTTACTCAATCGCAGCCAATCACTGGCGAGTGGTCTGGAGAAGACTTCTCCAATGTGGAACAAGCCAGCTCTCTCTCAGAGCAGCAGCACTCTCTCATCTCGCCACTCCAGACAGGTGAGTTGCAGGTCAGTCCGTTCCTGATGCAGTCTTACTCCACAAGGAGATTATGGGTCTGCATGAATTATTGTTGTGTTATAAGGGAGGGCTCAAATCCAGCTTATATCAGATACGGTTTCCTCACTTTATGAGAGTACTGTGTTTCCAAATCAAAATAAATGTAGTCTGTCTTGATCTGAGGCATAAGCATAACAAGTCGGGCATCGGTGTCAGTTGGAGGTTAACATCAAGACATTGTGATTATGGAGGAAAACATTAAGGGCATTTGCAAACATTTAAATGTAAAACTACATACAATAGGACAAGAAAAATAAAATATTTAAGGAGACGGTTTATAAATAATAGCAATTTTTAGATATGAGATGTCTAAACATAATGCAAGAGTGAACAGACCTTTGTAAATGAGACATAACTGTAATTTTATCAGACAGGAGGCCTGTGTTATCAGAAATTGGATTTTACAAGTTTAACATTCAACACAACATTTACACAAAAAAAGAAAAGCAAACCATAGGCACAAATTAAGTTTTGTAGTTGCTTGGGCCTAATTATAGATGTCTAATAGCACAGTTTCTTGAACACTCCCTGCAGGATAAATGTTTTAAAACTATGTGGGCTAATAACTGTTTGGTGGGTCATGTTTAATATGAATAGTTATTTTAGGGTTTGAACTGACAGTTATTTTATTATCCATTGATAATTATATTGGTCATTTTTCTAAATGTTATCTTTTTATCTTTTTTGGTCATATTTCTACAAAAGTCCATCTTAGACGTAACACATAAATCTTTTTACTTCTTATCTATTATTAAAATATATATGAATATGAAATCAATATAAAACAGTAACAATGTTTATTTTTATTTAAATAAAACTATTGCATGTCTAGAAACATTTAAGCAAATCAGTGCCCTCGAAGAGGAATCACATTTATCCTATCCTAAAGCTTCAAATGAAAAGCAAGCCTCTCCTTATGCAAAGATTAAAATGAATTTAACTGAGGCAAAAAAAGAAAGTTTATTTATTTATTTATTCTAAATATGGGCGAATGGGCTATTTAAGAAAAAAGTAAACAAAAAGATATATCTGGGTTTCTGTAAACATGTCAAAACCTGAATACAACTCTTGTTCTGGTTCCTTCTTTCCACAGATTATCAAAGACTGGGAAGTGATTGATGACCTTCACACAGAAATGCAAACAGGAAATGAGCGTTCTAAGGATATGACTGCTCCAGGAATCTGTGAAGGGTATCTGCTCAAGAGGAGAAAGTGGCCTCTTAAAGGATGGCACAAGGTGTGATTTGTCTGCATTCATTGATTATTTTCCCAGAAAGTTACACCGAATAATAATTATTAAACAGGAGTCTGTTTTTAGAAGGGAATGAATTTCTTTTTCAGAGATACTTCACCCTGGAAGCGGGAATCTTACGTTACTCCAAAAATCAACAAGATGTAAGTGAACATTAAATCTCTAAAAAGATGTTTTATGCTTTACCCACCCTTCAAATATTTCTTTAGAAGTTGGTTGCCAAGATGACTTGTAGCATCGTTTATGCTTAATCATTTACATAAAATCAAATTCTTTTAAATTATTATTTCTATAATTTAACCAACTTTATTCGTTTGTTTTATGCAAAATTCTCAAATCCAAATTAATTTAAATTTGTTATGCAATAAAAATGCATAAACCTACTAAGTGGGTATAAATATGTATTTTTTTGAGTAAAGAGAAATACGATTGAGAAATGCAGCTTGCCTAGTTTTGTCTCATATTAAGGCAGCAAATTTAGCAGCTTTTTCTTTGGAAAACTGCTGCATGCATCATTATTAGTATAGAATGTGGGTGAATGTGGTTATGTGTATAAATTATGCATTGTTAGTGTTTAATAATTTTATTTTCACTTGCAACTTCATGCAGTATGCAATGTATATTATACATTTATTTATTGCCAATTCTAACCTCTGCACCTAAAATATAATGAAAGTTTAATGTATAATGGTATCTATTAAAGTATTTAAAACACTTAAACCTTTTCATTCTCACTTAAGGTTTCCAAAGGACGAGTCCAAGGTTCACTGGACGTTAGCCTTGCTGTTATGTCGATAAATAAAAAATCGAATCGGATCGACTTGGATGCAGGGGACATCCTCTACCATATGAAGGTAAACAGTCACCAAACACAGCTGATTTGCTTAATAAATTAATTAATAGTGTGCCATCAGATGAAAAAGATAAATATGACCAATTTTTATCACAAAGGCAAAGAGCCACGATCTCTTCTACATTTGGGTGACCAAGCTGCAAGCCCACCGCTTGTATAAGAAAAATGAGGCAGCTCAAGCTCATGGTGGCCTCCAACAGACATCGTCTCATACCACTGCAGCTGGACAAGCTCAGCAAAATGGAGATTTGGTGACTACAAAATAAAGAATAACGAAAAACTCACAACACACTACAACTTAAGAGGCAATTTCTAATGAGAATTACTTGCCTCTGTTTTCCAGGGCTCTGCAGGAGTGACAGATTCAGCTGGAGCATCAGGGGTGCTACCCTCAGCCAACACTGCTGTGAACACTAAAGTGTCTGCATGGCTGCAACAAAGTCACTACCCAGACACATGCATTCAAGGTATTTGGCATACTAATAGATGCAAGGACAAATAAAGCATTGACTAATTTATTTATTTTATTTCAGCTCCAAATGTAAAAACAAAACAACCACAAACCTATAACACAATCTACACATTTAAAAGCTTTGGTAATATGACATTATATGAAGATATAAAGTCACTCAACATATGAATAAACCTCATATGTTTTTCTCCAGAGTTGAACCGCTGTAACTTGGATCTTTCTGAGCTAAACCGCTTAATCCAGAGGCTCCAGGCACTGGAGGTCGGCCAGAGCTTCACAAATGGAGACCTGCAACGCATCATCAGCATACAGGTACACACAGCCTAATAACTTTTAATACACAGCTAACGCAACAGAGTAATAGAGTTTCACTTTAAAATGAAATCAAATAAATCTTATTTTGGATCAGAACCTTTCACTTGAGAAACCAAAGAAGCCAAAGTCAGGAAAGATGTGGGGTCACTCTCGCACACTGTCCAGAGTGGAGGCACTTGGAATGGTAAGAATGGTCTGTAACATGTTGTCTCTATTAAAGATGTCACTATTTTACAAAAATGTGAGATTTTACATGATAATGTTTTAGGTAATTTTACTTAAGCTTTGATTAAATCCAAATATGGAGTCTTTTTCTTTTTGGAGTGTTTCTATTATTGGTCACTTTTAGAACATATTGGGTTTATGTATATGACATCCCAAATACCCAGTAACATTTTGGGGCCTCTCTCTAATCTAATCCAAAGCCTATTCGTGGGATTACCAAATCGGTGAGTTGCCTTTAGGCAGAACATGAATTAACATGATACACAAAATTTGCACCCTGCAACAAACTGCTGTTTTGACATTACACACTGACTGTACTTAAAAAGGGGATAAAAAGATGCAAAACATTTGTTTATTAGTTTGTTTCAAACGAGGCTGTTCTGTGTGTGTGGTGTTCACAGAAGATAACCTCAGTGTAACAGTTTCATATTCCAAAGAGTGCTAATCAATTTTTTTTTTTTTTCACAAAAATCTAAATTTTAGTTTGAATGTCTTAATGGATCAGCCAAGTAAACCTGCTCAAACTCTGGATGTTAAACCCTCTTAGCTTTTGTTCCTTTCCCCCAGTCTTGTGGGACAGTGAGAATAGATGGCTGATTATCTATTTTTCTTGCAAGCCAAGCTCTATAGTAGGGTTATTAGAGTGGGTCCCACAAAGGCCGCAGTTCTGTAGGTTTTCAATGTGTCCTTGCTCCAACACACCTGACTCAAATCAAATGGATCCAACAGAGTCAGGTGGAGCAAACCTGCAGGGTTGCGACCCTCGTGGAACCTATTTGAATAGCACTGTTCTACAATTCTGATGGTTTTCTTTCTTAGCCAGCAAACTAGACTCGTTTAAATGAACTAATGAACAACTTTAGCTAACAGGACAGAAATCCTGAAGGGCTCACTGCTAGATGTGTCTTTACATTACATTTTCTTCTCAATTTTGACATGTAGTGAAAGCTTAGTTGTAGCTAAAAAACAACATCAATCATGGCTGTACATGGCAACGTAATTCTAAAGTGGAAAAACAAAGAAAGAAATCATTACAAAAACAAACAAGCAAAAAAAAAAAAAAAAAAAAAAAAACCACACAAATGAGATCGAATAGAAAATGTGAAGTTGTTGTCACACATCACTTTATTTAGATGCCATATTGTATTTATGTTTTCTCTGCAGATGTCTTTTGTATGTATAGACACTGACTATCCAACATCAAGATAGTGTTTGCATTCATATTGTAGGACCAGCCTCTAAATTCATATCCATATGCATCAATGGCATGATTTAATTTGTCCTGATAAGGTTCACCTTTCCTCAGTAGATTTAGAGGTACACAAACAAGCCAAGCAACAATGACATCAGGAAAAGCTAACAGGAGACAGTCTTTACAAGCTGGTACTTCTGTCTCAACGTGCAACATAGCGTGACTCACCTTCACATTTTCTATTAGCCATACTCCAGCCATTTTGATGGTACACCTTGGCTACATTCACTCTGCAGGTCTTAATGTTACTACATTTTTTTCTGAGATCTGACTGTTTTGTTCTGTTTTTCTTTTTGTGTAGTTGTTCACATTAAAATTTAAATGCAACTGCTATCAGACTTCAGTCTGAATGGCCTATGGCCTTGAAGTGCCCTACATGCATAGAAGGACATGCAACCTTACATTGCATGACATGTACATGGAACAGTGTTTCACCTACCATTTGAACCACCTGTAAAGCAGACAAAAATATCTACATTTTTTAAATGATTGCATGGTAGTAAAGACAGCATGCTCTCATGCAAATAGCAGCCAGTGTAATTACACTGTTCTGGATCCAAGTACAGAAAAGAGCCTAATTGCTGAATGCTTTGTCCACAACAAAGAGCATAAGTTACTTCAATGGTGTAAAAGTCATATGAAATGCAACATGAGTGTTCAGACTGAGGTACAGGACCACATGTTTAAGAGGCCTGGGTCAGATTAAAAAAAGAACAAAGCTGAAATCTACTATTCAGACTGTTATTAAAACAAGAAAATTAGACATGGGTGAAATATGGGCAAAAAGTAAGATTTAGGCTCCCTTTTCCTGCAGGGTGAACGTGGCCTTACACTTCAGTTTGCGAAATCATATTTAAAAGACATGCCTTGCTTTTTAGCCAGTAGCTTCATGTGCTGTGTAATGTTAAAGGAATAGTTTGGGGACATTTTTAAATTTACTTTGTGACTGAAAAATTGATGAGAAGCGCATTTATGATTTATTCAAACAGGAAGCTAACCTAGCTTACTTTGGCTAAAACCATTTAAAGCCAGCTGTTTCAACAGGTGACAAAAGCAGACTCCATGAACAGGCCTTTTCTTAATTTTACAACAGGGATTAGAGCTCTAAAGTAGAAAATGTTAACTTGCTAACATGTAGTTAACCAGCATGTTGATGTTAGCATTCAGGTCAAAATTCCTATTCCTATGCTACAGCAGCAAAGTGTTGCTAGCATAGCCTGGACAGTCTGCCGGTTTCTAACCTTTATGCCAAGCTAGGCGAACAGCTTTTGGGCTGTAACATCAATAAACTGGTCTAGCTGTGGAAGATGTTATTACTTAACTTTAAAAGAAGCCAATAAATGTAAACATTCTGCACACACACAAAAACAAACAAACAAACAAACAAACAAAAAAAAAAAACAAAAAACCAAACAAAACAATTCATTAATAGGAACTGCACTTTTAGTGGTAGATGTTTTATTTAGTACCTGAGTATGAGTCATGGAAATATGTTCCTTGGTGTTTTAATTTCCATTATGTTATTAATGCCACTGGTGGATTATAAGGAAGTAGTCCACTTTTTACTTCTTCTCCAGGAAAATTAAACGCTAATTGTCTAGGGTGTATGATGTCAGGGTAGTAATATTTTTGTAAACAAAGTTAGTTTTGCAGCACAGTATTTGAGTAAATCTACTTAACAGCCATACATCTTCTCATCCATCTTTTGACCTCAAAGCACATAAATAATGCATGCAATGCAAACAATGCAATGACAAACTATTCTTTTAACATTTATAGTTTTTGCCTCTATGGTCCATGCTACAATCTGCAGTGGAAAAATTCACTTGTTTAAAACATATAACCAATTAATGTTTTCTGTATCTACAAGTGTGCAAAGCTGTCTGAGATTAATGTAACAATCAGTACCAGTCTATTGAGCCATTCTGATGCAGTCTGTGTGTAACCTAATCTTTTACCATGACAACTGCTAGTTTACTGATTATCCATGGACCTGGATCAGTCTCCCATACAAAAGGTGGTGCAGAGAGAATATGGGCCAAAGTTGCCCATCATGGATGCTTGCTTTGAGAAGAGACTGAGGAGATTTATAGTTATCAATGCTTTTACTATTCTTACCTAAATATATGGAAAAGAGCCACATGCATGTCCACAAAGGTTTGCATACAGGAATGTGGAAACCATTTTGTCCTTGAGTGTTCAATAACTATTTGTAACAGTCAGACCTGTTCCAAATAGTTTAGAAGATAATTAGACATGCTATGTGGTCCATATGAGAAAAAGTACCATTGTGTACCACACTGCAACAGTGATTTCCAACAAGCAGCTTCAGTGGGAGCAATATGATAATAATATAATATGTTAATTGTAAATAAAAAGTCATATAAACAAACAAACAAATACACGTGTTATATCCAGTACCATATAATCCAATACATGTTGCTGGATGTAATGTTACACCACACCAGTCAGACAAGTAGCATATGGCATGGTCTGACTCAGGCAACCAGTTTGTGAAGCCTCTTATGTTGGATGTTTCATGAATTTACAGTATAAAACATTCTTTGCAAACTATAGAAACTGCTGCTTTGCTTGTGAGCAGGCTGACACCGTCTGTGCTAGACAACACATCACAACAATAACACCTGCACTCAGACTGACAGATAACAAGGAGGCTATTAAATTAACCGGTGGATCAAGCACCCTTCATCCTCTCCTGTTCACCTCACAGCTGTCCTCCAGTCACCTGAGCAGCTCATCCCACCTTGGAGCATCAGTGCCCTCTATTCCCGATTATGTCTATTCTCAGCTGTCCCCTGCCACTGTTGTATCACCCGAGGGCAAGAAAATCCAGCAAGACATCTGCGCCATGTCACTACGAGGTCAGATAAACAGGAACATATAATCATTACCATTATGGTATAAATTACCAAATTGTCATCTATAAAATTAACTGAGACAACATCTTATTTCATAGAGCCAGTAGATGTAAGGTTTATACAGGTCCTTTTTATATTCAAAGACAAACAGCTCTAAATTAAACATCTCTGTATTGTGCCTCTTTAGTGCTTGCCTCGTTAAAGTCTGTGCATGAAACTCTGTCTCTTGAGAGGCAGAAGATGCAGGAAGTCTGGGAAACCAACAACATCCACCAGTCTAACACATTAGCTGTGGTAAGACGAATTTGATTAGATTTTTCTGCAACACTTTCCTTGTGTTTTTTATGTTCCTCAATGTTTCTCTACCTCCATCATCAGCCTGTAACATCCCATGGGCCACCGTCAGTGGCAGATTCAGCTGCAGAATATTTTGATGCTAGCGATGACATCCTTTGCGGTAGCTCCTCTGAGGTGTCTGATGAATCTGGACTCAGTGATGGAAGCACCACCAACTCAGAGCCAGAGGAAGGACATGGTGGGTTCAAGTACACTTGTAACTTTGGCCATTCTTTGTAAGTGTTGTAACCTGTTGTTGTAAACTTATCGAGGCATAAAATTACAGTTATTGTAATTTCTTCACATTCTTTTCTTGCAAGTTGTATGAAAAGCAGAAAAGATAGTATGGGAATATTTTTTTTTTTCATTTTGTTAAAAGATCTGTAACTCATCCCAGCTCCATTGGGTTTGAGAACAGCCCTTAATTGATTGGCCAATCCATAGATGTAAATTTTACGCAGCTTTTATTACCAATGTGATTGAAATTTTGCTTTAACAACACTGCAGCATCAGCAACTCGGAAATACCGTGCAAGCATTTCAAGAGCTCCTAACAGTGTTGTTCACAAGAGCACCGGGCGCCGAACAACACTGCCAGCTCACTGTCCTGACAACAGCCATGTGGGCCTCATGGCTATCCTCTACAATAACATAGGCAAGAACCTTGCATCGATACTCACAAAGAAAAACAAGTCTTTTTACTTTAAACTGTAGTTATGGCAGTTTTTAGAGAACTATGTGCCATTTCTCCTCAGGTAAAGACTTGGCTCGGGTGTCCATGCCGGCTGCTCTAAATGAGCCTGTTAACCTGCTGCAGAGGTTGTGTGAAGAGCTAGAGTATTGTGAACTGCTGGATACAGCCAACAACACACCAGACCCATACCAGAGGATGGTAAGACTGTTCCAATATACAGGATGTTTGTGATAGAGATTCAGAAGATTGTTGTTGATGGTGATCACTAAAATTATACCAAACCTAAATTATTCCTGTGCAGTATCAAGAATGATACAAATACTTTGACTTTAATTTGACCCAAAATAATTAAGACACCTAAAAGGATATTAGCTGTTTTAGACAGACTGCAAGGAGGGATAAGAAATCGCTAACAATTTTTTCCTAGAATAACTAGACATGTGGCTCCATTTGATCTTGCTCATAGGAAACATGGAGTTTTGGAACATTTTCATGGTAACAATATGTGAAGTCAATATAATCACCATGTAAATTCCTATGTAAAACCTATATAACCACATGTAAAATGCATGTAAGTTCCCTTTTAACCCATATAATCACATGTGAAATGAATAAGTTCCCAAGTAAAACCCATATAACATGTGAAACCCATGTAAAACCCCATGTGAAACTTATGTCAGTGTTTCGGAATCCAGGTCCTCGGGACCCCCTGCCCTGCATGTCTTAGACGTGTTCCTACTCCAACACACCTGATTCAAATTAATGAACTTCCTCATCCAGTTCTTTGCAGCCCTTTAACGAGCCATTCGTTTAATTCAGGTGTTGAAAAAGGGTTACATCTAAAACATGAAGGGCAGGGGGTCCCGAGGACCTGGATTAGGAAACATTGACTTATATGGTTATATGTGAAATTTATGTGAAACCCATAAAACCACATGCAAAATGCATTGAAGCGCCCATGTGAAACCCATATAATCAGATATGAAAACCTATAATTTCCTCATGTGAAACACATGATCACATGGGAAACTCATGTGCAAAATTTGTGTTTCAAGGTTCCAAAACAAGGTTCCATATGTGCTAAACCACATGGGATCACATATGAAATGTTTTTCTGTAAGGGAAAGACTAATAGGACGAACTGGATTCTCAAATATAAACTTAGGAGACTGATAATAAGAAATATGCTTATACTTTTGTGTGAAATATAAAAAAGTATCACAACTGAAAACTGTTGTATATTAATGAAACTAAGCTGTCACAGAAACATAAACCAGGAACAGCTGGAAATCTCTTGGTTTTGATGAAATAAATAAAATTGATAAGAGCACTATTGTTTTTTTTACTGCTGAATAAGAATAAAATAAACTTTCATGCTTTTATTTTTCAGGTTTACATTGCTGCCTTTGCCATTTCTGGATACTCCACTGCAACATTTAGAAACCGCTACAAGCCCTTCAACCCGGTGCTGGGGGAAACATTCGAGTGTATCAGAGAGGACCGGGGTTTCCACTTCATCAGTGAGCAGGTATCTTATTCAGAAGTTTCTTCTTTGTTTCAAATCCATATTTACCAGTTTTTGAGGGCAGTAATTAGCTGCTATAGTAGATATAGTACAGTTAAACTGATTCACTGATATGTTGCTTAGCATCAAAGTAAAATGTAAACTTTAACTTCTATCCTAATCAACTGCATCAATCACAGTATTAGCTATTGTTTTTATATATAGGTCACATTAACTAAGTTTAAAATAGTTTAAAACCTAAATCTGTACATGCCACTTTTTAACCTTTTCTTGATATTTTACCAGGTCTGCCACCATCCACCCATCTCAGCCTGCCATGCACACTCAGAAAACTTTTCCTTTTGGCAAGGTGAAACATGTTTTTGACCTAAAATATCTTTTTGTCTACAGTCATTTGTCTCCTGACTATAAAAGGTTTTTAAAAGGCTGCTCATGGATGTATATAAATTGCACAGCATTATCAACACCTGCTTATATCTCTGAACAGACCAGCGATGGAAGAATAAATTCTGGGGGAAGTCACTGGAAATTGTGCCAACAGGGATGGTCAATGTGACTTTGCCGAGGTAAATGATGTGCTTCAAGTATATGTGGTGCAAAGTTTGTAAATTCACTGCTGCTCTATCAGATCAGACATGATACAAATCAATAAGTGCAACTGAAAATTATGTTTTATATGAGAAGATAAAGTCTGTTTTAGCTATAATTTGTATGTAGAACGTATTTGGGCAAGAAATAGGCTTCACATTGGTTTTATGTGGAATTATTCACAAATTCCATACTGGTCCAATGTTCACTATCCAAGTTTGCCTGATGCAGGACAATGCAGGAGCTTGTGTGGCCCCAGATGTGTTCCCTGTTCATTCATTGAACCCACATGGGCCTATGTATGTTGCCCATTGTTAAGCCATGCAAACATTTCCCATTAACAACCCAAGCACAGCCCTCATTGGGTGTTCACCTGTGTTTGCCTGTATAGTTGACCCAAGAGAGCCTAGCTGTTTAATTTGGGTTGCTTACCCATGAATCTGAGCCTGACCAACATCTATTTAACATTTGGTTAATATGGAACCAATGAAAGTCCCATATGGGGCATTAACTACCCACAATGACACTAGTGTAGGCAGTTGATAGCTAAGTTAAGTCATCAATTAACTTCTAAACTTGTAAACCTAATGATCTCATTTGTGAAAGAGGTCACATTATGCATTTCCTTTGCTACAGGTCTCCATTTTTAAAGCCTATATTTACTCATAACATTCGAACATTAACAGTGGAAAACCCTGGAATCATCGTCAAGTACTAATTCTAATTATATAAACAAACAGAACAAGTAAAGAAGTGTAAAGTAAGTAGGAATTAGGTGCGTTAGGGTGTTAGAGGTGTTAAAGAGGTGTTCTTGGAAGAGATGAGTCTTAAAGAGGTTGTGGAAGTTATAAATTGATTCCCAGGCTCTGGCATTTAATTCCAACAGGAATCACAAATTAGAACAGTCTGGACTGAGACTGCCTTGTATGTGAATGGCAGTGCGAGACAATGTTCTGGAGACATGTGCAGTATTTGATAAAGGGCGTTAGCTTTAATGTATTTGTTTGAATTGATGAGTGCAGACCTAGAAGTCACTGTATTTGATTTGTGCAGCCATGGATGTTGGGCGTCAGTGAATAGTAGAGAGATATGACTCTTTTTGTTTGACCAGATGCACACATATTTAAAAAAACTACTAAACTGGGAGCTCTATCAAATCACAATCAACAAAGAAGAGAAATAAGGACCCGGTGAAAAAAACATCACAAAAGTAATGATGTTATGTGGATTACTTATTTTTCCATGAATAAACACCAGACCCACTGCTGTGTTCAGGACCACCTGTAATGTTTTAATCTGCATACTGGGAGATCTCTGAGAAGAGCATTGCATAAGCTGAAGTGAGAGATATCCAAGATCGGAACCAGGATTTGGGTGGGATTTGGAATAAAATAAGGCTGGTCTTTGTTGTGTTGTACAATGCAAGGAGAGATTGCTTTGAGACAAAAGCAACTATTTGTCACTCAGGGAGTTGGCTTATGTTTCAAAGAAAAGAAACTTGTACTTCTTTAAAAAATGTTTTGGATGTCACAAAAATGCTTCATGTTCATCCCTTCGAATACCATGTTTTATATGAGGTAATTTTTGATTAACCATGGACTGGGCTGATTTCTCATGAGACTGGGGACAACCACATTTTAAAGTCTCTAATACTTTCCACTCAGAAACATCCTGCTAAATCCAAACTGCAGCAGCAGGGTGTTGTCCAACTTTTAGGACCCTTATATATGTCGACAAATGGTTATCTGGAAAGCTTGGAGCTTTGACGAAAGCCTGTTTCTTTAGTCTTTTCAGCATTGAGAAGTAACATTTAAGATGTCTTCAATCTGTGTATCGTCAGCATAATACTGATAAAACACATGGCTGAAATTTTGTATCAGCTGCTTTACATTTAGAGAATAAAACAAGTCCAAGCATAGATCCCTGAGGAACCCCATAAATCAGATGCACTAAGATGGGGGAGCCCTCATCAGTTTCAAGAAAAACTTCTTGAGAGCCACTTTAGGGATTTAGATAAAATGACTTATTTTTCTAATTGATTAGTGAGAATAATGTGATCAACAGTATCAAGTGCTGACAACAAATCCAAGAGAACTAAACTGATTATTCTATATAATCTAAGTGCATGTGAATATCATTTGCAACTCTGAGGAAAGTTCTTTGTTTGTGGTTTAAACCTGTTTGAAATTAGTCCAATTTTAATCAGCTGTGTTTGCCTTTTATCCATGAGTATTCTTTTTGAATACTCTAAATCAGGGCTACTCAATTTGGTCCTACGAGGGCTGCAATCCAGCAGGTTTTCCATGTATCCCTGCACCAACACACCTGAGTCAAATTAATGAGTCATTGTGTAGAACCTGATTGGCTGTTAGAGCCACCTAATTTGACTCAGGTGTGTTGGTGCAGGGATACATGGAAAACCTGCTGGATTGCGGCCCTCGTAGGACCAAATTGAGTAGCCCTGCTCTAAATACATTACTGCCCCCTTCACTCTGTAAATTTATGTTAGAGCAGGTGGAGTTTTTTTTTGCCCTGTGTTAAAGTGCCACTTGTTTATTTTTTAATTTTATTTATTATTATTATTTTTCTAAGCCTGTCCTGTCCAGCATCATTGCAAGCAAAATGATAATCTGGTTGCTGTATCGTGCTGAACAAATTTGCTCTGCCAAGGGGAGGCCTATGGGTAAGGCTCCTCTTGATAATCTGATTTATTTATTTATTTATTTACTTTGAATCACGGAATCTATGTAATCTTGCTGGACCTGACCGGAGGGGACAGAAAAAGATGGAAAACAGCAAAAAGATGCAAAAAGGAAAGACAAAAGGAGACAAAAACATCACAGACAGAAGGAAACAACCCTTCAATTCACACCATCACCAGACAACAAACTGTTACACCTGTACATGAACACACCAGAAAATTTCCTACAACTTTTACAAAAAACAAAAACAAACAACCACTTGTTTAGAAACTCACAATATGAGGAGGCCCTTTCATCGCTGGTGATTCTTGACATTGGTTTGGTGTATTGAGCCCCACATATCAAACTGAGGGCTTTAGCTGCAGCATTTACTTTGGTTACATGACCATTATGGTGGAGAATACATGGATAATTAAAATGTGAAATTTTTTTCTCTGATTTTTGTCCAAAAACATGCCATAATTAGTGATAACAACATAATTTCAATAATTTCTGTATTTTGTCCAGGTATGGGGATCATTATGAATGGAATAAAGTAGTGACCTGCATCCATAATGTGCTCAGCCAGCAGCGGTATCTGGAGCATTACGGAGAAGTTATCATCCAAAACCTCAACAGTAATGTCTGCACATGCAAAATTACCTTTGTCAAGGTAAATTAAATCCTTACTCAACTACACTATTTCTCTTTACTTCTTTTGTAACTGACAGATTTTTATTCCTCTGTAGTCTCGTTATTGGGGTTCAGAGACAAACAAGAATGAGGTGCAGGGCACCGTGCTTGACCAAAGTGGCAAAGTTATTCACCGGTTCGGCGGTCTTTGGCATGAAGGAATCTTCTGCGACACTCTGCCGACTCCAAAATGTATTTGGAAACCAAGTGAGTTGCTTTTAACTCCTTTATTCATTGATAATACAACCTTCTGTTTTAAGTCTTTATGTCACATGTTGTGATGTTCGTCACTGAAGGTTTAAATGGAGGTGAAATAATTGGCTTCTACTCCTACTGTAAAAACCACTAATCACCATAAATCCAAGTGTCACGTTTGTTCAGCAGCTCACCTGTGAGGTCTCTGTCATCCCACAGATCCCCAACCTAAGGATTACTTGCTGTACTATGGCTTCTCCACATTTGCCATGGAGCTGAATGAACTCACCCCAGACCTGACGCCTTTCCTGCCGCCTACCGACAGCCGTCTGCGTCCAGACCAAAGGTCAGAAACAACACAATTGTGATGCACAAGATAAACACAGCCAGTGATGAAATGTCAACTAGCATTTTTATTAATTAATTTAATCTTCATTGACTTTCCTGCAGAATGTTGGAAGAAGGAAAAGTAGCTGAATCCGACAAAAAGAAAGATGAGGTAGAGGAATGTCAGAGGGAACGGAGAAAAGCGCTTGCCAAAAAGGGTGAAGAGCATGTTCCACGTTTTTTCAAGTGAGTTAATTCTGCTCCAGATTAGCAAAAATCTGTTTTTATCCCACCAAAAAACAGATCATAAACGCTCTTCCTTTATATTTTTTATATTAAAAAGCAATGTTTAATTATCTTTTAGTCTAAGAATCCCCACCATGTTTTGTTCCTGAACACACCTGATTCACATGACAGGCCACAATCAGGCTGCTACAGAGCGTCATTACAATTAGTTTGAATCAGGTGTGTTGGAGCAGAGACCCATTGTGAACTTGCAGGGGACAGCACTGGGAATCAGTGCTTTATGGCATCATTGTTACATGTGATTCTTTGACATTTGCATACACAAGAATCTTTCTAAAAAAAAAAAAAGCTGAAAATGGCCTGAATTGGAAGATAAAATCTAGCAAATAAAGGTTGAGAATGATTGTTCAGTTTTATATTTTAATTTTTTATTTTATATTTAACAACTTTAGTCTCAAAACAAGGAAAAGCCTGTGCATTGCTCTTTTTTAGCATCACAATTTCTTGTTATATTTTTGCCTCCTGGGTCTTTGTCAAGAACTTTCTTACAATAGTAGTCTATACATGGTACTCCACTCATATTTCTTTTTTAAGCTGTATTTTCTAATAGGGATGCTAATTGGAGGTGTTTATTGTTTTTCTATCAAATATGTGCAATCTCTGGTGATGCTGCTAATCTGATGCAGCTGTGACTAATTACTGAGGGACTGCTGACAGAAAATAAAGTCTCACACCTGTGCAGAGTAACACAGAGCTGCAGCTTTAGCAAAAACGTTCAAGTGTTAATTATCTGCTGCGCTGACTTTCAGAAAGTGATGAAAATTTCCTCATTAATATATTGAGAAACAGAGCCTCTTGCAGTCTTCAAATATAAAATTACCATAAACATGGGGGGGGAAAAAAGAACCAAAACAATTAAATATAATTGTTTTCAATATTTTTACATTATTTTCAATTAAATGTGTTTGAATATTTTGCAACATTGCAGTAGTTTTTTTTCTCTGGGAAACATGTTAGTTTTTGTATTTAGATGATAAATAATAACTGTATATTTGATATGACTTGACTCAGCTGAGCTAGTAAAATGATATTTACAATAAAGTAACAGGAATAAAGCACAATTATTCCCATATATGTAAACCTTGAACTTTGGATCACAAACTTTGGTTATTTGGTGTAGTTCTTTGCTGTGAACAGTTGTTGAACAGTAATAACTTCCAGTTGTCAGATTTTCAACCACTTTGCAAATACATGAATCATGTAAATGTCAGACTTTGGACATGAATGCCTGTCTCCTGTTCTTTCTTTTTTCTTTTTCCCCTCAGGAAAGCCAAAGATTCCTGTGGACGGGATGTGTGGTTGACAAACGGGACTTACTGGGAGCTTCGGCAGAATCCAGGTTTTGCTCGCCTTGAAAACATAATTTTATGGTGACTGGATGAAATCACAGCACCTTCTGGACAACACCAAATGAAAGAGGAAGACGGTGTTTTATGTGTGGGACAGCATACATGACCTGCTCTGGGAGAGTAGAGATGTTGCTGCTCATCTTGCTTTTTCTGCACACTCATGACTGGCTCATGGGAAAACCTCCTTCATCATACTTAACCACCAAATCATGACTGGTAAAGAAATGTAGAGGGAACTTTTAATTTTGTAATTAATTTGCTATTATTATTAAGATTATTGTTATTTTTAGATTACTTCAGTTAACGTAATCTTTTCTTTGGGGACTTCACAGTAAACTGTGGTTAGTAAGTGGCTGACTATATTAATGCATTATGTGTAAACTTTCCATCAAATCTCATCTTTGTTTCAACCAGCTTTCTTTATTGAGTGAATGTCTAACTGTACAGCTAAAAAAAGGAACTGGAGTCAGGCCTGGATTGTTAAGAAACAAATGATAATGTTTCTCTGTGACTATTTAAATAGCAGCATGTTTGCCAATATCACTTTAAAAGGAGATGATATATTTGCGCTGGAGTTAAAATCTGATTTCTTCTGCTTTTAAGTGGCAAACAATGAGCGATTGTCTGCAGCAAACTCTGCTGTAAAGAAACTCTGCACGTTCCATATGCCTAAATATACTAAATGTGTTTAAAATCAAATTTTAAGAAACTTTGAAGCCAGATCCTGATAAGGGGTTTTGCATCCTGCGTAAAGGTTCATAATCATTGATCTTCATAGCTTTCACATTATAAGATGCAAAAAAGATGATATATATAGATATTTACATGGCAACCTAAGAGTGGATGTTATCTTAATACAGTTTTAACATCTTTTTTTTTTTTTTTTTTAAAGTAAAACACTTTGTCTATAAGTTCACAAGTTGTGGATATTAACAACAAGTATATCAACATTTTAAAATTTCTTCCCCTCTAAGATTTGGTGTCATCATTCCTGAATATTCAGTGTGTTTCAAACTTTATTTAATGTTAAAAATGAACAATATTCAGAATAGATATATTTATATAAGCAGAGAATGTTTTCATGCTGTATATGACATTAATAGAATCCAGCTATTTGGAAATATGTACATACTGTATATGCATATTTATACAGTACATTAAAGTGATCACATCAAAATTGTGTTATTTTTCAGTGGAAGTAAATTTATTATGATGATGCAAAAAGGTTTTTCTTTAAAATGTGAAAGCAAACATTTTCAAAGTTTGTCTTAATCGGGTCTCGAGCCTTCAGTGGTTTTGTCTTCCCTGAATTAAATGAGGACATCAAAGATTAAATATGTGGAAACTTTAATTTCATTATTAAAAAAACAGATACAGTTATGCTGACTTTAATAAATAACAATTTTGATTTTGCCCTCCAGAAATATTCATTTTTATTTTTATTTGTATCAGCTCTTAAGAGTATAATGACCATTACTGCTCCCTTGACATAAACGGTGCACATGGTTCACACACAAAAAATAACATGCTTTTGAATGAGCTGTGTGGCCTCCCTTCTTTACAGTTCTGTGTTCAAATCACAAAATCAACAAAATGCCATGAAATCAAGTCTCTTATTTTCTCATCAAGGGAAAAAGTGTGTTTAAGGGAAACCGACTCATGGAAAATGTAGATACCAAGAGATTTAACATCAGGGAGTTTAGTTCACAGGTGGAGGTTGATTGCATTAGCATAACATATCCAGCAGGGGTCCTTCCTGAGGCGTCTGAAACCATTTTCATGCTGCTGTTTATTGGGAGAACTTGCTCTCATGTAGGTGCAGGGCCACTCAGAGTACCACAAAAACCACAGCACAAAGAAATAAATAACTGACTTTGTCCACAGGCTGTATTCACATAAAGCTTTTGCTCTCATTGTTTCTGCAATTCCACCATTGATTCTAAGCTAATTTCCACATTTTAATTGCACTTAAAACATGAATGGCCCATTTGCACAGCTTCATAAGGTATTTTAAGAGTTTCTTTCAAAAAAAGTCAACATAAATGTTAAACAGAAAACATGTTTTAGAAATATTACATTGGTAATATACACAATTATTCATGTCCATTCCCTTTCATATCCAGCACTTCATAATATTTCATTTTAACTTTTAAATCTTTGCAAGTAGGATGGAGATGTTAGAAAGCTGCTCTTTTTGCATCAACATTAATGTTAAGACTATGGCAAGAAGACAAGTAAAATAAACTGTCTTTAATATTCAGTGGATATTGAGGAAGGGATGATTTTAAATGTAATATTATGGCCAGGAGTTAAACATATGTTTTTATAACCATCAAACACAAACAGGGCCAGAACCAAGCTGATCAATTCTGGTTCAAAGGTCGTGGCAGTTGGAAGGATTTTTATTTACATGTTTTCTTAAATAAATCTAACTTAGCTCAATATTAACACCAGAAACGGGGATGAATAGGGTATAATTTTAATGGCTGCTAACACTCATATAGTCTTTGTATGATCTGTACAAAAAGGGGCACAACTAACATTTTTGCGCTTTATGGCCAAACTGTTCTACACATTGTAAACTTATCTTTAAATTAGACTGAAAGCTGAGCTGCAATTTGGTTGTTATTAGTTTAGTTGATGACATTTGCTGTGATCTGAGGTAAGAATGTTTTTTCAGGTAACTGAATTTAAAGAAAGTGCTGAATCTTTCAGGACTATTATGTAACTAATAACTACTGTTAATGTATAGTCTTTGAGGACATTGCAGTGCTTTTGTTCATTTAAACCAATAAGCCAACAATTTACAGATAAATTTAATGAGTTATAGTAGTCTAAAGGTAAACATACAAGTCATAGAGACTACAGTCACTGCCACTCTGCAAACCACAGAAAAAGTTGCTAAATGCTAATGTAGGTTTTGCCAACACTTGCTTATTTGTTGTTACTTTATCCCGACATTAAATCCAGTCACTACAACATCTGAGGGAAGAAACATGGATAGAAACATGAAGAATATAGTGAACTAACTTAAGCTAATGTTATCTAACTGGTGAGTTATATGAAGTGGGTCTATTGGCTGCCAGATTTTGTTATGGCTGCCATAGATGTAATTAAATATGACCAATATAATACCAGTATATGGAATCATAATATCTACTCAGTAAAGTGAAAAATCAAGTAGAATTCCGATCTTATTTTTGACTAAATATCAATACTTTTCGAGTTTCAGCTTGGTACAGCTTACAGATCAATGCTATAAATTTTATCAGCTCATTTTAAGCATTTCAAGAGTGCAACTGCATGAAAAATCGCAGCGTAATTTAATTTCTTTCTCTCTCAGTGAAGACAAGGTAGTCCTGCTTGACTAAGTGCCTGCTGTCGCCCCCAGTGTTGTCTCAGGCCATTAGCACATCTGGTGAGGAATGAGGAGCAGATCTCTGATCAGCTCCGACTGTTGACTCACTCTTTATTTCTGTCACCGGGCTGGGAGCCGGGCCTCTGTCAACTAGTGTCACCACATGATAGGCCCGGAGACTAGAGGGGGAAATACGGAGTGTCTGTCTGGTCACTTTGTGCTTCCTGTTTATTGTGGTCCGCAGGTGACAGCGCCTTGTCCGTTTACCTACAAGTATGTTGAAATCCTCATCGACCCACTTTAACTGTGGGGTACTACAGCAAACTACATGTATTAGGTCTTGTTAGCCCTACACTAACAGTGGGAAAACTAGTTCCCTATGATTGCTGCTTTCCTTTATATTATTGTCTATTATCAATGCTGTTATTGGTTGAGGATTTTTTCCATAATGACTCACTCTTACAGGGTCAGAAAAGCTGGTTTTGAAAGAAGTCCAACTGAATCACTAATCCATGTCTTTGAATTAGCCCAAAGTTATGGCAAAATGTGATCAATCAAATTAGTTAGAATAGGAACATTTCCTAACCAGGTGTAATTATCAGACGGGTTTAAACTCATATTGGTCACATGTTTTCATCAAAGTTTTACAATCCACCCTCCACAGAAACAAACTGCTTTCAAGAAAGAGATACCAGTCGTTCACCATATTTTGACCCTTATCTTTGATATATCACATCTAAAGACACGTGATCACAGCGAGGGGCCTTTCTGAATGATGAAGGCTTGTCACATCAAAAGTGTGGAGATGTAAAGACTAAATTCACGCTTTAAAACAGGTATGCTTCTTCAGAACTGCTAAAGTGTTGCTTTTGGGAATCTTCCTCCTCCTACACATCTTTCTGACATCAGGTCAAGAACAATGCTGTGTCTAGCCATATGTGTAAATATCTCAATCTGATGTTTATTATTATTCTGTGCCATAATTATCCAGCTTTAATGACGATGCACTATGAATAGCTATACATAGACAACTATGTGAACATTTTAACAATCGCCAACTGTCTGTTAGGGTTATTGGAAAGAATAGAAGATGTGTACCCATGTTCAACATTTTGGTCAACTTCAGTTGTTTTTCTTTTAAATGTGCTATACTAATAAATTTGATTTGATTTGATATATGAGCATACAAACAACAAAACAAGATTGCTTAGCTTTTCTAGGGGATAAAGTCTCCTAAGGGAACCTAAAAGACTTAAATTTATGGTTTGAGTAAGTGTGCTGCTAGAACATCAAATAAAAAAAAATCATTTTACAGTTATCATTATCAGAAGTTTTCTTGATAATGACATTTTACTATTATTATGATTTTCAAACTAATTAATTCACTTTTGAGATTTTTTTTTTCTGGCAGTCAACATTTTTAAAGCAGGCCTTAAAGCATAAGTTACTGTAAAGAGTTGTACATCAAATCCTCAAACAATTTATAATCAATAATGCTGTTGGTATTGTTAATATGTTTGTAATTAGCACAATCTGTATTTTTATTATATTTTATCTGATCACAATTAGTATAAATAACAGTTTATTACACCCATGCATGATTTACATGTGACTTAATGAATACCCGAATGAGAAAATGTAAATGTCAGACCAAAGCTGTGGGAGGAAATAATTAACTAGTAGTCAATGTACAGCAGCAGAATAATAACAAACATTCAAAGCTGATGCCAGCACCTGTTCGCTAACAGGTAATCTTTCTCCACAATACCTGCTGTAGGCTACAAGGTGCACATATGTTAGGACATTTTTCCTTTTAGAAGCGTTCATATTGTAATTTTAATTAACGCTTCATCTGCTGATTATTTTCTAAATCAGGTCTCCTTTCAAAATTTAGATATACAGCTTGTTAGACAGAAAGCAAAAATGTATGTCTGAGAGGCCAGTCAGCAAATATTAATAAATTCTGGGTCATCAACAGCTGGTGAAATGAAGCAAAATTCTGTCATCTGCCTTTGTGTTTGGACTAACATGTAGCATTAAAAGCAATACAGTATAGAAAGCTAGTCCCATCAGTTTTCCTTCAGTCCTGTGAGCTGTTTTGATTGATTGCTGCTGTTTGCTGTGGTTGTTCATTTACTCAAAACACACACATCTATACATACAATAGGTACTTTGAACATGACTGAGATGGATTAACATTACCTCAGAACATGTGCTTGTTGAGCTGTCTTAACTCACTCCTTCACTTAAACGCTGCGGCCTCTGGTCTGACAGCCTGTAATTCTCCTCTGCTGCCACCAGTGGGCGGTGCTCTCTCTATATATTTGGGGGTTAATCCATACGTACAATGTATGGAAACGCAATTTCTGCTCACAGTCGGCATAGGATATATGTGAGCATATTGCAAGTAGACGTGTGAATGGTTAAAGGTGAGAAGGAAGACATAAACAAGACATGGCAAAAGAGGCAGAGAGAGTGTTTGATGCAGAAAGAATCGACAATCCCCTCAGGTGTCTGTCAAGAAGCAGATATGCAGATCTTTTTTTTCTTTAAATCTCTGGATGTTTGAAAAACTTAAGTCACACATCTGTTTGTCTGTCACATCCACTCCTGTAATTATCTGATGCTTTTGAGATGGGACTTTATGAAGGGGATGGTCTCAATGTGGATTGATGATGTGGTCTCAGATTAGGCTTTATCCTCAGTAATGTGGCTCTGGTACTTGAAAAAACAAAGACTGTTCCAGCGCTTTATCATGACCTGACTGGACAGAACCATATGTGTCCCTGAGGGTGGTGTGGGAAGGTGTTGGGAGAGACTTTGATGTGTGAAGTCTTCAGTGGGTGTAATAGCCATAGTAGTCTGCATCGCTGTTGCTATCTTTCTCGCAGATGTCTCCACTACGTGGATGTGGGGAGTTTTCAGTGCTGGACGTATAGGGTGACACCCT
This sequence comes from Melanotaenia boesemani, assembly GCF_017639745.1. NCBI lineage: Eukaryota > Metazoa > Chordata > Actinopteri > Atheriniformes > Melanotaeniidae > Melanotaenia > Melanotaenia boesemani. The sequence goes on from NC_055702.1 coordinate 5,538,221, forward strand.
CCTCTTCTTGTTGTCCCCCACGCCACCCTCAAATAAGCCCGAGTCGGCCGAGTCTGCTGATTTCACAGAGGGTGGTTCAAGCCATGGGTCTTCTGCAACCACTCCCACAGTGTCTTTGGGCTTTTCGTGCAGCAGGGGCGGCTGCAGAGACTCGAGGATTGTGGGAGGGTGCAGCCTGGGGTTGCCAGGTGACATAGAAGATGATGATGATGAGGAAGAGGATGATATGGGTCTGAACCAGCCCAGACTAGGGCCAGGTTTATTGGGGTGGCTGAGGTACTGAGGGGTGGGTCTACTGGTGCTCCACCCTGCTGAGGTGGCACCTGATACTGACACACTTGTGGATGCAAAAGGATGGTCTGGGTAGTAGCTGAGGGCATGGTGAGCGGATGTTTGCAAAGGGAAAGGCTTGTAGAAACCATTTCCGGAGAAGTCCCCCTCATAGGAGGAAGCGAAGTCAAGACGATTTGGGGCCACACCCTGCTGTGGTTGTAGGTACCAGCGACTGTGGGGTCCTGGGCTGGAGGAAGGGTCTTTGTGCTGTTGACCCATACCAAGTGCCTCACGACTATAGAAGCGGCTCTGGGGTAGGGGGCTCATGTACTGTTCAGAGAGGTAGCCTTGGGGGTAGCAGCCTCCAGGCAGCATCTGGTTCTCTGTAGGAGAAGGTGTGAGGCGATCAGAGTCAGGAGGAGCATACAGCCTAGGCAGAAGGGGGAGGAGGAGGGCAAGAGAAGAGAGAGTGAGAAGAAGAGGAAAAAGAAGACGGTGTTATTTCCTGCCGAAACCTCAAACAACTATCAAACATTTCACAGCCCCTCACACCCTCTTGCTGCAGTATGCTCAGCAGCAGCGCAGTAATTGCATCTATTCTAATATTAAAAGGGTGATATGAGAACTGAGAGCATTAAGTGCCAGAAGTGATCCCGTCTCATTGTTTATGCACGATTCAAACAATGTTCTTAATCCAGTCTAAAAGGAGAGGGTTTACTGTAGTTTTCTCTTTACAATAAAACCTAGTTTCCAAATAACTTACGTGTCATAATTGTCACGGAAGCCTTTAGCGAAGGGGTTGTGGTCTATTTTCAGCTGAGTAATCTGTGTGGGGAATAGGAAGAGAGCAATGAGAGAATGTAGGCAAAGGAAAAAGAGAAGGAGTGAGTAACCACGATGAAGAAACAAGAGAACAGTTAAAGATGAGGTCAGTGATGAATAATTAATAAGGCAGACATGGCATTTCTTCTCATGTTGGAAAGAGTTGATCTTTAGTGGGGGAAAACACACCTACAGAACCAGGCCAGTGTATCTTGCCTGTACATAGAAAAACTTTTATACTCTTTATCTTAACAGCTGCTAGAGATATAGTGAAGACAGCACATAGTGAGGACAAGTGAGCCACAGTCCTCTGGTCAGCTGAGGTGACTCTTAGCTGAACTTGTGATGTACTTATGCTGACACATACAGTAGGTTGTAAATTTGTGCATATTCATTTTTGATGCATGCATATATAAGTCAGGCTTATATACTGGAAAACATACTTCTGACATTAACCATTGCACTGAAGACATCTTTAAGTTTATTAAGTTATAATGGTCTTGTTGTGAACGCTTGCATCCATTTGGATGGCTGTTCATACTCAACTAGGAAAATAACAAAATGTGAGAATGAGATGTGATTGAAATTTACTGTGCGGTGACTTACATCTGCATTCTGATAAGCGGTGACAGCAATGAACTGAGTCTCTGGGAAGACAAAAGTCTGGGCTTTTGACAAGAAGGGATCCTCTGAGCCGTCTTCCTTTACTTCTACAATATGAAGGCGAGGCTGGTACTTATGGAGCGACTGGAGAACTATCATCTGGAAGCAAGTACAATAATATATAATGACATGGTTATTTGGCATTCAAAGACGGTTTATTAAGAAATTCTGCATTTATTTAGCATACAATATACATAAATCAGACAGGAAATACATATATCAGATCACTTTTATTATTTTGACTCACCACCCAAAGAAAATAAAAAGAAACTGAGTCACCACAGTACAGCTAATCTTAACACGTCAGGAATATGGTGGAGGAACTTATTACTGGATGCAATATCAGTTTATTTACATAAATTTCAGAAAAAAAAAAAAAAAATCAGTGGTTTCATACTGCCTTAACATGATGTCTGAATTAATATCTGAACTTATTTCAGCCACTAATTGCTTGCGTGAGCACACACAAACATACTCATGATGACATCGGAGGAGAGGCAAAAGGTTAGGCGGCTGATAACGGGGTACCTGAGCCACGTTGTTGGTGCTGCCCTTGTTGTTGGTCAGCTTGAGCTTGCTGAACGACACTTCTTGCCTCATCCAGTGAGCTCCCGTGTTGGGAGAGTCGGGGTGCATGTACATCCTGTTCCCTAAAAGTGAAAAATAGATCACACGTCATGCATATAGTTTATTTATGAGGCATTTAAGTGGTTAAAACATTCAATGAACTAAAAAAAGTTATAATTGACTTTTTCGTAATTTCAAATAGAATAATTGTTTCTTTGTTAATGTAAAACTTGTAAATTTAAATGTTGGAGGTTCATTTTTTTCTGTTTTAGAGACAATGATTAATAATTTCTCAAGTGCAGTAAGAACACATTTTAAGCTTCATTGTTTGATCATGTAAAAATATACAGAATTTACCACAGAAAAACTGAAAGCTGTCATCTAAATGATTGTTGATTCACTCAAAGAAGAGGAAACAAGAAATACCATCCAATTTAAACACCACATTTCCATCATGTGTCATATTTCCTGCAGCCAGGGATGTTATGTCTCTTTGCTCCTTTGATATTTTATGTACTTTTACAGCAGGATACAATCTCAGAGCCAAGAATTTTCAATGTTACCACAATGACCTGTTAACCTTATATGTGCACACCGCACAAGTTCTCTATTAAATCTAATTGAGAGAAGTTGTTTTACCACAGTTTCCACAACTGTAGCATATCAACACACACCTTTCCACAACACCTAACAGATGTGTTACAACACACTGTAGTACAGTTTTTCTCATTTATATATTTGTGGTTTGAGTTATAACACTCATTGCATTTTTGAATGACTTATTTAGCGTATAATCTTTTTTTTTCCTAAAGTGTAAACAGGAAAAGTGATGAATTAAAGGTGGAGAAAACAAAGAACAAAACATGAAAACAGAAATAAAAAAAAATCCATGCTCTCAATAAGCTAAGAGTAATTTGAAATCTGGATGGTGCACCCATATGGTGCACATGGACTTTAAATTTTAATAGTTTATTATTGCGCAGATCAAAAGCAGAGCCAAACCAGCTCTGATTCTGCAGAAACTTGTGGTCACGTCCAGTGTTACACAACTACTGGCAAGTCATTGGTGTTTTAATATGTGTTATATTTCCACATTTCAGTGAAGTTCTTCAGAGTAGTTAAGTCATGCCTAATTTAAAATGTCAACTTTTCATGTACTTAATTAGTAAAAATGACTTTTTAGTAGCTTGTTTAAGTCAAAGTGTGAGCTATTTTACGTTAGCTTATACACCCAGTTTATGAACTATGTCAAATAAAATACAGAAGAAAGGAATGTGGTTAAAAAAGTATTGGGTAAAAGTCAAAACTTATTTATTTTAATTCGTTTTCAGCCTCAAACCAAGTCAATAATCTTCCTGCTCAATAGCCCCAAGTATAAAAATAACATCACTTCATGTATACTACTTATTTTACACATAAGTATAATAAACATGTCTTTCTATTTTACTTTAAACTGTTTCATCATTGTGCTACTTTCTAACTCCACATTCAAATAATTTCACAGTTTAATTTCACAAGCTGAACCCCAAAACTTCTTTTTAAGCCAGAAAACAAAGATTTTAGACAAATGGTAGACATCAAGGCAACCTAACTGAATTGTAACCTATCTCTATATGAAATGAAAATGCAAGTAAACTGAGATGGAAGATAAATGAGAGGTTTAAAAGAACATGAAGTATGGAAAGTAACAGGTTGCATGTTAGACTCATCTGCTTCACCGTTGCGTGTCCCTCCACTGCCGCTGATGTAATGTGTGGTAGGTACACTCTAATAATGTTTTTGCTTTAAGTTATATGATTTTTTTTTTAAAAATACAAACGAGATAAAGGAAAAATATAACTTTTCATTAAGAAGAGAAAACAGATTGAAAAATGTTTGGAATAATCTTTAAAGTGACGGTAAGTTTAAAGGTATTTGTAGGATGTAAGGATGTAGAGACATTTGGAAGGACAACTCAGAACAAGGCTCAACAAACAACATCGTCCACCTCCCTTCAAACTTCACTCAAACGAAAAGCAATTGAAATATTTGAATAAATCTCTCTCAGTCAAACCACATGAATGTAAAACACTGCTGCTTAAAAAACCAAAACTGACTAATACCCTTTAAATTCACTGTAGGATTAAAGCTGGGTTTGATTTAGCTATACGTCAGAGACAGATTAACATAACAGGACATCAGAGTCCTTTTATCTAAACAGTATAATTTATGTGTTTTTCTTCATCACATCCTGCAGCAGGTGCAGCGAAGCTGCTGACTTGAACAACAACTAACACAATACCATAATGTCCACAAAAACCTCTCAACCTGCTGCCTTCTCATGATGCACGACTCATTTGCCCCTTCTGTACGTCTGTAGCTGTGCTACACTATTGCTAGATAAACCACTTCCTCACAATCTCCCATGTTGCATTCACTTAGATGAAGGTTTATTTGAACATTTCTTTTCATCACTTATGGGGAGAAATGCAATGAGCAGAATCTTAATTGACTGCTATGCAATATTTGTTTATGGAGACTCAAAAACAATCAGAGCAACATGTCGATATGGAAACTGACTTAAAAACTTTACCTCTGAGTTCCTCATTGATATGAACAAACCACAAACCTGTTTGATACACATATTGCCAATACAATAGTCTAATGAATGAATAGACAAAAAAGAACTACTTTTAATCCCTAGGGTGCACTATAAATACTCTGTCACAAGTACCAAAAGTGAAAGTACAGATAATACATGGCAGCTTATTTCCACATGCAGTAGAGCTATATAATATCACTGGATTGAAGAGATGTTGCATCATGTTATGCTGCATCTGGAAAAGGTAAGACTAAATGCATCAACTGGTAAGTTCTATCTACTATAAAAAACTATAATTTATTAATTGGATAAGTCAGTCATTACTAAAGCTGTCAAATAAGTGTGAGTGTAGTATTTTCTTCTGGTATGTTGTAAAGTAGAAATTCAAAGAGGTATAAAATTTACATAACCAAGTATAAGCACTTAGGTGCTTTTTGTCATGTTTTATTAAATGTCCCCTCATCCATTTATTTATTTTTAGCCAATATTAAAATAAACCATCATAATCTTTAATCTTATTTTAGAGCTTATAAATGTAGACTATTTTTAGTGATCAAGGAAAGTATTTCCATTGGATACAAAGACAACAGGAACAGTTATTAAGTACTAAATGTACCTGGCATGTTACCCTCCGCTTTCCCACACTGGACCCACTTGCCACCCTGGTATCTCCAGTGGTGCTGATCAGCCAAAACCACGTCCACATAGACGTTATAGTGGGCAGATGGATCTAGAACACTGATGTTAAAGCTCAGAAAAGGGAACATCCTCCTGGATAAACACAAAGGATAAAAAAGTATTAGTTTATAGTATTGTTCACATATAGCTTTTTTTGAAAAATGCAAATGAGCATAGTTTAGCTGAATTTACATATTTAAGTTTAATCATAACATGTTTTCCTGTGTTGATTACACATGAAAAATATTCATATTTTAGATTTAGTTAGGAACCATATATTAAGAAATAACATCAGAACAATAAAAAATACCCAAACTATTCTGCATCTTTGGAAGTACAAATTACAGTTAGGAAAATGTGCATATCTTAAATTACAAAACATTTTCAAGAGTAATGATTATTGCAAACTGCATAAACTACTGCTCAGAATTTCAAGCTGGTTCAACTTAAAAGTAAAAGTCCTTGTTCTGGCTTAAAGTTAAACTTAAGTAAAATAGTTATGAGTTGTTTTGATGCTTTTGAAAATGTAAAATCTTCATGGTTCACTAAAATTCATAAACCACTTTAATCACACTTTAAAGGTTAATCGAACAGACCTGTGCACTCATGGTGACAAATGCTGCAAACAGTTTTCCCATTTGCATATATCCAGTTCAGAGAGCGTCGCATCTGAAGCCGCTCTGCTAGAATAATTTGCCAATTGAGTGACTGAAATCACTCATAGCCATAATTGTTGACATTATTTCATTACCAAGAGAAGAAACAAGCATAACATCAGCAGAGCATTCTTCCAGCACATCTCTTGTTTATTAAATTTAAAGAATTGTTAAATTAATACACCATATTTGTTAGGATTACTACAGTTATCTGAATTTCGGCATATTTTTCTTTACATCAAAGGTACAAAGATATTATTTTATTATTCCCCAAAATTATACTACAGAGTTGTTTAACTATTGTTTGGGCAGTTTGACCTGATTTGTATAAAAATTAGTCAAACAATTACTGGTTCTCCTTTGCAGCCATCACAGTTAAAAACAGGCCGGTGTGACTTTTTTCTTTCTTGTAAAAAAAAAAGGCAAAACAAACAAAAACAAAACTTTTTAAAATGACTCATTTTTGGCTTCAGTCTTGAGCTCAAAGAGATGAAACTTCCCCTATCATTATAATGAGTAATTTATTTGTCAGCAAACCCCATATAACGATATAACATGATAACCACAAAGAACAAAATAGGTTTTTGTGAATGGCAGCGTTATATGGGCTCTTTAAGGTAAGCAAGCAATTCCCATTTGGACCTCAGTGCTACAAGAGACTTTCTGTTTCTTTACCATCGAATGAATCAGAGTTGGAGTGACGAATGAGAGGTACAGGGAAAGGCTGACGCTGTACGTGAATATTTAATACTGCTGTTAATAAAAGATGCCCCAGAAGATGCTCTTGATTGCTGGGGCTTTACATGTTGAACTTATTTTGACCATGGAGGGCTGCAGTAAGACAAGGTAACGGTGAGGTCAGGGCGTCCCCGGGTTCATAGCCAGGGAAAGAGCAGGTCAAGCTTAGTTACACCAAATGAAAGTTACACACAGCTATAGGACATGGATGCCGATATGTTAAAAGTATAAACACGCTTTGCTGACATTCATGTGTGTAATTAACAACAAGGGTAAATGTTGTGTTGAGACAAATGCTGAGTTTACACAGAATAAGGAGAATAAGGAAAATTTGTAACCCTGCTTTGCCATAAAATTAAAAAAATATGTATACTTTCAGATATAGTGTTGTATTGTGATGTAAATGTAAAGCAAATAAAATGTTGGTCAAACATAAAAGCTTAAATTTATGAGTGTTGTTAAATTTTGCTGAATCAAATTTATATGGGATGGACAACAGATGCCATCCCAGTTTAATTCTATTTGTAGTGGGGTTTGCTAATTGAAGCTCAGAGTTAGCAACATGGCATTTTGCACTAATAAACATTTCAGCACATGATCACAATAACAGACACTGTGTGTGACTGGTTTTCTCAAAACAAAATCCAGATAGAAGTTCAGATAGAAGTTCAGATAAACATCACAACTGTACAGCTTTCCCAACTTGGGTACATTGAATTATAAGGGAGGAGATTCTTGCCACTTCAGTGTCAAAAATCTGATCTTGGAGAGCATTCCAGTTTCAGTTTCCTTCAATGGGCTGAGAAATATCCATTGCTCAATTAGGAAAAAATACACTATTACAAAACAACAAACTTTCATGTTTACAGATAAAAAAACTAAAAATGTGTATTTCTTTCAGAGTAAAAGTTGTTCTTCAAAGAGCCAAGCCTGCCGCTTCTTCCTTTAAGTGTTTATGCTAGGCTAAGCTAACTAGCAAACAGTCAAGGACAGAAACAACTGCTGTCTGGAGCTTTGAATATTGACAATTCATTTTCCATCCTGCTTATTACACGAGTGCTGAATAATTGTAATCCCACCATAGCTAACTATTCTATGGAATCCAAATGTAGGCCACAATGTCTGCTCAGTCAAGCTATGCAATCTTTGATATGCTTGCACAACAATCTGTGATGCAACCATGGTCCATATGTGGTCAGTGTGAGGAGGCTGTGCGAATAAATTAGGGCAACATGTTTAATCCTTGGCCCAGCTTGGACTAGTAATTCCCAAGGCTGCAGTGCAGTGCATATGAAGAATGAAGAAAGTGATGGCTAACTCCTGTTGTGCTTCATTCATTAATATTTGGTGAATTCAATGTGAGAAGAGAATGAGCCATTTCAGACCATGCCTGCCGAATGCTGTACATGAAGTTTGCAGCATAACACTATTATGATATGAGAACTCTGTTCTTGTAAGAAGCAAGAAGCGCCCATGTTAAATATAGCTCTTTGAGAAATACCCTATTGTTTCTTCGTATGTGGGTGGAATAAATAGATAAAATCTACTGTGTACTGAGTACTGCTTTATGGTAAAACAGTCTGATCTACTGTTTAAGATAAAAGGCTGGTTAGACTATTTATAGGCGTGGAACTATACTGTATAAGCAGTGGTGACAGATCCAAACTTAATCCTATGAACCAGTTGTAAAATTTAATCTCACCTGGCCAATTTGTGATCCACTTTAGAGCTACTCAAACACTGGGAATAAAAGATATCAAAGGCTTTAAAGACAAAATTTTCTATTATTTACTTACAGTTAAATTAAACTATTGGCTACTAAGATAACCTTTTAAAGGATAGATTAGTCAGTTTTCTATTTTTGCGTTACATTCAACAAATGTCATAGAAGGACAAAAACAAAACAGTAGCTCCATGGTTGTCCAAAAACTCATCAGTGCACCACATTGTTGATGTCAGGGAAAAACACGACCATTCTATGTTTCTGGAAACCAGAAATACACATTTAGGTCTTTTGGTTTATTTTTCACACGTGCACTTAATAAGTCAATGCCTTTTTTACCTATCTATGTTAGTTAGTTTCTTCTTCTTTGTTCTTAAACCTTTGGGACATGCTTATAAAAGATTTTGGTTTTAGCTTCATCAGTCAGCAAACAAGGCCCTAAGTGGAGGATGGTTGTGGCGATAGACTGATCTTACGTAAAACAGACTGAACTTGGCAGGAAGGCCTTTTCAGTTTTTATCCGATATGTGAAGTATTAAAATGCTCTAAGTTCTGTATTTAATACTCCTTAAATTTAAGATTGGCCTACTGGGAGCTGATAAAGTATATCTCTTCTGGTTATAGAGTATTTCTAAATGGTGCAGACTTGCATCTGAGCAACTACAGCTTGTGGGTGCAACCAGCAGCTTACTGTGTCATACAATACAATTCTACCTTCCTCATTATTTTAAAGGAAACTGTTTAGGAAGCCCTGTAAAAAAAAAATCCCTAATTTGACCCCAAAAGGGGCTCTGCATAGAACTACACACTCATGATTGTATATGACTGCCCTGTTACTCTGATTTAATAAAAGCTATCAATATGTTTTGCATTAAGAAAACAAAAACTTATTTGTTAAAATAAACATTTTTTTGTTGGCATATCATTCAAGTCGCATAAATCCAACTTTCTGAAGAATTTCTACTTAGAGGTGCGTAAATGTTAAGTGTGTTCTGGTGTGTGTTTTCGAACAATGGCTCTTAAACCTTGTAGCAGAAACTCACACATATCCTCTTCTTTCATTCACTGGTAAGACAAAAACCCCACCGTGAATGGTCCCATTTGGGTCTTTGTGGCTACAATGGTGAGTCCAGATAAGCAATCAATCATATAGTTTTTTTTGTGAAACACAATCATAGCAACAGCTCTTCAGTGGGTTGCAAAGAACAGATGAAAGGGTTCTTCTTTCGCTGCAGAGTTTAATACGAGTGAAAACAGAAACTTATATTAATATGGATCAACATGCCAACACTGTACGAAAGTAATCTGGAAAGTAGATAAAAAGTTATCATCTTTCCTTTGCTGAAATTGTCGATTTACTTATACTGAAGCCTTTTATAGGAAATCAGAACTCGAAAGAGGGGGAAACCAAAGAAAACACAACAGAGAGGGATATTTGCATGTGGGGGCGGCTCTTAGGTTTTGTTGCACGGAGTAGTTCAGAAGAGCTGAACACTGATCACTTCTTAGTGTGCTGTTATTTTCAGTGTGGTGGTGCAGTAACAAAGGGTAATTGCAAGCTTGTCAGTTACAACCACAAAGAAAATAGTTCTATTATGTTTTTAGGATTTTTTTTAGAACAGGCTGATAAATAAATACATAGACTAGCTTTAGCACTCGCAGGAATCAAACCTACTGCCATGCAGCAACCAGACAGACTCCCTAACCAACCTGCCAGCATGCCATTCTGATTCATAAACACTTGACAGCAAATGTCTGCTACTTCTTCAGTTTGCTCCAGGTGTATGTGCTCATGAAGACTCAACTTTAGTTTTTCTTTTACAGACAAAATACCAGAGACAGAGAAGTGTGGTGAACCAGCCAGTAATACAGAGACAGTGACATTTAAAAATCAAAATAAGCTGTGTGGATGTTGGAGGGAGAGGAAGGGCTTTGCGCAGACAGAGGATGCAGGAGGGGAAACCGCGGGGGGAAGTGGAGGTTAGAGAGAGGGAAAAGGAAAGAGCAGAGGGTGGGAGGGGTGGAGGGTTTGTCCTGGGGATGGAAAGCAGGAGCTTGAGAGGAGGAGAGAGAAACCAGCTATTCACCAGGGAGAGGACTTTTCTACATGAGTGCACCCGCTGATTCATCCGGACAGGAGCTCAGGTCCAGTTTTTGTCACCGTGCGTGCGCTTGATCATCTGTGACGAAAACATGCCAGTCTACAGCTGCTGCTGGACACAAGCACTCTTTTAACACGTAGGCTCTTGTTTTTGTATTGACTTATTTCTGATGAGAGGTGAAAAATTTTCAAGACACTCAACCAAGTCTAGTTGCCTTTATTTAACATTTAGGAACTGTGACCAGGATGACCGGGAATCTTCACAAATTGATTGCAAAGCAATCAGAGTTGCATGAGTTTTTGTTTTGGGGAGAAAGCCTTATTTTATATAAGATGAGGCTGCTTTTATTCTGTATTTTTACTGTTGAGAGTAAGTGCAATGGGAAGATCAAATCGGTTTCTGAACACCTATCCCTCAAGACCAAAAGTACAGTTATTTTAAAAGCTCAGTAAGAAAGTAAAAATCTTTCCTTTAGTCCTTTAGCATCAAATAGTGGCATTTTGTCAAAACTGATAATGTTTCGGACATACATACAAGAGTCCTTTGGCAGACTTGCTCTGATGCACAGGCTCTGAGTGGTGGTGGTGGTGATGAAATAACTTTTCATTTCATTGACTTTCCTCCCAAGAATGACCCCCAAAATGACCCCATACATGCATACAATAATGGCCTTGATTATGTTCAAAGACTATTCAAACTCCAGTTCTAAAAGTGACTGAAAATTGCTGAAGCCGGAAGGATGATGGTGGCATAGGGAAAAGGATGCATTTTAGCCCTAAACAGTTTTTATTCTTTACCCTACATAAATTATGTTATAACCAAACCCCAACCAGAGTCAGAAAAGTGTTAAAATGGCTTTGACTGAGCATAACCAAGAAACAATAAAACAGCTGGGGAAAACTTATATTAGTAAGTGCAGCCTTTTAAAATCTTATCCTGTTATTTTGTATAAACTATGTTAAAGGTTGCTCGGTGCATCGCAGTACTTTCTCAATGCATCTTGTAGTTGTGTATCGGAACAGACTGATGGAGTTTCACAGTTTGGCACAGTTGTTTTTTGTTTGTTTTTATCTACATTTGAGGTGGTTTATGATTTATTATATATTCCATTCAAGGAAAATGGAATTGCAATTTGCAAACAGAGTTCTGTCACTGACCTATTACACCATTAAACTGTCACCTAGCTAGTGTTTACATATTAAACATGGCTAATACTCACAAATAGGAAAAAATAGTCACAATACAGTTATTTGAAAAGACACCTCTCTCTGTTTTTCTCATCAAGACGACCATATTTGAGTATTCTTCCTTGAGGTTTTATATCCGGTTAGCACCAAATACTTGTTTATAACAACCCTGCATAATGTACTCTACACTCCCACCTTCTAAAGATGCTATGCAGCCTAATTGCACCTGTTAAAAACTTGGCTGACGTGAATACTTTATAAAATCACATTTACACAAAATGGCTATAAATTTGCTTGTCAGTTTTAACAATTTTAATTTCAAAATGCCTTGACAAATTAGCAGTGTGTGCCATGTAGGAGGTTGGACCTGATTCAAACAACTGGACATAAACCTTCTTCTCTGGCATGTATTTTGGAAGAGATTATTTTATGCAGTGGATCAATATGTTTGCTGACCGCTTTTAGTCACAGGATGGTATGATGGTGTTAACACAATGCAGTTCACGCCTTTAAAAGTTTTTAGAAGAAAAAAAACTTAAGCAAGGCTTTTGATGTGAAAAACATCACTGCTGTCACAAGATTTGTTGGTATTCTTAAATCACATTTTGGCTGCAATTAGCTTGGCAAACAAAACTGCATCTTATCTTTTCTCACTTCTCTCACCACCAGTTTTTTTTTTTTTTTATAAACCTTTTTCTTTGGAAGTCAAATCCAGACGCATCTGTGAAAAATACTAATGTTGAGACTAGTATTAATAAGCCTGTGGCTCAAATGTGGGGGACTTCAACACTCGTTTATTAGAGAAGGTTATTTGCATGATAGGAGGAAGTGCTTGTTTAGCTATGTGAAATTATTGGTAATGTTTCTGCGAAAAGCTGCATAGGCACCCGTAGACAGCTGAACAGGAAATGACAGGTCATACTGCCAAAACCTTGAAATAGTCCCACTTCTGCTTTCATGAAACAAGAGATAAAACAAATAGACACAACTTCCAAACGTTCTCCAAAAAAGGCACCACATGATAAAATATTGTGCTTTAGTGCTTCATGTGATCACTGATATGCAATACATGCATTTCTTCAGAAACTGACTGTACCTACTTTGGAATGAAAACTGTCTTTTCAACTTCATATATATATATATATATATATATATATATAAATATGTATATATATACACATGTATGGGACTCAATAAAAAATGATCTAATTAATTAGGTTTGTAATTAATTAATATTAATTGCATTTTAATCGTATAACAATATTTGCACCAAAAAGCTTTTTTTTTTTATTTAAGTGGATTTAAGGGAATTTTAATTAATCAAATAATAGAGACAGAGATTAATACTGAAAGCTCATGCTTTAGTAATGTCTGGAAAACGCAGTTAATTGCATTGCATGGGTGCAGGTGAGGACCATGCCTCTTGATTGCTCTTCTGGATGGGGAGAGGCCTGTGGCAGCACCGCGGCTCATGGAGAAGAGTAAACACACGTACTTTCATGTCAGTCTCCAAAAGTCTTAAATATCACCAGAAAAGTCGTTAGATTTGTAGCTGGTCGCTTGTCTGAAATACAGTCGCCAGAGTGGTCAGGAAACTCCCTACATATAGCGCGAAATTTGTTAAGTTAGCTGTGCTCTGACATGTGCTCCAGATTAATCGGCGTACCAGAAACCGTGCACTGACAAACGTTCCGCATTGTTCGGAATTCAAACCACGATTAAATGAGTTAATTTTTTGTAATTAATTAATCGTAATTAACGCGTTAAAGTCCCATATACCCAAATTGGCAAAGCTGTACAGTTTATATATATATATATATATATACACACACACACACACATATATATATTTATATAGCGAGAGAGAGAGAGAGAATTTAAATATGTGGCAATACACATTTTATAAGAACTGAAATGGTTTCGGGTTTATTTTGCTAGTTACTCATTTCAGTGCCTCAGTTAATACTATTCTTGGGAGCAAAATAAATCAAAGGATTATTTCCTTTTTGACAAACTACTGATGTCTGTTACCGTTTGCAGTCAGTGAAGCAGAAAAAGCAGATAAGCATGATTCCTCTGAGCGTAAAGTTTTACGTTATTTCCCTAAAAGGTGTCTGTTAAGATCTAAGTCAGTACTCCCTTTTTCCTAGAACATGCACTATATGAGGTCAAGTAGAACTTTGCACAATTTATTAGTTATTCATCTTCTTAAAAGCTTCTAAAAAGTTTAATGTGTTCTTAGTTACAGACACATTTGAGGGCTTTATTCCAATAAATCAGTTGTGGTTTTATGTGTATGAATATCCAGTTGCCATTTTCAAAAAAGAGCTCTTAAATGCACTTCTTGGAAACCACTGCAGGGAATAGTTTGCTTTTTTGACTCACGTCTAAACCAAAAACACCCCAGGTGTAGGACCAGCACAGTGGCCAAACAAATGAAAGAGAATTTTTTTTTCTTATTTCACTTTTAGTCACTTCATTTTCTTTTTACCATGTCAGAAAATCCCATTATTTTGAATCAAAATGTCTTCTTTTTGCCTTTTTCTTTCTGAATTTGTTTGACATCTTGAGCAACATCAAATGATGCTCTGGCTATATCAATCTCGACGTCCCTGCTGTGCGTGCAGCCTCCATGAACTTTGCCATAGTCAAAAGGGGCCGCGGAGTGCTTGAAATGGCAACAACTTGTGAGGTGAACTGAATTTAGCCCCTGAGAGGTAGAGATGAGTTCGTCCTGCTTTACCATAGGTCATGAAAATGTGTCAATATTTCAAAGCCAACGTGTGGTACATGAGCAAAAACATCTGAGAGATCTGTCAGGCTGTACACCCAACATCTAATGGAGGCTGAGGAAAGAAGAAAAAAGAAGAGAATCTAGTTTTTTACTTCCTGAGCTTCAAAGGTACCTCACTTCCTCAGTGTGGCCATCTAAAGTCTCAGCAGTGTTTGACCTTCTCTCCTTGCTTCTTTCACCCTGTCTCCTACAGGTATCTGTGTTTTGATTAACATTGCACACTTCCAGACTCCTCTATAAAAATCACAGCAGAATTACCCTGGAAGCCTCAGTGTAACATAAAAAATTAAGGAGGTTATTTCTTCTGATATTTAATAAATAACATTTTTTTTCACTGTGTCTTTGCTCAACTTCCTCAAATTCTTTGAAGACTTTTTGTTTCTTCAAAAACTCTTTCATGTACCATGTAAAGGAGGGGTTGAAGGTAAAAAAGCACATAACACTGTCATCAACAGGAGTTGGAATTTCTGCAATATGAAGTCTGTATATTTTTTTGTTTGTTTTTGTACAGCGTGAAAATTAGTTTTTTTTTTACTTATAGAAGGATAACACCTCCACACCCAGTTCACAGACACTGTTAATATTGCAGGTGAGGCTTGTTCATTGATGTTTCACAAATGTTCGAATGTGACTCTTTCCTACTTTGCTCTAAGGGCCACTGAAATTAGCTGCTTTAAAATAAAACCTGCTTTAATTACTTGACCTTATAGATAATAGCTACTGACCAGAGTGAGTGTTTCCGGAGAGAAAACTGTCAAGACGGGTTAATGTCAAGTGACAGTAAGTGCACAAACACATGCATTCAAATACTTGGATAAAAATAACAAGAAACAACACCAATAAAAAAAGGACAACAATCCAGACTTGAAAATTTGCCTGTATTCATTAAAAGACAACACAAACCCTAAATGCATCATAATGAAGGTAAAACATGTTAACAGATAATTATTAAATATTCTTGTTTATACTGAACAAAAAAATCTAAAGAAACTACTTTAAAAAAAACACCTCTGACTTCAAGAGAAGTGGCTGAACTATGCTCTAGTTCATTCTAGTCAACCAGAAAGTAAAGACCTCAAGCAGGTCAAAGGGGGGTGTTTTGCAAAAATGCAACATGGAGACAATTCATTCTTATGGCTTCAAACCCGAAAAACATGAATTAGTAAATGGTATAAAAATAGATAAAAGCAACATTTAAAAAATTCAACACTATAGTTTTTTTTCCCATATAATGACTTTGGGGCTTCAGCAGACAAGCCGAGTTAAATATCACTGTCCTATTATGTGACAACGCAATGGTTTTCTGTGCACAGATCTGAGCCATGAGAAACCTATGGCCCAAAACCTTCTGTCAAGCACAAGTGTCGCATATTAGTGAATTAATCCTCATCGACGTGACTGCATCTTAATGCTCGGTGACCTATCAGAGGAGCCGGCAGCGCCGTCTCGTTTCCTTCTCAGGTCGGGAGTTCTCAGCTCTGCTTTGACTCAGACCTGCTCCTCTCGTGTTTTTATTTCAGTCTTTTTCTTTTAAATCGCAATTTTGCCATAATCTACCAACTTTAAAGCTGTCAACCTAAGTTTTCGTGAGGATTCATTGTCAAAGCTTCTTTCCTCCTCTAGATGTCATCCTCTCAGTCTCAGCAGGCATGATGCCACCTACTATCACTGGGTAGGAAGTTAGGGAAAAGTGACTAATTGAAATAATTATAATGCGATCATTTTCTGAGAAAAGTCCCTTTTTAGCGCTTTTTTAGGTGAATGGTGATGAGGTGAAGACGCCGCGGTGACACTTGAGGTCACGCAAGCAACTGAGCCTGCAGCTGATATCTTCTTGTTGTCAATTTCTTTGGCTTCCGAGAAACTTTTTACCTAAACCAAAATCGTATTCAGTCAAAAACTAACTTAAATCACCCCTAAAAAGAAGCCACATTTCTGATATCTTAGAACATCTCAAATATTATAGATTTAAATCTTTTAAGGAATCTTTAATCCACATGACTTACAGTCACCACACCGCAAAATTCTTACATAGGCCTATTAAATAATGAATAAATTTATGGTCCACTTGATTTTGGATGTGGCTTAAAAGTAGTTTCTCATCCTAAGTAGCTAACCCTAACCCCCTGCTGAATGAGAAAATTAAAAAGTAAGAAAAACACAGTATACGAAATAGATTCTTCCACCCTTTTCCATAAAATCCGACAATCGCTTTTTATCTATTGGTGCGAAAATAATACAAAAATATTTTTTTTCTGTAGTCTTACCTCCCCTGTTTGGTGATTATCATCTCGGTTTGGAACTTGTGGAACTTGGCCCATAGCGGATAGTTATTGAGCAGTGCCTGAGTCTTCCCGCACACCTGTAGCCCAGGTAAAGGGTAAAGAGGCGGCCGCTGGTAACTGTGCTGAAAGCTCGCGGGGTAGTTCTCCGCAGAAGGAGAGTAAACATCTTTACCTCCTGTGGGAAACCCGTCTGCTGCCGTGGAAATGTAACTTTGCCCAGCCCCGCTTCTTGGCGGAGACCGCACGCTGCCGTAGGGGCAGCTGCTGAGGCTCTGTGCGTAAAACCTGCCGGTCTGCGCTGCGTACCCTCCCACCGCCTGCTCCGAGTGGAACGGCAGAGCCAGAGCGTCCTGCCCGCTTTGAACAGAGTCCGGGTAGAAAAACCTCGCGTCCTGAATCCCCATTTTAAACTCGGCTAGATCCTTGCCGCTGCGGTGGAGGTGACTGCTGATGTCGGCGCTCTTTCCGAAAGTTTGCGTTTCAGTCCCATTCAACATGCTGAGGTAAAGGTTGCCACCTATGCCGCCCATTTGCAGCCTCGCTCCTGAACTGTGTCAAATGTCATAAGTTTAGCTCAGGCTTCAACTTGAGCAGGCGCATGTACAATTAAATAAATAAATAAATAAAGAGAAATGGGAAAAAGAAATCACAGAAAAACACAAAATTGTTAACCTCACCTATGACTCAAAACGCACTAACAGCTGTGAATTTTAAACTCGGTGTCTCCGTTGCTTATAGGCTAAAAACATCCCTAACACGCACTGTTTAGATTATTTTCTGCATCCATAAACTTTTTTTTCTATTTTTTTTAAAAACCAGAGTGGGTGATTGTCTTGTCTTTTATTGGACGTGTGGAGACACCAGCAGTGAGTCAAACATGCTCTACTTTCTAACCTGTAATATACATATAGTAAGTGGTCATATTCTGGAGGTGTGTCTGATGCAGTGGGAGGACCTGATAGGCTCCAGATATGAAAGACCCGTCCCCTCATGCGAGTGAACACAATATTATACACACACACACACACACACACACACACACACACACACACACACACACACACACACACACACACACACACACACACACACTCTGCCCTGTGACAGTAACTGCTCTATTTCTAAGGATTGGTTTATATTCACACCGTTGGACTGTTTTTGAATGACACCAGGAAAAATTTGCATCCACAATCCATCTGGATATATTTGCCATTTTTATTATGTTTAAAATCTTCGAACATTCATGATTGAAATGGGGGGATTTTTGTAGTTAAACACATAATTGAATGGTGAATTAAATTAGGATCAACATTATTTGACACAAATTAATATTGATTAGGCCACTAATTTAACAATAAATAACATTCCAAATATTATTTTCCTATGCATTCACATACATTGTCGTGATTATTATTATTATTATTTCCACATTTGGTTAATAAAAGACGATATTAAATATCGGGATTGGAAGGAGTCCACAATAAGATTTTTTCCGTTTAGTTTGACGTACTGGCCAACTTAAAACTATTTTGTTAAAACTAGCGATTTATTGTAATTTGGCTTCATCTGTCTAAGTGTAAAACAAAACAACAAAAAAGGGGTCGCCCACTCTCTTTGCGGCAGAATTAGTCACCTTTTCAGTTTTTCATCACCATAAACCAGTTAACAGATTGAATCATCAGCCCGATTTTATTTTCATTTTCCATCTGACTCGTACCTCTTAAAATAGATTTTCCATTTTCTTCTCTTTTTAAAGTTTTTAATTAAGCAGCTCAACCACTATTACCACCATGAATCCCTTTAATGTTTATTACGGGTGTGGGAATGAATCGTACATTAAATTAATTTAAGCAATCCCTTTAACATCACTTTAAAGTTTGTTTGCAGGACGTAAAGTGGATTCCAGTCCTGAGAGATGAATTAAAAATTAAAAATTAATTAATTAAATTAAAAATTGTTACATATTTTGTACGTTCTTTTAACTTTCTTTATACCCCCCCCGAAAAAAAAACAAAAAACAAAAACAAAAAAAAAAAAAAACCCAAAACAAACCAAACAAAACAACAAAACAACAAATAATAATAATAATAATAAACAGCGGTTGTCATTTACAAAACTACAACACATTTCAAGTCATGAGCAGGATATTAATTAAAGGTGATTTATATATAGTTGATGAGAGTTTAAGACCTGAAAGCCAGTGGAAAATAGGGCCTGTTTGAAACCTAAAAATATGACATGCAAGTGGTTGTTAATGTTAATGAAGACAACGTTTAAATAAGTTAATATACAATATAGCAAACTGTATATTCTGATATCTTGGTTTTTGAACAAGCTGACATTTGTGGTAGCAAAACACCTCAGACAGTATCAGGTAAGGTTTCAGTCTCTCCAATATGCAAAATGAACTTTCACAAATGTTTCCTCCATCTGTCAAAGCATCATGCAGCTTCTAACCAATCACATATGAGTTGGATGAAACAGGAAGTAGTTTGTCACTCCTTACAGTTACAATCTGCACTCTTGAAGTCCTTCTTGTAACTTGTTTGTGGTCATCCAGTGCAGCCTGGTTTGAGAATCTGCTTCATAAACACAGATGAAAGAGATAACCCTGAGGTATTAGCAGCTGCACGTGTGTGACCACACACATGCACGCACATTAATAGACGAAACCCCCCCTCCAGTGCAGGTATGACACAGTTATTCCCCCCGACACTGTCACCACTCTAATCCCACTTCCTGCATCTCTCCTAGCAAGGTGAGCTCACAAGGGCGCACGCTGAAATCATCAGTGTTGACATGGGTGGCGAGAGGGCCACAGTGTGACCGACACCACGGCTGCCAAGGTAAGCCAGGCGTGTCCACACCCTCTGGCTGGAGTCACCACTTCCTCTACTCTGCTCTCCCTGCTTCCGGTTAGCGCCTCAGGCCAACACCTTGTGCGGCACAATCAGCTTTCATTTTCTGTGAGGAGCAGGTCAGGTGGCACATGCACAAAGCATAATTTAAACAGATTCTCAGCTGTGTCTTTAATCTTGGCGGAACACCTGAAATCATTGTCTTTTGACTCAAAATCCTCAGCTGCTGGGCGTTTTGTAATAAACGCAACACACAGTGAGCCTATCTGGGTGTGCAGGAGTTATAAATAGTGAGTTATATCCTTCATCCTTTGAGTTGCGCTGCAACTGGACACTGATGTAAAAGCTTATTGGCTGTCAAGGAATGTTGTAAAAGAAAGTGTGCTTCTGTAGGTTGGCAGATCGCTATCAGATGTTTTCACAACTTCATTAACAGTATTACCCAACTGTTAATTTGAAACCACCCAAATTTTGTGAAGAGAGAAAAAGGTGTTGACAAGGATCAGATTGTGAGATGTTCAACCTCAAATGATTTTTTTTTTTTTTTTTGAGTTTACACGCTTCACTGTTGTCATTTAAAGGATGCCTTGGGACTTTAAGAGATGAATATCTGACTAAAACACAAACTTAATTGGAGTTGTAACCTAGGTGTGCAGAAATTAGATGAAAAACAGAGTTTTAACTTTTCTTTTAAAGCCTCTTTGCTATTATGTTTTCTAGGTGAAGACCTAAAAAATAATGTAAAAGAGATAATTTTAAGCTGTTACTTTCTTTCTTCAAACTAATTTCTAACCAAAACTGTTTCTTAATGATGTTTGCTTCATTTGCTGACTCTTTCTAATGTTGCAGGCTGCATATCTAAGTATTGATGTCCAAGGACACTTTGAGAATAGGAGAAAGTTGTGATTATCCACAGGTAGCCCTTATTGCTCTGTTTGAAAACACCTAATGACAGTAAGAAAATGGAGCATCAAGCAGCTACATGGGTAGTATGTATTTTCCTCAGGAGGTGCTAGAGACAAGGGTGCATTCACACTGATGATGTTTGGTCTGTTTTGATCCGTTGGTACCAGACATCCTGTAGACAAGATGTGGCGACTATTTTACTCAGTCTGCCTTCCTAGTACCCACAAATGTTTTACCCTAAGCTAAGATTGTTGAGATTTGAATGACGTATACCATCCAGGCTACATTCATAACTGTAGATACAGTAAACACTTATATCTGACCAGTTGCCAATGTGATTTTATCTTTGAAGCCGTACTGTATTCCAGTAGCAGATGACACAGCAACAACAACAATCGTGGTACATTGGCAAGAGTCCAATAAAAGTAGTCCACTAAAATAGTTGGTCCACAACAAGTCTTCTGTCCATAAAATTCTGTTTTAGGTGAAAACTGAAGGATTTTAGGAGGTTAAACAAACCCTGGTCCACTTGCACAGATAGTGCGGTTCATTTGGAGTAGTGTGAATGCTCATTTGCATTCTGGTTTGGACCAAAGAAATAATTCTGATCCATTTGAAAACTGGAGGCCTCAGTTTACGTGCAAATGAACCCTGGTGCAGCCTGCTGACTGTGGGAAAGCAAACGGATCATCCATAAACCAAAGAAAGCACAACATGCAGTTTGGCTCTATTTTACTCTATTTTCTACTAGCAGTGAATGTGTAAAATTCGGTCATGGCCAATTAATGATTCGTTGGCTCATGGGAGTGAACTTTGAACTCAGGACTGCCCACTAGTGGAGGAATTGACTTAACAACCATGGCAACACAAAACATGCATAGAAGTGTGAGGACGGTGATGGATGACGTTTGAAATGGACGTAGCTACTTATGTACGCAAGGAAGCATAAATGTGCCTTAAGTTGTGTGGGGGTGGGGGTCGCAAACACTAAGACATCTTATCTTGGAGGTCATGGTTTAAAAAGTTTGAGAACCACTGATCTAAAACATACAAGGCAGTGGTGCTTGAGGACTGGAATTGTGAAACACTGGTCTAAACCCAACCACGAAGTGAGACAATGGTTTTAGTTAAATGTTGTGCCACTGATGGATCACACTGTTCCATCCAACCATCGCTTGGATACACTTGACTTGACAATGTCTACTCTGATTTGAAATACTTGTATGAGGCATATTTCTCTCATGTTACATGTCAGGACAATACATGAGAGGAAGTAATTACAAATCTTTTTCAAGGGTATGAATAAACAACACATATGACCATTAAATTTAGAAGACATGTTCCTCTTTCTCTGTCAGAGTGTAAACCTGAAGGATTCTTCTCCTCTAGATGCCTTCAAATGAGGCTCTAATCATCTCCACTCTGAACTCTCAGCTTAGGTATAAAGTTTTCAAGTTGACACTACTTAGTTTACAACTTGTTCTTGCTGAATCTGCACTGGAAAGGCCCACAAACCCCCACTGGAAACCTGAGGAGGCTACATGTTGCTCTAACTCATGACCACAATGTTCACTATGCCAAACTCATAGACACTTGTCATTAATATCCACTTCCTTTATAATATATTTCAACCACAAGTGTCTTAAACTGACCTGCTTAATAACTTTACAAACATAAAAACTGTTGAGTTACTGTCATTGTGTTTAGTCATCCTCTTTACTCATGTCTTGAGTCATATGCCAATTGAGCGCTTAACCCGTCAGCCTTAAATATCCGGTCTTGACATCGCGACGATGTGGGTGGGCATTGCAGGCCTGACACAGATCTCACAAATCAAACCTGGTGTACAGGCTGAGCAGCGGCATTCATTTCACTGCAACACCAGCTTGGCGCTTGCTGCAATCAGACAAATTACAAAAATATGATGTTATCATCATACAGAGACACACCTGACAGATTTATGACAATAGAGGACTACTCTGCAATCCTAGTGTCATATAAAAAATTAGGTTCCAACCTTAATAAAAGTTTAAAGACTGAAAAGGCCAAGTAGCAGCTGCTCATAATCTTTTGGTCCTGGGGACTGGTGATGTCTTAGTCAAAGCTTTATGCTATAGATTT
Source organism: Melanotaenia boesemani (assembly GCF_017639745.1). Lineage (NCBI taxonomy): Eukaryota > Metazoa > Chordata > Actinopteri > Atheriniformes > Melanotaeniidae > Melanotaenia > Melanotaenia boesemani. The sequence continues at coordinate 5,561,175 of NC_055702.1, forward strand.
ATATATATATATATATATATATATATATATATATATATATAAATAAAATAAAAAAAACAAGAATTCATGCTAAAAAACATAGTTTGCAATATCAAAAAAATGCAAAATAAGAACACTTAGTCAGGAAAGCAGCAACACATTTTAAAATATATATCAAAACACACGGTGATGGTTAACACTGTCGCCTCACAGCATAAAGGTTTCTGGTTTAAATTGGCTGGGGCTTTTGAACATTGAGTGCATTGACTCACTAACTTCAGAGGGATATACCTTTTGTCATTTCAATAATTTAAGTATAAAAAAGGGACCATATGGTAAGAGATAAACCAGTACTGTGTTGACACTTAACAGAGAATCTAATGAAAAAACAACTTCAGATTGTATCTTTGTGCTCTTGTTGCTAGCAAAAGCAATTACTTTTTTATTTTACTTGCATGAGCTAAAAATACCAACATTTACACATTTTGACAGGCATAAATTAGCATTCTGACGCCAACAAAATTATTCACAAATGTTTATAAGCTGAAAACTTGGTAGATATAAGCATGATGTGCATGGTGTTCTTAAAATCTTTGAGGATATTAGACAAGTGGAAGACAAAAGAAGACACGTCAGGCTTTCTGCAGTAGATCAACTAATTGAAAATGATGTTCTTAAGAAATCAGAAGAAATCCAGCAAAGACCTGACACAGGTCTTGAGGCCTTCTTTTTCTAAAGCTCCTATTGCACAGTTAAGATGTCATGACCTTATAATTTAAAGAGTTTTCAGTCTTCTGAAAAAAACAAAACAACAACTAAACACTGGTGTAGATAAGATAGATTATCACACACAAAGGAGAGTAGAGCGGAGCTAGACAAAAGAAGATAACAAATCTCGTTCATTTAAGTGGTTTATCATTGATAATAATAATGATTTTATAACAACAAAATGAGACTCATTTGTTTCCCTAAACAAACAAACAAAAATCCAAACTGTGTGTGTGTCAACTGTGTTTGCAAGGCTGTCCTGGGAGCAGGTGTTAGAGCTGTGAGAAGCAAAAATAAGGACGTCCCTCATAATCACCATGTAAATGTTTCTCATTAGATCAACTTGGCTGGAGCTCAGACTCAGAAAAGGCTGAAAAGCGTCTTCCTGTTTGAGGCACTACAGCACTGGCTCATAATTAACGCAACATATGTTTATTTAAATTTCTGAATGGGTGTGAAAGAGGGCTTCAGGAAGCACCACCCACAGAGGCTGTGAAAACAGAGGGTGGTGGAATTAAGTGAGGAAAGAGTGAATGGAGAGATCTTGTGAGCTCCAAACAGACAAAGTGAGACAGAAAAGATAGCACTTAGTGCTCAGCGGAATTCGCACCCGATGGCTCATGAACTCTTGGTGAAGTGCAAATATATTCCTCAGCAACCCAGAAACAAACAAGCTGCCACTTCCTTGTCTATAATTAACTGGTAATCAATGCTGGGTGGGTTTCTGTCCTGCCAGACATCCCCAGCCATCGTGGGGCAACTTTAGACTTGCAGCTGTAGTCGGAGGTCTCAGATGACGATCCAGCATAAAGAGCATTAAGCCATGTTTCAGCTCTTTCAGATCACAGATGGAAACAGGATGCTCAAATAATAATCATAATGAAAGTTCATGAAAGCTTTGGTGGTTCAATATCTGTTGTGACCTTTTAAAGATATTTTGGTTAAAAAAAAACCAACCCAAACCCTTTTGATATACGTCATATCCTCAGCGGAGTACATGAACATCTCCATTGGCACATGTCGTGGTGTGACTTCCTCAGACACTTACCACTTTCTCCAAGTGCTTGTTTGAGAGAGAGGGGGTGTTGTGGTGGGAGAGTAATGGGACAGTTGGCACTCTGTGCTTGACCTCTCAACTTTCACTAACCCCTATGAACACAGAGAGGGTATGTGTAAACCTAAACAGTCACATCTTAGACATGGCTTTACACTCTACTGCTGAACTTAGATTCTTTTAATTAGCAAGGTTTTTAACATCCTAACATTAGTTTTCATTATGATCTCCAGGTATGAAATTATATCTGCGTTTGATCTTAGTTCTTATAAATCTTATTTACAGAAAGGATGGACACTTTTTAAAAATGTGATAAAACCTCAATTTATCATTACTTTTGATTGGTTTTGACATTTTTTAATATTAATTTTACAGACAAACAAGTCCGGAGACATAATATTTAGTGTCTCCATCTACCACCTGTATGATAAACAATTGTAAAATCTGACATGAGCAAGACACAAAAGAAAGCTGGGAGAGAGGTGAAAACAGATAGTAAAGTTTATTGAATATATAGTGTCATTAAACTAGCAGATTCATTGATGACAGGTGAGGGTGTCATGATTGGGTATAAAAGGAACATTCACCAAAAACTTCTCTTTCCAAAACATTATGCAAAACCATATTACAGAATCATAAATTAGTTGAAAAAAGAATAAATCAAAGCAAGACTTCAAAGACCTTTGGCCGTTTAGCATATATACAACATAATGTAAAAGCTTTCAGGAAGTCTGGAGAGATCTTAGTAAATAAAGGCAGAGGACAGAAACTGTGCATGATCTCTGACCCCTCATGCGGCATTGCATGGTGGACCACCATGCAATCATGATCTGTATTGTTACATGGGTACCCTAGAAAACCATTTTTGCTCAACACAGAAATGTAACTTAAAACTGGATTAAAGAAGGAGAAGGACATGCATCCACTCTGGTGAGAAACACATTAAAGTGTTCTGGACACGAGCTCACCCAGATGGATAGAAAAGCAGTGGACACGTGTTCTGTGGTCAGTTGACTTCAAATTTCAGCTGATTGTTCACACCCAAAGATGAGAAAAACCGTCATGTTATCAGAAAAAGATACAAGTCAGAGCCTGTGATGGTATGGGGAGTGCATCAGTGTCCATGGCATGAATGACTTGTGTATGTGTAAAGATACCATTGATAGAAAAAAAAAAAGTGTAAATTGAAAGTTTGGAGAAACATATGCTATCTTCAAGGTGTTATTTCCTCAGGAGATCCTTGGTTATTTCATCAAGACAATCCAAGACCTGAGTCTGCATGACTTGCAACAGCCTGGCTTCATACACACACGGTGTGTGTTTGCCTGCAATCCAGATCTGTCTCCTGTGGATTATAAATCAGACAATAACCATGGATTGTTTAGCTGCTACATCTCTAATTCAGTGAGAGAGGACACAGATTCCTCTGAAATACTACAAGGATAAATGTCCTCAGTTCTGAAAGGGTGATGCAGGTTAGCATTTGGGTGTGTTGGCTTTAAATTCTAAATTTGTTTTTAAGATACAGTGAAGACGGACAGTGGACATAGTAAAAATGGTTTCTCCTGAATGTTTGTGAAATGCAGTTTGTATGAAATTATGAAGAGTTTTAACAGCAGTTATATCAGAATCTGTACTTTTATCAGGCCATCCTCTGTTAGGTTATGTTTGCAAAGTGACATCCTCTAGCTGTGCCTGATCTGAGTCATTAGGTGGAATATGAGGGCAACAAACTGTCTGGTAGTTTAATGTGTCAAAACTTTCACTTTGACTGTCCCACCTCTAAGTGTATTCATACATTTTCCAGAGAATCTCGATAACTAGTTTTCAGCATTTCAAAAAACAAAAACAAACATGGGCAAACACTAACTAAACTAAAAAAGTTTACTTTTCTTTCATTACCAGTCTTATAAAAAATTCAAAGATGGTAATACACAATGTAACAAGTGTTGAATGTGATAATGAGTCGAAAGGCAGCAAAAACAAACAAACAAGCCTGGTACACACATAACGATTTTCGGACTGTTTTTGTCCCGATTTTGCCTCTTCCCGACCAAGAACGGCAAACGCAAGATTATCGTGAGATTTCCCTGTACAATTATCATTTGGTCTGTGGTGTGTTACGAGCCGATTTGTCCCGATAATCCGCTCCGAAATGGGTCATAGCCGACAATTGGGAATATTGAACATGTTTAATAGTTCAGAGCCAATTTCTGAGGAACGCCGATGACTCGTGCATTCTGACTGCGTGGATGGTGACGCGGTACGGAACGTAGCCAATCAGAGAGCGAGCTGGCTGGGGAACAAGGACGTAAATAAAGTCCGTGTTCACGCCGTCTCCAGTCTTATTTTTTTCAGTTCTGGTTGATTGTAGATGAGTTGCGGGACAGCATCGTTATGTGTTTGTTGTTCTGTGATTAGATTATCGGCCCTCACTGCACACATTATGATCAAAACTGTTTAATGCCTGATTTTTTATCTTTACGTGTGAGGTCTCGAACCGATAAAAACTCTCACAAGATTAAAAAAATCATTATGTGTGTACCTGGCTTTAAATGGATCCAGAATCACAAAAATACCTACCTGCAATTAATCTTTAAAAGTCATTTTCTAACATATAAACCTTAATTACAAGCCTAAACAATTAAACTAAAGAAGACATTTTTATAGGCTTCTATACATAAAATTAGTCTAGTTTTGTGCAAAACAAACAAAAACAGACACAAATATCAAGAACAGTGTTTAGATAAATGATAAAATGATGAGACATCAAATAAAGTAAGCAACAATCCTTACTGGTTGTCAGTGCTGCTTTTATGCTCAGTCTTAGCTATACAGACTGGTGCCTGTGTAGGTTCATTCATGCTGGGTTGTACATGTGAGGCCTCCAGATCCATGGGAGGTCCTGCACACGAACACTGGCAGCAGACAGCACATCGCACAGCTATGATAAAACAGGGCAGCTGTGCATTTCCCCACATTCCTCTGGCCTGCTTCACGATCGCACATTGCCTCCCACCTCTCCTCACCATTGCTAAGCTAGGTTTCCCTTGCATGCCCCTTTTCCCATCCCCTCCCCGACTCTGCACCTCAGTCACTGTCCACTTGCTTGTGACCACATTAAGAAATCATCACCCTTGACAAGTTCAAGCTGACCCTGCTGCACAGAGCGGAACTGCACAGGTTAGCTCGTTCAGGGTCATCGACGTGTCTGCAGCTACTGTTTGGGAAAAGTTTCTTAAAGACTGAGCACAGTGATCCTGACTCAGTGGCAATTAAAAGTTACCTCACTTTGACATTTCTTTGGAGCCTGTGACTAAAATTATGAATGAGCACCTGTGGTTGTTCAGTTGTTTCTCTAGTGGCATGTGGCCCATGGTATGTACCAGGCATGCTGCCAAATTCTGATGTATGTTTTAGTATGAGTAACCCAGAGTATTGCAGTGACACTAAATACTTTCATGATTTTGTGCAGAGTTTTAGTAAACAGCTGCTACTGGATTACACAGTTTGGAACTTAGATTAGTTCAGAAAATAAAGGGATGATAGAAAACATATTTGCCAAAGGATATATTTGTTTGAGTTTCATATATGTGGGGATACCAGGTTGTCAAGAAGAAAGAAAGTCAAACTAAAAGCATTTGTTAAGCTTAACTTTTCCTAAAAGTAAAATGATCATGGTGAGTGACTTGTTTATACTAGTTCTAATTCAGAAATTAATAAAATAATTATGATTATTGTTATTTTTCTATTCTTATTATTAGGGGGTTTTCCAGAAAGGATGTTTAACAAATCCTGTGATTAAGCCTGTGCTCGAGGTTGTTAAATCCTCTGATGTCTTACCTCCGTTGCTGGTTCCAAAACACCGGCTGCGAAGTAGCTATTACAACCACTTGTTGGTTAAGCCAGTGTGTGCACGTCCACAGCAAACCTATAAAAAGGCATCACCCACTGAGCCCCAGTAAACCCAGTTCTTGGAAAACAACACCAATTGATTTGATTCTTGTCTTCAGTTGTGACTCATCTCACCTGCTTCTTGTTCCCAGTTAGCACACCTGTTTCCACTCTGATCAGCTGATCCCCGTCAGCAGTTTTCAAAACACCAGTTTTCCAAGTCATCTGTTTCTTTTACTTCCTCTTCTGTTCCTGCCAGCTCTGTGCCTGTTTTCTAATAACTTCACATTGCTAACTCAATATTGTTGGGCACATTTCATTTTTCAGTTTTTTGAATTAGTGTTTTTCTTTTAAACAAATAATAAAACCCCAGACATTTGCTTAATATCTAACGTTAAACAAAAATATGTTAGAGTAATTGCAGAAAAGCTGGAGTGAACCTCAAGATTAAAATAAATTTCTTGTTTTTGTCATAAATGATTTCAATCAAGGTTTTTCTATATGCATACTAGTTTAGTGCATTAAAGAAAGAAAGACTGAAATGTAAAACAACGAATCCCAACATACATTTTGATCTTGGAAACAGTGAAACACTTGGACATATCAAAACAAATGTGGCAAAATGCAATGAGAACAGATTTAGGTTATATGACATATAGATATGACACGATACACTCCATAAAAATTCACCTGCACCTGATAAATGCATTCCAGTAGACTAGTTATAAGACCAATGACAACCCACTTAGTTACCTGAATTACTTTGTCCTGCCCAAATCACATCATCTAACCCTCTTTTTCTTTCATCCCATCATCCATTATGCTCATCCAGAATTCCCTACATTGAATTGGAATCACTTTCATCATCAGAGCAGCCTGAATTATCAGCAATCGGCCATTACATTGTAAATAAATCTCTAAAGAAAGAAGCCATTATTTATGGAAAGACGGTGTTATTTAACATTCATTCATTCATTATCTTAACCTCTTAGTCCATTATGGGTCCCGGGTAAGCTGAAGCCTATCCCAGCATTTTAGCAGGTGAGAGGCAGGGTACACCTGGACAGGTCACCAGTCCATTGCAGGGCCAACACAGATGGGGATGAACAACCATTCACACACACACACACACACTCCCTGCTAGGAAGAATTTAGAGTGACCAAGTAACCTAACAAGCATGTCGGAACCCGCACATACACAGGGACATGCAAACTCCACACAGAAAGGCCACCACCCCCAGGTTTGACCCTTCCCCCAGCTGAGGCTCAAACCAGCGACCTTTTTGCTGTGAGGCTGCGGTGCTAACCACCACACCACCGAGCAGTCAGATTTAAGTTACAGTAAAAAAGAATTGCAGCACTTTTTTTTTTTTTTTAATTAGAATCTTTCAAAGAAAAATCGTAAAATTCTTATTCTTACATTTTGAAGATGGGTTAATAAATAATCCAGAGACAATCTTGATTATAAGGGAAAGGACAAAAACTCACAGACAGATTTGTATGTTCCAATTGCTTTATTTTCCAAAATGTTCATGTAAAGTGATAAAGTTATTCAGGACATGAAGCAGTCCTATATGTTTTCCTTCCGCTTATTTCTGTCTATCCAAAGTGGCAGCTGTACATCAGCTGCTACTTCTAATGCCTAATTGTGAGGCCATAAATCCTTCTGAACTAGGTGTCAGGTGCTGTCAATTCAGCCAAGGATTTCCATGGGTCTGAGTCACCTCTTTAGACAAAGGGACGGTGTGTTCATTTAATAATTGATCAACCCTCATGCAGGGTCAGCACATGCTTTTTGTGCATCTCTGTGCCTGCCCTGCTTTCTTAATCCCAAGCTGACATTTGAGAGATTTTTTCATTATCCAACATGTTCATTATAAACCCGCTTCTAATAGAAGTGAAATATTAGAATTGCATTATTTGCTGTTTCTGCTGTCTTTCCTCAGTTTCTGCCACAAACACACACCCTTTTCCCACACTTCTGCCAGCCTTTCCCTAAAACACATCAGCTGTTCCTACACTCAGATTGACCCACTTGTCCATCTCTACTGGCCTCAGCCCATCTTCCAGCTCTCTGCCTCTACCTGACACCTTTGCCGGATGCCAGCTATATTTGGATGCTGCAGTGAGGAAGGAAATTTGGTATGTTCCTTTGCCCATGAAAGGAGAAGCAGGAGAGCAGCATTTTTTTTTCCAATTACACACATTTGACTGAGCCTAAAAGAACATCTGACAAGCCCGGGTCATGGTGGCCCAGACCTGGTGACAGGGCTGACAGTGATCTGACAGGGGAGAGAACTTGAGGAAGTGGGTTTTCATTGATCTGGTATCTGCTCAACTGGTCCTCTTCCAAGAGATCCCAGAATTACAAAACACAACAAGACTGGATAAACATGACATCAAAATCACAACAAGCATTAAGTAAACAAGAATATTGATGTGTTTTTGTTCAATTTTCTGAAACTATTATAGCAAAGGCCTGAAAAGCACAGGGCTCAAAGGGTTAAATCAGCCTGAGAGCTTCCTTCAAACATAATGAAAGATAATAGTTAAATCCTTTCTATCCACCTTAAAAATGTCACATCAACTCTTCTCTTTTCTTTCAAATGTCCCCATCATCAGCCCCTTACCTTTAATCCTTATTTCATTTTATGCAGTTAAATAAGCAACTCAAGCTATCAAATAGTTATAAATTATATGCATATTAAAATGAAACAACAACATGATCAGTTGCAATTGTCCAACTTTATTACATCCCAGTCTGTTAAAACTTTTGACGTCTCTTGCACCCATTCTCAGTCTTTGGAAAACACAGCCTGAAAAGGTGTAGTGGAAGATTACTTTTGAAGGAAATGTGATCTGAGCGCTCTTTTTAAAAAAAGCCTGCCCTCTTGGTCCTTAACGTCAAGCAATCTTGATGCTAGCGGCTTTTATTTTACCATCACTGTAATGAAGCTGTGATTGATTGAATGATTGGCAGCTAGAGACATGTGCGATGAATGACCTGAGCTGTGGAATTAATGCACATAGTGATGGACACGGTGTTCTGCGGGATGTAAAGCCACGGAAAGTGCAGCCGGGTTAAAGCACAAATGGCTAAGTGTGTGTGTGTGTGTGTGTGTGTGTGTGTGTGTGTGTGTGTGTGTGGATGGAGATGATAGAGACTGGTAGCTCCTGTTTGTTTCTTCTGCTCCTGGGCAAGCACTGGCATTTGTGTGCAATGTGTGTAATGCGAGTGCATGTATTTGTGTCTGTGGCTTGAGTGGCAGGAGGCAGAGGGGCACTGCTAGGGGTGGTCAAACACAACAAGTGAAGGAGGAGGAGGTTGGGGAGGTGGGATGTGTGCTGGCATTGAGGTGGTGAATGCGTGTGTGTGTGTGTTGGGACACTTTATTGGGACACGGTGGCTTTAAGCGGCGTTTCAGCTGACAACAGCTTGCCAACCAGAGGTCTTGCCTGCCACTGCCGCCACCTTAGCCCTCTGATTCATCTGGCCCTATCAGTCCACTGCTATCTGTATCAATCATTAGAAATCATTTATTTTTAGTGGGATGTGGCTTCTCGCCCTCCTCCTTGCCCTCTTGCCCCCCTGCGGGCTCCCTCTGCCTTGCAGCCCCTCATTAATGAGTGTCAATCTGGAGGGCTGTGGCACTTTTACTGCAGACACCTCCCCTGACAAACGCAGGGCTTCAGTCAACATGAATCATGCAAATGGATGCCAGCAAAAGTGACAACCATGCAATCCACCGCAAGATCCCTCGCTTGTTTCATCCTATGAAATTGAGCCATATCATGGATTTTATTTTATTGTTTTATGTAGTCTTTGTAAGAACAAACCACACCTGATGTGAATGTCATGTTACTGGTATTTGGATGGAACGAAATGAATAAATCTTTACAAAGGTCAGTAGGGTTCATCCTGTGCAAACTATCATACTCAGTTTTGTGGCAATTCATCTAATGTTTTTTCTTTTTTTTGTCCTGTACTAAGAAATGCTGGTTTATTTATATGAAAAGTCAGCGGGTGGTTACCAAACTCACTACACATCATCCTCTGGACACCATGGGTATGCACGCCAAATTTTGGATCAATCTTTATAGTTTTTCAGATATTTCAGTTTGACCTAAAGGGGAGGATGTACAAATGCACACATTAAGGGTATGTTAACCTAAATAAAGATTTGAATGTTCTGGCCTATTTAATGTGGTGTGAATATTTACATTAGGTGTTAAAAAAATCTCATTAACAGCCTTGGGTGACCTCGGCTATACTAGTTAATCTTTTACAGTGTTGTTTTTTGTATTGATGGTATTGATATACACAATTAGTATATGGGGTCAATGTCGGGTCACTATTTAGGCCATGGCCTCTCCCATCCCCCAGCATGCTCTCTTGACACAACTATTTGAAGGCAGCCATTCTGTGTAATGTTGTCATCATGGTTTGATCATTCTCCGCCCTGTTTTGTCATGAGAGCATCATGTAGTTTCTGTGTCTGGTGTGGCTATAAATGAATTTAGTTGTGTTTTCCATCTGCAGTGTGTGTGTGTGTGTGTGTGTGCTTAGTGTTCCTTTGATTCTCAGGACACTGGCATATTCTAGTAACCAGGCGGACGTCAGAGGTCTATTCTGGATGCCCGCTGCAACAGCCGGTCAGCAACAGCAGCAGCAGCAGGGGAAGGAATGCTATCTGTCCGGAGGCCTGGGCGGAGTGAACGCTGATCCTGTCCGAGGAAGCGGAGATGGTGGCTCTCCTGTTTCATGAGTTGCAGGAGGAAAAAAGAGAGAGAGAGAGAGAGAGAGAGAGAGAGAGAGAGAGAGAGGATGGAGGGGGAGAAAAGAAGGAGAGGGAGAAGTGGTGCTGAAGTTGGGAGGGGGTGCTGAAGGTATTTGGTTTGGTGCCAGTCGAGCCAGCTCTCTGGCATGCTGCATTCCAGGAGATCAACACTACGGTGTTTCCTTTCACCCTCAACCCACATCCATCGCTCTGCGGCTCATCTCAGTTTATGTATAATTTTTGTATAAAAAAAACAAAAACAAAATGAAAACAAAATAAACACATTATGGCTGATTTGCACAACAGCAGAAAAATTATGCTGTAAATTTTGTAGTGTGTCAAGTGTCTAAATGAGGACTGAGATTCACCAGGGCTTCATCTGATTCAACTCACTAGCCTTAGATGCAGAAGAAAACCTTCCAAGTGAGATGATGAGCACTGAAAAACTCTTCCATGTTCTTTACACTGAGGTCTTCTGGTCATACAGCTGAACTTAGTCACTTACACAATTGTTTTTCTTTTTGTTTTCTCTTTTTCGACACTTTACTGACATAGATCGGTGAATACATTGCTGTAAGAGATGCTACCTCTCTGTGTACCCTCCAAAATCACCAAGCAGCTCTTTATTTATGTGTGCTTGAAATTCTGGCTATGACCAGCAGAGCTGGCTAGCAGCAGAGTGATGATAGACAAGAGGTCCTTGACAGAGGATGACTTGATATCTATACATCAACAGATGATTTTCACTCATCCAACCCCATGTCATGGAAAGATGGTCACACAGACATAATTAATGTCACTGACATTAGCTTTGGAAGGAATTGGAAAACGTTGTAGACTTGCAGCTTTACCTTCTGTGCTGTGTTATAACAAGTCTCAATGATTACATGAAAGGTAAGTTTATTTGTATAGTACATTTCATCACAAAACAATTAAAAGTGCTTTACATGAAACATTAAAAGTACAGTGGAGTATAGAAGAAGAAACAAAAAGTACATAAAAGAATATTAAAAGAAAATAAATCAAAGGGGTCAATTGGGTCATTAGTGAAGGCCAAGGGTTAATGGTGGCCTTGTGGTTCAACCCTTCTAGGCAAGGCAAGGCAGTTTATTTGTATAGCACATTTCTTGTACAGGACAATTCAAAGTGCTTTACATAAAACAAAGACATTACAGATATTTAGAAATAGTTAAAGACATCAACACATAATCACAATAAAATAATAAATTACATTAAAATTATTAAAAGCAAGATAAAAAAAAAAGTTAACTTGCAGATTTCATGCATAGGCGCATGAGAAAAATAAATGTTTTCAACCTCGATTTTAAAATGTCTACATTTGGTGAAAATTTAATCTCCACTGGCAGTTTGTTCCACTTGTTTGCAGCAAAACAGCTAAATGCTGCTTCTCCATGTTTAGTCTGGACTCTGGTCTGGACTAGTTGACCAGAGTCTTTGGACCTAAGAGCTCTGCTAGGTTTATTTTCTCTGAACATATTACAGATGTATTCTGGGCCTAAACCATTCTGGGATTTGTAAACAATCAGATGGATTTTAAAATCTATTCTGTGACTGACTGGAAGCCAGTGTAAAGATTTCAAAACTGGTGTGATGTGTTCAGATCTCCTAGTCCTGGTTAAAACTCTAGCAGCAGCGTTTTGGATGAGCTACAGATGATTAATGCTCTTTTTAGGAAGTCCTGTTAAAAGACTATTACAGTGATCCAGCCTACTGGAGATGAATGCATGGATGAGTTTCTCTTGGTCTTTCTGGGAAACTAAACTTTTAATTCTGTTGATGTTTCTGAGCTGGTAAAAAGCTTCTTAGTGAAGCTTTGATGTGGCTGCTGAAAGTCAGGTCTGAGTCTATCAACACTCCAAGGTTACGAACTTGGTTGGTGATTTTAAGAGCCCGAGTCTCCAGGTGTTTGCTAATCCTGACCCTCTTCTTTTTGCTACCAAACAGAATAATCTCAGTTTTGTCTTCATTTAATTGTAGAAAATTCTCCCTCATCCAGGTGTTTATTTGCTCCAGACACTGACACAATAAGTCTATTGGACTGCAGTCATCTGGTGACAGAGACACATAAAGTTGTGTATCATCTGCATAACTTTGATGATTAATGCTATAGTTCTGTAATATTTGACCCAGAGGGAGCATATACAAGTCGAACAGAAGAGGTCCAAGGACTAACCCCTGGGGGACTCCACAAGTCATGGCCACTCTCTCAGATTCATAGCTGCTAATCTTAACAAAATAACTCCGGCCTTCTAAATAGGACCTGAACCAGTTAAGGACCGCTCCAGAAAGTCCAACCCAGTTTTTCAGCCTGTGCAACAGGATTCTGTGATCTAAGAATAACATGTCTTTGAGTTCAACTGTTTGTGCATTTCCTGAGATGTAACAAATGTGTTTCAAACTTATTATATTAGAAACCAAAGGCTAATATAAACAAAGTAAACACCATCACAAAGGCCTTAATTATGAAAAGGTGACAAAGTCTTTTGTTTGATCGTTACCCCTTCTGACCTTGGTGGGGTATCCGCTCCTGGGAAGATTGGCAGCTGAGTTGAATATTTTTCCACTTGTCTCACTGAAGAATGATGGATTTTATATGGTTTGGAAGCTACTGTATAACTCTTTCCCAACTGATGAACACCAACAAATTCTTCTCTAAAATTGCTGATGTCTTTCCTCCTTGGCATCATGTTAACACAGACCTAAATACTCCAGGCAAACAAATGTTAAAAACTTCTGCTATTGAAGAGATGCTCAGACTTACTCATTGTCAACTAAAACCTGGTACACACATTAGAATTTTCGGGCTGTTTTTGCCCCGATTTTGCCTCTTCCCGACCAAGAACGGCAAACGCCTGATTATTTTAAATCTTTTGAGATTTTTCTGTAAAATTATCATTTGGTCTGAGGTGTGTTACAAGCAGATTTGTCCTGATAATTGGCTCCGAAACGGGTCATAGCCAACAATTAGAAATATTGACCATGTTCAATATTTACGACCCGATGTTTATGTGTGAGGAAAGCTGACGACTCCTGAGGTGTGACTGCGTGGATGGTAACGTTGTACAGAATGTAGCCAATCAGAGAGCTGGCTGGGGAACAAGGAATTAAATAAAGTCCGTGTTCACGCTGCCTCCAGTCTGGTATTTTTTTCAGTACTGGCTTTTTCTGTTAACAATAATCCCGAGACCACTGTCACTCCCTCATCCTATCCTCTTCAATGCTGTGTGCTGTTATTATATTTCTCCTTTGTTTTTTGCTGGTTCTTGTTACGGTTCTTCTTCTTCTTAGATGACATTTGGTCATGTGAGATGTCCAGCTCGGAGGACTAAATTGTAGATGAGGTGCGGGACAGCATCGTTCTGTGTGTGTTGTTCTGTGATTACATTATCGAAGCACACCCCACACATTATGATCAAAACTGTTTAATGCCTGATTTTTTATCTTCACTTGTGAGGTCTCGACCAGATAAAAAATCTCATAAGATTAATAAAATCCTTATGTGTGTACCAGGCTTAACCAAATGCATCTGATTAGAAGCACCTGGCTTCTACCAACCTTCTAATTTCTGTGGAGGCAGTAATCATTGACTTAGTATTTGTCTTTATTTTGACACAGTATAAAGTGTTTCGAGTTGTTGTTCATCTAAGATTGTCATTTTAACCATCTTGTGCATGAATTATTACAAAACAGTACCACATCTTTTTAAATAAAATATTTTACTTCTACAGACATGCACATTGATGTTTTTCTGTTTTTTAATCTTATTTTAACTTTTAATCATTGTATTGATTTTTCTACTTGATCTATGAAAATATTTATAAAATAACATGTTGTAATATTAATATAAAACTTTTCTATAAAAAGACCTGGATCATTTTCTTGTCCTGTTTATCACTGAGGCAAATGTGGTAATTACAATGTATGTATATATACTATATCAAATGTAGTTATTCTTTATACGTGGCAGAGTATTGGTGTAATGCATGGACTCCTCGGAGACAGAGAACGATTTACAAGACTTTATTAAACAGACAGAGATAAGAAGAATGAGCTTACTGCTGGAGGAAAACCGGTGGAACAGACTGAGGCACAGGAATCACGGAGCTGGGTTGGGGAAGAGGATAAGTCCATGTAGTGCATAGATTATGTCCGACAGGGAGTGACTGTGGTGCTGGGGTATATAAGGGCTGACGGGTGAAAGGGAGACAGGTGTGGCTGATCTGTGATAGATGTGAGCAATAAGGGGAGTGATTACCGAGGAAAGTCAGGAAAAGCTCGGGCAGACCAGGAGAGGGCGTGATCAGGGGGAGGAAGGCTTGGGCAGACCAGGTGAGGGCGTGACAATTGGTGACTCACTAATGTCCAATGAAGTTGCTAATGTACGATCCACACCCATGCAGACATTTAAAAACAGCCTTTAAATATGAGTCCTCTGTAGTGGACACTATGCATCAAAGGGTTAAGACCTGGTTCATTGACTGGCTGATTTTTTTATTTTTAACAATTTATTTTTAAATGTCTTGATAGGTAATCCTTAGAGCTAAAGAGGGTTAAGTTTCTGTAGAAATGCCAGAGTCAACTGTATTAGGCTATCAGAATACCTTTGATTTGATCCAGAATGTGCATACCATAGCTACATATTTAAGAATAAAATCAAGATATGATCTGTATTTGTCAATCTTTGCAACCCTTATGAATACACTTAATTTTACATTTTTATTACCTGCTTCTGCATGGTTTCATAGTGTCTTAACTGTTGAATATAAGGTGCATTAATATGTTGGTAATTGCCGCTATGGTTCTTATGAGCCCACACATCCAATACGTAGTTTTACAGCCCTGTCTAGTCAAATTTTGCCAATCTACTAATCTTGGTAAAGACAAGTGACAGTACATGTCACAGTGCACTCGAGCATTCACAAAAAGTAAAGCTGTTCCACTTGAAAGAATAGTAAATATGACAAGCAGCACTGGTTTACATGGTGAAAGTGCCACCAATGATGCTTGCACCAAAATCATTCTTTCACACTCAAATCTTTTCATTGGCATTGATGCCTGCTATCAGACATGACATTTCTAAGTGTCATTATAAATTTAGGGAACACTTTGCTCTATGCACCCAGTGTCAAACTATAAAATCCCACCTTCCCTTCCTCTAAGTCCTCTGAATCTCAACCTGCTGCTGTATAGTGACATTTGCAAGAAGTTGACAAAACAGGAACTATAAACTAGTAAAAGAAGCTTAAAATTGATCCTGAGACACACGGGGAGCCAATGCAGTGACCTTAAAACGGGTGTAATGTGTACTTGTCTCCTGGTCTTTGTCAGGACACGTGCAGCTGAATTTTGTAGTAACTGCAGAGCCATAATACTCTTTTTGGGAAGACCAGAATGCAGGGCATTAAGGTAGTCTATGCGACTAGTGAGAGAGAATAGGGCGGACTCTGGCTATATTTTTGAGATGATAAAAAACAATTTTTGTGGTATTCATAATATGTGGGATAAAACTAAGGTTGGAGTCAAAAATGACACCCAGGTTTTTCACTTGCAAAGATGGATTCAGGGCCAATGCCTATAGTTTAGAAACATGTTTGTCTCTTAGGGCCGATGACTATGTCTTCAGTTTTGTCTGTCCAAATGCTGTTTACTTGTAGGGGTTTTGTGTTTTCTTCAGTAGGTGTAGCTAAAATATGTTTTGCAAGTAATAGGTCAGCACCAAAAGGAGTTGCTCTCTCCAAAACTGCTACTAAGCATGTCCTGACTCTCATTCGTTGAACGGCTTTTACTTCTTGGACTTAATGACATCACAGTGAAAAACATTAGCATAATGCCTGCCCAGTGGCCTGTTAGCTTGCTTAAACAAACAGTAAGCAGCTGCTTCAAATTGCTCCATGCTTGACTAATCAGCTGACCAATCAGAGCTTTTTCAAGAAGGAAGCCTTGAATAAAGAGACAGGAACAACAATGGAGTGTTTCAGACAGAAAGACATGAGTTCTGCAGCAATGTGCAGTATGAAAAAATGATGTAGTTATTGAGCATTAAAGCAGGTCAATTTATTTTGCTGGACCACCGAAGCAGAATTATCAACATACTATAACATGGACAGTTTAAAGGAAAACAAATGGATGTCTTTTGGTTGAATGCTTTGATTATTTCCTTGAAAGCATGTTTTTGTCAAGATGAGCGTGGCGTAAATTATCAAGACTGACATGCAATGAAAAAATAAATAAATGTGCACACATAAGTAAAAAGGGAAGCAGAGTCTCACCTAAGAAAAATGAGTAAGCACTTGGTAGTCATCTGTTCTACACGAAACAGGTAACAGCTGCTGTAACATACTCATACCTGTAGATTCTTGTTGTCAGTATTTGGCTCTTGTAAACTTTTGTTAGCTCTTGAAAATATTTTAATGTAAATATTACAACAAAAAAATGTTTAACTACCATTACAGTCCAGTATTTTTATTGAAAGTAATCCAGGTTTTGACATTAGTTGGTGTGATTCCAGCTTGTTTTGTAGACTTGAGCATGACTTATTTTCATCTTAGCTTTCCCCTTGTAGAGCAGCAAGGGGCTCTTTGAGTCTGTTGAGCTATACTGTAGAAGCCAGTCTGAAAATTCATAACTCACATACAACAAATAGCAGCTATCATTGTCCTTTCATAGTTGTTTTGAATCTGTAGTTTTGAATGCATTGATTTTGTTAATTAATAGGTATGAATAATACCAATAGATTTCTTATTGTAACATGTCTACTGTGCAGATTTCGCTTCATACTTTTAAGACTTTTTCTTCATGTTTGTGCTGTTGTTTTTGAAGAAAGTCAGCTTTTTGTGGCTGTGTGTATTTTTATGAATCTGTGCATGTGAGCTCATATGTGCATCCTTGTATGTTTGTGTGTCTATGAACTGGTCAATGTGTCAGGGCGTGCACGCCTGTCTGAGTGCAGCTTGGTGGACAATCTGTCAGCTCAGGTTAACCTGATGCTGAGTGGCCACACCTCGGGGGTGTGCAGGCCTGCGAGGCGGGCTCTCTCTCATCAGCAGCATTAGGCCGCCGTGCGTGATGGCTGCTGACCCCCGGCAGAGTGTTGGCTGTGTCGGTTGGTCCGTGTTGGCCACCAGTAATACCAGGTTTTGGGCTCACTTCCTGCCAGAAGCAGCCCTCACTCTCCTGCTGTCAAATAGTAAGTGGTGAAGGCAAAGATGGCACTTTGGTTAATTTGCGCTGGGCATCATCAAGGACACCTTATTATAATGCCCCATGTCTCTGAGTCATAAACCACAGAGGAGATGGATGAAAAGGCAGGAGCAAAACTTTACCAACTTTTTCAAGAGGATGTAATAAGATTAATGTGATATATTAGCATTCACAGTTATTTTTTTTAAGTTGAGCTATCAATTTTAATAACATCATAAAACATCGGTACCAAAAATTGCTTAAATAGTCTAGGATCTGTGAATTTCTGTCTGTAGTTGTATGCAACCAGATTTCAGAGCTGTTCTTTTTGGATTTTATCTAATTAATTTGTCAAAGAGCAGATTTTTTTTTTCTTTCTTTTTTTTTAACCTGGAAAATTTTCTGTGAAACTGGCAAAATAAATGTTTGTTTTGGTGATTGTTTTTGGTCAAAAATTCCTTATACAAATAGATGTCAGATATTTAATTGTAATATGACAAAAAACCAGCATTTGATGTTGGCTGGATCAAGTTCAAAGATGTCTCATCTGTGAACGGAGGCATTTGGCTCCCTGCTGTGTGACGGTCAACAATGGCAGCAGGTGCACCATAGGGAGGAACAACAGGGAGGCAGGGCCACCACCAGGAAATGACCCCTGCCACAGAAACAACAATGAAAAATCCAGGGTTTTGGAGCTTTGAAAATATGAAGTGACAAAGGGTGCCCTTTGTGTGGGAATTGACGTGGTACAAGGCTGACACTGTGCACCCTCTAGGGGTTGATCTTACAGTCAAGATCAAATGCCAAAACTAGGTCAGAGGGAAAAGGGAAAGGGAGATGCAGGGTGGGGGGAATTCTTAATAATAAGAAATACTGTGATAATCTTCAACACCTTAACCAGAACATAGCGTACAGTGCACCGTTATGGTCCACCCATCTACCGCTTTTAAGCAGTTCTGCTAAAGAAAAAGCTGAGAACTTTATCAGACAAACATCAGTGGCCAGTACACATTGTCAGGGTTGTGGTTTCATTGTCAGTGTTGGTTTGGTCCGTAGTGTTCAGTAGACACCTGTGGTTGCTACCGCAGGTTCTCTACACTCATGCAAACAAAGGGCAACTGCTGCTGACAGAAAAAGCGAATGAACTTTTCTTTCCCTAACATGAAAAATAGAAATATAAAAACTAAAACTGTGTAGAGCACCTGTAACTACAAGGGGGGAAATCTCATATATAGGTACCCATGAGAATATTTTCATGCTAAGGAAAATCTAGAACTGGCAGCAAATATCTGACATAGTCATTAGAGATATTTTCTGAATCTAGCTTCCCTCCTTGCTATGAAAAATGTGATATGAGTTCAAACCTGAAAACTTTGACACCAGAGACCCAACCTCACATCCTGAGACCTGATTGTGGTTGAGTTTAGGCTACCAGTGCACTGTAGGGTTATTGAGAGAAACAGGTTTAGCTGAATGTTAATAAACTAAACATGTCCTATCTCACACATCAGGCAGAAGGTGACTTTTTCTTGAATATACTAAGAATTTTGTGTTTTACTTTTAAAAAGCATCGACCAGTTGATGAGTGCCTCAAGATAGTAACAATATTTTACTGAGAGGGTGACTGTTGTTCTGGAAATGTAAAGTAATATGTTCTATATGTTGATTTTACGATCCTGGTCCTGTTCGTTTCTCACACACATACACGGCACGGCGTGGCTCAGCAAGGTAGAGCGGTTGTCTTGTAACCCGAGGGTTGCCGGTTTGATCCTTGGCCAAGTCGAGTTCATGTCGAGGTGTTCTTGGGCAAGACACCAAACCCCTAATTGCTCCTGATGGGTTGTGGTTGAGCACCTTGCATGGCAGCTTCTGCCATCAGGGTGTGAATGTGATGTATGATGTAAAGCGCTTTGGTTATTATCACAGGTACAGTAAAGTGCTATATAAATTGGACCATTTACCATCACACACACACACACACATATATGTATATGTGTGTGTGTCATCCCAGGTTATATATTATTTTATTGTCCAGAAGTAGTCACATGTCATGTCAGTAATTACAGTGCATGAACATGTAAACCTTACAATGTACATATATTGTAGCCTTAACCATCTACCATTAACGTGTACCGCTAACCATTTGGTGAGAGCATGGTGGAAAAGCATGAGCAGGTGGCAGGGATGTAAAAAAATGTAGTTACTAATGAAAGCAATATGCTGGATGGGTCATTAATCAGTGACGTACGCTGTTTCTATGTAGGGAACAGAGTGGGGAAAATGTAATTTCCTGTAACACAGTACATTTAAGCCTTCACAGTGAAGCATCTGTGTTTTGGCATGCAGACCATTGTAGGTATTTAATGTTCTGTTATGACATCCTGTTGCACTCTGCTCTGTTTGTGGTCCAGCCGTGCTCATCTGCCCTATCCCTTTTTGCCTCTTGGTTTAATGTTCTAGTCTTTTGTCATTTTTAGGTCACCTTTTGTTTTGTTTCATCTCTGGTTTTTGCTTCCTGTGTTTTCAAGTCATTTCAATTTCCTCTTTTCTTGCCTGACTTTTCCTCTGACCTGCTTCTTATTAACTTTAACTCAAGTTTCCTTTTTGGATCCTTATTGGTGCATCCATGTTCCTTACATCACATATTTCAGACTCAGTTTGTTTCTTATTCCTTTCGTTCCGCTTTGTATTTGTGTCTCCTGCCTGTCCCTACTATCCACTATTGTGGATTGATGTATTCTATGTATTCTATGCATCAGTTAAGCAGAGCTGGCATCTCAGAATGTGCTTACCATGCACAGTAGTGCCATAACAGGATATCCCCACATCTCAGCTTATAGACACATTCGCCTGTCCTATCCTCTCCTCTATCCATTCTGCAGCCTTTCTTCTTGGAATTAGACAGAATTCTAAGAAAAAACTGAAAATGCCACCTTTTATAGTACCTACACTCTTTTCCTCTACACTATTTACAGAATATTATTAGAAAAGGACATAGCTTCATTCCCAAATAAAGAATCCTTAAGTCTGGAGTACTTAGAGGCCTCCTGATGTTTATTGCTCTGAAACTAATTGTGCTGCATTAAAAAGAAAGTTGTTTGGTGTTATGCTTTTTTTATGCAAGACATGTTTTGGGTAAATACACAAGCAGGGTTTCATGCCTTCATATAATAACGCAATGTGCAAAAAATGGAAACTGAGCAGTGATGCATGTGGGTTACTGCACTATTTTTAACCTGACATGTAGGTTTTGAAACATCTTGAAAGTAAATAATCATTTATCAAGCACAATTTTGTGGCAAATGTGTCTCATGACTCTTTTATGCAGCTCCAAATTAGATTAGTTAGTTTGTACCCAGACATTTCTGAATGGTTCATTATAATCATAAATAAACATTTTTTAGTCCATGAGTTGAAGAGTCCTTGGGTTAAACATTGAACCCAACAATGTTCAGTAATGTGACAATGTTCAGAGAAATGTATTTGTGTCACTTTAAAAACAAAACAAAACAAACAAACAAACAAACAAACAAACAAACAAAAAAAACTTAATTATTTTGTGTCCAAAATTAGTTTAGACAAGAGAAACCGTTTTATATATAAATGCAACAGTTTCCATTCCCCTTCAATTAGTGTCTGCCTACCAATCATGACTTGCCAGCAAAGTTCTCATCTGGGAACATCGGGTGAACACGTTGGGATATGAACATCAGCAGCAATAACAACAACAAAGCTGATCTTCCCCTCCAGAGGAACATTGGTCTGGCTGGTCCAAGCACACCGACCCTCCCTCTGGCCCATGTTTGTCATGAGCTGACCCTTCCATTTAATTAATTAAAATTAGCATCTGTCCCCTTGGCATTGACTTGTTACGTCAGATAGAATCAGCTTTTTGTATCTGCGGGCCCCTGGGGCTGCTGGCCCTAACGAGGCCCAAGATCCTAATTAGTCGATGTAAGAGGGGAGATGGGTGGGGGATAAGAAGGAGCTGGACAAGGAGGATAAAAGACAGAAGAGGCGGGATAGAGAGAGTCCTGCTGGGCTGAGCTTGCCCTGGAGGAAAATGGGGTATTTATACACCTTCACATGATGTGGAGGGGGGGAGGCAGGGGAGATGAGCAGCCCTGAATCCTTCCCTCTGTCTGTTGTATCCTCTCTTTCTCTGTTTACCTTCCTCTGCCTTTGTCTGATATGTCTCACTATTTGTCTCTTTCCGCCTCTCACCCCCATTGTCACAGTCAAACAAGTAGTACAGGATCAGACAAGGGTATGCAATCAGTGACATTAGTGCAGACCAGTGAAATCTTTCAAAGTATTTAAATGAATATTTTAAGGTGTGAAAAGAGCAGAACGTGGTTGTGCTGTTTTTTTCTTTCAGAAAAAAATTTCAAACATATTTCTTTGTAAAAAAATGAGAGGAATATTTCAGCTGCAAAACGCTGGCTATCAAGGGATTTGCTGCAGTTCTATCATGCAAGACCTGTAGGGTCAGGGGTGAATTCAGACATTTTGGGACCCCAGGAAAACCTAGCTATGGGACCCTCTACTTCCTTCATTTTAATTTAGAATTTTGTTGGTTTGAGGGTTTTCACACATTCAAGGTTTGATTTCCTTTTCCTGTGACAAAACAAACATTTAGAGAAAGTATATTGCAAGACTCAGTGTCTTTATATTCATAATTTGAGGTTGATGGTTGTTTTTTTCTTTACCACTTTTAAAAATATTTTAATAAGGTTTTAAAATTTTAATTTTGTCTAAAAACAAACCATAAAACAGTCTGTTCTATACAGCCTGACACTCTTGAAATAGGATTAATATCTATAAAAATCAGAGTAGAAATAGGTCAACAAAAAGTTATGAATCTAACAAGAATTTCAGTCACCTTTTGAAACTTGTGTGAACTCAAAAGACACTGAGTCTTACACTGAAGACTCAGTGATCTAGATGCTAGTTGTTGCTTTGACTGTTTCTCTATATCAAAAACCACAACTGCATCTTTGCCTAGTGTCATATCCTGATCCTCTCACTGTCCGGGGGTCGGTGGAGACACATGCTAGTGTTTGGTGGACCCTGCCAATGAGAGACCAGCCAACGAGAGCAGACAGGATGTGGGCAGCAACTCGTCCCAGATAGACATGTGTCAGTGAAACAGTGGGTGACACTCGAGGATGCCCATGTGGTGGGAGATGTTAGAGGTTTCAGAAAGAATTAAAAAGAGATGGTGTGCATGTGAAAGAGAGACAGAAAGTGAGACTGAATGTACAGTATGTCTGTCTTAATTCACAGCAAATCCTCAAGAGCCCCAAGAGTTGAACAACACATACACTAGCTTTCAAAAGTTTGGGGTCACTTTGCCATGGGATTCAATAGGGAAGTGACCCCAAACTTTTGAATGGTAGTGTATACTTAATAAATATTTTCCCAATTTTTTATCAGGGTTAGCATGCGTGCATGACTGGAGGATCAAGTAAAGCCAGTGTTGCATTTGAAACTCTGAGTAGGAAAATTTGTCATGTTTTGGCTAAAAATGGTGATATCAGCTAAAGCCAGAATGATGCTAACTGCTGAATTGTGCTTCTGAGGAGGCTTTTCTCTGCTGTCTCACCACCAGACAGGTATTTTTACCATTCAGGCTTAGTGGTGAGCAACTCTCATGACAGTCTGGATGTGGTTGCAGATACAGATCCAGATTGTATCCAGATTTTTATTCTGTTTAGTCCTGGATAAGGTATGAAGTCTTGGAATAAGTGATCAGCACAGCTGGATTCTGGATCTATTTGTCAAGTTGTATATTTATTTATTTAAATATACATTTAAAGACGCACTACTGAACTTTGGTGGATTTTCTCAGTGTAGTGACCCCTAACCCTTAATGGTGGCTAATTTGGCCTCCACCATGGAGCCTACTTGTACTCAGAGCTCTCTCCAACCAGTAAAAGTCAGTCTGATGTTGATTATTGTCGTACATCTTGCTCTATCTCTTCATCTCTTTCTTTTCCTTTCTTTCTGCAAAAATGTCTTCTTACATTTTTGATGAATCAGCCATGGTGTACATTCAAAATGGCCAGAAGTGTATTGATATCCAGTTGCATTTTGCAGCCTGTGCTACAGTATATTTATCATAAAAACTGAACCTTTTAGCCTGAGTCCACTAGAGGGGAGCTTTTTCATCTCAAAATAATCTGTTTCCAACACTTCAACTTGCAAATGTTAATATTTGTTTTTAGATTCTTTGTTTGAAAGAAAGCTGTCTTTCTTTGCCTTTATTAAACAGATATAACATCAAACTACAACATATTGTTTCTACACTGACAGGAGAGTTATTTATACCTTCTGATGTGCCATTGTGGTTTTATATAGCCTTATTAAGATCAGTCTTTTTCTAAAAGCAAACACAAAAGCTGTCATTCACAGTCACAGTTTCTGCAGATCAATTCAGATTAATTTCCATTGTGCTTGACTTGTTTAGCAGAATTAAAAAATACTGGGCAGGTTGATCTGAGCAGCAATTGCAGATCAAATCAGTCACCATAACGTTGGGTTATCAGAGTAAAGTGTACACAAAGAACTGCTTTCCATTATTATCTCTATATTTATACAGTTTACATCGTCTGTGAACAAGATCCCTCGCTTTGTGCTTTCTACTCCTATGTTAAACATTTATTTCTGTCCTTTTTTAGAAACCGTAACATTTTTTGTGTGCATGTTTGTGTACACGGCTGCAAGCTGCCTCAGTCAGAAAAATGCTCAGCTGGTGCTGCCCTCATGTATATAAATTTAGATTCACCCAGATGATTATCTGAACCTTATCACACTGTCCACATTCACACTTCTGTTGACTTTACTGTTCTTCCTTTTCCTGCTTTATGTACCACTCTTCACTTTTTTTTACAATAAGATGATACATCAACTTCTATACTCTTCAAATAAACCTGCACACCATAACACGCAAGGAAATCTAACACTGTTCCATATTAACCAATATTTACTGAATCAAAGAAGAGATTAAACTAACAACAAAAAAGCCAAATCCGGTAAAATAGTGTCCACCATCTCCGTAAACATGTCTGTACAAAGCACAAATTCACTACAACCATCTGAAGTGTCACCCAAATCAAGTGTAAAGAAAGTGTCAAGGGCTCAGAGATGTTAGGTAAGGCCACGGCCGTCCTGCAGGACAATGGCCAAGTTTACACGAGAGTTTCATTTTCCTTTTTTATTCAGAATAAAAATAAATTTTCTTTAGAAAGATCAAAAATGATTTTGCAAACACCTAATTCCGAATGAAAATGGTCATTAAATCTGAAGTAAGCGGTTGCTTTAATTTGATTTTTAATCCAAATTGAATAATTCCTCAATTATGTAAACATTCATTCCGCTTTAAATCATTCTGTGCATTCTAGTTCTCTTGTCCTGTCATGATTACGCACATACAGTACTCTGTTGTAAATATGTCCCATCTGCCCCCTGTCCAATCAGAACCCTTCCTCAACCCCCAGCTCTTAAGTGGAATTGAATTAAGAAGATTAAACGTGTTTTTCGTGTAAATCTTAATTTGGAATTACTATTTCCATGTAAACATGAAGGAGAATCCTTTACTTCTGAATTATTTAATTCTGAATAACTCTGAATTTAAATAAGTGCTACATCATTTGCTTCTAATTACTCCTCTGCCTGATGAGCTTTCAAAGGCTTCAGGGATGACAAAAGACTGACCTGAGTCCTTCATTTACCAGACTTAAGTCCTTTTAGGACTGTTGAGGCTTTAGCCAGTGAGTTTTAAAAGAAAGGAAACCAATACACCTCTTTAAATATCCTGAATGCATAAATCATACATGAATGGAAAGAGCAAATGGGTTCTCTCACCAACCACTGGTGCAATAGAAGTTACTCTATATATCTTTCTGACTTTAAAACTCCACGTTCCGGACTTGTTTGATGGCAGATTGACATGTATCTTGCATTAGCATATGCATCTCAAGTGGTTTGCTGATTCAGCAAAGAAATGCAAGAAGACATTATTGGAGGAAGTTAATAAAAGAAAGATAAAAGATCAGAACCAAACAAGAGTGATGATAAGACTGTCTTTTTCTGACTGGAGAGAGCTCACAGTGCAGGTTGGATGCAAGATGGATGCCATTGGTTGCTGACAGGGGGCGTGTTACTGAGAAAATCTACAAAAGTTCTGTAATGCGTCTTTAAAGCTTCCTCGCCCTGTCTGTTCCCTCATCTGCAAGAATGTAACTCCATAAATGTCCCACCGGCAACAAATGTGAAAGATACAAACAAGTTTTCAGTATGAATTTGTGAATTTGCTGGAGGATTATTTTTAAAAACTGTAAAAAAACAACTTCAGAACAAACTTAAGAAGATTTGGAAAAAGATATCATGTAGGAGGCCCAGTTTTATTTACTTGGTATGTTTTGTTACATTTTTTTTTCACTCAAGTTTTAGAATGGGTGAAAAAGTTGCTTTTGGGATGTAGTCGCCTACACTTGTCTAATAATTGTGCATGTTTATTTCCTCTTAAAAATGACAAAGCATACTGTCCATTTGTAAAGAGTTATCAGTCAGGATTAATAATAATGCATACTTTTATGACATTTTGGAGTTATGTGTTATAACTTTATCATACTGGATGAGCTGCAACATTCTGAACAACTTGTAAATGATACACACACAACTTATCCAGACCAGTTTGGAGGTGAAAAAGCTGTCATTTTCTCCAAGTCTTTTAGGGCAAAGTATGGCTTCATCTTGACAGTGATTCTAGGGGGTAATTCGTGCTTAACATTATGTTTGCAAACACATATGGACAAAGTCTTCTGTCTGTCAACTTTGTTCATTTCATGTGCACTTCAGTAGGTTTTTAGATTAGCTTATGAACGCTCCCCCAAACGGAGCAAACAGGGGTGGTATTGTACATTATGTCTCACATCTGAACAGTGAAAGAAACGAAAAAAGAAGATAGAAACAGTAGAACTTTTTGAAGAAAGGATTTACAAATGTGTGCAAAACTAAAAACACATATCTGGTTACCTTACTTGGGCATAGAGATAGAGAACTGTGACCATGTTTACTATTGTCTAAAACTGATATCAGAATATTGGATATCAGAGCTCTGAATTCTAAACTGCCCTCTAATGGATGTATTTCTTAACAACCATGCCAATTAAAGTATGTATTGGGAATAATGGATGTTTGACAACGCTTGACACGGATGCCCCTATTTATTCACGTAAAGGAACACAAATCATGAGCTGGAAAACTGAAACTTGAGTCCCATGCTCTGGATCTGGATGTCTTTCCTCCTCCTTCCCTCTAACCTCCTTCTGAAGCTGACATTTCTCATTGTTAACCCTTCACTGTAGACTGATGTTTTCCTGTTGGCATTTATAATTGGTGCAACTAATGTCATTTACTTAGTCATTTTCAACAGGATATTTATCTTGCAGCTCCCTTTGCATTGGAAAGTGATAGTAATGGGTAACTTGTATGTTGAATGGTGATATAAATGCCACAACACTAAGTGATGGTATGTGAGGATTTGGGAAGGAGGATGTCTTTGCTTCTTCATGATATAGCTCTTGTTAATGAAAATTTTCTTTGTGAGGGGTGTATAATGCTGGCTGTTGTTCAGTGCTTGTCTATTTGTGTGTAGCTCTTTGAGACTGTGTGTATGTGTGTGTGTTTGTGTGTTCAGCATAGCTGTGAGGAACTCCTTTAGCCAATCTCCATGTTTGTCATCTGGCAAGCATTCTCAATATAAGCACTCTAATTGCTCAGAAAATTACAGCTAACGATGATTGCACTTGACACGGGCTGACATTACAGTGACACCACAACGCCCCGCGCTCTCCTGCCCCCTCCCCCCATCATCCTCACCCTCCTCTCCTCCCTGTCCTGCCCAACACCCTCCTCAGGATGTTGTGGCGGCCCCCATTGACCGGAGCCCTACCCCTGGTGACCGCCGCATGCCCTCTGCTTGTTGAAGCTGTCCAAAACAGAGATGTCCCAAAGTTCAATCTGCTTTGGAATCGCTTTCTGCCATGCCTCATCCGTCAGTTAAACCATTTGTGAAGTATGATGTATTCAGCTGTACTTTAAGTGTATATGAAGTAGCTGTTTGAATTTAACTTTGTGCTGCTTTGAGTGTGCTCTTGCTTTTTTAATGTCTGTCTTTTCAGTTCAGTTTTATTAATATAGGATCAGTTTATAACATAGACAATTTTATAGCTTTTACATCCAATCAAGTAAACATTAGAAAGGGAAACCCAACAATTCCAGATTTTAGGTATAGCCGGGTGACAGAAACTGAAAACCAAAAACCTTAACAGGGAGAAATCGCCAATAGAGGCTGATTGGTTATGTTAAGCTGATGGATAAGTCCCAGTCCTGTTATAGATGAATAAGACATGTTGTATAGCACACAACTAATTCCTGTATTTTGCAACAAAACAAAACAAAACAAACAAAAAACAAAAAAAACAAAAACAAAAAAAAAAAAACCTACCATTTGGCATTAGTTTTCCCATTCTTGCCACTGCACACCAACATATAGTGTAACTGTGCACACATGTGAACCTGAGTAAATGCCCGCATGTGCATGTGCATGAACGTGTCCATATAGCCTGGCCCCTGCAGGCCGAGATGTGTCACCTCTTTGTCTTGTCAGTGTTAATGTGAGCATGGGCAGCCAGGCGTGGAGCTGTGACAGATCAGCAGACGAACCCCTGCTACACCCTTCCCCACCCGCCTTTCTCCCTTCAGCACCGCGATTAAATATCCTTTACTGTCCAGGCATTACCTCTGGCACGTAGGATTTTTATTTAATTTCAAGTCAGAACCTGTCCGTCTCTGTTTGTTTGGGCTACAATGCATCACAGCGCCAGAAGATGGCCACTGGGCGCTGCTGGGGTGGCACATAGGATCAGCAGTGATAGCAGGCACCTCACAGGCATCATACTTACAGCTAAAAGCCATGGTGTCACAGTGCCGCTCTGCTGTGTTAACCTGTGGCATTAACTTTTACAGGAGTATATATATGGTGGGTATAGATGCAGAAAAGGCTCTTACAGTTGTGGCAGGCAGGTTGGATACACTAATGCTGTCACACTGCGTAGCAAGCCCCTCCATTAAGTTGACCTTTTCATTCCACAGATGTGTGTGATGCACCACGTGCACAGTAAACATCATGGCTTTGTGGCTGAAACTGTGAAGTGCTTCTAAAATGTGAAAATGTTTTGAAGACCTCAGATTTAGGTATGGTAAAAGGTTTCATAGACAGTGAGTACTTGATGGAGTCATGAACATCAGCACCTTTAGTCCTACATCTCTGTTGGGCTTCAGACCAGCTAGAGCCATCACATCTGTAAAAAGGCTTAAACTTTGTCTGTGTTAGGGGATCAGCTAGCTTACGCTTCTCATAAAAATATCTCATCAAAGTTACCTGAAATTGAGTTTTTAGTCCCATATTTGTATTTGCAGACAGACACGGCCTGATATGATGCACAATGATGGAGTCAATCAACAGTCTGTTTATAAAGCTGTGTTATTTCAACATCATGAAAATATATTTAAAGCTTCACATGCTAAAAATTATGAACAAGCTCTTACGATAATAATCTACTCAGACACAAAAACAGACACCGTGGGTGGATCCCCAACTAACCCAAAGCCAAGTCAGTGGAAGCATGGTGACTCAGAGGTGACACTATCCCTGCTAACGGAGAGACCACTGTGGCAGACAGACAGTGGCAGACCACTCATGATCAGATCTAGATCCAGGCAGCAGAGTCAATGACTGCCTCAGCCGTCTGTGTCACAGTCAGACTGTCATCACTACAGAATGGAAACAATGGCATGTATTATTAGCCCTGCTAGTGGGTCTCTTCTCTGGATTGGCCTTTTTTGTATTCACTTCTCAAAATATGCAGTTTTATTTTTCATTAATCCCATCAAGAAGCCAACTTATCTCCACCTTTTTTAGACATTTCTTGGTTTGTTTTTTCTTCAAATAAAATTATTTTGAGGAAAAGACAAAGAGATTGTCTTTCCTGAATATCTGTTAAATAGTCACACAGATATTCTTGATTTCTATTATTTATTTCTATTTTATTTTTTGTCTTGTGATCTCTAAATTAACTTTTTTTTTTTTATTACTAGCCAATGTGGTTGGTAGAATCCCAAGGTTACCAGCCAATGAGCCAATATCCAACTTTTTTTCAGGGAAAATAAACCAGATTAAAGGTGCAACTTGTTATGCCTTGTGGGTTGCGGGTTCGAGTTTGTGTTAGTTTTTGCTGTAGCTGAGTTTTTGTCTTGTTTCCTGTTTTATTTTGTGTTTATTTGTTTGCTTCGCTTCCCATTTGTTAGTACACCCGATTTGATTTTCTCATTTGCTTCACCTGCTCCTCTTTAGTTGTCCTCAATATATATACCCCTTGGTGTCTGATACTCTTTTTCAGCTCGTCTGTCATGTCTCTGTTTCATCCATGTGAGTTCTGTAGTGACTCTTCATTAAAACCTTTTTTCCAGCACCTGTCTGCCTCCTGCCTTCTTTGTTCTCCATTTGGGTCCACTTCCTCCTCAACCCAGAACACAATTAAATGCATTTATCCATACATGTGTCTTAAGTTGTTTTCAACCCATGTGATGGGTTTTTCATGAAAATACCAAACATCAGCAACATTCCCTTAGCCAAGGATCTCAAACTCTGGTCCCTGAGGGCCGCGGTCCTGTAAGTTTTAGATGCTTTCTGGCTCCAACACACCTGAATCATTGTGATGGACTAGCGACCTGTCCAGGGTGTACCCTGCCTCTTACCTGCTAATTGCTGGGATAGGCTCCAGCCACCCGCAACCCTAAATTGGACTAAGTGGTATAGAAAATGGATTGATAGATGGACAATTAAAATTATCTACTTTAAACTTTAGCTTTATCTTTTTTTTTTTTTTTACATCAATAACAAGAAGAATTGTTGGCTGTCCAACATTTTGGAATATTTGAACAAAAATTAAAGATGTATCAGAAAACACTCAATACAGTCTTTGCCACACCTCCTTTCTCTTCATCAATATTCACCCGTACCCTTTTTGTAACCAGCCTCCTTTTTACACGGATCAATCACCACCATTGTTTTCATTTTTATTCTACATGCTATTTTGTATCAATTTTAGTTTCACTTTGTTCATGCATGGAAAAAACACCCCGCATGCTAAAGGAAGCACACATCCAAAGAATGTATATGTCATGAAATAGCTCTTATGGGAAATGCACTTCCAGGACAAATACCAAAAATACTTTATTCTTTATCTGCCAAACAGGCAAATGTGTTCCTATTTATACCCACCAAAATGAATTTTAAACCACATTTGGTGGGTATGTGGGTGTTAATTTAGAGCCCTACTTGTGAGTATAGTAAAATAAATAAATTTTGGTAAGGTTGATTGAATTTTGATTCCTGTTTGTATGTAATTTTTTAAAGTTTTTCTTCTTGAGTTTTTACACAGTTTCTATTGAAATTAAAAAACTCTACTACATTATACCTTCAGTATATGAAATCTTCACATAATTTTCAGCCAAACACTTTCTGTGCATCCTTCCTCCTCACCCACAAACTCTTCCGGGTGAACACAGAAAAAATCCCAAGCCAGCCAAGAGACAAAAATCTCTCCAGGATGTACTTGTTCTGCCTCAGGATCTCCTCCCCATGGGACGTGGCAAGAATGCCTTGCCTGGAAGGCATCCAGGAGCCATATTTAACAGATGCCTGAACCACCACAAGGGCTTGCATCTCTCTCTCTGAGCTGCTCCCCAGAGACCAACCTCTTAAGCCTACCTTGACACCCTTTCTTATTCCTTCCATCTCTTTGGCCTTTTCTAATTATACTGCATATGCACTCCATATACAGTACGCTGCGCTTTTTTCTCTTACAGTTATAAACATGACACTTTAACACATGAAGAGGCTGGTGTTCCATCAATCTTTCCACTGAAAGACAACAGCTCAACCAGCTGAACCACATCCGCCCCCAGGTAGGTGCAGGGTTAGGAGCTTCAACCACTAAGCCTTGCCTTTTGCCCCCCACTCATCACAACAGATCAGTATAGTGTCTGAATCACTGCAGATGCTGCACCAGCCCACCTGTCAGCCTCATTCTCTATTCGTTCCCTCTTTGCTCAAATGAATTTGTAGTTCTCAAATGAAACTTGCCAGGTACAACAAGAAAGCAGAAAGCCAAAATTGGGCAAAGATCAGGTTTAAATTTGAAGATGAGAGGAAAAAAGCTTTACCTTGGTTTTAGCTGTTCAGTCTTTTTGTTCTCTGACAGTTTTGAACTTCCAATGGTAAAAACAGATTCTAATAGATGCCAAACTTTTGGACTTCTTTTCCCTTTCTGTTTTATTCATGCACATGTATATGTTTTAATTTAATTTAATTGTAATTGTTGGGGAATTAAAAAAGAAAAGAGAAAATCACGAGTGATTGTTAAACTACTTTACATTTTATGTGATATTATAGTTTTACCTGACCATTTTCACAACTAAAACAAGATACAAAGGTCAAATTCAGAAAACTCGTATATTGTTGCAGAACGCTTGGGTTGCTCCCCTATTTGGCTACTTTTTTAAAAACAAACATACACACCTGAATAACAAAAAGTCATTTACAAATGTAATGTTAGCTGAGGTTTTGAACATGTTGTGTGTAGTTTCATGTTAGCTAATACAGGTAGTAACGTGCTATAAAGAAAATAATGCTGTTACATAAGGTTGAACTCTAAAATAATCCTATATAACTCCAAAATAACTCTTGTGATCTCACCTACAGGCCTTAATCTAAGTTATATGTGATCTAAACTCTAAACTGTTCATCATAATTAAGATAATCATCCACTTGAGCTGCCCCCCACTCTTTAAAAGTTTTTTGTTGTTAATCCACCCAGACGACCCCTGGCTCTTCCTGTTAGGCGCTCCTGTCACTCATCCAGCCGCAGTGATGGAGGTGTGGTAGAAGAAGAGGTGCTGGCGGTGGTTGCTGGGGGAACGTGATGGGTTGTGACAGCGGGAGCCAGGGCTGGCGGGCGGTCACCATGCGGCACCATATTGCTGGGCTCCCCGGGGATGAAGGATCAGCATGCCAGCCTTGCCAAGAAGTGCTAATAGGCGCAACACGTCTTGCTTTCACACATTAAGGCAAGCAAAGGGTGACAGATCAGAGCTGTGATACTGCTGCCTGTAAGGGGAAAAAAAGGGGCCACACCACCCATTTGCCATGCGTTGCCTCCTAATGATGAAAAGTCCCCAAGTCGAGCAATTTGCCCACCAATCACTGAGTTGATATCTCTGCAGATAGACACATCTCCATCTCTCTCGTGTCACGGAGTATACAGACCAGTGCAGCCTCACTCTTCACCACTGTTGCTAAACTCCATATTGTAACTGACAATAAAGCTAAAGTGTTGAAACGGTATCAACACTTTTCAAAGAAGACATCTAGTTTCTCACCCAAAGCAGCCGGGGTCAAGTGGGCTGCTACTGGCTACGACACCTTTTGTCAGATTTGTTACCAAAACCCACAGCTTGACTGTGGTCTGCTCAGCTGAATGTTTCAGTGTGAAGTGGAAACCAGAGCTTCTGTGCTCCCACTCTTTGTTACTTCCACCCGAGGGGCCATATGGACGATTTGGCAGACTCTTAAGCACCTGCCTCCATTTGTTTGCCTCAGAGATTATTTGGGACTGTTTTTTAGGTTTGTTTAAAATGCAGAACCGTGGAACTGAGTCCAGTTTAAAACTGAAGTCAGAACAATTTATAAGTAAAAATAACTGATGACTTAACAGTTTGTAGCTTTTGAACATTTAACAGAGAAAGGATGAAAAACTGAATTACGCTTACATCTAATATACTTATTTGACTGATATTATGGTAGCCAATATTGCAGAACCCATCATATGTGGATCACAGGGGCTCCTACTTTAAGTTTGGATAGGTTTTATCATTTGGTTGTAGCTCATTTAGTTTAAATTAAGAGTGATCTTTGTGCTACATAACAATTACATTTTTGACAAAAAAATGTGCTTCTGACTTAGTAGAATTTAATTAATCAGTAAAAAGTTCTGACTCCAGCCCCATTTGACACTTCTGTGATAAACATAGTGATATGTTAAGAATCAGGGAGCAGCTGGAGCACAGTTCCAGATGTCTCAACTATCCATGCTTACACTCACACCTACAGTAAAATCAGGGTCACCAGTTACCTGTGCATTTTTTTGCACTGTGAGAAAAACATCCATGCAGGCACAAGGAAAACATGCAAACTCAAAACATCATAGCCCTAGTGCCATTTCTGCAAATGGTCCAGATTTTATTTATTTTTTTAATCCCATCTAGGTTCTGGAAAGCACTTAAAATGTTTTCTGCACACAAACACTACTCAGAGCTTCGTATTATATGTATATATGCACCATGTAAACAGTAAGGAGTGCCTATCCTGTACAATCACACACCAGTGAATGTATCAAAGTGTTACATAGGGTTCAGTGGCTTGTTCAAAGACATTGTGACACATGGACACCTGAGGATAGAACCACTGACCTTTCAGCTGGAGGACGATCATTTTATCTGCTGAACTATGGTTGGTTTAAAACGCTCCTGTCTTTTCTTTCATTATATTTTTCCTAATTTGTGTGATTCATGCCCTATAAACAAGATTAATACACACTGGCCATTTTAATAGGTACACCTGTTTAATTGCTCGTTACCACAAATAGCCAATCACATGTCAGCAGCTCAATACATTTAGTCATGTTGACATGGTTAAGATGACGTCCTGAAGTTCAAACTGAGCATTAGAATGGAGAAGAAAGTGTATTTAAGTCACTTTGAATATGACATGAAATATCTGAGTATTTCAAGAACTGCTGATGTACTGGGGTTTTCACACACAACCATCTTCTAGGGTTTACAAAGAATGGTTTGAAAAAGAGAAAATATCCAGTGAGCAGCAGTTGTCTGGAACAAAATGTCTTGTTGATGTCAGAGGTCAGAGGAGAATGGGCAGACTGGCTCGTAGAAAGCAACAGGAACTCCAATAAGCACTGGTTCCAACCAAGTTATGCAGAACAGCATCTCTGAACACACAAGACGTCCAGCCTTGAAGCAGATGGGCTACAGCAGCAGAAGACCACATAGGGTGCCTCCTGTCAGCTAAGAACAGGAAACTGAGGCTACAATTCACACAAACTCACCAACACTGGACAA
This sequence comes from Melanotaenia boesemani, assembly GCF_017639745.1. NCBI lineage: Eukaryota > Metazoa > Chordata > Actinopteri > Atheriniformes > Melanotaeniidae > Melanotaenia > Melanotaenia boesemani. Next base: position 5,596,113 of record NC_055702.1, read on the forward strand.
TAGAAGATGGAGAAACGTTGTTGGTCTGATGAGTCTTAATTTTAGATGTAACAATCAGATGGTAGGGTCAGAATTTGGTGGAAAGAAGATGAATGCATGGATCCATCCTGCCTTGTATCAACACTTCTGGCTGATGCTGGTGTAATGGCGTGGGGGAAATTTTCTTGGCACACTTTAAGTTCATTAGTATCAAACTGTGCATCGTTTAACCACCATCTTCTGATGGCTACTTCCAGTAGGATAGTGAATAGTTTCAAACTGGTCTCTTGAACATGACATTGAGTTCACAGTACTTCAATAGCCCCCACAGTCACCAGATCCCTTTGCCATCCAACTGACTGTTGTGGTGCATATTCTGTAAATTTGAAAGTTCTGGAGCATCAAAAATGTCTGTTGCATTTTATAAATGTTAGTTCTGGCCAGGATGTCTTTCCCTCATGTAGACAGCTTGGTTCTCTACTGGACAGACTAACCTCTTGGCCAGGAATAAAACATATGAATGCAAATGGCAAATAAGCAAGATGTTGGAGGGAAACACCCCTTTGCAAAAAATAAACTCATACAAATAATTGGATTTGATGCTCCACATCTTTCTGCTTGCACATTTCTCACCAAACAAAAAGTTGATTTTGTGGTTATTTGTTTACAGTGTGGAAGGAGTTAGATCAGATTAAAAGTGTTTTTATAATGTAGAGATGCACTGAACTGCGAGCATGTCCACTTCTGATCAAGCTGACTCGAGCAGGATTGTTTGTAGGAGTGGAGAATGTTCCAAATGAGAAGTGGTTACGTTTCATTTGATGTCAGTCTGGATCCAGGATTTCTTTTTCAGACTTGGCGAAGATGTTGTCAGACATGCCATGTTATGAAACAGTGGATATAAAAAAGGATCCTGTGTTAAAGAAGGTGTGGCGACTGTCCAAACTGTTTCCACAATGACTCTGTCTCTTTCTGTAGACTTCCATTGTTTCTCATGAATAAAATCTTACTTTAATCAAGGCCTAAAAGCAGCACATTATAAATGAGAAAAATATCTTTTTAAAAAATCACAAGGGTGCACTTTTCAAGCATCTTATTTGGAAACCTTTTTCTAACCTTTACAACCTTTTATGTTTGTTTGTTAGCAGATATCATACTTGCTCTGGCTGCCTCCAAAAGGTCATTTCTTCCATGTCAGTGGGCCAAAGATGAACTCACTGCTACTGTGTGTTTGGCATCTGGGAAGACACTCGAGTGAAGACCCTTGTAATATGTCAGTGGCTGTCTGCTCTTGATCAAATATTAAAGTAGAAGGCGGTGTTGACAGTCAGAGCTGGAACCTCATAAAATAGCCTCCTTCTAATACAGACTGTAGTTACCTTCTAACATCCAAAATTGATAATGTGTCATGAATAAAAACATGCTAACACCAATGTGTGCACTGTATTGAGATGCTGTGAGAAGCTAAATGTTTGATATGAGATTCAGTGGGACGTCTGAGGTTTAACAGTAAAATGTTAATGCCAAATTATGAAAATGAAGTGAATGATTCATGGAGATAGTGGCTGACCTCTATGTAACCCCTAATGCTTGCTGCAGGGCCAATCTGTGGTTCAAGAGAGGTCATGTGACTGCTTATTTAAAAATAAAAAACATATCCCTTCCCTGTGTGCAGAGTTAACTTTCAAAGCAATATTAGAAGAGATGTTTTGTGGTGCTTTATTATAATCAAATATATTGTCTAAAGCCATGGTTCCCAACCTTTTTTACTCGGGGACCCCCTTCATGCATATACTAAAATATCATGCACCCCCTGGTCCACCCTGTGCTGGAACCATGTTGGTTTTAGGCTTTCAAAAGTGAGATTCTCACCATAAATACTGTATTCTGGTTGAGTCCTGTCCTTTGATGAAGCCGAAGTTAAATGAACAACACATAACCTAAATTATTTCCTTAAAATAGGGACAGTTTGTAGACATTAATCACAATGGGCCTAATGTTCAAAGCCTCAGGGACCCCCTGTGCTCTTTGGTGGACCCCCTAGGGTGGTCCCGGACCCCAGGTTGGGAACCACTGGTCTAAAGTATGCTGAGCTATGTACTCATTCTAGAGACACTCCTATCCAAACTGAAGAATTAGCAATAAGTTCTACACCTATTTAAAAGGACATGGTAAAACCACTGTCTTTTAAAGGGACACTGTCAGCACATTCAGGTGTGCTGAAAAAGTCTCACAGGAAGAACACTATTTTATATAAAAAAACTTTTTGAAACTAATTAAACATATCTTTGAGTTCTGACAGGTCAGGGAGGTCCCATTCTGATCCTTGAGGGCCACTGTCCTGCAGGTTTGAGATGTTTCCCTACATCAAAATGTCTGACTCAAAATAATGGGTCATTAACAGGTTTGTGCAGAGCTTGACGACGAGTTGTTGGGGAGATCTCCTTCATTTGCACCAGGCATGTTGGAGCAGAGACACATATACAATCTACTGGGTAGTGGCCCTTTAGGACTGGAACTGGACATTCCTGTGATAGATTATATGTCCAGAAACCTGTCCAGATCCTGTGATGCTTATAGAGATGAATTCAAATATACTCTTACTCAAGGTTGGTCCACCCAACTTTGTTCCAATCCAACTGCACTCAAATCACATTTTGCCTCCACCCAATTTGACTGGTTAGGATTAGACAAGGTTAGAGGATTTGACCTTCAATGAAACTAGATAAATAACTCAGACGGGGACAAGAATGGATGGTTCTGCTTTTTTATTGTCTCTGATATTTTTATGTCACTTTTATCTTGTGCCAATATTTGCAAGGTTGAGAAAAGCAACCACAAACTTAGTTTAATCTCTCCCATTGCGCTATTAGTCTCCTGTTATAGTAATTCCTTTAAAATATAAGGTAAGGCAAGTTTATTTGTATCAGACATTTCATACATAAAACAACCCAATGTGCTATACATGATAAAAAGAAACATGCAGGAGAATAGTGAGTTACATATGAAACAAACAGACATCACAGGGGAAATACTGTACATCATCATTATCATCATCGTCATCATTATTGTCATCTGCATTACCATTAACATCAATATCCAAATGAAAAAAATATGTTCAGAGAAAAAAGAAAAAACTCCCCAGTTTAATTGAAAGCTGTGACAAAGGAGTGTTTTAAGATCCAATTTTAAAGAAATGAGGTTTGAATCAGACTCAAGGTTTTGTTCCAGAAAGTAGGAGCATAAAAAACTAAATTTTTCATTTTCAGTTTGAACGCTTAAGATAGAAAGCAAACTTGACCAAGATAATCTAAGACGTTTGATGGCTGATAAGGTGTCAGCACATCAGATATATATTTTGGACCAGAACCATTCAGTGCCATTTATACCAGTAGAAAAAATTTAAAATAAATTCTTTAGAGAAACCTGTAAAATAACACTTACAGTAGTCAGGCCTACTGAAAACAAATGCATGACAAAGTTTTTCTGAATCACATTGAGCCATCAGTCTACTCATTCTAGATTTTTTCTTCATATGGTAAAAGACTAATTTAGTTATTGTTTTAATATGGTGTTAAATTGAACTCAGTCCAAAGTTAAACCCAAAATTTCCAGTCTGATCTGTTGATTTTAACATTGTTTACTGAAGCTGGGCATGAGGCTGGTCATTTTTGGATGCTCATCTGTGTTTCTAAAGACAACATAAGATTTAGCTTTTTGTATGTACAAAATAAATAATAATAATAATAATAAAAAAATTAGCTTCTCTCCTGATGCTGCAGTAAAGTTTTTATCTACCAAAAGTGAAGGCAACATTTTGTTGAAGAATCTCAATCATCCAGGCCATGACAATCCTGAGAGCTTGAATCAAAGGCAGCTTCTTTTTGTCTCTTGAAAACAATTAGCCTCTCATCCAAAAGGCTTCTTCAGTTATAAACTACGCTCATCTTGTGTATGTGTGGAGTTGTATATGAAGTCCAGTGCAGCAAGGAGAGCATAGACCTTTACACAGAATAAGCCAACAACCACTTCACAAGTGTCAACATTCAGCAGGCTACCTGCATCTTAAGGATAAAGGACACTCTTCAAATGTTTTGGTAGAGGAGTGAAAGAAGCCATCGATGTTAAACTGGAAAAAACAACATTAAATAGACGAGATGTCCTCAGGTTTCATCTGTCCAACACCTACAGTGCAGTCTCTACTTCCCAGGCAGTTTTGACACAATGTGAATCCTTTGGCCAAAACACATCTCATGTTGGTCAGGCAGGTAAACAACTCACAGATTGGAAAAGATCCTAACAACCCACAGGATGACCAACATTTATGTGACTTACACGACTCTCAAGTGTGAATGTCTGAACTACAGCTTATAAGCCTGAAACTCCTCACCAGTCAGTTTAGAACTGACTAGGCCTTTGGATAACATTTTCAAGAGACAAAAAGAACTCCAGTTGCCTTCGAATCGAGCAGGATATCTACCCAAAAACCAAATGCATTCCTTTACGTTGAACACTAGGGGATATTTTCCATGTACATATGGTTTTACAGACCGGAAACATACAAACATAGACACAAGGCTCCTCATAGACTGCTTCATTCCTTTCAGGAACAATTTCTGGTGCTCGCTTCCCTAAGGACAAGGCAGTCCTTCAGTCTCAGTCTGAAAGCCACCTTAAAGAATCACTTCCTCTTTAACACTAACGGGTATCAGAAATACTTTATTAATCCCTTTGGAATTCCTCAGGGAAATATATTTACTCTTGATATGTACATATATGTACATCCATCTATTTTCTATACCGCTTAGATCAATTCAGGATCATGAGGAAGTTGTAGCTTATCCCAGCAATTAGCAAGTGAGAGGCAGAGTGCACCCTGGACCGATCACCAGTCCATCACAGGGCCAACACTAAGACAAACAACCACTTATGTTCAGACTCCTTCCTAGGGAGCGTGTCTTTGGACTTTGGGAGAAAGTCTCAGTACCTGGAGAAAACCCAGGCATACATAGGGAGTACATTCAAACTTCACACAGAGGGCCCTTGTTTCTATAGTTTTTAGTCAATTAATTCATTATCAGAGTTTAAGCAGACTTAAGGAGGAGTTTTCTATATCTATTTCAGGTTTCCCACAGGAATGGATTAGCTTCCTTTGAATACAAATTTGTGGCATACAAATAGACACCAGGGTTTGACCACTGTAATGTTGTTGAAAATAGAGAAACTAGAGAGTTATTCAATTTCAACACCTGAGACAAAAAAGGGGTTTTATAGCAGAGAATTATCGGTATTCAGATGTCTGGATAATTTTGATCAGAGAATTTACTGTGCAAATGTGGGACATTTAACAGATTTGTCTCCTCAGATGATAAAGTGATAAAATGTTTAGACACAAACTAGCGTGTTATCTCTTTAGCACTATTCTGTAAACTTATCTGCCGGGCTTAACATCTTCTCTCTTCAGTCTGTCTCTTTGTGACTTCACCATAACACCTTTACAAATAAACTTGACTGGCAATATTTTTCCATCCATCCCATCCTCCACCCTCACCCCACACTGATGCCTGCAGTCCCTCGGGCAATGCTATGCTTGCTGAACCGCTGTGTTGTGAACGAGTGCGCTGGCTGCCATCAATATGGGTGAGTTACAGAGGTCAGCGGTTCAAACGCAGTTCACCGCCTCATGCCGACTCTAGCTGTGCCTCTACTTGTGCAGATTGGTGAAGTGTTGGAGCGTGTAAGAGTGTGTTTGCAGTGCATCTGTGTGCAGATACATGGATGTCTGTCTGTGTGGATGCGACTTTATCTCTATGCATGAATGTACTACACTGAATGTGTGTTTACGTGATGTCAAACTGTCCATGTTTTTTTTGGCTTTTGCATTCTCTCTTTCAGCTACAGCACTGAGGCTTTCGATCTCTGCCCTGCTTTCTGCCTGCCAACATAATGAACATGTTGTCAGTGGGGCATGTGGGACACCAGCACTGATTCCTACTTGAACAGCAGGTGGTGAATCTGTCTGATCAGCTGCATCACTGCTTATAACTCAGTCGCTGAGAGGAAAATGTCACAATAATCAATAAAGTGGTCGCAGCTGCGCTATATAACATTTTTTTTTAAATAAATGCAAGGTGAATCTATTAATCTAATCATAAAAATATGAAATTGCCTCTAGGTTCCAATAGCCAAACTCAATATTTTTTATATTTTCATTCATATGTGTCTCTTTTAATTCTAAATTCACATAATGATGTTAATGCAGGTCATAAATACCTGCTGACACAAAGTAAAAGATGACCTGAGGATATCTGTTGGAGTGTTATCTGATAAGAGATGGGAAAGACAGAAAGTCTTTAAAACACTAAATCCTTGATGTAGATAAATCTTCTCTGAAGAGAGACTCAGTTTGGATAGAGTAAACTGAAGATAAAATATGAGTTATAACTGGGTTATACTGGGTTAGATTAATTTAACCTGAGGTTGACAACAATATATAACACTTTCTCATCATTTATCTAACAAAACTAGATCTCTCTGTATGTCCTTTCTTATTGTTTCCACAGGGATTAAAAGCGTCAGCAGCACGGAGTTGCTGCTAATCAAATGCACTTAAAAAACTGATCATCAGAAAATGAACACCTTAATAAAAGCAGAAATGTAGGTAGTTTGCTGCTCTGGAGCATCCAGGTGTGTTTAAAATATTGCCAAGGAAGAAAGGCCGAGCAGTGATCTTAAATAAGCAATTGTTGCTGCTTATAATTCTGGGAAGAGTTATGAGTCTATTTCCAAACTAATTGCAGTCCATCATTCTACAGTAATGGACTGACAAAGATTATTTACAAGAGGAAAACAAGCTCCAATAACTTCAAAGTCAGTCTATAACACTTAGAAAACTGCAAAATAACAAGAGTTGGATCTCACAGCTCTAAAAAGATGGCAGCACAGGTTAGGTTTGCAAAGTTGCACCTGAACAAACCACATTGCTTCTGGAACAATGTCCTTATAACAGACAAGTCCAAACTCAAGATGCTTGGTGATAATACACAGCAGCCAAACCAAATGCATCTTATCAGAACATCATATCAACTCTTAAGCATGGTGGTGGAGGGATGATGATTTGGTCTGGTTTTGCAAACGCAGGATTTGTCCAAAGCAAACATGAACTCCTCTGTAAACCAATGTATTTGATGTGAGTCCATCTGTCTGACAGCTAAAACTTGACTGAAACTGGCTCATGCAACAGGACAATGATCCCAAACACAGTAGCAAACCCACGCCAGAATTACTCAGAGAGAAAAACATCAAGGTGTGTTTAAAGACCAGCCTTCAACCTGATTGAAATGCTTTGCTGGGACCATAAGAGAGCTGTGCATGAACAAATGCTGCAAACTTCAATGAACTAAAACAATATTGTGAAAAAGGGTGGGCCAAAATTCCTCCACCTGAAAGGTGATTGTATTTTCAGAATGTTAAATGTGTCTCTGTTTTTTAATAGTTTGGACATCATTTGGGCAGTTTTGGCATATTTGGAGCAAGATTTTCCTGTGGGCAGCAAGACATTTATAATTAAGGATATTTTTAAAAGTCATGACGCTTTTCCAAAATAAGAGATAAGGAGATTTCATGTTGTATAAAGATACAGTTGCCAACTAATAGTATTTGTGGCAATGATTTCATATAACAGGTGATATCTCAATTTAAAATGACACCTTTACAAATGAACATTCTGTTATCTGGAGAATGAACAATGTGCAGATATATGGTCTTGGGCCCTCTTATTTATCCGACTTGCTTTTAAATTATGAACCCTCGCGGACCCTGAGGTCCTCTGGTAGCGGTCTATTAGTTGTTCCAAGGGTGAGGACCAAGACATATGGTGAGGCCTCTTCCCATTGTTACGGCCCTCGTCTGTGGAACGGCCTGTCAGAGAACCTCAGGGCTGCAGAGACTGTTGATGTTTTTAAAAAGAGGCTTAAGACCTACCTTTTTAGCTTAGCTTTTAACTAAATTTTATTTGATCTTAAGCATATTTTTTTTATTTTATATCTTGTTATTTTATTTTCATTTCATTTTAATTCACTGTATTTATTTTATTTATCTGTTTATTTATTTATTTACTTACTCTTAGATTATTGTTTCTTAAGGTTATTTAATATTTGTTTTAACCCCCCACGCTGGGGGCTATACCTGCTCAGTTGGGGGGTTGTTGCTGCAGTGATCGCCCTTGTCTGGGTGGCTGGGGCCCTATACTGCAGACTTATGGCTGTGGTGTGGGTCCCGGTCTGCCCTGATCGAGGTGGTTGTCATGATGGTGGCCTCTGTAGGACATAGGTGGATTGACTCCTGGTGTGGATGGATCCCCATGATATTGTTTCCTCACAGCAACATCAAGCCAGATCGTTTTCACTTTTAGTGTTTTATTCTACTTTTAGTACAGAGAAGGAAATCAAGGAGTCGTGTGCTGAATGGGGGTGGGGTGCGGGGTGAGGGTGGGGGGGTGACTGCTTTGTGTGTATATATGCATGTTCCTGCGTGCAACTGTAACTTTTTTTTTTTTCTGTTATGTAGTTTCTATTTGTCTTAATATGCATAAATTGATTTTTCATGTAAAGCACTCTGTGTTGTCCCTGCATGAAAAGTGCTTTATAAATAAAGTTTGATTGATTGAGTTTGATATGGTAACTCCAGTCTGCTGTTTGTGGAGACAAGTAGGGGAAAGTTCTGTGGTTTATGTGGTTTATGTGGCCACCTAGTGGGCTGGTGAAACACTTCCCATATGGAAACAAAACACAAGATGAAAAATGCAAATATGTAAACACACTGTTCAGAACACACAACAACTGTGTTGATTATTTATTATTGTGATAAGTCTAATGTGAGCTCTTGCATAAACTGAATAACTAATTTAGACAGAAAGTGAAACACTGTTTAGTAAATTAAAATGAAAGCAATTGTGCAGCTTTGTGTTTACAATTCAATGTGTATCATGAGAATAAATGGAGACAGTTCTAGTTGGAAATACTATATATTCTGTAAAGGTAGTCTCCCTAGAATTTGAACTTGGTATCTGGTTTATATCTTATATGCAAAGAAAAGAAGCTCAGAGTATGTGGCTGTCAGCGTTTTTAGCTCCTAGATGACTCAGGATTTTTGTTCTACATCTGCAATCCAGTACCTAAAGGTTAAAACAACCACTGTAAGATGCTTAGAGCTTGTTGTTTATGCTCATGCAAACATTGATATTAGTCTGCAATTCTTCTGAGTTCAGTCAGAGTTTCCATTAATGTGATAAACTGTGCAGAAATCTTGAGCAATGAAACATGTTTCAACATCATTAAAAAATGGAATATTAGACAAAAAACAGAGACTTGGACACTTCTACAAAGCTAAAAGCTGTCAGCCCACATAAAAAACCGTTCTTGTATTTTTTATATAACATTTTTTAGTAATATTTGTAAAAAGTTTTGGGTCTTCTTGAAGGACTTTCCAAAGCTTTTCTTTCGATGTTGGCTCTCTTTGGTTCTGTTTTCTGTCTGGATGATTCCATACTGATTCAATAATGTTGAAGTTCGAGCTCCATCAGACCTGTTACAGTGATTTTCTGTCCAGTTCTTGTCTCATTTAGCATACTTCAGCCTTTTCTTTCTGTTTACCATCCTTATCTTCAGTTTAAACCACTTCAGACGAGGCTTCATTTAACAGAATATGGATCAACTCAAGGTCCTGATGCATTTCTATGGTTTAGTATCGGGTCTTTGCTGGGCTTTTTCTATTTCTTGCAAACATCTCTTTCACATGCACTTCTTGTGCTGTAGAATGGTCAAGTTAAAGGACTAAACTGAATTAAAATGAGAGAAAAAGTAGTCATAGTCCAAACATAAAAAAATAAAAAAATTGGAAAGATAACCAGCTTGAAAGTTAATTATAAATAAATTAAAGAAATAAGGGTGAACAGACTTTTGGACAGTAGTCACAATAGTACTTATATACATACATAGTTGTACACATAAGATGTTTTTAGCTTCACTCATCAAGTGAATGTGTTGCTGCTGTCAAAATACAACAAAGGACCACTGAGCAACCACAACATTTCCTGTTTTACTAAACTTCATTCGTGTTTGCCCTGCCATTTTTAAATGCACTTTCCTGGACTATGCAGCTAAAAATCCACATTGTTGCATTTAAAACAGGGTTCAGGCTCCACTTACAATAAACAAGATCACTGCTTTTAGATCAGAGAGACATGATTCCTCTCAAGTAAAGAGCTTTTTCAAGGGTGTTAATGGTGCACCTCAATAAAACACCATTAATGGTGTGAAGAGTTCCAAGTGCACGTATTTTAACACCATGGCTGTTTTTGTTCATGATACAAAAAAGCATTTGTCAGTCTTAATAATTTACAGGATAAGCCACCGTCATGGTAAATAAAATACTAACAAAATATATAACAGTGTTATACAGAAAGGTGCATTAACATAAAAAGGTTGGATGCGAGGGCATTATGCTGACATTTTCCCCATGTAGGTGAAATTAGTCATGTGAAAAAGAAACTACAGTCTCTCTCTGTATTCTAAGGTTTCATGTATCAGGAAATAATAATCTATAAAGAATGATTTGGTCCTTACCAGGTCTTGAAACTGGTGAAATGCAACCTTAGATGAACAGGAAAATATGATAAATTAGGGTTTATTAGTCATTTTTCATCCAACAAAAACAAGGCCAAAATGCAGAAGCAATGTATGAAAAACAAAGTACCCACCATGACAGAACAGTTTGCTGAACCAACTTTAACTGTTTTCTATCAGTCTTTGACATGGCAGGGTCATGTTGAGTTCTGGACCATTGCAACATGTCAGATGGCCTCTGATTTGCTTTATAATACTTTGTTATAGAGAGGAGTTCAGCTTTATGACACTGCAAAGCATCCAGATTCTGTGACTGCAAAAGGAGCCCAAATCTTCAGCCCTCCACCTCTGTGCTTGACAGGAGGTGCTTTTGCTGATGAGCTTGGTTTTCTCCAAACATGAATTTTTGCAATACGACCAAACATCTCCACTTAGGTCTCATTTATCCAAAGGACATTGCTCCATAGGTCTTGTGGTTTGTTCAGATGCAGCTTTGCAAACCTAAACCACACTTCCATGTTGTTCTACTCACACTACTATGAACACTGTAAGAGTGCACTGCTTCTGCATTTGGGTTTAGTTTGTCCTGTTGCATAATAAAACTTAGAATTAAAAATTAGGGCCCTTTTGTTTCTTTTATCCATTTGATCATCTTAACCCTTTATAAGAAATGTAAATTTGGCTTAGCATAAATTAGATTGAAAGTAATCACGATCTATTCAACAGAAACCTGTTTGCTGTAAGTAACACACCTGCAGAAATACTGGAAATGCGGAAAAAAACAAAAAAACCCTGACTTCTAAGAACTGAGTGTCTTCGTGCTTGAATGTGTGTTAATTCACGACAGGGAGATGTTTGCATGCTGTTGTGTAATGACACCGTCTTGAACAATGATTGGTAGTTTGGGTGAGTGCAGAGAGGTTGTTCTTTTTGATCAGTTAGCAGAAAAAGCTGCTTTTCATAACTTATTAACAGCGTCTGTGTGGTTTCTGCTGCTTCTTACTGCAGGCTTATGCTGCCTCTGTAGCTTCTCATTTGAGACTACCAGTTTGTGGTTTTGTGGCCCGGATGGGTGGGTGCATTTTTCTTTTTCCTGAAGTAGTCTAAGTATTGAGGTTAGAGGCACAGAGGCAACATGTAGGAAACAAGCTTGCTAAAAAGGATGGAGGCCATGATTTAGGGTAAATAAAATAGCCTTGCCTTCACAAAAAAAACATGTTACTATCTTCAAAGCGTCAATGTTTTTCTACATCAAAAACACTTCCAGTAAAGAGATTGATCTATTTTGAACTGACATCGTTGTATGACATGGTTAGCCTGTTTGGCCCTGGCCATATTTTCAGAAAAACACCCAAGACATATCTAAAGTAAATAGAATTGCTCCAGAATTTATGGTTCTTATGAATGTTCTTGGTATCTATGGACATCTATTGACCCTAGAGAATGTATTTCTAGTGTCCAGAACTGTGTCTGTTACTATACCAGAGTAAAATGAGATAAAACAGAAGAGAAATGTGAAATTTCTGTACTTCTCTGTTTTTTTACATCATATTTGACAGAAGATAATACCATGCCATCGATCTCCATCAGCTACAAAACTAATTTCTAAACAATAATATTTGCACAAAAAACACTTTCAGTCTTGTTTTGTGAACATTAGAGCTTAAACTTTGGGCAACAGTTGAATATGAAGTCGTTTGTCCTGTATTATTATTATTCATATTATTTTTATAGTAGGTTATTGTATCTTCATTTTTTCAGCCTGTGTAAAGGCAGATTGGGCTTTAAGGGTTAATGTGCATATTTCCTTAAACAATAGCCTTCAAAATGTGATCTACTAACTAAATAACAACAGCAGAAACATCTGCCACTTTTTCAAACTTTATCTTAAGAGTTGTAATAGTTGAATGTTTTGATTTATTTGTATATCATAATGTCTAAATATTCACCAGGATAACATTCATAAACTTTCACATCCAAGTGATGTACAAATATTTAAACTTTGTTCTTTTAAAAAAATCCAATTCTCCTTATTTATATTTATAATTTCTTTATTTTCAATTTAATTTGGACTGACTGAAGCAGGAATGAAACCCAGCTAATGCTTCATTTTAGTTGAAGTATTATGTGGCCTTGTCTGTAAAAATTAAAATGGCTTAGGGTGCATTTTCACAACAAATACAACCTAAACTGTGGAGGAACCTTAAAGAAGGAAGAGGTTTAACAATCTACAAAACAGTATCTTTTATAGAAATCAATCCAGATTGCTTAAATGGGTAAACATGTAATCTTAAATGAAAAATAATTTTCATGTAACAAAATAAACTTATGATATCGAACAGTCTGGATTAAAATCACTACTGATAAGTCTTATTAACCCAAATTAAATATGAGTGGGTTTTGTTGTTGGCTGATGGCTAACTAGGTCTCTTTCAATCTGCTTTTTAGTTTATGATGACTTACTAGAGCTTTATTGCTGCACAAGTCTCAGGAGACTGATGCTTTTGCAGCTCTGTCAGCTGCAGCTTCAGGCCTGAGTGAAACCAACAACAATGATTGCTGCAGTGCTCTGCTGGCTCCTGTAGTCACAGCACACACACACCTGCCCATCACCCTCTGTTGTGTGTGGGTCTGCAAGTATGTGCATGTAGGCACATGGGGTACATTTCACCTTTTGTCAAAACTAATCTAGAAACCTAAAGCTCTTAAAGGCAAAATTTAAAAACTGAAATGCATGAAAAGATTTTATACATAAAATATTCGCTCATTCGCTTTTCCTTTCTTTACCCCAGGAAATTAAACTTTTTCCATATTAACAGCGTGTTTTAAAATATTAGACCCACACCTTTCCCCTTTTACAAAAATATATTTACAGTTCTGCCCATATATATATATATGTGTATATATATATATATATATATATATATATATATATATATATATATATATATATATATATATATATATATACATACAATTAGATTTCACTGCTTTACACAGCAGGATTACAAAATAAATAAAATAAAACAGGTTGTGAATCTAGCCAAGAGGTAATAGCTTCATTATAAGAACTTAAAAAAAAAACAAAAAAGCCTGATTGCGATATATCAGTGCAAGTTCCAGTTTATTAATTAGAATATTTACAGACAGAGAAAGAAAACATACTTTTTATGTACTTCTGTGTTTGATTTCTTTTTGTTTATTACACTTGCAAAGTCCTTGAATGCCAGGAGTGTTGTTCCACGACACATTAGTTATACACATAGACATTTTTTCTCATTAGTGTTGTGGAGAGTTCATTAGTGCTGAGGTCTCAGTGTGCGCTTGAGGTTACCCAGGAAAAACAACCTGACTCACATAGTTAACTTATAGGAGAGTGGTGCTATACAAGAATGAAAAATCCAACATTTTTGTTCACTGTTATGTTTGGTTGGACCGAAGTTTGTCTCCTGAGAATTTCTGAGGGAAATTTTGAGTGAAATTTAATGAAAACTAAAACCTTTACTCTAATGCTGGCAGATCTGATATTTCCACTGCTGTGTGTTTACTTGTGTTAATCTCCTGAGTAAACCAGTTTGCTGTTAGAACATGAGAAATAAAAATGAGATGATGTCAGATCTTGAGGTTATTTTCCGTGGACACAAAAACAGAATAAAATGTAAAATCTGAACCAGCGATTCTAAACATACTCTACTGACCTCAGCGCAGCTTGTGTATGTGCGGATGCATTTCACTGTAAACATCCGTGTGCATCATAAAGTCAGCTCATGCAGGGTGTGATCGTTCTGCAAATGGCCAACAAGTTGTGGTTATGAATGTGCCAATACCATTACTCAGAATTCAACATCTTTGCACACAAACAAAACCATGTCCTCTGTCTTTTTCTAAATACAGGAAACAATTTGCTGTATTTACTTAGGAGGCAATACAGGTCCAAGAAAAGTACACATTGTTCATGAACCACAGCACATAATTTCCCTCTTGATGAAAAGAAACTTCAACTGCTTTCAGACTTTAAGACAAATCAAGCATTATCCTAGTTTCCAAAATGCACCACTGGTGGTTGAATTTTGTTTATGCTAACAGAATAGTGTGATGTAACATTACATCATTATCAATAAACACACAATTATGCACATTAATTATTGTGCTAAATAATAAATAAACTTTAAAAACAGAAGAAGAAAAAAATCTCTACAATGATCAGAACCTTCAGACAAACATTCATTTTCATCTTCAGGCTGTGACTGTAGTTGGATATAAGTTGATTAGAAGACACTACATAGTGAGTAAAAGAGGAAAGATGTAGGGTAGTATTTGTGTATAATGCACATATAATTCATATTTAGTGTGGTGGAATTATATATGTATATATATTGATTTACAGACACTCCAATTTGAAGTTGTGTAATTGTAAAGTACATATTACATTAGCCTTACACACTTGCAGAATATCTGTCTGTACACAACTTTAAACATTTGTACACATAGTGATAAATGAACATACTGTACATATAGTATAGAATACTTGTGAGTCAGGAAAGCCCTCTTCAATTTAATGGTCAAGTACTGCTTTGAAGTTATCATTGAAAAGCTCATGCAGTTTTTAAAGGACAGCTCTGGTTTATTGCAGCCTGGTTTAACTGGTAATGCTGTAATCACCAAGTTACAACCCTGATGATTCAAACTGTAATCTTAAAATGCCTGATTTGTAATAGTAGCAGACCTGCGTATATTTGTTTGGACTTCTTTGAATTACACCTTATTCTTGTGAAATTCTGAATAGTTTTCAGGATTTCCCCCAGGAAATTGGTTAGCAGAGGTGGCAAGTGCTGCTTTCCTCGCCACCCACTTTCCACCAAGAAAGAAAGAAAGGTATCAAAAGATTTCACAGTTTTGCCACAAAATGAGCTAGAGCTTTTTGTTTATTCAATCACTGGTGCAACTTAGAATAACCCTACTGATCGAATAAGAGTCAAGTACGTCAACAGAAATTTAGCTTTAGTCATCTAGCGCTCATATCATCAAACAACAAAAAAAAAAAAAAAAAGCCAAGAAGCGAATTCTCTTCTTACTCTTTAGCTGTAGAATTGACCATGTAAATGCTAAAAACACTGTTTACTGCAGGCTCTCCATGTTAAAGAGGGTTTCACATATAGATGTGAATGCAGCCAACCTGAAGCTGAGAATCTGTACTTTAATCTAATATTATTCGTATAACCTCATTTGAATCTATGGTGATAAAAAGATCAACATTAAAAATTGAATGAATGATAACTGCTCGGGAATCATATGACTTGACCATTGCAGTATGTCGGACATCTTTTACTTAACTCTTTCTGTCAGACAGAACGTTTTGCTGCAAACACAATTCATGTAAATACACTTTATTGATTTGCATCAGATAAACATGTCTCTGTCATAGCTACATATAAATAAGCTAAATATATTGAGCCAATATAAAAGATGAAAAGAATGAACCTTTTAATATGCCATACTTACGTCTGTACTCCCACTGTTCCCTTTTATCAGGTACGTTTTTAAATAGCTATTAATGTGTTGCTATAATTAAATAAACCTTGTACCTCTATGTAAGTTGTATATTTGTTCCTGAGATTTGTTAAGTGAGTAAATAAGCTTTATTTCTAGATTTAAGTACTTTTTAGAAACACACAACTTTCTGCATCAGCTTTGCTCTGTCAGCAGCAGAGAGGCAAACACAGCAGGAAGCCGCTTTCACATGATCAACCAGCTTAAGACAGTGGTGCGTCATTTGAGACATTCAGTTACTTCTGACTTTCTTTTTTACTCATTTCTACATATGTGAATATACCAAAATCACAGCACAGATGTTTAGTGTATGTAGATGACAATTTTGCTGGAGTACTATCCTGAAATCATTTGAATGACACTCTGAATGTGCTTATTAGCATATAATGTTGTCTTTCAACATTTAATTACAGATTTAGCTGCTTTTTATTGGCAACAGATGGCAAAACTATAAGAACACAGAAAACAGTCCTCTGAAGTGGGCTTAAAGGGGTGAGCGTTATTAAACTTGATTAAAGATGAATTTGAAATAATTTTTTTTACATCACATTATTGCCACCTTGGTGGGTTTGTTGACAGATTTAGCTGCTTTTCAGAACCCCTAGTGACTATCTTTTTTTCTAAAAGCAAATGGTGATAAAAACCCGTGGCTTTTAGGCCAAACCTGCACTACATTGAGAAGAAAGCTCCAGTACTTGTCTAGCTGTCTGCCATGTGTAATCTGTGCAGTCCAGAGGGTGAGAAGCTAGCAGATAGGCTCACGCATATTTGTGAATCTGCAGTTCGAGCATCATAAGAGAGCTGAGAAAGAAAAGTTGCATCTGCTGCCCAGCTGGTGCCAGGATTCTATAACTTAGAGGAAATGTTTAAGACATCCCTCTGTTTGTAATTTTCTCCGAGTCATCATATCTAAAATTACTGCACAGACATTGTTTTTGACTTAAGTGGTTGGTGTTTTTGTTAATTAGTGCAGAGACGAAGCCTCACAGTGATTTCAGTAGTCTTTGGCTAAAACTGAAAAATATGTCAAAATTTGAGATGAAAAGAGTAAAGCAGTTGGAGTAAAGCAGAATTATGTCATAGAGATGCTAATTGGAGTACAATATCATTTAGGAACATTTACTTTTTTTGCACACTTTCCAATAGTAATGGTAACACTGTCAAATTCGTTTCTTTCACTGGCTGCTTGGTGAAACTGGGTATCACAATGTCCTGCTTTAGTTTTAACACTCAAACTACTTGGTTAGGTTGAGGAACAAATAATGGGGAAATATATAACTAATGCCTTCACTTTACAATTTGAAGGACGGCCTTATGTGATACCACTGGATTGAAATGCAAACGCTCAACCCTGGTGTTGACTGTGCTATTTTGCTTGTAAAATGTTGCAAACAAAACATTATTTGAACACATAACAAGGTTAAAACTCGATTCTCATTTAAGTTATTAGGTTTAACATCGTAATTAGGGAGATTAAATTTAGCTCATTATCTATTTCAATGCCAATGTACAATGTAAAAAACAAATGCAACAAAAGCCCAGGTCATTATGGCACAAAATAATAGAGAATTAGTGGTAAAGTTGCAATATCAGAAAGCAACTAGCTTTTAACATTCTAGCTTGCATGTTACTAGTTAGCTTGCTAGCATTAGCATGGTACATCATCTCAATAAACATCTTCTTCATGTTGCTGATTTTGTAGAGTTCAGGACGGTGAGTTCATTGTTAAATCAGAACTTTATAACCAGCAGCTAAACCTACAACAAGTATTAGGGTTACATAATAAACAAATATTTTTCACAGGCTTTGAGAATAAAGCTGTAAAATTATGATAATAAAAGTTTCATTGTATAAAAAAGGCGTAATTATATGAGACTAAAGATGTAATTGCACCAGTTCCAGTCGTTTCCCCTCCACTAAAGCAACGATTTCCTCCAAGTCCGCCTGCTTCTGTCTTGCAGATTCTTTTCAAAGTGCTGATACTAATGATAATGTGGTGCTGATGTACCAGAAGTATCTCCTGGTTTGTGAAACCTATGCTGAAGTTAAACTTCACAAAATGCTCCAAGGTCCTCATTTTAACAACATTCCTCTAAAAAAAAAAAAACAAGTGGTTAAAATATTACGGCTTTATTTTCATAAAATTACAATTTTTTTTTTTTTTTTTTTGTAATAGTTCCACTTTATTCTTTAAGTCTGTGGAAAAAACATTTTTTTAATGTGGCCCTAAGACTCAGTCATAGAACTAAAATGAAGTGTTAATAAACCAGAGTTGTCCTTTAATCTGATATGATCTTTATCTAAAAATCCCTGTATATCAAAGCTTCCAGAGGTTGTCGTGATTCAGTCACCTGCCCAAACCTACAGGTCAGTCATTATTCTGCTGCCACAATCACTGCCCTGCATGACCACATTCACTGCAATTTCATCTCCTTATAAATGTCATACCAGTTTAAATGAATGGGTGGCTGTGTGGGGAAACTGCACATTAGAAACTGCACATGGAACTCAAAACTTCAGATTAACTGACATCAGTGTAACATTATTTAATTTTTTTTTTTTTTTTTCATTAAAAAGTTCAAATCCCACAAGCAGAGTTTTCATTACATTAAATTTTTGATAAAAATTAAATCCAGGTATCAAAAAAAGAGTATAGTCTTTGTTTAAACCCTGCAAAGATAACCTTGCTGGCTGGAGATGATCTTTCAGTATCAGATCTCAAAAATATAAATACAATACATCCAAAACCTGACCATTCTTCTCTTAAAGCAGGTTAGATGTGTGGAGCTCATGCAGCCAGTTGTGTGTGGAATTTTGAATTTTTTTTTTTTTTTTTTTATCTTTTTGTTTGGGGGGGGGGCATGGTCTGGGCAGATGTGACATCAAACTGTGATGAAAGTCGGACTTTGAGGAAGACCGAGGGGAATCCTAGATGTAAATCTGAAGTCTTTGTACAGAAAAGTATCCCAATTCTGTGGCATTTGGGTCTTTACTCATTTAGCTTTAGCAGTGTGCAAGCACATGGGAGAAACTTGTGACCAACATGAGACATGTGGTGCATAAACATTTGCAAAAATATATCTTCATATACATTTTTTGCCTTACAGGTAGACCACATAAATAATAAATCATAACATGGGAAATATACACCAATCAGCCACAGCATTTAGTGCACCTACCTAATATTGTGTAGGTGCCCCTTGCTCTTGAGTCCTGGAAGTTGTAGGGCCTCTGTGGATCAGAGTTATTTTTCAGGCATTCCACTCATTTGGCTGAGACCTAGCAAATTCAAAGGCCAAGTCAACACCTTGAACTCATCATGCTCATCAATTAGTTCTTGAAGAACATTAGCATTGTGTTAGGGCATGTTGTGGAAAGAGGCCGACACTGTTGCTGTCAAGGGAAGTACATGCTCTGCAACAATGATTGTGCAGGGGTGCATGTGAATCAACGTGAATGCCAGAAAGAAAGTGAATGTTTCCCATAGCATCACAGGTCCTCCACTTTCTTCTTGTGGTAAATCCTGCTGAAATGTCCATCCCAAGTACTCATACGATGCTTACCCGGTCATCTCTGTTGCTTACTTGTTCTGACACAAATAGAGCTGCTTTATGCATTTTCGCAGATAGAGGCCAACATGGAATCTCTGGTTTATTCACACATGCCAATACTCAGAGGTTGTGATTTTTTGTGTGTTCTGACATCTTTTCTTTCTTTCTTTTTTTTTGTTTGTTTTTTTTTAAAGAAAAAAAGCCAGCATCCATGGTTTTCAGCAAGATCCTGTGTACAATGGACAAACCAGCCTTCACTTTCCACATTCATTTGCACTCATGTTCCTGTTGCTGGCTCACTGGTTGTCCTTCTATGAACCACTTTTGGTACATAATTCCCACTGAATTTCCAAGTGGAGCAGTAGTTTTGCAGTTGTTTTTATCCAGTCTTTATTAGATGGTCCTTGTCAAACTTGCTTACATCCTTAAGCTGACAATATTTTTTGCTTCCAAAAAATAAATTTCAAGAATGACCTACTGTCTTGCTAATAAATCCCCTGGAGTTGACAGGTGCCCTAATATTGAAATTATCAATGCTATACACTTTACCTGTCAGTTGTTTTTACATTGTGGCTGATCGGTGTATATGGAGACTGAACACATTTACATTGTATTGTAGGCTATGCTAACTTAAAGTGCTAAGATACTTTCTGAACAGGCCGCAAGCATAAAGGTAAATTCTGACTAAAACTTTCCCTCTGCTTAAAAAGAAGACGTATCCTCATCACAGCCCTACCCTGCAGGGCATCATTTAAACAACGTTTGGTCCTGCAGGTTGCAAACCAAACATGGCGAAGTTCATAATCTCCAGTTTGTCCATTTTCTTTGTCAGATCAAATGTGACAGTGGAATGTTTTATACTATCTTAAGTGCCCTGAAAACAGGTTTCCTTGTTTCAGAAAAGTTCAAATAAATTCATATAAAACCCTGATCGACAGTCAGGCTTATTTTACGGTACCCTTGTTCAAATTTCCTTCTCACCTGTCTCTGTATGACTGTTGGGTCATTACAAAAAAACAACTTCTAACAGAGTTTTAATGTTAACTCTCATCGCACTGGATCCTTGACAAAACAGACTGCAGTATAGATGTCAGATAGAAAATTTCAAAACAGAGTTTAAAGCTAGTGGAAATAGTGGCATCAGATCTCCCTGACCAATTGACAATGAAAACTAAAATGGCATTCCGAGCCCCTGATCCTGCCAGTGTGCCTCGCATGCCTCATGATTGGCTCACTTTGATAAAGTAAAGTGTACTACACTGTGAAGCAAAGAAAATAGATATCTGAAACTTTCTTGACACCACACACGACTTATAAAAAAACAGCAGCAATCAGATCCAGTGATTATACAGGCAGTCTATCTTAAGGGCAATCAGTAAAGGACTCTGCATGTGGACCTACAAATCCAAGACGGACCTGCGCCATTTTGCATCCCTACTTATAGATTATGAAAGATAACTGGTTCACTGTCTAATTCAGACTTTCCTTTTTTCTAGATCTGCCAATCTCTTATATAAACTATAAGAGAACAGATGTGAGAGGGTTGTTGCCATGGCAATCATATCTTGCTGTTCTCCAGGTGGGAGTCAATGTGCTTGATGAGGGCATCGTCAGGGTAACCGACGGGGAAAATCAGCTGGCAGAGAGGGCAGCTCCGCATGTCACTCTCCTCAGTCTCCATCCAGAGCTGCAGAGCAACACAAGCACACACACACACACACACACACACACACATGCAATTAGCCATCATAATAAATCACATGTGAGCCTCAGCTTAGTCAGTTCACTGGATAGTATTAGTCAGTCTGTGGGAGGAAAATCACCTCAGCACATGGTGTACGATCAATACAGGCTTACACAAACTAATATTTTTTCTTCAGAACAGACAAATTTGTAGTAAATCAAGGGGGATACTTACACTGAAATACTGATTAATTGTGTAATCCAGTTCAGTGCTTGGAGACAAATAAATAATAAAAAAAAATAGTTCCAGTGGTATTTTGGTATTTTAGAAAGAGATAAGACCAATTATTGCATCAGTTATCAGTTATTCTAATTTATTCATTATCACCACAGAGCTAGAGTCCAAACAAGTGCTGTACAAGTATTTTCAGATACAAAATGCCTACAAATGATAGCTTATTAAATAATTTGCTATGTGCATTAGGAGTAAAAATCAGCAAAATCAGAGATGATATTGTTTTCAGTTCATGCATTAACCGTTTTGTTAAGATACTCACAAGTTAATTTTACTGTAATGAAATAGTACACTGCTTAAAAAATAAAAAGGAACACTTAATGATTACCATGCTACTTAAAGTCAGTCCGACTTTTGGGATATTAATCTTCTATTCTGTTTTATTCTATTCTATTCTATTCTATTCTATTCTATTCTATTCTATTCTATTCTATTCCATTCTATTCTATTCTATTCTATTCTATTTTATTCTATTCTAGTCATTTAGCAGATGGTTTTATTCAAAGTGACTTACATTCTTTACAATCTTTTCAGTTAGTAAGTAACACTGATTGTGAATTAATTTTATCTGCTGTTGTACAAATAAAACAGACAAGTGGAAATAAGAGGCAGTTATCAAGACAACCCTTATAAAGGAATGGTCCTGCAGATGGAGGCCACAGACTATTTCCATGTCTTCATCCCTTCTGGCTGATATTTGGTCACATTGAGGTAACATGAGGCAGTGTCTGCAACACAGAAGTTACCCAGGTAGTGCAGCTCATCCATGATGGCACATCAATGTGCACTGTGGCAAGAAGGTTTGCTGTGTCCCAGCATAATGTGGAGAAGATGGAAGAGACAGACCAGTATACAAGGAGATGTGGAGGGGGCCAAAGCAGGACAGCAACACAGCAGCAGGACCACTATCTGCTCCTCTGTAAAAGTAGGGGAGGAGCACTGCCTGAGTCTTACAAAACGACCTCCAGCTGGCCGCCAGTGTGGATGTTTCTGCTCAAACTGTCTCCATGAGGGTGGTATGATGACCTGTGGGGCCTGTGCTCAGAGCCCAACACCACACAGTCCGTTTGGTATTTGCCAGAGAACACCAGGATTGGCTGATTTGCCATTGGCGCCCTGTGCTCTCCATGGATTACAGCAGGTTCATATTAAGCACATGTGACTGATGGGAGAGCGTATTCTTGGAGGGCTGCACAGACCTCCATGTGGTAGCCAGAGGGACCCTGACTGCAATTAGGATGAGATCCTCTGAATCATTGTCACACCATATGTTTCTGCAGTGGGACCTGAGTTCCTTCTGATGCATGACCATGCTTGACCTCATGTGGCTCGAGTTGTCAGCATTTCCTGCATCACTAAGGCATTGATGCTATGGACTCGCTTATCCGTCCACCAGACCTGAATCCAGCATCTCTGTGACCTCATGTCTCATTACATCCACCGCCACCACATCACACCGCAGACTGAAGAAACATTGACTTATGATGCAGGTCTGGGAAAAGATCCCTCTGGAGATCATCTATTGTTTCATCAGGAGAAAGCCCAGACATTGTAGGGAGAGTATACAGGCACGAGGAGACCACATACAATATTGAACCTCATTTTTAATTGTCTTTAGGAATTTCCTCAGCTGTTCGGTCATCTGATCGTTCCACTTTGTCGTATCCTGAATCCAGACCTCCACGGGTTAATGATTTTGATTTCCATTGATCATTCTTCTGCTGTTTTTGTTCACAACACATTTCACTATGTAATGAATAAAGATTTTCAACTAATTAATCAAGATCCAAGATGTGCTGTTTAAGCGTTTGCTTTATTGTTTTGAGCAGTGTATATCTCTTCAACCATAAGGTCTTATTTTACAGTCAAAGTAAAGGGGACGTGAGATTTTTTAAGATATGTAAATATGTTGTGTTGCTGGTGAAAAAAAGTTAAGATGGCTCATAGCACAAATGAAAAAAAGTTTCAGGTTGACCTAAGAAAACACTTTCAGGACAAATATGAATAACCTTTTGGAATGATGCAGATGTAGCTCTAAGCATCTATTAAGCCTCTATCAAATAAAAGCATGAAAATTTTCTCTGCAAAGGTCAACTCTAATATAGTAAAACAAATCAAAATTAGTGAGGTTTTAGCATGGATAGTTCATGTAAAGAGTTAAGCACAATTAAACTTTTTTTTTTTTTTTTTTTTTTTTACAAAAAAATCCCCCAATTAAGGGATGTCAGGTTTTAAAAGGTTAAGATGTGTCATGCTAATAGCGTTAATAACAGTAATGATAAAAAAACACATCACTTCTCCATAACTATGTCACATCTAAGTTTAACACTCAAGAAATTCAGATAACGTGAAACTGAAAGATACACAGTTTTATTATGTAAAATATCAAGGTCACACATAAAACACTTGTTTTTTTTATACTTCTCAGGCATTTTCCATATGACGCATATCATGTTGCAATAAACTCTCAAACTTTATTTTAAAATTTTTTTATGTGCAGTTTTGTGTGGGCTAATTTTCTGGTTCCTAGGAGTTACCTTGCCAGCCAGTAATTTAATACATATAACATTTACCTTTGAACACAGATCAATTATTCCAAGATTTATGAGGTCACAGTAATCACAGAAACCAGTCTTTCTTTGCAAACGCAAAAATGTAGACCAGCCATTGTCCTTTATTGGTTGCTTTATGCAGGTCCTGAGTGTAGAAACTTTCCAACTGATGCATCAGGTTAGGTATTAATGAAACAAAATATAATTGCGTTGCCTCTGCAAACCCATTTTTTATCACAGCTTTCTCTGTGTTTCAGAGATATGCCTTCACTGTGATGGTCTTCAAGGTTCACATCAAAGACTTTCCATCTTAGGAATTTGAACTTTGTCTTATCTTACTAAAGAATGGACCCTCAACATTATTATTTTTACTTTTTGTCAAAATTCAAAGAGATCAATGTTGTTTTGTGTCACAGAAATTCTGAATTGCATCCATAACCTTTATGCTATGTTTGAGTTAGATTATGCAAGAAGTGTATTTACAAATTTACAAATGGGCATTTTCATAATTCTTAACTCTGTTCATGTACGTGTGACATAACTTAAAAAGAACGTGTTGGTTTTTTGAACTGCTGTAAAGCACATTTAATTCTAGACAGAAACCCCACCTGTTTCCCCTTTCTTGTCATTTTTTTGGGTTAATTTCAGCTCACATCTTTACTCCATCTCTTCAATTTCCCTATCTTCATGCACAGTCATAAGATTGACATCAAACTTCTCCTCTACAAGGCACAAAACAAAACCATGTGTATTTCTCAATGCAGTGATCAACTCTTTTAAAGGAACTAAGAAACATACCTTCATTATCACATTTGGTGACAAAGCTTCTTTTTGAGAAAAAAATCTTGTCAAAATTGCCTTTGGTATAGATTTTGCAGATGTGTTGAATTAACACTAGGAATCTTTTTAAAAATGTCAGGCTTCACCTCCATGTTTTCTGAACATGTAGTTGTACTGACTGTCTTTTATAAAAGGGTAATTAATTTGATGTATACTTACATTGATAGAAGGCCAGGACTGAGCATGATCAGTTGAAATGTACCCAGGTTGAGGGTGACAGCTGAGGTTATTAGGCCTCTGAGGGATGGGAAAAGCGGAGCAGGACGCCGGACCCCTCATGCCACTGCTTGGAACTGTGGGAGAAAGCACTCCCAGGGTCCTCGGTGGGCTGATGGGATGTGAACAGGTCCACTCCTCCTCATCTTCAGAGGACTGTGGGGGCTGGGGAGCAGGAGTGGATGGAGGAGGGGGCTCAAAGTGAAGGTGCGCCACCTCTGACAGAGGAAATGGCATCTCTCTGGAGTGGCGCATGGAGCTCTCCCCGAGACTCCCATCTCCTCCACCACCTTGATGGGGAGACGGAGGTCCTCTGAGCTGCAGTCCACCATGTGGGGAGCCTACATGTTGGGGCTGTTGCTTAGAGTAGCCATCAACGTAGGGCCGTGGTTTAGGCAGGGTGGACACTGGGTCCAGGGAGAAGCGTGGTGGGCACTGGTAAGCCGAGGGGTCAGCAACTTCGGAGTAGCTGCGACGACCCTGGAAACTGGCTCTCAGGTGCTGGCTGGGCGGCCGGTAGGAGTAAGAGGCTGGACCATCATTGACGTCCAGTAGGGGTGAACGGCGATGCATGTCAGGGGAGAGGCGCTGCAGCACTGGAGAACGACGCTGCTGGATCGGGGAGTGATGCGGTGGTGGTGGGACTGGAGAATGGCGCTGCGAGATGGGCGAGTGCCGCTGCGATACTGGAGAGTGCCGCTGGTGGTGAATGGGAGAATGAAGCTGCACTGAGGGGACAGAGAGGAAAAACATTCATTTAAAAGCTTAACACCAAACAGAAACTTGTATAGAACCACATGTCTGTGCACAGTACCCAGTATAACCAGTGGTACAATGTAACTGTACTTCAGTAAACTTGACAGAAAATAGCACATTAGTTGAGTAGTTAAAGATTTTTCTACTTTATACTTTTAAATGGTGACTGAGGCCAAAAATGGTATTTTCTGCCTTCTCAGTTTAGTTTTTAGCAGGTGGCTGTAGCTCCGATGGAGGTGTAGTTATCTTCCAACCAGAGGGTCAGCGGATTAATTCTTGGCTTCCCCTGACTATATGCCAAAGTGCCCTTTGGCAAGACAATAATCTCCATGTTGCCCCACCATGCTTCTATCAGGGTATGAGTGTGTGTGTTAGTTAAAAGCTGCAATAGAAGTGCTGTATGACTGTGTGGGTAAGTGGTGAGTGGTCATCATATGACGCTGTATGTATGCATTTTACCTAATAGTTGTTAACATACACTAAATAATGTACAATATAGTTTAGATAAAAACACAAACAATAATAAAATTGAACCCCTAAATTTCCAACTAAAACTTTAAAATGAACTAATTTTAAGTATGAAAAGTTATATTAAACTTTTGAGTCCATCATTAACTCAATTATTAATGATTAATTTTTAATTTTCTCAACAATGTTCTACCATGTTTATGATTCTTTCTACATTTGGGGTATTTACAAATTTTCTGACAACTGGAAAGTGTTTCTGGAATCGAATTTCAGTAGAGCTGATTAAGAACTGTGGTTGTTCAATGATCAGGTCAGAATGGACCAATCAGAGGTGAGAAACTCCTTTTTAGGAGTGGTATCAACTTCAGTTTGTTTCTTTTCTTCTAAAGTTCAAAACTTGGCATAAAAAAGTAAGGAAATTTGTGTTTGTTGATTATTTCTTTGTTGTAACAATACTCCTTTTACCATTACAAAGCCTTTTTTATTTTCCTTTTAAATGATCCCTTATTTGTTGGATGAGTGGCAGAGTTGTTTTTCTGGGCTGTGACCATGAAAAAAACTTCTCTGCCAATGCCAAACAGCTTATTTTGTTATTCACTGCTCTAAATGCCCTTCCATGTCAAGCCAGTTTGTGCTGGTATTTCCAACATGTGTACTGGAGCCTGGAAATATGGAAAAACTGTATGTTTAGCGATGAGTCCAGATTCTGGCCACCGGATTGTAGTGTCAAATTGTGGAGAAGATGTGCAAACATTATGCAACTTTTTGTGGAAACTGTGCGATGGAATGGGGTAGTTTAAAGTCCTGATCTCCACCCCACTGAACACCTGTGGGATCAGCTTGGGTGTGCTGCTCATGTCAGAGTGGCCAACATCAAGAAGAATGGGATGCCATTCCACAGCAGTGTGTAACCAAGCTGGTGACCAGCATGAGGAAGAGGTACCAGGCTTCTGTGGCTGTTTATGGTTCTTCTAGATTTACTGAGGCCCCGTCTGTAAAACTGAGGTTGTCCAGTACTGTCTGGCAGAGGAACAATAATGCAGATCCTATGCTTTGCTTCCCACAAATGCAATCCCATTCCACTAGATGGGTATCTAAGGAGT
Organism: Melanotaenia boesemani; assembly: GCF_017639745.1. NCBI lineage: Eukaryota > Metazoa > Chordata > Actinopteri > Atheriniformes > Melanotaeniidae > Melanotaenia > Melanotaenia boesemani. The sequence continues at coordinate 5,623,731 of NC_055702.1, forward strand.
TTGGAGGCTAAGTGAACATCTCAGATTATTTGGCATGTTTTTATCTAAGGAGTTTTTGTAAGGCTCTTTGCTGTCCTGCTGGTAGAGGATGATACTATAAGGGAACGAGTGACTGTTCTGCAAAAATGCCTAAGTAGATGGCAGATGTCAAAATAACATCTGTGTGAATGGCCGTATAGCTTAGCAATGAGGTTAAAGCCACAGCGGCATAAACGTTAGCTTGTTACTGCTTTTGTACTAAAATAATATTAACTCATCAGATTAGCTTCACTTTTCAGAAGAAGAATGAAACATTTACTGAACAGTTTCCGTAAATGGCTGACTTTGCCATGATCATGTTAAACTGGGACCAGACCCACTGTAAACAATGAGGTTTTACTGGGCCTGTTTCTTAGAAAAATCCAGCTGTTGCTGTTTTGGGTATTTACAGAGGCTGTTACTTCTCGTTTGGCCAAAGACATTAAATTGTCTATGATATTGTTATCAAGATATTTTAGAAAAATATTGTGATATCATTTTTGGTTGATATTGCCCATCCCTAGTTCACATATCTATTACAAATTCCTCTAGAAGCTGGGGCTGTTCCAACAGTGTCCATGCTTTTAACTATCACACCTGAAGACAGTAATTTACCTTTTTGCTTTTCTCTATTTTTACATTCTCATGACAGTTCACTGCTAATCCCCTGGTACCTCAAATATCCTTTTTGTTTGCTGCTGGTGCTGTTATTTAGCTTCTTCATAAAACACATGTACAGATTCTGCACACGATGTAGGATATTTAGTTTAAAGAAATATGCTTAACTAATGGTCCTCTATGCGTTCATATAAAGATTTATCTGAATAAGTAGAGTTGTAGTGTTTCCTGTAATTACAAGATAGGTTGATGAGTAAGTCAGCTCTGTAGTCACCACTTCTGCTATACTTCCCATTACAAAGAGGAAACATCATTTATGGCTGCTTGGTTGAGGTGTTAAAAGGGAGGGGGTGTTTGTGCTCTCCGAATGAGGAGGAAACAGTTGAGCAGGACGATTCCGTTCACCCGTACAACAACCAAAAAATATTTTATGACTCTACACAAATTCCCATATAGCTCAAAGTTATACAGATCATGAAACATATTTAGGTAACTTGCACAATCCTAATTAAGAAGATGTGCCATTCAAGTCACATTTTTTGTAGATTACTTTAAAACATCATGATAGCAGGGAAAGACAAATACTGTTTGTGGATTTCTGTGTTTTCTCCCCTGTACACTATATAAAAGTGGACACTTGCTTGCTTTACAGGTTTTCCAGTTTGTTTGATCTGTTATCTACAGTTTAGTAAAGTATGTGCAAGTGTTGCCTTTGGGTTTGTGGTAGGTAGAAGATGCACACTTGTGAGACATTAGCTATGTGTACAACTGTGTGCAGGAAGAGAAAGGTGTTGCTTCACTTTTGCACTTCTAAGTTTTATTCTACAACAGTTTGTCTGTTAGTTTCTTTACTTTTAAAGTGAGAAAACACAACAGTAACAAATCACAGCCAGTTGCTCAGACACTTGCAAAAAGGTCGATATGTGATACATCAATGATATTTGATGTCAGTGGCATTTCATTTTGAGAAATATCTATTAATGTTGAAAACACAAAATTTGACATATTAATTGGATCTGAGTTTAGGTTATTATTTTCCAGCAGATATCATGATGTTTAAAAAAATTTATTTGGTTTGCTTGTGTATTTCAATTTTTAATGCAATTTTCTTTTATTAGATCTACTTCACTTCATTGTATCTTTGTTCCAACATGCTGTTTGTACCCGATTAATTACAAATTTTTTTTGTTTGCATGCCCATATTATAAAATATGCTGAAGAGTTTTAGATCAAACTACAGGAAGATTAAATATGTTGAAGTTTACTGAGAATTTGGTGTTTTTTGGTGTTTTTTTTTCCTCTCTTACTTAGAGGATGAGAAAATATTGATTCAGAATTCCCACCATACTGATGGGCTATATTTGTTCATGAGCACCATGGATGCTAACCTGGGCTAGCCTGCTCCTGTGTTGCTTTCCTCAGGATCTCCGTCTGCTTGGAGCTCAGTGCTTGGAGGCGTCCCAACTCCTCTGTTAACTCTGTGTAGGCCAGAGCCAAATTCACCCTGATGGAGGAAAGAGGATGCAAATTATGCAATTATCATAATGATTGTTATTGCAGAACACCATAGTGTTGGCAGTGTTAAAGGTGTTACAGCTATAAGGTTATGCAAACTGTAATCTCTGTCAAATTCTTGTGAAAATGCAAATTAATTTAGTGTAATACTGCAAGATGAAACTGCACCACAAATGCGCCTACCTCTCCTCTGAACTGAATGAGCTCTGTTGGGCTCACACAGACTCAAAAAGCAGGGTGGCTAATTGAGAAGCTTATGTGCTTATATTTTTAGATTGCATGTCAGAGCGAATAATTGAAGTGCATAAAATCACACCATTTTTTATGCAAGATGTGTCATGACTCTCAAGGGCCCTACTGATGGAGCAACACTATTTAAAGAGCTGTAAACTAGGGTGGTTAGATTACAGGCTTCTGTCTTTTAACCATGGCAATAAGCTGACTTTGTCCTAGTTCACTGATCCGAACCCCACAATATAAAATCATGTCATGTCATGTAGGTATCTAAGAAGTTGATATAACAGCCAATATTTTAATCTTTGTAATCAACAGTATTTGAAGACTTAGACAGGATAACAAATGATCTAGCTCAGATACAAAAAGGAACTTTAGAAGTTAGTCAACACCAGTGCCAACAACCCTCAAATCTGATAACAAGTTGTTTATCTTAAATGTTTAACCAGTTTTTATAAACTCCTTAGTTCTGATCTGAAATTGACTCATTTAAGCACTGATGATGGGAGATAAGAATGTTTATCAGAAGATAGGTAGCACTTGAAACTATAAAATCTAACATAAAATCTGTCAAGACAATCAGTTTGCCTTGCCAGTTTGAGTCATTTCTCATACATGGATTAGTATTTAAAGTAAATCAGGTAATCATTACTTTCATTAACATATTGACAACAAATGTTAAACTTCTGAAATACCACAGCATGAATGTCTTGCACGTAAAGCTTGATAAATGGAAATACCTCATGAGACATAAATATTAACCCAGACAGCCTGAACATCTGCTTAATGATAAATGGAAAGCCACTGATTAAAAGAGGATGTAGGTTGTGCATGAATACCAGACTGTAGTCAAGACTCAGATAAAGCAGCTTCTAACCAATTTGATGTGATGATCTTGCTGAAAATTTGCCTGAGCTCATTCCTCCAAAGAGATTGTGGCAGATAAAAAAATGCAGCTAACACTTCTGCATCTCCTGGGGATTTCTGCACGAAGAGGAATAGATATGAACCTCCACTGCAATGCTAGTTTCTAACAGAAAAAAACAAAGAAACGAAAAACTCTTTTGTATCCTTTTTACACAGCAAATAAAATGCATGCAAATTTACAAATATGTTTTCCAGCACACCTACACACCCACTTAATTGAGCTCAGTTTTGTGTGTGTGCATGAGCAGATTCTTAACCTTTATCTCTGAACTATATGTATTTTGTACCTCTTTGATTTTGAGAAAAATCTCAAGAAAGATGTACACAGCTACAAGTTTGCCACCAAAGAAATATTTGAAATACAGTAAGAGCATCCATTTCAGGTAAACCCACAATAAAAAGAATACTAAACCTGAAAATAAGTCAAAACTTCCATTGGTTAGTTGGCTTTAGTAGCCCACCTAGTTTTCCAGCAAACTGCCATGACTCACACACAGAGTGGGGGTATCAAACCCCCATCAGTCCCTGCTTATAGCAAACAACATAATTCTATGTGGTTGGAGTTGGTGGAACTTGGTACTAAGACTGAAATAATTCAGGGTTGTCCGTGATATAGATGCTGATGCTCCCTAATAGCGGCTAAAAGAATCTGCTGCAAACAGGAAAATAACAATCATTTCGGTTACTTACTGGCAGGGTGGGTGGAGTGTGCAGTGCAGTACTGATATCAGAGAATGCATCCATAAAAATCTCGCTGCCTTCTTCCTTCGCTACTCTCAGGTGTCTTTCAGCTCCAGTTGTTTGTGTCTGAATGCAGATGTACTTTCTTCATAGTTTAAATTAGGGCACCTCTTCCTATCCACACTTGTGTCATCTCAGATTTTAAACTTGTCTTTTACAGACCCTCAGTAAAATGCAACACCTCTCAGTCATGTGTGAACACCTGCACGGATGCACACAAACACAAACACCTAATGCTTTCCAATCATTTCTTGTTTCGTAAAGTCTTATTTTTCTGTGTGTGACTAAAAATACTTTTCACATTTGGCTGCATGCATCTGCTCTCTTGCACATATTTTCATTTGTTTCCTTTTTCTTTACTTGAATGTGAGTAGCAGTGTGCACACATTGTACAGTGTACACTACAGTGCGTAGGAGGGGTGCGATAATGCCAATGCAGCATTGATGAAAGGCTTGTGCAAGTGGATTGATCAAGTGCAGAGGTATACTGTATATGTGTGTGTGTGGGAGTTGAGCGTGGGTTGAAATCTGACCTCTGATCTGATGTTTTAAAGAAAGAGCCGTCACTGCACCTGCCTTTGGGATCTGACATTCCTTTTGTTGGCTCGCACTCGCAGAGGTACTTTGCAAATCTGCTGGTGCTCAGTCACTCACAACATGGGCCTGACACGGGGAAAACTTACACTCGAACACACGTGATGCGGCAGTAAAGTTCTCATAATCTGCAGCACGTTTTGTGTAAAAGACAAAGGTCTAAAGGAGAAGCGGAATTTCAAACCCCATGGAGAGGCCAGGTTGCTAACAGCCGTCGAATTGTAGTGTGGGGTTTTCACACTCTGCCGTCCATGTTCTACTTCTATATCGTGCATTTCAGCTCAGCTTAGAGAGGTGTCAAACAGTTCTCACACCAAGGCCCAGTGACGTAGTAAAGCTTTGTATTCTCATAGCTTTGAGCTATTTCACTTTGGGCCTTAAGGTGGACTTTCTAAAAATAAGTCTCATTTTACACACAAGTGAATTTGTTGATTACTTGTTTGAATTTTCAGCAAGAAATGGGAATTCCACTTGAGCATGTTGTGATTTATTGGAAACTCCTCACTTTCTGAAAGCTGAAGCCGGATTACTCAGTTTCTCTGCGTACTAAAGTTTGGTGGTGTGTTAACGGGGTGGGGGTACTGCAAGCGCCTACAGCAGTGTGGCTTGTGGTTAAAAAGGGTAGCTTTTTCTTCTTCTTTTTTTTTTTTTCTCATATTAACGGTTACTAGTGAGACAAATGAAAGTCAGTAAATGCATCATGAAAAGTGTTACTACATGGACCCGATTAAAGAGGCCATAAAAAGTCAAACAAACAAGTTTGTGACAAACTACAAGAAATTAACTTAGTTGTCCTGCATGAAGGTGAATTTATAACTTCTTGATTAATTTGCTGTTTATTAAAATGTACGCATTTTGGAGAAGTTTTAAAATATCACAACTACTAAACTGACAGTAGTCTAATCTAGAAACAGCTGTGGTAATGATAAAGGATAAAGGTGATGCATTCATTTTCTCCACAACACAAACAAAATCTTCTATTTCAATCTGTGCACTTTACACTAAATGAGCCCAATTACAAGAAAAAGCTCCAGGAAGCAAAGTAGTCTAGAGTCAGTGGGAGTTAGTGATATTGTTGAGTAAAACCAAAAGGTGACCAAGGTATGGAAAAAACAGTAAGCTTTCACCACACACTGAGTAAAAACTAAAAGCTAAGAATCTCCTCGCTGCCGCACCATTTACTTTCTGTTTGTTCCCATCGAAACACCTCTGGGGTTTCATTGTGTGGGAGTCTGTTGCCCAACCTGCTGTGGTTTTAAACCTTTTTTTGTACTTGACACCTTGTAAACATCAGATGGCTGGGGCAATTTGACAGGCAGATATAGATAAGCTACAGCTCTCACTGGCAGTAAGCGACACAAATAGGAACGAGGGGAAATTAAGCAGCTGCTCTTAGTCTGTTGGTGCAAGAGGGAGAGAACATATACGATTGGGCTAAATGCTTCATTTAGATGTCCAAAAACAAAACAAAAAAAAAATGCAGTGACATGAGAAAATACACAGGAAGGTGTCCTGGCCTGTGCTTATACTGCCCCCTGCTGCTCAAGTTGATGTCTTGCCAAATCTCTTTGGGCAAATATTGGACACAGTACCAACTGAGTTATAGCTGAACACACCTCTCAGAGTACACATCAGATGCAGTCTTAGAGCCAAAACAGTAATATTCCTCTACTAATGTTGCATTTGAATCCAGCTAGCCAGCAATGGAGAGCTTTTCTGCTTTCTAATGAGGTCCCTGGAGGTCGGCTTGAACATATCACAGCAGGAGAGCAAAAATAAAGATACAAAAGTTTTTACTGGAGCATTTCTTTTTTTCTTTCACCATTGCTTTTCAACCAGTATTACTCTAATACCACTCTATTTACCCTATGCTTTCCATCCATCTCTGTCTTGAAATACCTCCCTCCCTCCCTTTCGCCACCCAGAAATCCATGGTCTTGGTCACTTACTGCTCATCTCCCACCTTCTTTATCCACTCCACATCACACTGCTTGCACGGAGAAGTCATTTCCTGCCGAAGTAGAGCATGAAATTAGATTAGTATGGAGATGCTGGTAGAATATTGCATAAAATCTGACAGCAAGAGCCTATCGAGACGTGTGAAAGAAGATGCAAAAACAACACAGTCAAAGATAATCAGCATAATACTTGTAATTTGTGGCTATTTGGCTTAGTGGATGCAGGTGAGCCCTCATTTTTAGTAGTATTATCCTAGGTTGATCTTATTTTCCTTTTATCTGAAAAACCCTCCACAGATTAAGTGGGAAAAGTCCCTGTAGTCCTTTGTAACCTCCTCTGCATCACTGTGTTGGGGATTTTTGTGCTTTTTCAGCTTATTTCCTGCAGCTTTGAACCTTACCAAAAAAAATCAGTGCTTTGTTGCAACCATGGCTGAAATAACACTTCTCATCACCTGGAGTGTTTTTGTCACAAAACCCATTTACGTAGCTTTTTAGGTCAGCTGTTTCAGGCTGAAATGTTTTGTTTCCGTGATGCCACATTTATATTGTTTCATAGTAACTATCGGTTTGTAATAAGTAAACACAGAGTACATATTCACATCTGATTAATCGCTGAAGCCCCCTCCAACAGTTATTAATTCTCAAACAACTCATATGTGCTCCTCAGAGTTGTTGCCAGTTTGTTTTCACCATAACCGAGTTTGAAGATGACTCCACACATTTTTTCACATTCAGTTAATGGATATCTACGAATATGCCAATCTGGACCCACCCACATCATCCCACCAGCAGCTGACACTGCCTACCCAGTCTCTGCTATGCTACACAATGGCCAGGATTATCCTGGAGTAATTTAGCTGGGTATGTTTAGAGAGCGATTCTCAAGATGACGTAGCTTGCAAGCTATTGGAAGCATCAGAATGCTAATATTAACATTACTTAAATGATATTTAAAAGAAAAATATGCAGAGGAGGCGTCTTACCCAGCTTGGCTTAAACTTAACTGTATACTGCAGCCATAATCGCTCTAATTGCTGGCAGTCGGGCTGGGCAGCCTCTAGCCCTGCAAGCTGCTAATTGTACTTTGTCCAAACTACTCTTTTCATCAGTTTCTTTTAGACATAAGGCTGTACAGTCAATGTACAGTAACAAATTGCAGTTGCAGGATTCTCACTAATCTTAGCTTTCATCATGCATGGTGTTTGGGAGGAAACGACTATCTAACGAGTCTACTACTAACCACTAACTAGTCTACTAACGACTACTGCTACTATAGCTGAAGGGATTTAATTCTGTTGTTTCAAGATCATGATATTTTTTGCGATTAATGAACTCACTAAGTGATTTGCTGCTTGACTGAGAAATTGTTTGAACTTACTGTATGTGAGAGGAGTAATCAGGAAATTGTGCTGACAGTGGAAGGTGGCCCTGTACAATGCATGCTAAGCAAGAAACCTACACATTAATACATAAACAGCAAAACTTTTCATAAATTCCTTGTATGAACACTCAATGTTTTATCATGTTATCATCTGGGAAGAGAGGTAAAATTTACCATGAAACACTAATTATGTTCATGACAGTGATGCAGGGTTTTGCAGAGCTGACTTTTCCTTTTCTCATTACACTTCTCATAAATCATCAAGGACATTGACTGCATCGCAAGCATTTTGTTGGCTGCTTCTCTTATTCTTCAAATAGTCCTGATGCAGTAAATTCTTCCGGAGCAGATGAAAACAAGCCGACACTGACCCTCTCCCTCTGGCTGTTCTGCAGCTGTCTCATCTCGTCTTTCAGCCTTTCGCACTCAGCCTTCAGCTCCTCCTCCCGCTGACACGCCCCTTGGGCCTCGTTCCGCGCCCCTTCTAGCTCCGCCTCCAGTCGCTGCAGCTTTAAATCGGACAGGGTGTCCAGGCTGCGTGAGCTCTGGAGGGTCAAGGCTGGACAGTCCAGCACTGGAAGGAGAAAAAGGAAGAGTCAGTGGGAAGATGCAAACATGCAACATAAAAGACTAAACACTGCGCATCATTGCTTTGTCCCCTGACTAATGCAGAGTCCTTCTGTCCACAGTTGTTGCTCAATCAGTATGAAAGAGCAAAATAGCTGAATTCTTCCCAAGCCAGCATCTTTCATTTTGTACCTGAGTGATTTGATCTGTGTGGGCATGTTAGTGATTCAGCTCCGCTCACACAGACCTTCAGCTACAGAAGCAGCAGCACAATTTCATCGTTTTCCTGCTCCTTTGCTTCCTCACCAAAATAGTCATATGTGTAGCCACAGGTGCAAACATACTGTAGAAAGTCAGCACTAGTACAACATTTTTACACATTTGTTCCTCATTCATTCTTAGCCATTAATCAAAGAACTTTTCTTTACAGACTCAACACAAAAATGAAGGAACAAAAGCCTTTTACGCTCATCTTTTTCTGATTTATATGACAGTTTGATGCTTATGCAAAATGATACCTCCTCCTCATGAGGGTATACTATCGGCAGAGGCATCTGTTGAGGTGGCTGTGACACATTTCTTCCATGTTTCAGCCACCCACATCAAGGGAGCAGAGTTTAGCATCACTCTAAAGCAGTTAATCTTAACAAAAGTTAGCTGTATGTTCTGGCTTGAATTCAGTGCGAAGGGATCTAAAATGTGTTTAATTGTTGTTTTTTTTTTACTATTAAAACACTGGAGTCACATTCAGTGTTAAAACTCTCATACATTTGGGAATTATACTGTAATTAATCTGCATTGTAATAAGTCACATATTTCAGGTCTCTGATCATTTGGTGGTGCAGATGGAAGCAGCAGGCTGAATCATGCAAATTTACAGCACCATCTCTCCAAATTTCCAAATAATTTCAAAGCCAGAATGATCAACTTTGGCTGCGAGCACTTGCAAAACAACAAAATGTTTATTCTCTTTTTGTTTCCTTAAATTGTGACTGGGTAGGAGAAAGCAAATGTCCAAATTCTCCCTAACAAGCTGAGAATGAACCTGACCTCACTTTTCAGATGGATTGTTGGACTGGAGCCACGACTGCCAACTAAATAAGAGATGAGGAGTTTTATCGCCCTGTGCTCTTCTCACTTCATGGTTATAACTTACTCATTAAATCAGCCTTTAAAATGCTTATACAGATTGTTGATTTAATTTGTTGTCTTTAAAACTGTCACAATGTTACTGGTACTTGAAGATAACCTTACAGATAATACACATGATAAAATCCAAATTTTAACAAATGCAGATTGTTTATAGTGCAATTTTAAAAATTATATAATTCCTATATGGAGTGTGATTCAATTGTCAAAAAGAAAGAAGCAAATAACCTTCTTAAAAAAGCAAAAATAAATTAGTTTGACTGCAGTATTGTGGTAAAATATAACAATTGTGAATGCTTTCAGTCATGATGATTGTGTTGGGAAAAAAAGGGAGGTAGACACAAAACTGCTTAAATATGTGTTACATACTAAGATAAGTGGGTCAAGACTAAATATTGTCCCTCTCTACACATATGATCAGTAAAGGTGTCAAATGGGGGGATTGTTAGATGTCATCTTGTTGTAAAGCACCTTTGAAAAATAAAACTAGCCCTTCTACGTTTTTACTAATCTAAAATCAAATTTAGGCCATAGTCCATAAACACAGTAACATTTCTGTGTTGGCCTGTTGTGTGAGCAGTTAAAGGAATAGACCTCTCATTACTCTCCTGGCTCTGGATATATTGTTGGCATATCAAATTATTGACTTGAATGGTGAACCGTGAGCATGCTTGTTATCACGTTCTGGCCACTTTATAAGATGCAAATGTTCAATTAACACAAATAGCTAATCAGTTTACAACATGGAAGTACCTCAACACATTTAGTCACATAGACATGTTCAAGACGACTTGTTGAAGTTAAAACTGAGCATTAGATGCAGGAAGAAAGGGGATTTCAGTGACACTGAACGTGGCGTGGTTGTTGGTCTGAGTATTTTTAGGAACTGCTGATCTACTGGGATTTTAGGGGTTACAGAGAATAGTCCAAAAAAGTCAAACAAATTATCAAAGTGTGGCAATAACTTAAATAACCACTGGCATATATAAGGTATGCAGTATACCATGTCTGATTAGAAAGCTGAAGCTACAACTCGCACAGTTTCACCAAGACTGGATTTTTGAAGATGGAAAACACTGCCTGGTTTAACGAGTCTCCATTTCAGATACCAGGTTAATATAGCAGGGACAGAATTAGATGGAAACAACATAAAAACATGGATCCATCCTGCCTTGTGTCAAGTGTTCAGACTGGTGGTGGTGTAATGGTGTGGGAGATATTTCCATGGCTCCTTAGTACCAACGTGACCTGGTTTAACCACCACAGCTTACCTGAGTATTGTTGCTGACCATGTCCATCCCTTTATGACCACATCTTTTCATTGCTACTTTCAGCAGGATAATGCCCCAAATCATCTCCAACTGCTTTCTTAAACATGACAATGAGTTCACTGGACTCCAATGACCTCCACAGTCACCAGATCTCAATCCAGTAGAGCAGCTTTGGGATGTGGTGGAACAGGAGATTCTCAACATGGATGTGAAGCTTACTAATCTGCAGCAACTGTGTGATGCTATCATGTCAATATGGAGCAAAACCTCAGAGGAATGTTTCAAACATCTCGTTAAATTCATGCTATGAAAAATAAGGTAGGTCTAAAGGAAACAGAGAATTCACCTCAGAACTGAGAAGGTGTACCTAATAAAGCGACCAGTGAGTGTATATGTCATCGCTGTAATATTCAAAGGTCTGCCTGGTACTTACTGTGTGTGTCCGGGCCGGCGTGGAGTTGCAGATATTGCATGTCTTTGCTGTGCAGCTGCATGTTGAGTTTCTGCAGAGAGTTGTCCCTCTGCCTCAGCACTGACTCCAGACTCAGGATTCGCTCGACATGCTTGTCCACCAGACTGGTCTGTAATTACACATCAGCAGTGGTTAGATGGTAGGTTTGAACCTACAGAAAGTGTTTCATCGCATACAACATTAGTTTAAAAAAATAGCCTTATATACATTTCAAAGGTTTGCCAATATAGCTGAGATGAAACTCTCTAGTGGTTATTTTCCTTTGTTACACTATCTAGTGCTGCTAATGTCCCCTCATCTGTTTTTGTGATATTTGCAAACAGGGACTCGTTCTATCTGGGAAAAAAATGGATTCATAGTCAGGTCAAACACATGTAATCTGAACATTAGCTGCAGAACAACACAAGTGCTGCATTAGAGAAGTTGCTAATGCAGTAGCTAAAGAGAGATATTAAAGCTTACAGGCATCAAAAAGAATATACATAATTACATATCTTGCTAACACGTCTCTTACAAAAGCAGCTCTCACAAAGTGACTCATTCAAGAAGTGATTTATCTGAATGTCCATCTTCTGAAGTGGTGACATAAATAGGAAATTGTTCCAGAAAACAGGTCTAATTTGAAAAAAAAACAAACAAACTCTCCAAATATTAACTTTTGAGTACATGGAAACTCTTGACTTTTCAGGAAAACCCTCCAGATTGATGTGTGTATGTGGTTTCTATTTATTTCAGCAGAGTGACCGAGAAACACAGAAGGAGGGCAGAGTGGCAGGGATTTGAGTGAAAGGTGGTGTGGGATTTTTTCTGCCCTGAAAATATGGAAAAAAAAAACTTTACTTTATTTTCTTCTTCTTCTATTTGGCTTTGACTTTGACAAACATTTGTACGGTTCTCTATATTATTTTTGATGAGTCAGTGACATTGCGCTGATCCTTGTGAGGTGGCAGATTCAACATTCTTGCTGCATTTTATACTTTAATCTCTTTGATTATCTCTGAGATTATTTTGCATAATGGGTTTCACTCTAAAATGAGACAGTGTATTATCACAGAGGGTACTTGAGGAAGACGAGCTGGCAGACATGCTCAGTTAAACGGCTCCGCCTAATCTGTTCTTGCACTTTCTCTAAATGATCAAATAAAGCACACTGTTCTGGGGGGAAAAAGTAATTAAAATAAATGTTCAATCCCAAATCTTTTCAAATATTATCTTTTGATGAGATCACATATTGAAATCGTCCATCCATCCATTGTCTCTGCCCACTAATTTCAGTGCAGGGCAGGTGGGGGACTTGAGGCTATCCCAGCTGTTACTTGATAAGAACAGGATACACTCTTGACAGGTTGCCAGTCCATCACATGGCCCATTTTGAAGTCTTGGAGGTTGAAAAGAAAAAAGTCTTTTTATGTCAGAGTGTGTAAGTTTTTGTTCTGAGGTCTTGTGTGGGAGGTTTCAAGTTTTCAGTTGGGCTTCTCTGACTTTGAACTGGGGTTTAATGTGTTCATGATTTATTCATTGTGCTTCCTGTTTTATTGTGGAAAAGTTTCTACCTTTTATATTCAGTTGTGTTTACATCCTGCTCCTCTCCTACTCCTGGTTTCTGTCTCTAATTGTTACATCTGTCATGCTTTTGGCCGTTAGCTCCCTCAGCATAAATACCTCTTGGTTTCTTTTGTTCGCTGCCAGATCCTGTTGAAGTTTGTCTTTCCATCTTCCTAGTTTAATTTGGTCAGTCCTGTGTAGTTTATAGGTTTTATAATATAGTCTTTGTTCAAGTTCTTTGTTACCCTGCCATTGCACCAACTGCTAGTTTATTTAAATAAATCCTATTTTATTTAGATAAATGCTAATTCCTACATCTCCCTGTCTTTTGCCTCCTGGGCCTTTGTCTTGGTTCCTCCTCCTCTGACCATGGGTCATTGCAGTACAAGGATCTATTCAGTTGTAAAATATGCTAAATGTGCTTTAACACTGTCTCGCAAAAATAAGGAAGTCCTTCCCTTTGTATTTAAACAAAAATACTTACAAAAGACGAACAAAAAATTATATGCACTGCCTCTAGCACTACATGGCAGCACCTGGGTCCAACTGGACTCAAAGCAGTCTGACTATCACTTAATTATGACGTCCCATCTTGTTTGAATTCTTGCTTGTGTTGTTCTTACTCTCAAATGTAAGTCGCTTTGGATAAAAGCGTCTGCTAAATGACTGCAGCATCCAAAACACCCTGAATGCCAAAATGTAACACAATGCTGGGAAACTACATATGCTGTTCAGGATTAATAGTGCACCTTGCTGATTAATGCTTCAGTGTAATATGCCATCATATCAATGTGGATAGACATTTTTGAGTTGGGTGCAATAATAAGGCAGACAGTCCCACTCATTGTTAGAGGACTCAGCAGATACAGGAATAAACTGTGTTCCCTGAGTCATTTTTAGGTGCATTTTCGAGCCCATGCAAATATTTCCATCTCAGAATAATTTGAAAATATCTTCAACATCTATTCAATAATGTTTTCAGTCTTGTGCAGTGAAAATTTTTTTTTATTTTAATATTTTTTTTCTTTACATAAAAAAATGTTGCATTATTTTTCTATATGCAGGCTTTCATAGACCCCTCCTCATCTTCACTGCCAAAAGATCCAATCTGCCTCTGACTTGTTGCCACCTAACCTAATCAGTTGGAACACATAAAGGCTGCTGTAAAAAAAAACTGTAATAAAAATTGAGAAATGAAAATAAATACTAAAAAAGAAAACGGTGTGAATTCATTTTGCTGTCTGCAGTTGTTTTTAACTATGCAGCAGCCTTTAAAAGGTTGTATCAGCTGCTGAATTTAAAACGTTAACAAGCAATTGCTGAACAATTTAAATTGTAAAAAACTTGAACTTACACATTACAGAACATACCACTTTTACCACATCTGCGGGTTAAATATAAACATCTTTTTTATCTTCCCTTATAAAATCAGTTGTGTAAACTCTTGCCTTTTATATTTGGTCAACACTACCAGAGTGTAAAATTGCAAGAAATAATTAATAAGCCACAAACTGGTACAAAGCTGCTGTAATATAACTAATGTTCGATGCAGTGAACTGAGTAATGCCTCTGACCATCTTGTCGAGATCCCTCTGGAGGTTGTTCTTCTCCATGTGGATCTTCTCGTAGGCCTTTATCACATCCTCCAGCTGCTCCTCCCTGTCTTTTCTCTTCTGGAGCTGAAGCAACACACACAGAAACAAGCTGAAGCACTTAAAAAAAGGCTTGACACATTTGCTTTTCCCCTTCCCTCCTCCTTAGTCTGTTTTCAAACTACACAAAGGAAAAAAGAAAGGAAATCTTCAATTGTGAGAGTCATCAAATGTGTCTCATACAAAGCTGTTGTGTAACCAGGTAAATTTAGGACATGGATTTCTTGAAACCTTAGCTTGCACATAACAGCTCCCCCACCATTCCTACAAGTGCAAGAAAAATTCTTATTTCTTGATGTTTTGCTGATCCTGTGGTATAAGATAAATCTACAAGCATGCTATCTGACAGTTTTTGGGGCTGTGACATACAACAAATTGAGTGAAATGAGATTTTGAGAGTAAAGAGCAAGCTTTTGATCAAAGAATATGAAAAAATGTGGTCCCTTCAAACAACACCAACAATGAGTGTGGGGGCAGCAGTAAAGAAGTGAGATAAACAAAGATAAACATCACTGCTGTGCGGTGAAGCACTGAAGCCTATTCAGTGTGTCTATGGTAACATATGCCTGTAGAAAACCAGCAGCAAGGAATAGACTGCTTGTTGAACACATAAGGAGCACAGCGGGGCTACTGAGCTACGTCTCAGCTAGAAGATGCTCCAAGATGAGTTTATATAACTAATGATATATATATATATATATATATATATATATATATATATATATATATATCATTGTTTCCTTAAACATTTCCATTTCGGGCTGCAAGTGGAATTTATTTACTGTTTATAGTCCACTTCATGTTGCACTCTGGGATTTACAGTATAATTTATTTAGCTGCTAATAGTACTGTAAATGGAGATAAAAAAAACAAGACCATAGGAACCAAATGAATCACAGCTAGGTTAGATAAAATGATAATGTGGTTTATTTTCTTGTAAAGAGCTACAGCTGCCTACTGTGCTATAAGTGCACAATTATAGAGTAAGAATAAGAGGTGACTGATGTTGAAGCCTACATACATAGCTTCCATACATTCATACATTCATAACAGATGCTAGAAATTCAAGCTTATAAATATGGCTCAGTGTCAGAAATAAGGGGAACAACATTAGGTATAGGGTGGTCTCAGTTGTTGGTCTTTTACCCTTTCTCTAAAGGCCTATTTATACAGAGCTATTCATCCATCTCAAGCACCCTTTACGTGGGTAAATTGGTCAGTTTCCAGGGCTCTTGCAGATGCATATCCTGACAAAGCAAACGGAGCAGCACCATCAGAAACCATAGGAGCAATGTTGAGCAGTATAGCTGGTGTGCGATCAGCAAAAGAAACAAAGAAGAAGAAAAGCCACCGCATATTTAATGGCCCTGAACTCTGCACTGCCTTCTAGTGGATGTATTGCTCTAACAACCATGCCAAAGTAAAGGACATATGAGAGTATGAGGGGCAGTGATGCTTGAAACGTACGTAAAGGGAACATAAATGAGCCTTAGCATGGAAAAGATTAAAAATCTGCTTTGCTGTGGAGTGAAAATATGTCTTTTGCTAGGCCATTTTGTAGAAGAACCAGGAATATCTGCAACACAAAGAAGTTTTTAAAATTTTCATGTGTAACATTACCTTTTTTTATTGCAACCATTTTGCAGGTTTGAGTCATAGCATTTTCAGATTTTGTCCTCATCAATCATTCAGCCAAGTAGATGGGAAAGAGGTTTAAGTGAATCTTCCTTCTGTGCTTTAATTTCAACAAACAGTTCACAGTTGTTTCTTTTAAAATGTCTTTTAGTGTTAAAAGAATAAATATAGAGATGCAAATGAAAGCAAAATAAGGTATTAGCAAAGTATTCAATGTTGTCATGAGGCAGGTTCAACACTGATGCCAGGAGACTTTGACTGGAAAAACATTGAACTTGTTCTGCTTCTCCTCTGAGGTCACTTCACCAAAATCGACCCGGCTTATAATGTCTTTGTATTTGTGTCTGCTCCATTGGTCACGTCCTAACAGGACGTTCAGTGAGCCGAGGCACATTTCATCGCTCTGAATGCCAGGTGTCAGACCCACCCCCACCCCCATGACCTTCACAGTCCCACGCTGGCTGCTATAAACCATTTCCTTGTTCTCAAGCTCTTTTCATCGCTGCTGCCACCAGATTTACCACGACCTTCCTGTGTCAGTTGTCTCTCATTTTCTCACACTCGTTTTCACTCAGTCATAGAAATACTAAAGTCTCAGCCGAGGAGAAAGGAAGTTATCTGAAATGCTGCTTGTGTGTAGCATGTTTGTGTACAAGTGCACAGCAAGTAGCTTGTACCTTTATAAGATTGTACACATTCTTCAGGCCCAAGTAGATGGTAAAGAAGTTTATGGGAATCTTCCTCCTGTGCTCTAATTCTTGGTAACAAATGGGATCAGTTCACGGTTGTTTTTTTAAAAAAAAATGTCTTCTAGTGTTAAATGACGAAACGGACAAAATTGTTGGTACCCTTTGGTTAATGAAAGAAAAACTCACAATGGTCACAGAAATAACTTGAATCTGAACAAAGTAAAAATAAATAAAAATTCTATGAATTTTAACCAATGAAAGTCAGACATTGCTTTTCAACCATGCTTCAGCAGAATTATTTAAAAAAAAAACCTCAACATTCTTTAAAATCTCCTCTTTGAGCCAGATTTAGCTGCATCTCAAAGTAAAACATTAGCACGAAACCTCCATGGCACACTGATCCTTGGACAGCCTCTTAAAAACTTCCAGTCATAGTGATTCTGCCCAGAAAGCAGCTTTCATCCTTAATTAGTTCTTGACATCTCTGTGTATGTCCAATAGAGTTGGCTTTAATTCACATTTAATTCAATTACTTTTCATTAAAGGAAGGGATTTCCACAGAATTAAAACTCCTTTGGTGTGATAAAAGTTTAATTTTGTCAGTTTTACTGAAACAAAAAAAAAAAAAAAAGAATTAATATATATTAAATTGGATTTTTCCTAATATCTTTTGCATGTCCCATCAAGCCTCTTCCCTCTTTCCTATCATCCGTCCTCCCCTCTCCGTTTTTGTCCTCATCTCTGCTCTTACCTCGTGGGTCAGGACGTTGATTCTCTGCTGCAGGTTGCCATTTTCCGACTGCAGCAGCGCCGTCTCCTTGCTCTCGAAGGAGCAGTAGGAGTTTGTGTCCTCACCGAATCCGCTGATCATGGGGAACTGCAGAAATGAAACATTGCAGAAAGAGACAGATCAAGATTTATCTTTTTTTGTGTGTCTGTGTGTTTGTTTAAATTCCATTTTTGTGCTGTTTTCTGCTATTTTATGGTTTAATGCTGGGAATCATTAAAGATTAATCTCATCGGCAAATAAATCCAGTTGTGGTGTTTTAACTGATGGCATACTTAAGCTAGATTTAATCTCATACTGCCTCTAAACTAATTTCTGAATTTCCACGGCTAGTTGCTCCAATTATATTCTCTATTTTCATCCTAATTAATAAAATATGGGGAGGGACATGGACTGAGCTTTGTCAGTTTGTTTGCCAATTTGTCTGAATGTCTTCAATAAACACTGCAGAATGATAAAACGCTAAATAATACTCATTTGCTCAAAGTTAATTCCACAATATTCATTTTAGTGTTTTATGCCAGTCATGGCATCTCCTGCAGATTTGCCAGAATAGTAGGAAAATGCTCAATGCACACTGACTGTTCACTGGAGGCAACAGTTTTAACTTAGTTTTAAATAAGTGGAAAATCTGAGTTTGTGATTTGTCAAAAAAGTCTGCAATTTACAATATGTTGTTTATACTAATTACATTACCATTCCCTTAGTGTCTTTCAAATTGGGTAAATGACAGCAGAAAGCATGCCTTGTATCATTACCATTTCTAAATGGCTCCCTATCTTTCCTATATTCTCAAATTTTAAGAATGAGTAATAGTATATATTTTTGGTACACTCTGCAAAGCCAATTTAACCCTATATTGTTGTGTGCATAATATTTGTTCATACATTTCTGAGACCTATTGCATCACCAGATGGGAACAACTCAAAACCCTGTTGTATACAATCTAATATGGTCTTCTGCCCCCTGGTGGACAATTTATGCATTGCAATGATTTTGAGAGACAACACGGTACGGATACTGTACATCTAACCAAATTATTGGTGTTCTTTTTTAAATAAGGACTTCAAATTAAAAAAAATATATATTTTGTCCATTATTTCATGGATCAGGCAATTAAAGTGCCAAAATCTCACAGTTGGCTATTTGTTTCCCAGTACTTTGTTCCTTCCCCCTATCAGGCCCTCAGCTCAGAACCCACTGTAAATCTTTAAATGTCAGTCACAAATACAAAACCTGTATACAGTTTTATTTAGCCACAAAGTCATTCAAACCCACATGATACTGCATTTCAGTATTAGGGTTGGGGGCGTTCTATATTACTTCTTGTTTTATATAGAGTTTTTCTCCATGTCTACTTGAGCCAGTTTTGCTTCCTACCTTTGTTTTTCTTCACAAATTTGCAGTTACTTGTTCATGTCACGCCTTTGTTCTTTTCAGTCAGTTTGTCTTGCATAATCTCCCTTTATTTGTTCATCTATTTATTGTTTTTATTTTTGCCTCCACTTCTACACCCTTGTTTTGTTACCATTTGGACCTTTTGGACTGAACTATTTGAATATTTGCCTGTTTAATCCCAGGCTTGTCTTCTCTATTAACTGTAGTTGTGCTCAACCTCTTAGTAAATATATTGGGTATTTGGATTGTAACATTTTAGGCCCTGCATCAAGGTCACCCTACTGATGAAATAAACCAAAACAAAGATGAAATGCTCTTTTTAATGTAAAAAAGCCCAACACATTGCTTGCAGCTACAGGTATGACCAGCAGGAAAATATTTCTGCCTCCTAATAGCTTTTATCACATTTTGTCAACAATTTTGATAAACAAAGAGAAATCCAGATTATTCAGGTGACCGACTACAGTAATATGAATAAATGCATGTCCAATATCTGCTATTGCCTTCAAGGTTAAATCCTAAATATAATTCCAACCTTAACTAAGTGCACATAGTTACAGGCATGTGAAAAACAAAGTACTTACAAATTTAGTTCCAATGTTTCATGTATCAGCATACAATATTAGTACATTTTTAAAAGATGAATAAATAAATTATATGATCCTGGCCAGCTCTTAAAATCTAGAAAATGCAACATCAGATAAGTAATAATACAAGACATTTGATAAATGATTCATCAAACAAAAACAAAGCCAAAATGCTGAAATAGCGACTGAACAGTCTGTAATTCAGTAGCATGTAGAACCAACTTTAGCAGCAATAAGTAATAACTAATTATTTTCTGTAACAATACTGGCCTGCCATTTAGTTTATAGAGGATTGTGTGTATGCACAGCTCCCTGAAGGTCCCACCACAGCCACATCCAACCAGTCAGAAATCTAGACTTGGATTTGGATCATTGCAACACCTCTATTACTTTATCAGACTTTTTGTTGTAGATTTGCTGTTGTATTTGGGATCATTGTTCTGTTGCATGAGACAGTTTCAGTCGAGATTTAGCTGTCAGACAGATGACTTCATATTTGACTGAAGAAGACTTTATTATTCAGATGAGTTCACAATCAATTCAAGGTATCCAGTTTATGAGGCTGCAAAACAAGCTGGAATCATCAGCTCTTCAACACCATTCTTGGCAGTTCATAAAAGGTGTTTGTGTGTTGATATTCTGTCATACTTAACCTCTCAATTTCATACAAAAACATGGTATATTTTCTTAAGTGAACAATTAAGCATTATGTTATTTATATAAGATGATATTTTCCTAATTTTAAGTTCTAGTGAGGACCAGATGACCTTTTTTATTATGTGCTAAAAATTAACAACAAGGGTACACAACCACTAAAAAAACAATAGTGCAATGCAAGATTCAGGAGACCCGGAACATCTTGTTCCTTTCTTTTGGCACCAAGTAACATCTAACTGCAAAATGTGTCCCTGTTTTTATTCTGTAAGTGATAACAGCATGATGACTTTACAGGGGAGTAGCAGAAGGGTATCTCCCAAACACATCTACTGGAGCAATAATGGGCAAGTAATTTTAGACTAGACCAACTAAAATCAAAGATGGGGCTTTTAATAAGATATAAAGATATCTATTTAGAGGAAACAAAACCAGAGTTTATGGTCTTAATGATGTTTATTGTTGATGGTTTTGTTGGAGGTCTTTTAAGCAGGAGAAAATGATTCTGCTAGATACCCTCTAGCTGAATTCTCCAAATTACGCCTTGGATTTGCTTCACATTTGCAATCGTAAGTGTTGCCATGACATTGAATGAGAAAGCTCATGCACACACAAACACAGAGGCTACATTCTCTTGTCATGTGTATAGAAGCATTAAATAAAGGCAAGAAATGAGCTAAAACAACTAGCAAATGCAGTTCTTTGTAAACTTTATTTAAACAGGTGTTAGCACAGCAATTGTTTAGGACTATTTTTAGCAGTGCAGTAATACTCATTATATGAGTAAATGAGTATCACCCCCAAACAGAATGGGACATGTGAAAATGAATCGAAATAAATCCTGTGTGTCTCTTCATGATAATGATGAAAAATGTCCGCTAGTGCAACACTGTGGAACACTGATTGTTTGCAATAGTTTTTGACAACAATTGAGCTCTGCAGAACAGAGGAAATATCAAACTTTAGACACACACACATGCAACGTCACAACTAGATCAAGTCATTGCTTATTTGTCTTTTTGTGGGTTTTGTTCCCAAAACATAAACTTTTCAATTATTTTTTTCGAAACACTGGTGTTAAAAATCACAGAAGGGGAGAATAAATTATACGTACATACAGAACACAATAAGGGGATGCAAAGTTGGAATAATGAGCATTCAAATATTGGGAATATCGAGAAATAAATACATTAAACAGCTACATTTATTCTGACTGATTATGCAATTACAGCTGTAGACTGCAAGTTTGTGGTTGAATCATATATTATTCCACATAAAAAAGTTTACAGCTTGTTTGGTTATTATATCAAACTCTGGTCATTAGCAGAATGCTGGGATGAAAACATTATGGTTATATAACTCTGTGTCGTTCAATCTAAATGAACACATTTACATTTAGAGTGGCTACCATAAGCATTGGAGGGCTTTTTATTTTCTGTGTGAAGTCATCACATTGCTGATGCAATGTCTATTTGAAGGGGAAACAACCCTTTTCCATTTAGCAGAGCACCTCTCTCTGCTCAGTTTAACAGTAAATGTGGTAAACATGTGCAGTCACCCCCCCAGGGGCACAAGTGCTCTCACACTGCTGAGCATCAGGAACTCTGAACTGGAGAACAACCTCGCTTCAGTCTATGTTCAAAGAGGCAGGAAGCACTCTCATCTCCATCATTACACCAGCTACACTCAGAAATCTTGTATCTTGGAAGGTCTGAGGCATTAATATCTTTTAAAACTGTGTACCTAAAAATATCTTGTCAGTTCAAGCAATGTTGTTATGATGTCAGATTTTCTTGAACAGCTGGTGTTTTATTATAGTTATACACCCTTGCTTTATTTAACTTCTCAAAACTTAAATAATTTCTGATTTTAATTATAAAACTCAGGGAAAAAAACAATTCTTCTGGTTTGATGTGTATAGTCAAACTGTGCATGTAAAACATTTGGTTCAGAGAATGCATGCATTTGTTGAGACCTGCAGAGATGCAGATGTTAACTACATAACAAGCACGCACTCAGGATTCATCAACATGATGTTTGTTGTGATCATTTCTGTTTGACATGTCATATGTGCCATCTGCAACATAATATATGCTCACTGACCAGTTTCATGTAAACCTGCTGCTTGTTAATGAAAACTGCTAATCAGTCAGTCACATGGCAGCAACCCAGTGCTTTTAGGCATGTAGACATGGTCAAGACAACTTACCAGAAAATGAGGCTACTATTTGCACAGGATCACCAAAATTGGACAAATTGGAGAAATTTTGAAAAAAGATTGTTTTGATGAGTCTCCGTTTCAGCTGGAACATTCAGTTGGTAGGGTCAGGAAACAACATGAAAGCATGGATGCATCCTGCCTTGGATCAACACTTCAGGCTGGTGGTGTAATAGTGTGGGGAATATTTTTTTGGCCCTCTTTGGGTTAGCTCTTACGTGGCCTGGTTTAACCACCACAGCCGACCTGAGTATTGTTGATGACCATGTACACTACCGTTCAAAAGTTTGGGGTCACTTTGCCATGGGATTCAATGGGGAAGTGACCCCAAACTTTTGAACGATAGTGTACATCCCTTTATGACCACAGTGGAGCATCTTCTGATGCTACTTCCAGCAGGATAATGCACCATGTCACAAAGCTAAGATCATCTCCACCTGCTTTCTAGAACATGGCAATGAGTTCACTGGCCTCCAATGACCTCCGCAGCCACCAGATCTCAATTCAACAGAGCAGCTTTGGGATGTGGTGGAATGGGAGATTCTCATCATGGAAGCAGCCATCAAACCTGCAGCAACTGTGTGATGCTGTCATGTCAATATGAAGCAAAACCTATGAGGAAGATTTCCACCACCTTGTTTAATCTATCACACCAACAATTAAGGCAGTTCTGAAGGCAAAACAGGTCCCACCAGGTACCAGTACAGTGTACCTATAAAGGGCCAATGAGTGTATTTCCTAATAATACATCCTTGCAATTTTTTCTTTTAGTTGTCAAATGTTTGGACCTACCTTTCTGGTTGTTCTATCTGAGTGCTTACATGAATTACTGCACATTTAAAAATAATTTCTTCTACTTAAAGGAAAAGAAAAACATCAGCCAAGAAATCTAAACAGATTTGACAATTAAAAATGAATAATAGATTAAAATGATGAAAGAATTCTGACTCCAGACCAAGTTTTATTTATTTATTTATTTATTTTTTTAAATTAACTTTGAGTTTTCTAAATCACTGGGTGCAGTGCAACATTTTGAGGTTTGGGGTTAGCATGAGGGCAATGCTGTTATGAAATTTGTTTCTGATCTCATTTTGATGCCCATATACATTACAAACAATGATAAAAACTAATTATAAAAAATCATTTTAATATTAATAAAGATGCAAGATGCAATAAAAATGCAAGCAACCCAAGCTGGGTTCACCCAACTCTGCTGCTTGTCACCTTCACAACAGAAAAATTTCAGAGTTTAGTATTTGCTTAATTACTGGAGTCGGGTTAAACTCTAAAAATGGAAACATGCTGTATCCCCATATGCACAGGTGTATCAGTTTCTTCTCCAAATGGACAACATCTGCACCTGTTCTTCCAAAATCAACACCTGTCTCTTTGGGAATAGGCCCTGAGCAAACCAAGGCTTGTGAGTAAGTCAACAGCAGTTTGGCAGCCTGAGGCCTTCGATAACAGCTGCTCGCTAAAACGACGCCAGAGATCAGTCTTCCTCTTTCTGACGTGCCAAACAACACTCCCAGCAATTTAAAAAATCTCTTATAGAAACCAAAGAAAATGCATCAGTTTCCCCACTAACAGTATCACTTGTAGACCACAAAATAACATGTTTACATGTTTTATATTGTCTTCCTGTATATTTCAAATGCAGCAACTTCGCTGGTGATTTTTTGGTCATTTGAAGTTTTTTTCTTACCTTTGCACTCTTGGACAGGAAAACAAACCCTCAGCTGTTGCACTGTATTGAGTAGAGTTACAAAAAGGTCATGTAACTTAGCTAGAAATAAGAAGTGGAAGGTGATTGAAAAGTGGGCTATTTCATGACGTTGTTGCTGTATAATTCCTAGAATAAGTAAAAACACCCAGGGGAGATTATCCAGAAGTGTATTTTTTCCTTTAATCCTTCTTTTTTCTTAATTTCTGCAATTCATTTCTCCCTTGCTCTTTGCATCATTATCTCTTTTCACTCCCACATTTCTCATTCTCTTTTTTAATGTCTGCCAACACATTCCTCCACCCATGTAGCTCTTTCTTTCAACTTCTTTCCCCATTTTTCCTCATTTTCTCTCCTCCTACGCTCTTCTTTTAAGCTTATTTGCTCAACATTCCCCTGTTCCATCAGTGAGCTGATATAGCCATTGCAAAGATGCAGATTTCTGCTTCATCTGCTGCCTCATCCAACCAAAAACTTGTTTCCACCAACAAACTTGCAGGTCTGGCTATGCAGAAATAATAAGCTAATATTCTGAGGATAGACATGAGATGCTGAAATGCAAATAACCGAATGGAACAGTTGGCCACACTGGGAATCTCTTTATTCCTAATTCTGGAATTTAGGATCCCTCTGGTATTAACATTCCTGATATAAAATAGATATTTCTTTTTTCTGACTCCCATTTGAATAATCAAGCTGGTATGAAAATGTCTCCAAGTTTGTGCTGCAAACTTGGAGTGAAAACATTACAAACATTATAACTACAATTACTTCTCACAGGGATATTAATGTGGTTAAATACAAGTAAAGAGCAGCAATATATGCTTGAAGAAACACATTTTTCCAACACTAAAGGCAAAATTGTTAACAGTACGTTTGTTTCAGACTCAGAGGGAGAATAATGCTGCATTCAGTGAAATGCATGCAAAATAATGGAAGCAGTTTCCCTAAAGAATTAAACAGAGAATTTCCAGTTGTCATTACTTTCTCCACAAACCCAGTGAACCAAGCCTGTAAATGTGTGTGTGGATGGACTTTAGGCAGCATTGAATGATTGAACAAGCATTTGGTTTGAAGGTGTTTTTGTTCCAGGAGCCTTTCTCTGGGAATATAAAACTTTTTGAGGAATCCAACCTGTGCTTCCACAGAAGGAACCACTGTCTAAATTAAGTCCTAGGGGCATAATTCATCCCAGCCACCCAACACACATTTTCCACTCACATGACAGAAGCTACTTTTTTGGTACTAAGAAACTTGAAGGTGCAGCACTAAATCTTGCTTTTATTGTCCCTTGCTGTTGTTGTTTTTCTTCAGAAATCCATACTGATATTATTATCTTTTTTAAAAATTGCTTGGAACTGGCATCACAAAGCCAGTCAAAGCTGTTGGAAAATTATTACATTACTCTGTGAGTCTGGTGGCTCTTACATATGTCTAGATTAATAAATGTTATGTCTGTTTTTCTCTGAGGGGTCTTTGCTGCAGCTCTTCCTGCTTCAGGCACCTCACAATTCTACTTAGAAGAGGAACAAGGTCCCGCAATAGATCCAAGCTGCCAAATCTAAATTGCTATAAACTCACACTAAAATTGGATTTGGATATAATTATCTTTTTGACTAAAATGATCATAACTGATCAAGTCCTTTTCTATTTAAAGATGCTAAAATTCCTCTGGCTGGAACAATCTCAAATGTCAGGATTTGCTTTGCTGATTATTATCCAGATGGTTTGTTACACAGAATCATCAGGGAAGTCATTGCTGGAAACCGTTTAAAATAAAGGCTTTCAAAACGTTCTTGGCAGGAGGTTGGAGGAACATAACAGATCAGCAGAGTGTAGCCAGTTGGTCAAATCAAACTCCTGCCAAAGCCTGTTTGGGAAAAGAGTAATGAAATCTTTTCCTCTAAGGAAAGCCTAAGTATTGTTCTTTACTCATATTTCAATGGAGAAATTGAAACTACAAAACGCTGGTGCTAATCAAAGCTGCCTTTAAAGCTTATAGTCACACCTGAAATTCATTTCACTGTCATGATAGGACGCCACAAACATACATGGAGCCTTAAAATATGGATTCACAGAATTTGAAGCTACTGTAAACTGAACAAGATACCACTGATGGGTAGCTCAGTCTGCATGACTGACTGGCACTCATCCACTGTTAGCTTGGGTTCTACAATTAATGATTTCCTAACAAATATGCAAATGAACTGTCAAATCCAGTCTCTGTTCTTGACAGTGAGTGGATGTGTGGTTTGATATACACGACAAGCATTGAGTGTTCATATAAAAGAATATCAGAATACAAATTATTACAGTTTTATGTTATAATTAGAAAGATTTAGTCTACAAACGTGTAATTAGAGTTTTGACATTTTGGGAAAGAAAGTGACTTTGCTACTTTAGGAATTCATGGGACCCCAGTTTGCCCTTGTACTGGCCTGGATCTACAATCTTTTTCTGATTTTAGCAAAGAGCTGTGATCCTCTTAGAATAATGAATAATATCCATTTATTGTTAGTGAAAGCTGGCACACTTTACTGCCTTGTCATCCTTGTTAAGGGGCTCAGCTCTGCCAGACAAACTGCGATGAGCTCTGAAGCACAGAGACCAAAAATGGGAAGATTTCATAAACTATTATTTAATTCAAAATAGAACACAGGAAAGATATGAAATGTTTAAAGAAAAAAAATGTTTTCTTAAATTTGGTAGCATCAATACATCTTAAAAAGTTGGGACAGTTTCAGTTTTATGATGAACCAAATGTTTTCACCCAGCACCCACACCCATTTACTATGATGATCACACAGACATACCTTCAGATTTTTAGAATGATACTCTATATTAAAGATGAACAAATATTCAAAGTTCTCATATGATGAAGGAAATAATTCTGAAATCGAGGCACAATTTTTAGATACACATCTTTACAGATTTTGCTAAACTTCTACCCATACTCACTGCTACGAGACTCTGCCTCTCTAAGGTGCCCTTTTTTAGACCTCATGTTTTTGACCAGTTGCCAATCAACCTAAATAGTTCAGGACATGTTTATCAAGCTGTTTCTTTTAGTAGACTTTATCTTTTTGTCCTTTTTTGGGGTAAAATAGTAGAATCTCTTACTTTAAACATTTGATGTTTTCTATGTTTTATTATGGATTTGGAAATGAATTCTGTTTTAATTTACATTTTACAAAGCATGACATCTTTTTTTTTTGTAATATAGGTTTTATAATGAATGAAAACAGAGCCAAAACAACCACAGCGCTACAGAGCAAGACCCAGAAAAATTAAGATAATGGAAGCGTTTAGTGACCAGTGACTAACCAGATCACAAGTTAATACCAGATGTAAATGGCTTTATGGTCACTTTGACAGAGTACATTAGCAGAAGCTCAAATTAGACCTCTTCTGTCTCAATTACTTAAGTCTTCTTCCATTTTCTGTTCCAACAATGTGACTGATGTGGTTTAATTTTTACCCACATAAAATGTAAATCTTAGCCATGTGCCCCAAATACACAGTGGAAGGATTTCTTCCATTTTGGATGCATATATTTTTTTTCCTTTAATTCCTGGATCAAATGCCACTAAAGCTGTCTTTACTTTCATCTTTGCGGAAAATCTCATTGCCTCCATAACAGAACAGAAAGCATTAAAGCAAGTTGAACGGCCCTCTGAACTTTTTAAAAGACTTCCAATAAATCACCAAAGCAAACTATGTTAATCCGTGTCTGTAACCGAGTCCGTCATTCTGATACCGACAAGGACAAAAACAACTGTGTTGATTAGCTTGTTTTTTGTTTAGCTGTGAAATGTTGGACTTTTAAATCTGTTCACCTTGATCTCATAAATCTTCAGCTTCCTCTTGATACTGGTGTTCTCTCGTTCCAGGCTGGCCAGCCTCGTTTTGATGTCCTGATAGGCAGTGATAAGAGTAAGGTGGGAGGTTGAGTAGACATCGTCAGGTGGAAGGGGCGAAGACCTCCACGCCATGCTGCCGCAGCCATCCTCTTTCAGCCCCCCAGTGTCGCTGCTTCCTCCCAGCAGCCCTAGCTCCCCTCCACCAAACAGAGACTGCATCACTCAGAGCCTCAACCTGAAAGCAGACACAGACGGTTATTTGCTTATTAATTATTCAGTCACCAGATTGTTTCCATTCAATTAAGTGTACCCTCCAAGAATAACACAATGTTGTGGCGCTAGCATGAGTCAGTTATTTGTCCTACCGCAGCAATCTTAAAAACATCAAGCTGTGATGCGCATCAAACAAAAAAACAAAGCCATTTTCTACTGAGAGCAGTTGGACTCCTGGCACACAGAGTGTAAAATATTTAAAAGCAAAGTGGGAACGAAGAGACACAGAAGGGAGACTGAGGGACACTGTGTTTTTAAGTGATGCTTAAAGGGGCAATTATCCAGTTAGAATTATAATCATGCCAAGAATGTTTATAAGTGCACTGGGTTTGATCGGGGCTGTGAGATGACATTTTCCAACAAACACGAATATTCATCTCTGTTATTTGTTTCAAAACTTGAAGCATTTCATATAAAGTAATTGCAAAGATGTAGTGAAGTGGATGCAAAAGTTGCTAACCGGCTGAGTTAGTTTGGGTTCTTTGCTTTAGTAAATGTCATGTTCTTTTTTTTTGTTTATTCTGTGTTTTCTTCCTCTTTGTGTTTCACACCTGGGCTTCTGTTACTGTTCACATCTTGTTTGGTTTTAATTTCCTCACTATTGCTGAACTCAACAAAGCTCTTCAAAGTTTTAAATTTATCTTTGTTGACTTCCTGCTTAGTACAGCATCTTCGGTTTGTTTCTTTAAAGTGTAATTAAAGCCTTTTTTTGTTTCTTTTTATTTTGCCTGTAATGATTGAACAGCTAATGCTGTTACTTTATATATTATCTTTGTCTCAATTTTTCACTTCACTCTTTTTCTCTTTTGTTTATTTTCTTTTTATTACAAACAAACAAAAAAAAAATTATAATAAGTACATTTGTCAACCAATAATATAGACACTTAATCATGTATGTTGTGCCTCCCCCTAACTAAATATTACATAGTGACAGCAAATAAGGAAAGCAAAAAGTTGGACAATGCTCAGTTGGATGGGGGCTCTATGTTTGCTTACTTGCATGACAGTATGTGGTGTAATGCAACCATCACTGATCATTAAGATTTAATAGTTGTGCAAATGACATTATATGACAGTTTCACAAAATACATAAAGTATGAAATGTTTTTGGAGGCTTGAAAAAGTCATTTTACATTAACTTCAGTCATACGTGAAAAATTCACATAATGTAAAACAGATGCATGCTACAATTTTCAAAGGCAGACATGAGCATATAATGTTGTAGGCCAGAAAGTGTTGTCATTTTTGTATAATACATTATCATACTTTGGAGCGCAACTGTAGACAGATACAAAACAATACAGAAACAAGGAAAATTACTCAAAAAAGAGACAGAAACCAATTTTGACTGGCTTTCAAATGCCTGCAAAGGGATCTAAAATGACAACATAAGACAACTTCATAATTTAAAACAAATTAAAAGAGACTACCAGAAGTCAAAAAGACAAATGAACAGTAAACTGCAGAGCCTTCTGTCAGTATATCTGGCACCTATGCAGGAAGAACGGTAATGTTAGCGTTAGCGGCATATGCTGCATAATCCACCCTCTTTAGTTAAGGTAACTCAACAATGTAAGACATCAACAAATTAATCCAGTATACTGGATAATGGATGATAATAGCAACATTACACCCCACCATCTCTTTTATACAACAATCAGACATATAAAATATGATGCAGATGCAGATGCATTGACAGGTGTAGTTTCTTACATTCTACAGTTACATTTTGGATTTGCATAACAAATATGCAACTTCCATGCAGCAGATCCATAAGCAGATTATTTCTAAACCTATATTGGTTTTAAGATGCCAAACTGAATGTAAACATACATGATTTCAAGCTCTGCTTTTTGCATTAACTATATATATGGTGCAAGCTCCCCTATGGGTGCATGATCAACCAGTGCATGCACTGTAGCTGATATGTTAATCAGAGTCTGATTTAAAATATGAGTTGGGTTCTTGTTCCATTTCACAGTACTTAAAAAAACATGAGGTTTGACAGTCTACTCTCCTTGAGTGGCATGATGAATGAGTCGGATAGCTAGCTGATCACGCTACATTTCATCCAACCAGCCTTGGCTTTCCCTTCCTTGCCCCAAAGACTCAGGGCAGAGCTGTCAAAACAGATAAATGGCACCTGTGATGTCACTGCCCTGTTTTAATTCAGCCACAGTGGAGACATGTGCACAAAAGTCATACTAGATGTGGCAAAGTGCACTGAGAGCTGTTTGATTTACAGCTACTAAGAGAGTTACACAACAGCTAGTTGATTTGATGTATACTGGAATGGATGCTGTCCTGACTCCCAGCATTGCCTTGTGAGTCAGCGATTGCCTACTGAGCTATTTTCATCTGCTCCCTTCCTCCACTGTGCTATTTTCCTTGCATTTCAAGAGTGAGGGGAATGAAACCTCAGCCAATCTACAGCTCTCTTCTGCGCTGGTCTGAGAAGATGATCCACCAGCACTCCCACGAGCTCATGCGCACACACGTACACACATGTCTGTGCATACACAGCCAAAAAAAGCCACAAACTAAAATATATGTGTGGATAAAAACGCCCATTTGATGAAACAGACTGCACACAAGCCGACTATGTCAGTCACCTGTTAACTGCCTGAAACCAATGTTTATGCCAGGAGGAATATTCAAGTGCCATTTTTAAATCAGACAGAAAATCAAACATATGATAAGACATGACAGTAATGGAACAATAATGGTACAATGATGGCAGACTGTCAGAAAACTGTAAGAATTATCAACAACGTCTCTAAATAATGAATAGCTCTTAGTACAAGCCAATATTTGTTTCTTTTAACCTTGACAGAAATGTTTCTGTAACCGTACAACTCCACAAATGAACGTTTTATATTCAAAACAAATTATATTTTGAAATGCTGCAAAAAAAGAAACGTGAATCAGACATGTTTCTGTTTGAACAATCTGGCTTGAAAGAAATAAACCGGCTTCCCTGGCCTTAACAGAAAGTTGCAGAGTAGGCTATGTTGCTAATGGATATAATTCAGCAGAAGAAGTAGCTGTTGTAACTAGCAACAAGCTCAAAGGGATTTAATCATATAATGCTGTATGTATCATATTTGATACATACAGCATTATATGATTATATGATTGGTGTTATATCAAAATCTGTGACCCATCAGAATCTGGGACTGGGTCTTAGAAGACGAGTAAAGTCTTGAAAACACTTTTATTGAAGTCTGAGTTCATTATAATGCAGGTACAGTAAAGTAATACATTCTGATAGCTATCAGAAATGTGTTTTCAATAAAAGTGTTCAAATTACGGGGGAGCTTGGCTCCCCTGAAAGGCATAGGAGCTCCCCTAAAGAGATTCAGTTGATACTTTAGGGGGAGCCCCTAAAAATTTTCCAAATGACGCGGATGATTTGTTCTGTTTCCTTCAGCTTGGTGGACAGCAGCGTTGTTTGTCTGTTGTGTGCTGTGAGCGTCCACACAACCACCTGATGTGCTTCTTTTTGTGGTTAAAGAGTTCTCTGTCGCTGTTTCTGATTAAACAAGCTGTATACAGTAGTTTTTTAATAGTAACCATATTTTTGAACGTGCTACATGCACTAATATAAATGTGCGTGCACGTGACGTGTGAAGTCGCGGTGCACGTGCAAAAATAAGGCTCCCTCAAAAGCCGCAGGGTAATTCGAGCCCTGCGCACGTGCAGAATAATGTACACTATCGCCCCCCTGTGGTCACCAATTCTGATGGATCACAAATTTTGGTGTAACACCTATCTTTGTAAGTGTGTTTCAGTAAACTTGTAAAACTGTTTTGGTAAACTTGTAAAAGTGTTTCACTGGATGTAAATGTGTATTGCAAAAATGTAAGTGTTTCACTCGATGTAATATTGTTTTGCACTTACCGGCCACCGTAAAAAACAGTTAGATTTGGGTCACTTTTGTCTGTAGTGTGAACGGAGCCTTAGAGTCTTGTGAACATATTCTCCTTGAGTTTCTG
Organism: Melanotaenia boesemani; assembly: GCF_017639745.1. Lineage (NCBI taxonomy): Eukaryota > Metazoa > Chordata > Actinopteri > Atheriniformes > Melanotaeniidae > Melanotaenia > Melanotaenia boesemani. The sequence goes on from NC_055702.1 coordinate 5,656,195, forward strand.
CCCTGCTGTTAGTTTTGTACAGTTATTAAGTCTCTTAAAGTAATTGTTAAATTGTCTTCCAGTTCCTTCTAGTATGTTGCTGTATTTTGCCTCTCTTTGTGACACACAGAAAGAAAACTCTACACTTAAAGTTTGAAATGTAGACTCATTAAACATCGATATCAAATAGTTTTTGGGAAAGCCTGAGGGCACGTTTGTTGGTGTACGAAGTCAGTGCTGGAGCTTTTTCTTTTTTCATCTTCAACACAATTATAACAAATGTTTCCGGCTTTGTGTATAACATAATAGCACGCCATTGATTTCAACTCACGTTTTTCCTTCAAATACTGACACCAAGGCAAAGACAATAAGTATATAGAAAATTGCTAAACACTCAAATCAGGAACCCAAAAATGTCAAATTATTGTTGTTAAGAACAAAATCTCTCTGGGTGAACATTATCTCGCACCTACTGAGATTGAAAAAGTCCAAATTTAAGTTTTTTTTTTTAACTTGACCTTGAACTTGAACTTAAAACAGTGATTTATAGAAGATTTTGACTGCAAGACTGCACATGAAAAATACCCTGCTTTACCAATTTTAAAAACTCTCCTTGTAACACCTGTTATTTGTTTATCTGATTTATTTTTAATTTTGTTTTATTATTATAAATGTCATATCAGCTTTGATTATAATTCTTAAATTTTCAGAAGAACATGTGAAGCTAATAACACAGTTTGAAGTGAGAAACTAAATTTATTCTGTGTGAAGCGTGGGTTGCCAGATGATATCAGGCACCTTTATGGCATGTCAAAGAGGGTTATAAAGAAAAACTGTAAGCTGATATTAAAAGAATATGGCTTCATTTAGCATTATATGAGGAAGAAAATATTAACCATACAACACCTTTCAGCTGGTTATGGAGTCCTCACACCTTTTATTTGTAATTCCACTGACATTTTTATTAACGCCCATGCAAAGTTCCTTACAGGCATGAACATGTGCATCATAAACTGGAATATCATTTGTGTCTGTTCTTGTATTTTTTTAAGATCAGATTATTTTTTTCATGATGTCATATATAAGATCATAAATCTGTTTATTAAATGAGCCTCTGGTGTTGGTTCTCTGCTAGTGTGAGGACTTGGATGAGGTCATAAGTGCTCTGGTGGGATGCTCTCCAACTCCGGTCCTCATGAGCTACTGTCCTGCGGGTTTTGGATTTTACCCTGATGCATCACACCTGACTCAAATCACTGGGTCATTAACAGGCTTGTGCAGAGGTGTGTTGTATTAGGAGACATCTAAAACTTGCAGGACAGTAGCTCACGAGGACCAGAGTGGGAGACCCCTGCTTTAATGTTTTACATGTTGATGTTAGATAAAGTGTCAATAGCAGGGCAGTGAGACCAGCCATTGACATGCAGTTTTTTGCTTCTCAACAATTCCTACGAACATGTGACAACCTGTTTTAGGTGTTAAACTGCCACTTGGGGGGAGTGCTCAAATATAGAATGATTAAAACTTAAGTCTGTCCCAGTGTTGTTTTTCTGGTTGCTGTTTTCATTAACTTTCATTAACTAACCTAAGTACTTAAACACACAAACTGCCACCAGAGAACATTGTTGCTTGTGCTTATGATTGCAACATTTATGGTTTTTATTATTTTGTATTGAAAACAGTTGTTAGCCATTGTGTCAACTCCACGGATTCTGCCTTGTTAGCTTTTTGGAGGCATGTCTGCCTGTTTGCACTGAAAATTTACCCAGAATGCTTCAGTTTGTTGGCACTAACAGGTACGCAGGTAGATTTGTACACAAAAGTAAAACTTGGCACTAAAGCTAGCCAGGAAATGAAAAAGGTTGGTCACAGTTTCCTATTTGCCATGATCATTTTGTAAAGCTACAAATGAATTGTTTTTTTTTTTTTGTCCAAGCCCAACTAGATAGTGAGAAAAGTGTTTTGGTGTAGTGTTGTTGTTTTATGGCCAAAAATTATGTTGGACTCAATGCCATGTCTCACCAAGGACCATCCAACCACTCCTCAACCTTATATTGACATTGGGACTTATAGAATTGACAATAAAATCTGTTCCAATGTGAAAATTAATATATTTTATTGTATTCCTTTTTAATGCTTGTATGGGCTGTACCTTACAAGTTGGAATTATGAGACACATTTATGATTATCAATAAACAACTGTTTTGAACATTTCAAGAGGATTTGTTTTAGGCACTTTTGAGTTCATTGCAACCCAAAAGACAATTTTCTCCATTGCTTTTCATGGAGGATTATATCTCGACTCTATGCACCACTTCCCCCACTAGAGCATCCATCTTGTTTAAACAAAGGACAAAATGGTACAGGACAAAAAAAGACTAAAATTTCCTGACACAGCAAAAGAAGTTGCTGAATATTTTCACCACAGAAGTTTGCCAAAGGTTGGTTTTAAAAGACAAAAAACTAAAATGCATAAAATAGTGTAGTATCTAAAAATAACGCAGATCAATGCACAGGAGAACAGATAACAAATTAAACTCTGGTAGTGTTGTATTTACATAAATACCATTTGAATATGTGCAGGCTTAAATGTAATATGGTCAAATCTGTCAATCAAAGATTTGACATACTGTGTATGATTTAAATAAATAGTTTATGCAGCAACAATTTTAGGCTATAGACAATGATGAACCTAAATATACTCTGTCTATATATACAATTCATTTGCATATAAATGAACACATCTGTGCTCTGCAGCTCATGTCCTCCAATAAAGACGTGTCGGTTGATGAATGTAGCTTAATTTAACTAACAAAGGACATGGACTCAGGAATATTCATGTTGTCTGGATTTCTCTAATTGGCAGCTCAGAAGTAAGTCATTTATTACAACAAGCACACTCACAACTTTGCTCTCTTCTCCTAGACCCAAAATATCCTTCATCTTGCTTGATCCAGTCTCCTCACCAATCCATCCTATCTCCTGAACCTCGGGGTTCATTTGCTGGAGCTCTCAGGGTCCCTACAGATCTTAGCATGAAGGTGAACGCTTCTCCCCAAACCACCCTCCTGCTTCATTATAGAGATTATACCGCAAAGCCTTACATTACCTGGAGACCACATGACATACACTGGTCCTCTGAGACTGCCACTCTGCATGTTGCCTTCTAATCTCCATCTCCCTTCTGTATCTCCAGAGACCGAACCACCCCTCCCTCTGTGCTGCTGTGTGTAGTACTGAAAGGGCCACAGACTGCTGCTGTGTTGAGTGGAGCTGGAAACTATAGAGAGCCATTAACTGTGTGGGCAGGTCTGAATGGTTAATGTGTTCTTTACATGTAAGTCTCAAGGTCCCCGTGGTCATTTTTAGAAAAGTTACAATAGTTTTGACTAAATCAGAGTTGCTGACATTTTCTTTTGTCAAAGCTCACGGTCACGATCAACCGGACTAACAATAAACAAGGTTTAATAAACAGGAAGAGAGATTACACATGGATGCTTGCATTCATAGTATGATTAGATTGCAAGAAGGAAAAATGTGTTTAAATCCAACTGCAAAATAATCTGACAGCAGCTCAAGCCCCCAACAAGATACTATTTTATCCAGTTGGATTCTGATGCATCTTATTTCATGATCAATAACTTCCTCCATCAAATGTGTGGTATTTAATGTTTGAAATGGCACCTAATTTTATCTTTTCATTAAGATCAGGGCAGAGCAAAGTCAATAAAAACAGCAATCCAAAGAACATCTAAACTAATATGTACCATTAAACAGTTCATTTTATAATAATCTCAGTTACAGTTTGCTTGTAATTATGCAACTTCAGTAAATACTGGAGGAAATATATCTGCAAGCATTATACTGCAACCACCACAAATCAGATTCAACAAACACGTCAACTCAGTTACATCACATAGTTAAATCTTTTAATGTATACTTGACCCTAGTTGAGTTTGCATATTTATTTTTCTGTTTGTGTTGCTTAATGATAAGATAAATAAAATTTCGTCATTCATTAATTCAATATGGGAATTGCCATTGAGTCCATATTTCCTGCCTATCAGATCATTTCCTTAGTTTGTACTGAGGTCATTGTGTTTATAATGTTCCAGTTTGCAGCGATGGGTCGGGATGTTTTACTAGAGCACTGTCCAATATAACAAACATAGTGAATAGTGAAAGTTTCATTTGCATATTCTGATGAAACCAGTTTAGTCCAGGTGATTTAACCTTAATCCTGAATTACTGGAGTGTTGCCTCCGTGGCTAAACACACAAAATGTGCAGTATTCACATTACTAAAATAAAAAACTTTGAGTATAAGTGAGAATAAGTCAATGAGAGAAAAAGCACAACTACATAATTTTATTTTGTTACTATTTTATTATTTTCTACTAGGCTGGTTTGTTTGGTTATGTTGTTTAGTTAGTTAAGTACTGTATGTAGTTTTTACACCTGGTCAGCCTTTGGGCAATAGATAGCCTAAGGTTACACAGTATCAGGTTCTGTTTTCCTTCAAATTTTAAGAATATCAGTATGCAGACGTAGTGGTGTCAATACTACCGTCTCAGATGAGACTCATCACGCAACCAAGCAGAAGTACATAAAATGAACTTCAACCACTTTAGGTGTCAAATACTCATGTTTAATCAAAGATGGTAAAACACCTGTTTATTCAAGGCATTTTTTATATGCCATTTATTTTAGTTTAGCTACCAAAGTACTCAAGAGAAAATACCTATTTTCAGCATTTCGTTCTTACCACAACTAAAATTTGGTATATTTATGCACTTTGGCGCCATCTATCAAAGACTAATTTGATCTCTGTTTTGCATCCTGTCTCTTCCCTGAGCTCTCTCCAGCGAGTAAACTCTAATGTTGACTCCAGCTCTATCTTTTTTTCTTTCCTTTCTTCACTTCTTCACTGTTGATAATGTCCTCTTGAGTTTCTTTAATGAATCAACCATGATGTGCGTTCAGAGCTGACAATGTGTTGATATGCAGTTGCTTTCATGTGACGTTGTGCCATAAATCAAAACATAGCTGTTATGTGATGCTCCAGGTTGGAAAAAGAAAGTTGTAAAATACAGTTTCTCAGCATCAGGCTGCTACATGGCAATGATGGCTCCAGGAATGTACATTATGAATGTCAATGTGCCATCAAAACAAAGCAGAAGCACAGACATTTAGGGCTGGAAAATGGTGTGGTATTGCATTAAAAAGATACATTTAAGAGTGTTTTGTACAAACTTGTCTATCAAGAAGTACGAAATGAGTGCAATTTGTTTAGTAAAGGAATGGGGAAAGGTATTGTCTTACATGCTATGAATGTATAACAAAATCATGGTTCACCTCTGTGCAGTGTTGCCTTCAGTGCTGCTTCTTTGGTACATGCACAGAATTTTATCATACTAACTTAGGGGTGTAAAAATGAGCTCATTGGAAACTATTTTAATGTTACAGGTGTAATTACTTCATCATGTAGCTCCCTGGATTAATATAAATGTATCATAAAATGGTTGATGGTCTGGCTTTACAGTTTAAACCAGTTTCTGGTCTAATTTTTACAGTTTAAAGTAATTTGACTAAGGCTTTATTGCAGATTCTTCAGTAATTTTGACCTGATGATAAAACATCATTCAGTCTGAATTTACTCTTTGTCTCACCAGCAGTACCATCACCTTGTATCTAACAGACAATACCAGTTTAAATTTTGTTTAATAAAGGATAACATTAACATATTAGCCAATGTGTTAAGTAAAAAGCAGGGCAAAGCATCCCTCATGTCCACGAGATGGTCACTAATTAAACCGTAGAGATAAGCAGTCATTCAACAACAGGTTTGGAAATTAATTTCTGATGCACTGGAGAAAGATCTGAGAAATTCATCTTTCTCTATATGTGATTATTTTCCAACACAGTCCCTCAGAAAGCTCTTATACACACAAATAACATATATTGTGTTGGCAATGCAGCCCTTCTGTCACAATTCATATAAAATTACTACAATATTTTTGGAATGTAAGCTTATGTCTGAACACCATATTAAATAACAGACAAAACTAGAAATGTTACAGATACTGTCCTAAATACCAGTATTTAGCGGCATTACTGCTGCATGCTCCCTCATGGTATTCCCTATTTATGAAAAAGAATAACAGTCTTCAATTTGCAATCTTATGACCTTTATGTAGAATAAAAAAAGATTTAATGTAATTTAAATGTATTGCACTTTATTCTGTTGTTTAATATGCTTAAACACAGCTGAAGGATTACAAAATCTCATCAGGGAATCCTTGACCAAGTTTAAAGAGTAAGCCTCATCCACTTAGAAAAATCCATTATCCAATCATAAGCTGGTTATTTCTGTACAGTAAATACAGCTGGTCATATTTCTGGAATCCTCATAGGACTGATTAATAAGCTGCTCGTCCTCTAAAATGTCTTACAGCAGTCTCATTGTTTTAAATTGTAGTTAAATATTATTGTTTTTTCTTTGGATCATATAGATTGGTTTTAAAGTGTACTTCATAAAATTGTGAGATTCCGTTTTTTTTTTTTTTTTTTTAGCATGACTTTGTTGAATAGGTATTCTCACCCTGGTAATAGAGAAATATAGAAAAAAAGAATTTACTTATGTTTTGCAAGGATTTAAAAATGGTCTTCTTGAACCCAAATCCTGAGTTTAATGTCCAAATAGCAAAAACGAAAAAAAAAAAAAAAAAAAAGTGAAAACAGGGTGACGATCTTAGCCTAACACCAGTCTACTGGGTGAAAGTCCTTTTTTTTTTTTTTTTTTACTTTCAGAAAGAGTTTTCAACTCCCATCTCTGGCAGAGCTCCAACCATGTCCCGGGTGAGGGGCACTGAGTCCGATTGGGCTGTGTTTCGTGCCTCTATTGTCGAAATAGCCAGCCACAGCTGTGGCCGTAAGGTTGTCGGTGTCGGTGCCGGAGGGTGTGCTCCAACTACAGGAGGATCACACTCCTCAGCCTCCCTGGTAAGGTCTATTCAGGGGTGCTGGAGAGGAGGGTCCATCGGATAGTTGAACCTCGGATTGAGGAGGAACAGTGTGGTTTTCGTCCCGGTCGTGGAACAGTGGACCAGCTCTACACCCTCTTCAGGGTCTTTGAGGGGACACTGGAGTTTGCTCAACCAATTTACATTTGCTTTGTGGACTTGGAGAAGGCATTCGACCGTGTCCCAGGGGACTCCTGTGGGCGGTACTTGTGGAGTATGGAGTGCCGGACCCACTTGTACGAGCTGTCCGGTTCCTGTACGACCGCTGTCAGAGCTTGGTCCACATTGCCAGCAGTAAACCAGAATCGTTTTCAGTGCGGGTTGGACTCCGCCAAGGCTGCCCTTTGTCACCAATTCTGTTCATAACTTTTATGGACAGAATTTCTAGGCGCAGCCGAGATGTTGAGGGGATCCAGTTTGGTGGCCTCAGGATTGGGTGTCTGCTTTTTGCGGATGATGTGATACTTTTGGCTTCATCGGGCCGTGATCTTCAGCTCTCACTGGAGCGATTCGCAGCCGACTGTGAAGCGGCTGGGATGAGAATCAGCACCTCCAAATCCGAGACCATGGTCTTCAGCCAGAAAAGGGTGGAGTGCTTTCTCTGGGTCTGCAATAGGGTCCTGCCCCAAGTGGAGGAGTTCACGTATCTCGGGGTCTTGTTCACGAGTGAGGTAAGGATGGAGCGGGAGATTGACAGGCGGATCGGTGCCGCGTCTGAAGTGATGCAGACGCTGCATCGGTCTGTGGTGGTGAAGAAGGAGCTGAGCCAAAAAGCAAAGCTCACGATTTACCGGTCGATCTACGTTCCCACCCTCACCTATGGTCACGAGCTGTGGGTAGTGACCGACAAAACAAGGTCACGAATACAAACGGTTGAAATGAGTTTTCTCTGCAGGGTGGCCGGGCTCTCCCTTAGGGATAGGATGAGAAGCTCGGTGATCCAGGAGGGGCTCAGAGTAGAGTCGCTGCTCCTCCGCATCGAGAGAAGACAGGTGAGGTTGCTCGGGCATCTGGTTAGGATGCCTCCTGGACGCCCCCTGGTGAGGTGTTCTGGGCACGTCCCACCGGAAAGAGGCCCCAGGGAAGACCCAGGACACGCTGGACAGACTACATCTCCCGGCTGGCCTGGGAATGCCTCGGGATCCCTCAGGATGAGCTGGTGAATGTGGCCGGGGAGAGGGAAGTCTGGGTTTCCCTGCTGCCCTCGCGACCCGACTCCGGATAAGAGGCAGAAAATGGATGGATGGATACTTCTTTTATCACTACAGTCTGAAACCATGCATGCTGGGTTGATTAGTAAATCAAACTTAACCAGAGGTATAAGCTTGAGCTTTAGGGCACATTCACACTGGAACACAGCAACTACTCACTAGGGGTGATATTCCTGAAACGACCAATGGCAAGGAAAAAAGAAGAAAATCCACCTTGATTGGCCAGGACAGAAAAGCTTATTCGCTGCCAGTAAACAATGGAGCAGCAATAAAATGATGCAGCCTTGATGTTTCAGTTTTTATTTTGGTGTTTAAACTTAATGCAGTTTTCACAAGAATCTGTCCAGTATGAGCAGCACTAGAGGCAGTGGGCTATCCAGCATGTTGCGCTTCAACATACCCTGCATCACTACATTTTCTTGGTTCTCCTTGCTTCTTTGGTCCACACCAGAAAGCAAATACGTGTTCAAATGAGCTGTATGCGTGGACCAGTGTTCATTTAAAGCAGGAATCGTCAACTCTGGTCCTTGAGGGCCAGTGTCCTGCAGGTATTGGATGTTTTCCTGCAGTAACACACCTAATTGAAATTAATGACTCATTAGCAGATTTGTGCAGAACTTGACAACAAGATGTTGGAAATCCATCTTATTTGAATCAGGTGTGTTGCCGAAGGGAAACATTCAATACCAGCAAGACATCAGCCCTCACGGACCGGAGTTGGTGATCCCTGCTTTAAATGAACACTGGTCCAGTATTTCAGTGCCTCTGCTGTGTCCAAGGGCATACCCATGGTCAACATGAGGATTTAAATGCTGGAGCTTCTCCAGCTCAGATGCAACCTTCCTTTGTTTTCAACTCTTCCTCTTTCTTCCCCTGAGCTAGCAGTGTAGTATATCATTGATTCCATCTTTCCTTCACCCACCCTCTAATCACAATTATACCTTCCCCTTTCTTTATTCTCGTCCTTTTCTTTCCTCTCCTCACTGTCTGGCAGTATCCAGCTAATCTCAGAGTCACCCTGTGATACCCACAGGCTGGACATTTGGCACCTCTGACTCAGACAGTATGTCTGTGAATGGTGAGTTCAGGGCAGAGAGGAGAGTTGTCTTTCTGCTCTTTATACTCTCCTGCCAAATGTACCCATGATGCACAGCTTCAGTCCAGTGCACCTTTTTCCTCTGCCTTTCCCGACAAACAAGGCCAAAACTAAACAGTACAGAACACACTGAGAACCTATTAACATGCCAGCAGGTAGGATTGTATGGTTATTTTGTGATTATGGATGCAGACATGAAGACATGCACATCAATGAGTTTGGAAACGAGTCAGGGCAAACTGAACGTGTGTTTTATGTGTGTCAGTACAAGGACAAAGAAGAAGCAGTGAAAAAATAGTGCTCTCTCTCTCTCTCTCTGTGTTTCACAAAGAGATAGTAGGTAATGATGCATTATTTTATGACACAGAAAAGGTACATAATAACCAGAGTGCCACTAAATCGAAAAGATGTGCTAACGCGACAGCAAATTCTATCAGTTATGACATGCTAGTATCTAAAGTAAACTATTTAGTCAGCTTCAATATGATTGCCAGCCAATCAATTAAAATCCCAAGCCTATCCATACTGCCTGATAAGGCAATGCCTAGCAGTGGGTCACCAGCCTAGAGATGCTAGTTGTCAGCCCTCCAATGCTAATGCACATCTGGGACAATGGACAGTCCAATGAGTAGCTATCCTACATTCAAAAATTATTAATTAAGGTAGTTTGAGTATGTGCACTCTCATTTGCCACTGCCAGTCATTAAGATACAGGTGTGGGCTGATTATTAATCGGATCATCAGCTGGCTTTGGGATGAATATAGCAACAACTCCTCCTGCAACAACTGTAGTCACTCTCGTGTGCTAAATAGTCTTACTGCAACTTACTGTTTCCATGTACTGAAAATGCATACTATGCCATAACCCCTATTAAATAATAAAAAAAAAAGTCAGTTTTACGAGTGAAAAACAAAAACTTCAATCGCACCAGTCCCAATATGGACCAAGAGGTAGTTCTTCCTTTGTATGCATCTTCCTATTCTGCACCAGGTCTGGCAAACTATGTGGTGTGAAATGACGTGGATCATTTTAACACCAGCATATTGTGCTTTTTGGGTTTTTTTCCTTCAAGTATGTTACTAAACCATCTTGTTCTTCTGACAAAGTATATAGAGTTCCAGAGTCTAGATGGAGTTACTCTCCTACAGAAGATGGTGCTCCTTTATATAACATTGTGTTTGTAGTCACCTGGTTTACTTTGTTCTCTTAATGACATCACCTTGAAACATATCTGCATATTGCCTCCTGAGTGGCAAATGAGCAACTGGCTTCCACTATGCAATGTCTGACCAATCAGAGTCGATATGTCCTTTCATGTGAGGGTTCTTTAAAAGGTACTGGAGAAATTCATTAAGGAACAAGTATCTAAGGCATTGACCTTATCCTGTCTCCACTCTCATGAGGAGGACTTCACAATATCATGCAGACAGTTTTATTGTTGTGACTGATGGTTGTGAATATAATGCTGTAAATAACATTAGTTAAAAACATATCTCCACTGGAACACACGCTACTTACAATCCTAAAGCGTTAAATGTTCTGCACCAGAACAAAACTTAACAGCTTTGGTTATGGGAGATTACTTCCTTACTTTTATTGATAATGATAAAGATTTAACTGCCCAGGTACTTTAGTCCATATGAGAGGATCTAAGTTGAAATAAATATAATTGTTTGCACAGTTGTTACAGTGCATTCAAAGAAAGGAGCTGAACAAGCAGTGGTGTGTCAAGTCTCCTCAGGATGGAGCTGTGGGTGAACCATTGTGATAGCTGTCAACATTTAGACAAATGGTAAACACAGGAATTGCTCTAACCTACTTAAGGAACCGGAGGGAGATGGATGACATGCAAGACAATACAGCAAATGCAATAATGAAGCACAGGGAAGAAAGGATTAGACTACTTATGACAGATGTTTCAGAAACTTTTGTCTTTTACTTCTATGTCTGGAAAGTTTATAAAACCATTAAAGATTAGAAAATGATAAATAACATGAAATCACACATATCTAGAAAATATTAATTAAACTCCAACCTTATGTGATAAAACTAAGCCATCTGATATTGATTCCGTCTCATCTCAAGAAATATGAAGAGATACTATTTGAGTCAGTAACCCTTGAGAAATTGTTGATATCACCTGCCTGCATGTGTGGAACCATCTGAATTGCCATCATAGATTTGTGTACTTGAGATTTAATAATTTACCTTAAGGAAATGGCTATTTGCACATTTGATGAAGACAACAGAGATGTCTGAGAGCATCGTAAATGCTAATTATTAAACACAATACATCACAATTTCAAAGCTGCAAGGAGTTTGTAATGTCTCAGGATGTGACACTTAAAAAAAAGACTTAATAAGAGAGGTCTGCAAAGATTCGTGGAAAAACCACAACACAGATATGTAAAGAGCTTGGGCTGACCTGGAGCAATCTGAGAGATTGTTTGAGTCCATATCAGACCATGAATGCTAAACAAATGAGACTCCAAGTGTAGACACCAAGCAGGACATTACTTTTGAAAAATAGGCAAGATCGGTGATTGTTCTCCTTTGCCAGTAGAACTTTTTTTTACAAAGTTGATCTCTTTTGGGAGGAATCAGGATCTTGACGGGCAAAGAAATTAATATGTCAAAAGGAAAAAATTATGTCAATTTAGAGTAAATAATATATTTTAGGAAAATATTTGCTAAAAGCACCTAAAAAGGTTGAAAATAGTGGATAAAAGATAAACAACTACAAGTCTTGACCCTGATGCTATGGAAAACCTTTGTTAAAAAGTGAAATCTCTCTCTGAATAAGAAGAGCTTAGACACATAGTAAGAAGTTATAGAAACTACCTGCAGGCAAGTCTGAGAAGCTGTGAGACAAAAAGATTAAAGGCTGTCACTGTTGCCAAAAGTTCTATATAAGTTTGGACTTTAAATTTAGATTTTTTTATTTTGCTTTAAGACACAATACAGAAGTTCTGCAGATTTTCTCACTGACACGCCCCCTACTGATGGCTAGTTCAGCATCCATCAAGCATCCTACCTGCACTGTGAGCTCTCTCCAGCCAATAAAAGACAGTCTTATCTTGACTGTTGACTTACCTCTTGCTCTGTCTTTTCTCTCTTTCTTTTCCTCACTGACTCTGACAATGGTTTTATTGTGTGTTTCTTTGCTGAATCAGCCATTGTGTGACTTCAAAGCTGCCAGTGTATTGATATCCAGTTGCTGGCATATGACACGGTGCAGTAAAGCAAAACGCAGCTGTTTGTTGATGCTCCGGGCTGGAGCACATATCTGTGAAGTGTGGTATCTCGGCCTTAGGATGATGATGCAGGGCAATGACAGCACCAGGAATGTGCATAATGAATATCAGCGTACCATCAAAATAAATCAAAAGCACAGAGTTGTAAGATCAGAAACTTGTGTGGTGTCGCTTTAATTTGCTTAATTACATTTATTTCTGAAGCTACTCTAAAGCATTTCACACATGTGACATCACACCAACCCCAATGCTTCATTTGATAAATTAGTTTAAAAGAAATTAATGGAAACTTAACTAAATTATGTTTAATCCCAGAATAATTATGTTTGTTAACTAAAAACTAAATAACATCTTTGTTTAATGAAACAGTCGTTGCTGGGAGGCTCTCAGACTGATTATAGTTACTGAACAGACACGTGTTTTCAGAGCTCCATGTCAAACACATCTACAGTGTTCATATCAGTCTATGCCACATGCCACTACCGTCCATACACACACACACACACACACACACACACACACACACACACACAGGTGAAGACACAACACAAAGTGCTTATACAGCCTGTCAGTGCAGGAGAAAAACACCACCTCTAACAAATGCCATGCAGCGCCATGATTCATCACCACCACCAGAGGAATCAGCTGTGTTTGCAGGCAGGCAAAGAGCTGCATGTGTGTGTGTGTGTGTGTGCGTGCTTGTGCAAGGCAGCTGCCATTTAGAAGATTGATGTCAGGGGCAAGATGGAAACAATAAGTTGTGTAGCTGTTTTTCTTTTTTCTTCTCTCCTTCGCTGAAATTCCCCTCATCTTTCTTTCCACTGAAACTGAAGCAAATTGTCAATTCTTTCACCTCCTCCCATGAACATCACCCTGTCTACCCCTCCTCTGACATTCATCCATCTTGGTATTCAGTAGCAAAGTTCATCACAGCCTCCGAGTGGGGGAAAAGAGAGAAAGAAAAAAAAAAACTCCATCTTGACTTTGAATGAGAATTTTCTCTACAAAAGACATTAATCTTCTCATTATCACTACAACCAATCCAATACTCGGATTCCCTCGCTCTGGAAAAACATTCAGAGTCGAGCACCCCAAAACAGAAAGCCCTAACAGAAAAATACAGAGGCCAAGATAAGAATGGCTTTTTCTTCTAACTACAATTAAAAGTCCACCCTGCTTTTACTAACTTCACTTAGCCTATCTAATTAGCCATGGCCACACACAGTCACGAATACGTGTGGTGCAAACGCAGTACACTCATACTTGCTGACAGGGTGAGTGAGTTGGGTGACTCACAAGCACTTGTGTGTTTCCCAGTGAAACAAAGCCTATAATTTGGTCTCAGCTGGTAAAAAGAGCATTAAGGAAGAGAGTGTAATGCCTTCTCTCAGCGCACAGTTGGAATGCCAGCAGGCTGGAGTGAAAGATGGCTGCTGTGTGTAGATGAGATGCACAATATGATGAAGAGAAAATGTGACAGAGCTGTGGAGGCAGAAAGCCTCGAAGTCAGACAGAGATAATTTACTATTAGATGTTTTTAACATATTACCAAAGGACCAAATTATTCCGTGAAATAAGAAATGTGTTGCTTATAATAATGACTAGGGGTGTAACAGTATGCCCAAATAACGGTTTGGTATGTACCTTTGGTACGTACCGTTTTACAGTCATGGTTCGGTTCTTTTTCAGTACAGTAAGGAAACAAATGCAAAACAGAAAACTTCTTAACTTTTGTTTCTACAGCTTGTCTGTCTTTTTATAGGTGCTTCTGATGATTGTCAGTTTCTGATTAATTTTTGTTTTGTTAAAGTGTTTTTTTCTTATTTCTTTGTTTTTCCTTACAGGTTTTTTTTCTGCAAAGATTGAAGAGCTGATGTTACTCTTTATCCTTGTCTTGTTTTCTCTTGTCTCTTCCCTCTCTTTTTCTCTTTCATTTTCTTTCATTTGTTTACTTTCTCCAACCCTCTTGTTAGGTTCAGCATAAATATGTAAACTCAGCAACAGACAAATTGAAAATAAAGAATAATGCTTAAAATGACAAGAGGGGCCTTATATCCACAAAACTCATCTTGGCAAAGCAAATTTGTCCATCACAACACTGCATCCAGACCAATATTCTGTTGCTATGATGCTGGACAGGACTAGGTTAAAACAATCTTTGGTGTAAACAGGAACATTGTTAAGACATTTTAATTAAACAAAAAAAAAAAGAGAGAATAACAGAAAAAAAAGAAAAAAGCAAAACAAATAAAATACTTTGTTGTAAATTCTCCAATAAAAGATTCTTTTCAAGAGAAAAATAAAGATAATTCACACAAATGTGTACAAATTTTAATTTAATCCACAGTTCAATGTAAAGTAAAACGTTAATATTTTAAAGCATGTATGCTTTAAAAGATAAAGCAACATATGATTAGTTGCAAGGCTTTGGCATGTTTGGATAATTAAAATATTGCTTGAATGATCAAACATTCTCAGATAAAGTCTGTATTGAAGGTAAAAACCCTTCAGCCATTTTGCATTTTATTTACTTTACAGTTTTTGTTGTCGTTAAAGACAAAAATTGTCTGTAAATATAAATATAAGTAAGTCCTTTTGACGGCTCTTTAAAATAGAAAAAGAGTTTTCAGCTCAGGATCTCGTACACAACACAGCTGATTGGCATATTAAAAACAAAAAATAACCGCATTAGCATTTATTTAGCCAGTAACAGCTGATTATTTAGTACACCTTCTATGTTTTGCACATTTGACCGATTAAGCCTCATTTTTGGATCTCCAAGATCAATTTGTTATAGACCGCAGTGCTCTGATTGGAGTCTACAGCAAGTAGAATGAGACTACTGAGACTAACAAAAGTAAGTTAAGACTAATAAAAACAACAAATAAAAAAGATTAAACTGGGAAGTATAGAATTTTATATAAATAGACATGAAATTATAGAGCTAAAGATATAGAAATAAACTGGGAGCTAGTTTTGGGTACATGTGCAAAGTGATTATGCTGGCCACTGCATTTTGCAACAAAATGAATGATCATGACCAGCATACAAAGAATAACAAAGAAAGCTTTTTTTTTTTTTTTTAATGGACTACAAGAGAAACATAATAATAATAATAATAATAATAATTATAATAATAATAATAAATGGGGCTAAATAAGAAACCATGAGGTACCTCATGACTAAAGGGGTAGAAAACCATATCTATATCTACACAAGAAAAATCACTTTGTAATAGCTTCTATTTATTTATTTATTTATTTTTTATAACTTGTCCTGTCCAACATCATAAAAGCAGAATGGTCTGGTAATAGCTTCAAATTATAATACACATCCCAAAGTGGTTTTTAATTTAGTGGTTTGTGCAATGATGCTGAACTTTTCAGCTTTTATATATATATGTATAACTTGCTGCAACTGAGCGGGCAGACTGTCGTATTGCAGAACATATACAGCACATTACAATTTGACAGCCTTGAAGAGGAATGCAGAATCAGTCAGATCCCATCAGTCATGAGAATAACGCATACATTAAAGCCAGCCAAAGACCTTAACAGATGGATCCGCTCATGTCATTCTAGTGCCAGTGGCCCTTACTCGTACTTGATTTCCACTTTTGTCTTGTTTCCCAGTATCTAAAGGCTTGAGCACCTCACAGAAGCTCGCATCCTCCTCTCGTGTGCTGTTCTGCTGTCATGAACTAGCTAAATCACAGACTGATGGCTAAACACTAAGAGACTAACAGATATACACACTAAAAAGAATTATACAAATGGAACATAATGAGTGTATTGAAACGCCAGATACATGAAAAGTGCACAAAAGAATGTAAAACATGCATATCTGCATAACCTCATTAAAAGCTCCCACTAGTAACATTTCACAAAGGCTTATCTGAAGACAGTGAAAGCTGATCTTTTTATTTAAGCACTGTTATCAATTCCACATTATGTAACTAATTCAAATCCATCTGTATCAACAGAAAACCATCTAAACTACAACACAGATGTGCAAATATTTTAGCTCAATTTCATCCCCCAGCATTTCATGACATTAAGATCTATGCAAACTGGCTAAAGACGTTATTATATAACCCAGTGTTTAATTGGCTCTGAGTGCTGATATGACAATCTGTGGCGGCTGATTAATTAGTGGCACATGGTACTGCTGGTTCATGCTGGATGAGTCTAGAGACAAAATGATGTCTGCTGGAGAGGAGAGGCTTGGATCAGAAAGAATACATGATAAACATGAGCGGTGCTGTTAGACCAGAGTGTACAGTATGTACATCATATATGGCATCAGTCAGAGCGCATATACATCTGCTCATTCAGGTGACATAGAAAACATCACTGAGAATGAGTGTGCATGTCATCTCAAGGTATGTGTGTATGTGTGTGTGTGTGTTTCTTGCTGCACTTGTGCCCTTTGTCAAGGCGTTAGTGCATTATTTTAATGGAAGTCACAGTCCTTGGCAAAGGACACAGCCGCTCAGCCATGGAAAGCTTTCTCAGTCGCACAAAAACATGTGCACATATGGCTATCTCTGTGAGGACATTCACTGATGTAATGCATCACTTAGTGCCTCATAACCTCAGCTTTATGATTGCAACTAAAATGCCACAACTCAACCTTTCTTAAAAGTTAATCTTTAAAGTCTTATTCATCAAACTACCTTATAAAGGAGCGTGAGAAAGCGAAGACAAACCACTTACCCAAAAGGTCCATAACCTCAAGGTCTGAAATTTAATCTGGTCCACACAATGGTAGTTATGCAAGTACAAACACACACATTATACTCAGCCCTGTGATGCTCATCTTCTCAGAAAGACTGGGGTGTTGTGATGAAAAATGTTATTGGACTTGTGTGTAATTTACCCAAGTGTGTGTTTGCTGGTGCAATCAAAGAACAGTGAGGAGCTGGGGAAGGAATAAGTGCATAAGAAATGTACTCTTGAAGCTCAATTAAAGTCTGAGTTGAGAGCTAAATCCCGAGATGCCACATGAGCTATTGCAATAACTGCACAATTCTGACTCTGCT
The DNA here is from genome assembly GCF_017639745.1 of Melanotaenia boesemani. Lineage (NCBI taxonomy): Eukaryota > Metazoa > Chordata > Actinopteri > Atheriniformes > Melanotaeniidae > Melanotaenia > Melanotaenia boesemani. Next base: position 5,673,798 of record NC_055702.1, read on the forward strand.
AAGTTGACACGGCAACGGTAGACAACAACCAAAACTGCACCTTACTTTTTTCCCCTCTGTCCATCAACACAATCTGTGTCAATTTTAAGAATGTTTAGTATTGCTCCCTCAACCAGGAAGTAATAAAAGCAGTAGTTATATCTTGCTGAGACAGCACTTGCGTAAATTATAATGTCATCAGCGTATATGTGTATTTTCTATTCACACTGACACAACATGTTGAATCTTCAAACATTTTTCTGATCAAAATCACAGGCTTCAACCAGCAGTCCTTCATTTGTTCTGACTACTAAATCAAACACTATAGATACCCAAATAAAGCAGCACAATGTTGTTTTCTGTACAATGTGGTAATTTTCTGTAACTGTTATGGTGCTGCTATTCATTTACTTAACTGGAAAATTGTCTCTATTTAATTAAGTAATTAAGACCCAGGAAATCTAACAATTATCATTACAGAAGCACATCATCATTTGTAATTAACATTTATTAGTTTATTCATAGCATGAATATATAGTATGAATCTCTCTGCACTAGTTCTAAAATAAAACCAACAAAAGCACTAACAAATATCCACATTTCAGAAACCGAATGGATACATTTTTTTGGCATCTTTTTTTATTCCTTTATCAAATTTGTTGACCAACATACCACTTCATCTCTGGTGCACTGGTTGGTTTCTGGTGCTCTGATGCACATGCTGGAGGAAATAATGAAACTGACTAGTACAGTGGAGGTCAGTGGAGAGCCAACACCAATTTAGTCCGTGAAGGAAGTTGTTCCAGCCATGTGTGAGAGACAGAGTTGATGTGAATGTCACATTGGAGCAATGCTCACAGACTGAGAGATACTTAGGCATAAAGCTAAAGCCCCCACAAACATGCACTGCAAAAGGAACAGCAGAAAAAAGCAACATTATATATGGTAATTTCAACAGAAACTAGTTGTGCAAACCTTAGCTGTCAGTTCTAAGTAGTCAACTCTGTTTAATGATGTAAAACAATGTGTAAATACAGTTTCACCCAACTGTGAAAGTGAATAAATAATTTAATTTACAACATTTAATCAATTGTGACAGACGGACAAGATTAATCTTTACTATTCTAGAGAAGGAACACACACAATGTTTTTGTCAAAGTTTTAAAAAAGGCATGCTTTAAAGATTTAAGGAAGAACTTCATGAAATAATATGTCTCATTACTGGTGAAAATGGTAGTATTAAGCACAAATTGAATAACATTAAATTTCCAAGTCATCCTACTAGCAGGGCTCTGAGGTAGTTAAAGGAACTGTTAATCAGCATACTTTTCCCAAATCCAGACCATATGCCAGTAAGCAGTCATTGGAAGTAACCACAGTTTTTTCTGCCATGATGGCAAGAACGACTTTCATGTCACTTGTACTCCCTCCATGTAAGCTATCCATGTGTCACCAGCAAGTTAAACTGTTTTCAGTAAGCACAACATGTCTTCAGGATAAAAAAAAATGTACCCAGAATACGCTGTTAAAGAAAAACTTTTGTCATATGCATCAAAAGAGGGTAAATCTGTGAACTCTATTGTTTAAATAGGAAATTATTAAAAACTATTTAATCTTTCATAATAACTATTTCATTTTTATGTTGACAGATTCATTTTTGAATATGAATTAATATTTTAGAATGCTTTAACTAAGATTTAATGAAAATTAAAAGACTTTACAAGTTAGAAAACCTTTAATGACTGCAAGGAAAATTACAACATCTATGATATTCCAATTCACCTGAACAAGATCATTTGACGTTTTGGGCCAATTGGCAGTGTCTCTGCAAGAGGAACTAACAAATATAACCAACTAAAAATAATTGGAAAATAATGTTATTGACTGCGTGAACTTAATGAAACTTTGATATTAAACTTTGTTAAAGAACACAAAGAAGACTGATAAATGGGTCAGAAGGAAATAAATTAAACTTGTTCGGCTCAGGCCATGGTGCAGCTTGTTTGGCGTGAATCTGGACAGGACTATCATAGAGTGAATAGCCTTGACAGTGACACACGGAGGTGAAAGTGTCATCATATGGGACTACATGAGAATTTAATGTTTTATGAACTGGTTCAGAGTATAACGCCAAATTGCAGGAAGGGTGGCTCAATTGGTGTAGCGCAAATTTCAGACCATTGCCTGAAAGCAAGAGGGGTCCTGGTTAAAACCTTGCCTGGGGCCTTTCTTTATGAAGTTTGCATGTTCTCCCCTAGTATGCATGGGTTTTCTCCAGGTTCTCCAGCTTCACAGTCCAAAGATATGCATTTTAGGTTAAACTGGTGTTTCCAAATTTTCCCTTAGAGTAAGTGTGAGTGGTTGTTGTCTCTCTGTGTTGGTCCTGTGATGGACAAGTGACCTGTCCAGGGTGTGCCACTAACTCCAGCCCCCCTGAAACCCTGCATTGGAAAGTGGGTATGGTATTATAGCAATTGAAAAGAATTTTCTTTGGACAAATTACAACATTGAATTAAAAGTAATGCAGTTATTTACACATTTAAACAATATAGCAAAGAGTTGCATCGTTAATGATGTAAAATCAGTCATAACTAGTGAATCTGGAAGACAGTGAAGGACACCAGCACAGGCAACCACTACATGATTTCTGTTTGCTATAAGCAGGTAGCTGCCAGCAGAGTGACACAAACAGACAAGTGACAGAAGCTAAAAAATAAAAAGACTTTCCTGTAACCAAGTGACATGGGGGAGTTGGGAGATACACAACATTTCTGGAGGATAAAGCAAACAACTACAGCAGATTTTTGACACAGCTGACAGGGCGAAGTGAGGTGGAACAGGGCCAGACTGATGGAAGGAAATAAATACACGATGAGTTGCTAAAGAGGTTTTGAAGCTCCATGGACTGTTCCTTCTGCGTAGGGCATTGGGTAGAAGAGCTGAATTTGACAGCCAATTATTAGACACAAACAGAGCAACATACTCATTAGGCCACAGAGGCCATATGTTCTAGTTCATGTATTTCATGCACAAGTCACATATAGACCAAAATAGAATAAAATCACTTGCAGGCATGGATTGTGAATGCATTTTTCCTCTAGTAACAGAATGACAAGGAAAGCGATTTATGTTTAATTTCTAGTCTGAATACTATGCAAGGGATTCAGATTGACCAAATATATTAAAAAAAATTATAATAATGTATTTTGAAGAGTGTTACATAAGACTTTTTGTCCCATTGTGGGAAAATTATGGGGAACGTATAAAGATGGATCCTCCTGAAGAACCACAACCACTTTTTTTTTTTTTTTTTTTTTTTATTTAATTACTTTTCACAGGAAACCTTGAATCCATTTTCTCTGTTCTTTGTGTTCATCTCATCAGTTATTGGCTTTCAGCGCCATGGACAGCAGCCCACACATAGCAACACTGTCAAGGCTCTTCTCCAGCAAAACAACATGCTTTTTACATATTATTGGACCTTAAATAGATGCAAAACTATTTCAGTGAAATGATAAAATAACTGAATGTGTAACTTGGATAAGCATCTCTTTCGATGTACCAGTATTATATAAGAGGCTAACTTTTTTTTTTCCAGTACTGTCTTTGTCCTTCTAGCCATATCAACACTCACCACAATCACCCATTAAACTTTTAACATGTCGAGTTTGTGTGAGCTTGACTGCTTTGAGAAATAAATATTGCATCTGCCCTTTCACTTCACCACAAACACACACCTCATTTTAGTGTTAACATTCAAAGTGTTTTGCTCTGTTAGCTAACTGGTGGTCAGTCTGGTTAGATTTAGTCTTGGTTTTCCTCCTATTTATTTTTTTTATAATTATTTTCCTTCTGTATTCTGTTTAATTTTGCTTCCCATTCTTTTTTCTACACTTTGGCTCAGTTACTGATGGCATCCCACTTGCTTTATGTTAGTCAACATCTTCATCAAACATATATTAACCTGTTTTTTTCTCCATTGTTGCTGATGTTTTTTTTTATTGTTGCACTCCCTGCCTGTCCAGAAATTTCTATTAGATTTAGAGGTTTAACAGAAAGACTCTTTAGCTCTGTATCTTCCTGTCCTCTGTGAGTCTGTTTTGGGTCCTACATGCACACCTAGATTCAGCTGATGCTGCAACTGATGTGGAGTGACTTTGGAGTTACTTTTCTACAAGCAACAAAATGCAGTCAGCAGCCGTGTACTCTGCTGAACTGAAGGAATAGAGGTGCTACAATGGTGTTTAAGATATGATGTTAAATGTTTTATTGGCTCAGGAAAACTGAAGATTTAATATTTATTGTGTAGAATGGTGAATGATGAGAAACAAGTCAGCTTTGAGAAATTTAATCATGGTTTTCCTTCTGATTGTGAGAAAGAAACTTGAATGGCGATCAAATGCTGCACAGAACAAACATATGATAGAAAGATGTTTCAGGCTAAATTAAAGATGTCAAAACATTTTCTCTGACTGTAGTAATCTTGGTTTTTTGGTTGAGTATTTTTTTTTTTTTTTTTTTTTTGGTTTTACTGTTATGTAGGCTTTCTGTCATGGTCGTATCTGGTTTCCTGATTTATTTTATTTAGTTCCTACCCGTGTTAGTTCTGTTTTTCCTGTCATTAGTGCATCGGGCTTGATTTAGCTCAGGGGTACCCAAGTCCGGTCCTCGAGAGCTACTATCCTACAACTTTTAGATGCATCCTGGCTGAATCATCCCATTCTCATCATTTAACTCTGCAGAGGCTTGGTAACGGGCTATTTATTTGATACAGGTGTGTTGGAGAAGGGCTGCATCTAAAAGTTGCTGGATAGTAGATTTTAAGGACTGGACTTGGGCATCCCTGATTCAGCTGATTCACTTCACCTGTTCCTTATTAGTCCCTCAGTGTATTTATGCCCCTTGGTTTTCAGTTTCCTCTGTCAGATCCTTGTGTTTTTTTCTGTTGTGTGGTTCCTGCAATTCCTGAGTTTGGATTAAAACATTTGTTCCCTCGTTCTATCTGCCTCCGGCCTCTGAGTCCTGCATTTGGGTCCTCATCCCTGCCACACTGTGATACTGACATGATCATTGAAAATCGTAAAAACAGACACAAAGGCAAATGTTCTGGTCTGTGGTTTTTACTGTGTTTGGGTTTTTGTTTTGTCTTTCGGTTTCTCAAATTCATGTCATTTACTCTTAATATTTTCTAGTTATATTTGGACTGGTTATTGCTCTTGTCCTGTCTTGCAGGTTTTAGATGCTTCAACACCTCAAATTAATTAATGGGTCATTGTCCAGAACCTAACAAGCTGTTGGATCCATTTAAATTGTTGATATTGAGTTTCTTGAAAACAAATTTAAATGTTTTTCATGCATATTTCTCTTTAAAAAATAGACAGGCAGCTTTATTTCTCATTCAGTGACAGTGTGGATGTTTGAATTCTTGCTATATGCTGACATGAACATTAAGCATCTGGACTATTGCACTACTGCACTATCATTTGTTAATCTGTAAGCAGTTATGTTCTTTTTTTCTTTGGAAAAAAATGCCCTTGAAAATGAGACACTAACTACATTCAATCCCATTTTATTTATATAGTATCAATCTAGAACAAAGTTACTTTAATTCACTTTTAATTACAGTTCAATCTATTTATGATCTAATTATTGTCCATATAAACCATTTAATCATTTAATTCACTTTATTCCAAGTCATAATAATTGTGTTTGCATGGATTCATATAAAAGCCTTACTAAGTAAACCGTCAGATTGCATTATATCTAATATTTGATTCAGTTCCCCATCCTGAGCTATGACAGTAGAGAGGAAAAACTCAGGAAGGGTGGCCATCTGCTTCGACTGGAAAGATTTTGGAGCAGTATGTGATGTAATGAAAATCACTACTATTGTTTAGTTTATTTGCTTTGATAAACACTGTTTTTGAGTTGTCACCATGTGTTGAATTTGATCACTTGAGTGTTTGTGGAGCCCATTTTTATTCACCACGACTGCCCATATAACAGCTACACAGAAATGAGCTTCCACTCAGCCAGTATACCTGTGGGGGTGTGATGGTCTGATTTCTGATGATCATAATACAATTTATTTTTCATTATTTATGAGTTTTTCTCTGAAATTATCTAGATTATTATAACCATGACACATGGATGTTAGATCATTTAATGTTGTTGTTTTGCTTTGTATATCCTTCATTTCTCTCTCTTGTCTGTGCTTGCGATGGACTGATAACCTGTACCCTGCCTCTCACTGGATGGATGGATGGATGGATGGATGGATGGTGAGAGAGTTTCAAGAGTAATGAAAAAAAGTTGAAATCAGGTAACTCTTTAAGGCAAAACTACATAACTATCTAACCTTAAAGCTCTGTGCTTCTAACTTATTGACTCATTAACTGTTTTCAAACTTCTCACTTGGACCCAAATGGTCACCAAATACGTCTCAGTAAATAACATCTTTAAACAGCCTTTGGACAGGAAGAAAAATAAGTCTAAATATTAGTAAAATTAAAGAACTTTAATTAAAATCATCCCCAAATCTTAATTTTCAACATGTCAGTGCTTTAACTCTGCAGGGGGTACATTTGAATCTATTCCTGTACATTTAACTGTATTTTCAGATGATTTATTTAAAAAAGTAAATATAGGAAGTCTACAATAACGTATTTTAAAAAGAGCAGGTTGCAGAAAACATTCTTGGTTGGTGATTGGATGAATCTTCTCTTTTTAAAGGTTATTAGCAAACTGCAACCAATCAAATGAAGTGCAATGTTCACCATAAATGACAACTAGGGATGTGACAATCCTAGAAGTTCAATCTCCATATGAGACAAAAGAAAATAGTCAATGCTGTTTTCAGTACCAGAGGAAAGATGACCAATCAAGAGGAGTAAAACATTTACAATAAACATGGCTTCTGAGTAACATTTTTAAAATAAGAGCACAAACAAAAAGGCTTTAAACTTGAATTCTTTCATGCTGACTAATAACTGATACGACTGCACCATAAACACACAAATAACAAATTTAAGAGATTTCAGAGTATGACTTTACAAGAGAAATGATTAAACAAACTGTTATTAATTAAGTTCAAATTAATATATAAATCCCTCAATGATATTCCCCTTGTACAATAAAACAGATATTTGAGTTTAGTCTTTTTATGTTAAAGGTGGCAAATAGCAGGTCTTCTCATGATTGGATCTACTGATATTTTTAGCCATTTCAGTTTCTTATGCCATATGAGAAGTTTGTTCTTTTCTCTCAGACCTGCTTCAGTTCAGTACTTCTGTTTCTGCAGAATTTCTACAAGTATGTTGTCGAGTCAGCAAAGAAAATCTCCACAAACTATGGGCCACAGTGACAGCAGGACATGAAATCCTCCTCTATTTTTTAACGATCTATCTGATAAAGAGCATGACCATTTCATGTCAGAAGGATATCTCTGCCTACCGAGTCCACATCTTATTCTCATCTTTAATTCAGAGCTGTTGTGTCACAGGTCTGAATGCTTTTTATTTGAAAAATTCAACACATTTCAAAGGACCAGGCAGAAAGAGAGTAACAGTAGCTGCTTACTAAACAGAAATGAAGGCCAGAATGCTGTTACCTGAGATGGGCTCATGTTAACTCTCCAGTCTTCACTCAGGTGCACAAATGTATACAACACACACGTCACTCCCCATGGTGTGTAAAAAGGTGAATGAGGATAGATAAAAGAGATGTATATGATGCACAGGCACAGTTACATTTTGTTTAATTTCTTTTCTTCTCTTTGTGTCACAAAAGCCAGGCCAGAAGTTGGAAACACGGATCCTTTGGTGACTGTGACCTTGATATATTAACTATGGAAATTCTGTAATGCCATGTTTTAAGGTTCGACTTGCCTGAGTGCATCTTTAAAACTAAGCTAAATTATTTATAACTGAAAACTAATTTATGGAGCCCAGGAATGAGGAAGCCTCCCTGAGTGTGCACTGTGGTGTTGGAGGTAAAGGGATCTGCTAAGCTAATTCCATAGAAACATTTGATGTCATTTGAACAACGAGCTGAACATGCAGACATATTGTATCTCATCTATTCAATGTTGGTTGTGCAACAGAGCCTTGAAATGCTTATTGTTCCTCAGTGGAGTGGCAGTAATTGTTTGATGGATCTTTGTCTGTGGGTTTATAAATTTAAGAGCATGCCAGGTGATGTGTATTTTTCACTGATTTCTGTCCTCAGACAATCACAAGCTAAAGTATCAGCGTTACAGAGCTTAATCTTCAAACTCTGAATCAATCATGCAGCAAAAGTTCAATAACTTCTCTGACGGCAGTTTAGGTTAATTGTTAGGCCAATTTGTAAGCAATTGTTCTCCACTTGTTTTTCTATAGTGTGAAGGTCAAAATAGCACAGTTTTTTGGACAAATTAGCTCCACGATGTTGAGCTGTGATCCTCTTTTAAATTGGTCTGTTTGCATCCTAATAGATAGAGGACACCTTTGTACTTAAAAAAAAAAACATCTGCCACCTTATCTAAGACCATGAGGGCACACAACATCAAACTGTTCCAATTCAAAGTCACTAAAGAACAGTTTTAATTACTTTACTCTTTTCATGCACATTTTATTGGCACCATGCTCATTTAATGGGCAAAGTGATGGTGCCTCAAACAGAGAAAGTTAAAAAACCCCAAAACAGAAAGAGCTGTGTGGTGCTGATGTGTGGGGTGGATGAGCAACTAGCTGGGTTGCAGCTCTCTCTCAAAGCAAAGGCATGAAATTACAAGCAATCCGATGATACCAAATATGTCACCGTTGATCACTTGGAAAGAACTAAAATATCGATACAGAGCTAAACCGTTGTTATTGTTAGGTCCAGAAAAGTCAAATGACGCAATGATAACTGATGAATTTCTTCATTTGGTAATTAATCTGCGTTGTCCCTAAAGGAATGTCACCTTGTATTTTATTGCCAAGGGGGAGGTCATGTATTTGGCGCATGTCTGTCTGTCTATTGGCGACACAACTCAAGGTTATGGAGACTGACTTTGATCAAATTTTCAGGAAACTGAATGAAGTGATTTTGGAAGTAAAGGATTCTTTACTTCTTTACTGGGGAGATAGGGATAATTTTGCCATTACAGCTTCTAACTAAAAAAGAATACCCACAATCATTGGGCAAAAAAAAAAAAAAGACAATGGCTTCGGCAGAGGTCTGCACTTTCTGTGGGCTTCTAGTTATTGTTTACCTGCCCAGGCACAGCAGATAGAAAAAAAACTAGCAATTAGCTAAATCTGGCCCATCATGTTTAACAAAGATTGGATGTTTTGAAAATAACGGGAAGCTATGCCACTATGTACGCACCCTGAAAGAAATCTGATAATGAGCTGGAAAATGTCATCAAGGGTTTTTCAAATATTGCATTTCAAAAGTGTATATAATAGCATCTAATCTGATTATTGTGATTATCTGATTTTGATGGTCATGTAAACAGGCACATTGTTACTTCAGCACCCACAGTTTATTTATTGGTAGACCATTCAGGCAACATTTAAACCACCTTCTCTTTTGAGGTATGCATGGGGCTCTGTAGGACATCCCCATCCCAATGCAGTCCTCCTCTTTAGAGCACACTCATTGGCAGAAACAGCACTGAGTCGTATACAATGAGATGATAATGCACAATGTAGTTTACTGTAAGACTTCACATAGCACTCTTTTTGAATACAGGCTGCAATAACTTAACAGTTTCTGTCGTAAATCATGTTGGTATTTCAAACTTCATCCAAAATACTGTTCTTTATGTTCCATAATGGTTAAAAATGTGTTTCTAGTTAAAGGAGAGCCTGACATCTTTGCAATACTGCAAACTGCTAAGTGGTTTCCAAGCCGACAGCTTCAAACAAGAAGAAAGACATCAAAGACTACTAGGTTGTAAATAAAAGGTGGTCCTCTGCGCAAAGTCCCTGGTAAAGGTCTGCATGAATCAACCTTCCCTCTGCTTTGTAAAATAAGCAACACAGAGAACACAAACGTATCCTGAGTGCTCCTCTCAGTCTTGCTCAGAGTGTCACTCTGCTTAAAGCTGGATATTTCTTAGCTGCATATTTATTGGAAATCCATGAGCTGTGCCTGGGTTGCTGTAAACACATAGATTATCACACAGATGTAATTATTCTTTGTATCCTCGGAGTCAGCTCAATGGCAGGTTGTTAGTGAGGTCTGACTGCAGACAGAAGAAGGCATCTTTGCTCTGACTGATATGGTCAATATGCCTGACTTGGCTCTTTACTGCATATTTACAGTCATTCATTCATGTATTTCTGCCAGTATGAATACAAGAAACTTAAGTCTGGATTTAGTAAGAACAGGGGATTTGTGTTGCAGCAGCTTTAAAATTGCAAACATTTTCAGAAATGTCAGCAAGACATTTCCTTATAAAACACAGGTGGGGCATTCTCAGCGTGAGTGGATATTTTTAGGTGCACCAGAGGGAGTTTGAGCAGTCCAGTAACGAGCGACAAGCAAGTAGGTAACCTGGTTTTCCTGAGACTCAAAAAGAATCGTGTGAATCCCTAGTGAGGATAAAGACTTAAAGCCCGACACACACTTTCTACGTCTTTCCAAAACCAAGACTTTTCAGCGTCTCCCCCACACACAAAATCCTGTCTTGTTTCTATTTTTATGTATTTCTACTATTACTCTCTACACTTTAGACCCTTGTCACACAAACACATTGACCATACTGTGGATATTACACTACATTAAGCCTCCATAGTCGGCACGGCGCCATGAGTGGGCAGAAAGTGAGTGGTCACATTGCACGGCTGTTACATCACATTCCTTCAGTCTCCTCTGCGACCAGGTGTCCCCTACCAACAAAAGTAACACAATTACTGTTATGTCATCCTCCACTTGTCACACAATGTTTAAGGTTTCATAACGAACAAAAAAATGAAAAACAAACTCCTATTTCACATCATCATAGTCCAGTTCGGCTCCTGCAAAAAGACTCTGGTGCAGTCAGTAGGGTTGCTTTGAACAATGAAAACAGCGGGGATAGTGCAGTGGGAGGTGTGAGTTTGTTATATCTTAGAGCAGCAAAGAATAGTTGGGAGAGAGGTGAGGCTTTCTTTCCTCAAACATGTGACTCATCTGAAGCCAAAACTCTGATGGAGAAGGCAGCGTTGATGCAGGTGGGCTGCCCCAGGCTTTTTCAGAGGCAGTAAGGAGGGGGGGCATAATGGGTGGTCAACACTCAGGCCTGCAAATATTACACCATAGTTATGTAAATTTAAGAAAAGAAAAAGAGTGTTAGAGGATTGAGATGAACCAAAGATTTTTGCATAATAGGAGTTTTAAACACTGGCTCGTGCTAAAGGACAAAGTTATTTCAACTTCAGAATAAAATTACATGCTCATATTTCATTTAGTTACACTTTTATTACTTACTTTAAATCAGGTATGACCACATGCCCCCATTAGATGGTCATAAATACTGCAAAGTCCCTTACATGTCATTGTAATGGCTTGCTGTGAGTAAGAGACATAACCCAGCTTAACACTTGTACATGACCGACACAACCACACTCCTGGTTGAGGGATGGGATGCATCCCACAGCAAAATGTGGGCAGACTGGTGACCAGCATGAGGAGGAGGTGCCAAGCTGTTGTGGTTGCGTAGAGATCTTCCGCTTGCTACTGAGGTCCCTGACAGTGTAAAATGAATTAAGTTTAAAATTAGCCAATATGGGTTGTTGTTGTTTTTTTCCTTCTTACTGTGGGAGCGAGGTCAAACATCCAGCTCACCACAAAAACTGAAAAATGGAGTAAATACCAGCAGAATAATGCAGGGAATTTTGGCACAGTTTTTTTGGGGGGGACTACCCACATGTTTATCTGTGTTGCTCATTCCTCAAAAGTGCCATCTTTACTAGTTTTAAGGGAAAAAAATTGCCCAAACAAAATAATCTGTACTTTTTGTGCTACATGTATTTGTATACATTAAAGCAGGATATTGTGTAAACCTAACTCCTATTTAGAGTCTCAAACAAAACAGATACTAACCCTAACTCCAGTTACACACTACACCTTTAGATATCAGAATTTTCCTAAAAATAGAAAACTTTGGTTGTCAGAACAAAGAAAATAGAAACAATTCCACATGCTCTTTCTTAAGTTACAAATGGATGATTATTCAATCCATATGTTAATTGGAATTAGTGCTATTGGCAGACTGATGATTGAATCCATTTATTGTTATATTGATATTTTCTACCCCTTTTCCCTCATTGGTGCAGCAGACTCTAACACAGAACCACAAATGGAAAACCTAGCTGTATAAAACTGAGATCTTGGTCAAACCTTAAGTTCTAGAAAGGTTTCATACTCAAACTAAATTTCAAATTCAGAGACAGTGACAGAAAAGCACTAAAACTGAAAATGCACAAGCAAATACAACAACATTAAAAAAGAAAGGAAGAAGTCCAGGATGTAAGGCTGGGCAATTAATGAAAAATTAATTAAAATCAACTTATACAGTAGAATCAATGTAATGCTGCTCAAGTCAATTATTTAAATTATCTCTTGAATATAATTAAAAAATATTTATTAAATGACCATATATACTTAAACCGTGTGTGCTCCTTTACACTTATTTTAAAATTTAATAATTAATAACAAAAATTTTCAGTTAGCTATGTGGGCTACTAATAAATTGATACTAAAACAATAGCTAATTAATTGTAATGATGTTCAATTAATCGTGATATTTATTTGGGATCATATCGCCCAGCCCTACGAGGAAGACCTTTTGAGGTGAGGACTCTACTCCTGCCTTCAGAGTTTTCAGCCTCATTACCTCTTGAAGGTAACAAGGTGGATCCTTTTAGGGGCTGTTTCCTCAAATTATCGAAGCTTTGGCAGAGAATCGTGCTTGTGGTCTAAGTGGTCACGCAGCATTTTTACACTCCACCCTAAACCTGATTAGTGAATGCTGGCTGAAGGGTGACTTCAGGCTCTGAGAAGCTGAATGTTGATCACTGTCTGGGCATCACTGCTCTTTGCTTTTATTTGGATAAAAAAAAGTCACAGTGATCTGGGACAAATCACTACTATCAGCCCATTCTTTAAATCTACACTGTCATTTTTTTTTCAGCAGGTGGGCTTTAAGTTTGTGGATTACAGCATTTGTTGTATTGAAAATGTCAGGTAGCTCAGATTGTTTGAAGGTCCACAACGCAGTCAGTCCAGGTTCAAAACCTGGCCTTTTACTTCTTCCTGCATGTCCTCCCCCCATCTTTCTGACCCTTTCCATGTCAAGCTTATTCCAAATAGAGCATGAAGCTTGTTTGCATAACAGGGGAACCTGTGACTTATACAACAAAACACCTGATGCAGTCTGACATGGCGGTCCTTTGACTTATTTAAGAGTGAAGCCCAAACGGAAACATCGGATTTACAACTCACCCAAAGGACAGGAGCACACAAGTGCGTCATTCCCTATTTTTTCTCTCTCTCTTCTTGCTTCAACCCTCATAACCCTTCAAAGCCATCCATGAATATTCCATCAGCTAACTGGGCTTCTGCCTTCCCTCTTCATTTAAGGACAACTATAACTCACAGATCTCCATGTTTATGTATAAAAACACAACTGTACCGTGTACTTTCACAGAATCGAGAGCAGGAGACATAGAAAATGAGTAAGGAACAGCAGCAAAGACACTGAAGGAGAATGAATTAGGTTTTGCATAAATTATCTATCTGTGAAATATGTCAGCACAGTCTCCAGGCAGGACAGTTGCTCACCGTGCATGTGTGTATGCGTGTGTTTATCTTATGTGTGTATGTGTATAATGATACTGTAGAATACGATAAATGAACTCTTATCCATATGGCTGGGCCCGACTCTCAGGTGCTCAGTAGAAGCTCAGTATTCCTCAAAACTCATAGCAAAGTTTTGGTTATGGTCTCTCCAGTCTCACCAGAAACATGTACCAGGCATGTTTACCCACATCCCCAAAATGGATATTAAACTCAGACCTTATATAGGAGCTGGCAGACTAACCCCTCCTACCAACATCTTAACAAATATTTGTGGCGAAGAAAAAAATGCTCTGCCAGTCATCTACATTATCACCCAACAAGACATCAAATGGGGAAGTTGTGATGGATGTAGCAAGAAGTTATGGAAACCCTTTAAAAGAAGTCTGCAAAGATAAGGCAGATATATAGTGTTTATCATAACCATTTTTCAGCTAACATTAAGTAAATCAGAGCGAAATCTAATACAAATATTTAAATTGGAGAGGTTTGGTTATAAAAGAAATTATGGGATAATTTTTTTTTTAACCATGTTGGCTCTCATTAATAATAATTTGAAATTTTGGGGAATTTATGAGCTCATCTGAGTAATTACAGATTAATATTATATCATGATACCAACAGTGGTCCACAGTGCCAAATTAACTATTCATCTCATATTCCTGCTTTGTCCTGTGCAGGTCCCTAGACCCAGCTGGAGTATACCCTGTCTTAGGACAGGTTGCCAGTACATCACAAGGCCAACAAAGAGACAAACTCTAATATCAATACATACCAGTTTAGAGTAATAAATGAACCTTATATGCATGTTTTTGGACTTTTTAGGTGAAGTACCAAGAGTTGAACCATGCATGTACGGGGAAAACATACAAACTCCATATAGAGATCGCAGCTAAGAGTTTAACTAGAAACTTTCTTGCTGTGAGGTGACACTGAGCATCCCATGCAAAATGATGTGGTTTCACCTCAAATTTCTTACAATGACTAGGTTTTCTGTTTCCACTAATCCCTGCTCAGATACTTTAGTTTCATTTCGCAACCATACTGACATCTTACGTCATATATCCCCACACAATTACATCCATTGTCCACTTCTCACTGGTGTTTAATTGGCCACAAATGCTTAAAAGAAGCAACCATGGGATGCTGCAAGATATTGACTTTTGTGACACTTGTGAAAGAAACCGCTGCTTTGAGACCCATCTTGCATTATCATTTCAAAAGCAGTTGTATGAAATCCTAAACGAAATCCAGCAGAGAGGCATTGACATTAGATAGTTAAAAGAAATGTTTGAGCTGCAGGTGGTTATACAGTATAGGTGGAAATCAGGGGATTTATCAAAGTCAATGGGGTGCATGGACTGGGCAACATACAGGCATAGAAAAGTGTTAGTGTCAGGGTTGGCGCAATAAGGTAAACAACCAGTCTAATAATCAACATTGACTTCAATTAATTCAGTATGACAGCAAAACAGAAACACGAGGGGAAAAAAGAAAGCTGCATTTTGTTTGGATAGCCACTGTCTTTGCTTCCAAATGCCTCAGGGCTCTGTCATAATCCCATTATTATTTCAAGTTAATTCAATCCTGATCAGAAGTTTCCTCATTCATGCCAAAACCCATCTTATGGGGACACTGTCTCAGGCTCTCACACCATCAATGAAACCACCAGAACATCTGATTCAAACTGTGCAAGCATCTCGATCTGAAAACGAACAACTGTCCATGGTTTGCACCGTCCTGATGAAGCCATCATAAAGCTCGCTGTCTCGCAGCAAGCACAGCAAACACAGCAAACACAAGCAGCTTCGTCATTCACGGAGCTGAAAAGCTGAAAGCGTCAAGGTTTTGCAGCCTATACAAAACACAGCTAATTTGCCTTGGCGAGCTATTTTTTTACCTCTTTAAATAAAAGAACATGACACTTGGCAGAGGTTTCTATTATGTTCTGGGTTTGTTTGCCTGAAGGACTCCAGTCTGAGGACTGGAAAAAGTATTTCTGAGAATCATCCTTTCATGCCTTCTGTCAAATAGACCTGTTGACAAAAGAAGATTATTATGAGTCAAGCAAACAGTTTGTTCTGCTCCGTTTTCCTACATGTTGCCTCTCTGTCAGTCATCCAGGAGGACAGACAGGGAAGGGAAAAAAACAGACATAAACTCAACTCTTATCTAAACGTAAAAGAAAATCACTATATTAAATGTGTATTATTGCAAACAGCTTATGTTTAAATCTAATAATATTTAAGTTTTGTTCATTTTTCATTCGTCTGAACTCAGGTTTTTTGGTTCTTTTACCTCCTCTAATTCATGCCTCCTTGTTTCCCCCTCCTCCTGATTGTGGTGCAGAAGTCAATCTTAGTGCAACATCTTCACTGTAAAATGAAGATATTTACTGGATATAACTTAATTTTAATCTAGTTGTTATTAATGCTCATCTTAAAAAAGACATAAACATTTGAATGCAAAATGTTGAATAACTTGAAGTACTTAAGTTGAATCAATGAGATGGATACATGAACAATGGTGAAGTTGTGGTGGTACTTTTTTAAAAGTACTTTTCTCTATATTATTGGTTGATCAATAATTCAAATGACACAAAAAGATTTCCAATTGTTTCAGTAAGAGGTATAAAAATGAGAATTAAACTGTCATGTCCATTTTCCAATTAACTAAAATGTCTCAAAGTTTATCTTTTTATTCTTATTTCTCACTGTTGTGACAAATAATAATAAATTATTTAGGAACAAAAATCATCTCATGTCCCCCTCGATCATCTCTACTCCTAAAACTTTCTGTGTTCAACTAAATGTATTTTGGTCATCATATTTTTATAATCCACATTTACAATAGCTTTAATGGATATCATGTCATGGATTTTAAAATACATGTTACCTGTTATGATGTCGATTGATGATGAAAATGAATAATAGTTTAATTAAGTTTGGAAGTGTCATGTAACTGGTCTCAAGTTACTGGTCATCCCTGTAAAGAACCAGTTGTTCAGGCCGCTGTTGCAGCGTGATGCAGGGGTTTGTGGCTGGATGCCATGCCCACACCAAGTTCCTGCTGCAAAGCAAGAGCAATTTTGAGCTATCAATTACAATTTAATAAGGTTAACTTGAACTCATCATGTGTTTTAAAAATAAAAACAAGAATTATCGTATCAAGTTTCTTCCAAACCTCATGTACTTACAGCAAAATAAGTTTATCTGGTTCAAGTTCTAC
Organism: Melanotaenia boesemani; assembly: GCF_017639745.1. Classification (NCBI taxonomy): domain Eukaryota; kingdom Metazoa; phylum Chordata; class Actinopteri; order Atheriniformes; family Melanotaeniidae; genus Melanotaenia; species Melanotaenia boesemani. Next base: position 5,690,814 of record NC_055702.1, read on the forward strand.
AAACTCAAATAATTCCAGTTAATTGTACTCAGTTAACAAAAACAGAATTTTTTTGAGGCGAGTTTGTAAATATTTTTTAGTTAAGTCAACATGTTAGATTTTACAGTGTTGGAGTATTTTAAAACTGCTTAAATGTACCTGGAGGAAAGACAATGTTTCCCAGAGGAGCTCTGTGTTTGGATGCACACTGTTTATCTCTTGCAGTCTTACAGCATCAGTGGGACATAGGGGTGGATGCGATCCTTTTGCAAATAGAGGTGAAAATTCATTTATAACTTGTCACAAACACATTTTAATGCTGCTAAACAATGTAAAGATGATGCACCCACGCCACACTCTACCTTGCCTCTTCCTTACCTCCTCTGCTTGCATCACCGGTGGGAGAGATAAAGATGCAGGAGAAGAATCAGAAAAATGTACAAAGAGGCGGCATGACTTCGACATGGGAGGCCACTGTTCAGTCTCTATTGCTTCCTTTTAAGAATTTCTACGATGTGTCCTTCATCTTTGGTAGGGACCTGAGTGATTTTCTACATCAAAGTCTCTTCTCATGTCTTGGAGAGTTCTAGTTCATGTGTGAGAAAATGTCTAGCCCCAGAGGATGAGGTAGATTATTGGAGTTTGGGGGGGGGGGGGAGAAGTTAACATTAGCTGCCACAAGCATAACACACCTGCAAATGTTCAACCAAGCAGCTAGAGCTGAGATGCAATTATTATAATGGATTTAACTGTTCTTTATTTTAGCTTTGCTTTGCATGATTAAATTAATATAACTGTGTTTAGGATACATTACTACTAAAAATAAGAACTGATAAATAGATATATTATAGAATGAATTTTAAAAAATGTTAACGCAAGATGCAGAGCTCAAAATGTGCCTCTAAAACAGCTGAAAGAGACTTCTGATGCTTTTCGTGACTTTGCAATACTGAGGCATTTTTGGTTCAAGTAAGCCTCTATAATGAAATTGTCCACAGTTTAGTTTGTTCCTAGAATAAGATTGAATCATAAGGATGTGATTTTTTAGACATGTATCATACAGAGCAGCTAGCAGGTCACCCAAACCGCAACTGCTTTTCATTTGCTTCTGCAAGTTAATTCATTCAGCACAAAAAACACTTCCGCTGTTCAATCGAAGGTGCCAATGTTCACAGTCTGATTGCGTCAGTAAGCACAGTTTCAAAGCACGGACACACACACACACACTTTTTATGCAGAGCAAAGGAGTAACTCCATAGCAGCCCTCTTCAAGGTCAGTCGGCACAGTTCAATCCCTCCCAAATACACTCTAATTATCTTCACAAATGAACACTTGAAGGATGTGTTTGTGGCGATGAATCATCGGTAATGACAGAGCTGCACCTGAGCGGTCGCACTGTCTCCTGAGCTGTGTCTCAATACTATCAAATGAAAGCAAAACAACTAAAACCCCTGATCAAAACATGCCGAAATTTGATCATTTTTAAAACAAATCAGACTGAGAAGCAATTTCCTCCACAGAGTGAAATCCCTGGCATGCTCACTTCACAGCACATCATGTTTCCAAAATAAAAAATTCCAGCATCAACAGCACTAATCAGCGTATAATAAAGTGCGTTATACAACAGCTTCAAGCATATGGAGCTTAATCCAATCCCATTTAAAAGTGTGGAGGGTTAAAAAAAAAACATGATTAAAGAGGAAGAAAACAGCTAAACAAGCTTGGACCCACTAGAGACTGTGCAGTGGATATGTGATTGGTGATTAGCAGGTGGAGTTATGATTCACTTCCTTAAATTAGATCCTTTTGATGGGACCCCCTGGGAGCTGAGAAGAGAGGTGGGCTGAGTGTTTTAAATAAAGGGATGGAAGTGAGGCTCTGCAGACGGATGGGAGGCTTAATATGAGGTTTCTTTGTAACCCACTGACCTCTCTTAAAGAGACGGTGACTGACAGATATTAACATGAAGCTGGTTAGCAGACCTGTCTGAGTATGAATTCATGACTTGGATTACAGATCTTAGTATTTATTCAGGGTTTTGTTGGCCCTCTTTCAAAGTTTCTGCTCCATTTCCCTTTGTCTCTGTGGGGCCAGAACCTGGCTGCATTTCAGCAACACATCACAGTCTTTGAACCGATTCCTTTTAAGAGTCCATATTCTTCATATCTAAAAGTGAAATTATTTTATTTTTAGTGTTCATGATAACAGGTTTATAAGCTTTAAAATTAAAAAAGCCTTATTTTCCTCATGCTGTATGACATTGCCATCATCTCAGCTTGTTTTTAATTACTTTTAATGCCATTATCTCAAGATATCCTATAAGTATTTGGTCATATGGATTAATTAAAAGCTTTTATTTTATGTACATATTTATAGTATAATCATTTTTAAAACTGTCTACACTTAAAAATAGTATTTGGGCTGTAGTTGATCTAAGGCACTTTTCTTTTACATGAATCCCACTTAATTGTTTTTAAGAGATTACTTGATTTAATTAACAGGAAATCAGCAGAATTGTAGCACCAACTTAATTGAATTGCTTCCATTTGTAGCAAAAAATGAACTGACTTTGATAAACTTAATACAGTTTATCCAAGTTAGTTAATTAAGTTAGTTCAGCTTTACAGTCAGACCTACTCAAATCATTTTAGCATCAATTGTGCAAAGACCACAAAGACTCATGGGAAAACCATATTTAGCAATATGGGGATTTTCTTTTAAACACTGTTACGCTATAAATTAGAGTTATGTGCTTTACTGCCTGTGTTATGTTTGCAGTATCATCTACTGGACTACAACAGGGTTTCAAAGATAAGCTGCATTGGTGACAGGTCTGAAATAAATGTTTGCTGAATCTACAGTTATAATTGTAGCCTGGATACATCGTTCAAATCTCAAGAATCAATGGTGTATGTTGTGTAGGTAATTGTAAGGTAGACTGTGTAAAATACATATTTATTTATCACGTCCCGCTCACAGGACATTAACAGTTAAATATTAACTGTAACATAACGCATCCAGATAAAACTCTATAAAAAAAGATTTGAGTAAGTCTGACTTTGAGTGGAGCTGAACAAACTGAACTTGAATAGACTTCAATCCCTTGCTACCAATTAAAACAATTCATTTAAGTTGTTTCAGCTCTTTTCTTTTTACAGTGGAGAAAAACTTGCGGAAGCTACCTTTCTGCCTGTGATTAATGATGGTGATATACTGTACAAGCCTGCAGCCTCGTCCACTTCAAGAAGCCTTGGTTTATCAGGTGTATCATTCTTCTCTGTGTTTCATTTCAAATGCAAAATCTCTCGCTGCATTCTGGTGGCTGAACGTTAGCAACTATTCACAGACAACAATAAAGCTCTGCTGGGTAAACTCCCAGAATACCTCAGCACCCTTCTTTCTGTCAGCTCTAGTAGTTACCATCTGCGCGCCTCCCAGTGATTGCTCTTGAATGTTCCCTGGGCTTTGACAGACTTTGACAGGCTGTAAAGAATACAGTGAAGGAGGAATCAAATTGCTTTTTCTTGAGCGGCCACTGTGCATGAATAGCTGTCTTTTTGTTTTACTGCTTAGCTGTGTATCATTCATGTTTTTTATATTTATATATGGCTGCTTGACCAGGTCTCCCTTGTTGAAGATATTGCTGATCCCAGTGGGACCTCCTGGATAAATAAAGGTAAAATAAATGAATAAAAGAAAACTTTAACACAATGACTAATTCATTTCTTCATATTATCTTGACAAATCGGCCTTTTGTTTTTCTCAAATTAACCGTTTACTGCAACTTGTTGTCATACGATAACAAGCTTTTTTACAGTGAACTTGGCTCCTCGTGTAATTTGTAATTGTTCCAGTTGATCAGAATGACATTACTTTAAGGCGTGCATGTGTATTCTGGCTGTGCTGAACTCAAATAAAGAAAGACTTTAACCATTATCTTGAGAAAACAATTCCTGTGATCTCAAGAAAATGTTTTATTTTAAGCACAGCCGCTCTGAACAATCGTACATCTCCTTCCTTCCAAAATTCTGCAGTTATTATTCAAAATGAGATACGTGATGATGTCATTAAGAAACAGATATAGAAATTTTTCGTCAACGGCTTTGAAGCGAACAAAGGAGGCTGCGCAGTGTTGCCAGAGGGGGGGCAATGCATTTGTATGGAGGGAGATAAATTCCTTTGGTGTGGACTTTATGCTTTCTAACACTGCAGATCTTTTATGTGTAAGAAAAGCTATGAAACAAGGAGAGGGGAAAAGCCCTAGAGCTAAATATGACCTCTTTAAAGCCTCACTTCATACAGAAACATTGCATGTTTGTTAAAGAGGATGGACTACAAACTAACGGCTGCAACTAAATCACAAGGACTTCACACACATTTCTTTTACTGCAATTTTAGGAGATTTACAGTCTTTTATGAGCAAACATTTTCATATTTAAAGGATGAATTCAAACAATATTTCATAGCGTCCAAATATTGCATACAAATGACTTTGTTAATCTCCTGTCAATATCAAATGAATGAAACATATCTTCATTTTTTTAGATTAATTTCCATAAAATGCTACTTATTATTTATGTTTTGCTATCATAACTAAATTACATTCAGAGCTGTCAAAACATAGCCCAGATTTTTCTGACTGCTTTTTTTTTTTTTTTTTGGTGACTTCAAAGCCACCAACAAAGCTATCTGTGCAGTTACAATCCCATACAAGGTATGCTATTGTCAGAGAAAAGGGCAAGCTGTGTCTTCCTGCTGTCCATTTGTTGACTGTGCTCAGCCTTTTGTACGGTTTTTGCATTTCCAAGCCAGAAGTGGACATGCATCACCCCTTGGATGACATTTTCTTGACAAAAGAGGGAGGAAAAAAAGTCTTGCTTTGAAAGAAATTTTGACTCAATTTCAGATTACTTAAACTACTCAAACAGGCGCTTAAGAAGAAAATTTATCAAAAGTTTGTCTATATTTGCTTTAAAAGGCTTAATGTAATAACTAGTGGACTGTCGGTCTGATTTAACAGATCTTCCAAGAGACTGACAGCCTTTCTTTTCATGATTTACTAATATTATTTACAACTGCGATAAAAAAAAATCAGGCTCATAAGAGAACAACCCGACAGATGTTGTCTGCTCTGCTGACCGCGCTCCATCAGCACCGAGCTGAAGTTGAAGGTTGCCTGCAGCCAGAGCATCTGATGCTGATGTTGCAAAGCAACGAACACACGGGTGTCATTTTATGGAGATAGAGCAAATTAGTCAGCTTATGATCGCTGCAAATACATTGCGTGTGCAGCACACAAACACGGAATGTGATGATTGTTTAAAAACCCTCCATCCCCACGTTTTGGCCCGTTTCTAAACGAGGCTCTAATGATGCGAAGACTCTACAACATGGCTGTTAGACATCCAGTTTGTTCTGCTCTCTCTGTGTCCGTCACATGAACGGACGTGGCATGGCTTGTAAAAAAAAAAAGAGAGAGATATAACTCACGCGCTCTGGTTGATCGATCAGTGGATTGCATCGCTGTGGGGTTGCGGGAAGCAGAGGAACAGCAACCCTCCACCTCGGGGGTAAAAGCGCTCCGTTCGGCGGTGTGTCCAGTCAGCGCCCGGTGGAAAGGATCTCGCTGGCTTTGCTGCTCCTGGTTCTCCTGTGGCAGGGGGAGAAAAACACGCCTCCTGAAGCTGCTACTGTGTAGGACTGAGCATCCACATCGCACACCGTGGAGCTCCACTGGTGTGGGATGATGATGATGATGATGATGATGTCGCGGGAATAGGAGCGTTAGTCTCCTTTTAACGAGAACATCTATGTTCACTGCCTGAGTCACTCTGCATTTTACTGGAGAACTGAAGACATTAACGTGTCTGTAGATTTTTCTCTCTTCTAAATAAAACCCTGTTTGATCTCTGTATTCCTCCAGATAATAAAGATAATAATAAAAAAAGCAGCACAATCACTCGGAAGCACGTTTAGCGGCCGCTTTTAGCAAACAACTCATCAGCTTACATTTAAAGCCACATGCCTCCTAATGGCTACATCCTCTATTATATGGGCTTTTTCACACCTTCTGTTTGCAGGACTGTGAAGAAAACGCGTATGAGGCAACACATAAACTGTCAGGGTCTGGAAATTTTATGCTCCAGTCTGATTCCCATGTCTTTTTACAGCCGCGACCCCTTGCTGAAATAATGTGGGTCAATGTCCCACTTGTGAGATGAACATACAGGAACCAGTGCCAAGAATGGGTGACTGTTGTCATACTGACAGGCCTTATATGGGATATGAAGCTTTAAATATTTCATAAATGCTATAGAAAATGTATGGATTCAATCCCAAAAGAAATTATGTTCTTGAATTTTCAACTTCAGAAATTAAGTTTGTTTCAAATGTTTTAACAGATTTTGCTGTGGTTTCAATTTATCTATCTATCTATCTATCTATCTATCTATCTATCTATCTATCTATCTATCTATCTATCTATCTATCTATCTATCTATCTATCTATCTATCTATCTATCTATCTATGCGCATTTACCACAAAAAAAGAGCAGATCGTTAAAAAATGTTTAATAGGTTCCAGCAACACACACACACACACACACACACAAGAGAATAAATTCAAATAAATTCTAATATAGTGTAGTCCCATGTCCCAAGTCCCCAGTGTAATAAACCAGAGTATCCAGAGTAAAACAGTGTTGGGCTCCTCTGATGTTTTTATTCAGATGTTTCTTTCACTCTTCACTGCCATGACCATCCCAATTTTTTTTGGTTTGCATCTGGTTTGTAATTGTGATCTCCATGTCAAAATAAAATCTATCTGTATTGCAGTATATAATTTTACATTTTGCTAAATACATGTAGGTCATTGCATTGACTTTGAGTATCTGCCCCTATAGAGGGCTCTGCATGGGCCTGTGTACTTCATTCTACTAGCACCTGTCTCTTCCACAGGCAGCCACACATCCAAACACAGAGCAGCTGCAAAGTTTCTGGAAGACAGGTCCACATCCAAATTGTTAAAATGCTTAATAAATATAATTATAACTAACCCATCTTGTGTCACTGGTTACATTAATGCAAATCTGCAGTGCAGAGTGTAAGTAACAGTTAAAATATGCCTGAATTAACTGCCTACAATGCAATGCAATAAGTTATTTTTTCCACATTTCATACGATTAAATGTTTCTTCATTTGAGAAGAATTCATGCATAAATGAAAACAAGGAAGTTAAAATGTATCATCAGGAATTTACGTCGCACAAATAAAAGTGGTGCCTGCACAAACGACAGTCACCACCCCTCCTTTCTCCTCATGAGGATTTTGTGTCTTTTTTAAATGAATGCCTCATAAGGATGTTGGTTTTTTTTACTGTTTATCTTTAATAATATGACAGATTGAGAAACACTGATTAATATTTGATTAATATTTCTGGATAATAACAATAAACTGTTTTGTTGTCTTATTTTGACGACTTGCTACACTGTGTGAAATGTGGCTCTTTTTAATTAATAATGGGTTTTTTGTTGAAAATTTTTAAATTAATGTCATGATTCTACATTGATTGAATAAACTAATCTGCATGTTATAACCAGCTTACTTGTGTTTTGGTTTTACATCTGTCAGAGAGGTTACAACACAAATTGAATTTCTGAACATTGTGATGCTCCAACTTCCTGCAGAAACAGACATCAGTGATGGATTCATGGATTATCAAAGGCAAAAGGGATAAAAAAAAATGGACTCTTCTGTTAAGGGACAGTCATTAGAGCTCATATTTCTATTTGTGTTCCATTGAGACACAATTGTAGCAGGATATTTGGGATCATCCATCATCACTTGGAACTTTGAAACTGAGGTTTTTCTTCATGGTGAATTTCTCACTGACCGGTACAAATGGAAATATATTGGAGCAGGAGATTTTTACAAAGACTCCATTTCATGCCAGTCTGCCATGTTTACAGTAAAGAAGCATTTCAAACTCACAGGATGTTTTATTTATGGTCTCAATATCAGGCTTCTGTATAATATAGAGAATTATTTTGTCCCATTCTGTTTTGTTCTTTAAAAAGTAAAAATAAACTAACCATTGAACAAACTTGTCAAAACATTAGCCAGGCAGAATTTACCTGAGCCAAACAAGAGTCTTCTTGTTCCCGTTCTACTGCTTCAACAGAGTTTTAGACACTGATGCCTCAAACTTGTCAGATTTTAGGCTTTCAGATGTTAAATAATATAAATATATGATGTGGATAACCTCATTGGCTGCCACACAGGCTCACATACACACCATCTAATTAATTTTAGTCCACTTATAATTAATTTCTAATTTTTATTTTTATTTAAAAACAGACATATTTGTCAGTGTTGGCATCGCTGGTGTATGAATGTGGATGAATGTTCGTGGTGGTCAGAGAGGTCGTAGGCGCAGATTGGCTGCCACGTTTCCGTCAGTCTGCCCCAGGGCAGCTGTGGCTACACATGTAGCTTACCATCACCAGGTATGAGTGAGGAGTGAATGAATAATGGATTCAATGTAAAGCGCTTCGGGTGGCTTGAAAAGTGCTATATAAATCTAATCCACTATTATCATTATTATTAAATAGCACATGAACATGAGTAAAGAAAAAAAAAAAAACATGTGCAGAGTTAGCATAACTGCTCATTTACATCTGTTATCCCTTTGCAGGTCACAGACAAAACTTTAACAGACTTCAGCTATACATATATAATAATAAGGTACAGACATGAAAAGTGCAAACAGGTTGTAGTAAATTTTACATAAAGTGCATTTTTCAACTGCATGAGGTTGGATGAGGTTTTAAGAATGCAAGGTAAAACAATATTTTAATTAAAATATTAAGCTAATCCATTACATGATCTTCATTAGTCCAGTTCATAATAACTGTGTTCACATAATCCAATTCTTAAGAAAGAACTGCTTGACTTGGAAAACCAAACAAGCATGCAGGTGACAGCAGATGACAGTGGAGAGAAAAAAATTCCTTTCAACAGGAAGAAAAAACCTCCAGCAGAGCTAGAGCTAGAGCCAGGAGGGGGCGCCATCTGCCTTGACCAGTTGAGATGAACAGGAAAGAAGGGGTCAACAAGAACCATAACAGTAAACCAGGGATACCGTTCATGGAAGTTTTTTATGGAAGTTCTTGGTTCATGGAAAATAAAGAGCAAAGAGAAAAATGTGAAGGGAAGTGCTCAGTGCATGATGGAATGTCCCAGAACAGGCTAAGCCTAGCGTCACTAAAGGGATGGCTGAGGGTCAAGCTAGCCACATCTACAAGCTTTATTAGAAAGAAAAGTTTTAAGCCTAATCTTTAAAGTTAGAGAGGGCGACTGGTTCCCCATCTCGGAACTGGGAGCAGGTTCCACAGAGTGGGGCCTCATGACTGAACACATTAAAGTTTACATTAAAATGTACCTAAGTACGAGTATATGTACACTTCATTTTCATTTCATTCAACAACATGGTGTAAATGCTCATCATGTAGAAAATGTGCTAAATGAATACATTTGCCTGGCATCACACATTCAAGTTTTAAATCTACTCTTCTGCCACATGTCCAACAATGTTTTGCATCTACCCACACATACAAACTGCTAGTAATCCACTAAAGGAAGGATGTAATGTGTGTACCATATGCACTCTTCAGCTTCAGCCTCATTGTACACACTTCAGATCAAGAGCACATTTAATTTTAGAGCCAGTTCAGTCAAATATTTGGAGTGGGAATGAAAGAAAAGGAAACATAGAGTTTAACTTGATTCAGTTCAGTTTAATTTAGTTAAGTGGAAATCAGGCTAAGAGTTTTAGGCTGATGACTTGGAATGGGAAAGTCTCTGAGAAAGTACTTGTTTATTCTTCATTCATTGTGGTGGAAAGACGCTCAAGTTGAAGCCAACAAAGAGATGCACATGATCAGCAACGACGCTCAAACAGGCTGTGGTATTTAAACCATGATTGATAAGAGACCACAGTCAGCCAAGATATCATCCCTCACATCATTACACCACCAGCATCAGTCTGGACTGTTGACAGAGAGCAGATTTAAGCCGTTAATTCTGACCTACCATCTGCAGCCTCAGCAGAGGCAGGAACTCATCAGACCAGATTAGGTTTTTAGTTGTTCAATTTTGGTGAGAATGATCCCTCTGAAGCTTCAGATAATCTGGGGTTGAAAACTGTCACGTTTAAAGCCAAGCAGCATTTTATTTATTTATTTATTTTTCTTCTTTTTTTTTTGCTGGAGCTGATGGATGGCTAGTTTAAGGCTGCCTGATTAACTTATGCAAATTGTAGTGTGCAGGTGCCGGACATCTAGCCATGGGTTTGTTTGATTACTCATCTCCCCCTCCTCCTAAAAAGCTTAAAGTTTGCCAGTGCTAAGATGCTTGATGTATCTTGATTCATTGGTATTCCTTTTCTTTGATTTGGATCAGGTCATCTTTTCTTTTCTTGCTTCGACAGTTTAATCTTTTTTTTTTAATCAAATTGAAATCTTAATAACGTCTCCATGGTAACTTGAGACCTAAAGATGGGTTATTTGTCTTGTTGCGTCTCAACCAGACAGGATGTAACTGTTTTAACTCAACCCCACTTTATTTATTTAGCACTTTATCAAACACATAAGAGCAACCTGAAGTGCTTTAAAAAACAAAAACCATATAAGAATGCAACAAATAAAACAAAAAAATTAGAACAATAAAACAATTAAAAAAAACAAGTGTCAAGTGTCATATGCTGCTAGCCCACTCAGTATAAAACTAAAAGCTAGTTATGTTTTAATTGTACATATCTTAAATTAAACTAAATGAAGTGTAAGTTTAAAAACAGGAAAAGACATGTCCACACACAATGTTTTATATCATGTATAATAGGTGTATAATAAAGTATAACTCTGCATAAAAGTTTTATTAAGTGCCATAAATATTCTCAGTGTTTTTTAAATTTGTGTTTTGCATTTTAAAGGAGAAAACTCTAAAAAAAAAAAAGGCGGAAGGGGGGTTGAAATTAAACTATTTATTGCTCCTTTTTAGAAATTGATTGACATGTTTGTTACTACTAGGGGGCAATGTTGCCCACTTTACCACTGCTGGTCACACTGGTCCTCATGTTTTTGCATTTCAGTTTCCTTGTATGGATTCAAAGAAATTAATTTTACAAGCTGTGATGACAGCATCATGCCATAAAATAATAAATCTTAAATGCATTTATTTATGAAATGTCTGTAAGAACACTATGTAGTTCTTCCTGCTGTATTATTCGGTTTGTAGAAACCAGTTTTATCCAGATCGGCTCAAACATTGTGACTGAATGACCCAGGGAAGTTCCCCGAGCTCAGCATGATTCATCATGGCCAGAAGGATAGACAGCGAACAAAGTGATGAAACTTTGATCTTTGAGATGTGGCCTTTTGAAGGACAGTTAACTCCAGGCATCTGCTTAACTTCTCTGTCTTTCATTTACACTCCTTTCTGTGTTTCTTTCCTTGTTCACTGACAGCATTTCCTTTCAAAGTGATTATAATGACTATGTAACACCTCCATTCACATGCTTGATTAGAGGAACATCTTCACTAATGTGCATTCACGTAGCACTGCTATCATCCTCTGTTACATGAATGCTGACTAAATACTGCTGCTGTGATTAAACTGGTTTGTTCATTTTTTCCCCCCTTTGTAAAACAGCCACATATAGATGTGCAACAATAGATTTATTAGAGTGTATCTTAACTTTAATCAGGGGAAATCTTCTGTGAGAGAAAGAACATGGTTTGCATTTAAATGCATTTTCTAACTGAAGTTAAAGTGTGTTTGCCCAGTAGGCCATCGACAGCTCCCCCTGGCCAGCAGCTGAGATTGTTGTGTCCAGTTGCTCACCCTTCACCAGTATGGCAGTGACTAAATGCCTGAACATTTAAGCCTGACATGCCTGGCAGTTTGTTGACAGTGGGGAATAAGAGCTGACTACTGGCAGGAATGCAGGGTGATGGAGAGCGGAAAAGTACTGGAGGTTTACCACAAGCCTCCCTCCCCTGACCAGTTAAACTCTCCCCAGGCTTACAAACAGGAACAAACTTTATACGCAGACCAAATTACAGTATAATCTAAATTAATTAACTTTATTGCTATTCTTTATCTAACCGCAATCAGTAAACACACACACTTGCAAGTTTTTAGACTGTTATTGATGTGTTGGTCAGACTAAAGATAACTGAGAATAGGAGTGTCTGCTGAGCTCTTTGTATTGATCTGATAATAAGCATTCTCTTTAACCCACATTTTTTCACATCACTGAAACTCAGCAAAACAAACTGCATAAAAAAGACAGAAGAACAAAGCACTGCAGAGCCACAATGAATTAATTCATTTTCCAGGATACTTTAATCTCTAAAAGAAAAACAGTTTAACATCGTCGTTGACTCAGTCCATTAAAAAGTTGAGTCGAGCTGCTATTACAGTTCATACCTGGCCTTCTAACTGGACCACAGTCCCCGTCCCATTGTATATGCATGGAAAGGAAATTAGATTGTGACAGAAGCGTGTTCAGTAAGGTCTGGAGGTTCCTGGAGGGTGCATGAAAGCTTGCTCAACCAGTCTATGCTTTGTGGACTTGGAGAAGGCATTCAGCCGTTTCCCTTGGAGATTCATGTAGGGGGTGCTTCGATGGGGCACTGGTGTTCTGTTGGTTTGGTATACGTCTTTCTCAATGTAGGGAGGACCAAGGAAATGGTCACTGACTTTAGGAGAAGATCTTTCCATCAGCATCCATCAGGGGTGCTGCTGTTGAGAGGATGAGCAGCACCAAGTTCCTGGGAATGCACATCTCTAAGGACTTCTCCTGGACAACTCACACAACACAGCTGGCCAAGAAAGCCCAGAGATGCCTCTACTTTCTCCACAAACTTACAAAAGCACAAGTTACCCCTCCAATCATGCTTTCCTTCTACTGGGACACCATTGAGAACATCATCACTGGCTGCATCACAGAGTAGTATGGAAGCTGCATTGCCTCCTGCAAAAGGACCCTGCAACGCATAGTGATGCAGCCAGCAAGGTCACCGGTGTCCCTCTACCCTCCCTCTCAGACATTTTCTATACCTGCCTCACCTGAAAAGCCATCCGGATTGTTGAGGATCCCTCACACTCCCACTTTAGCCTCCTGCCCTCAGGCAGAAGGTTCCACAGCATCCATGCTGCTCCACAAGACTGTCAAACAGCTCCATCCACCAGGCTGTCAGGATGCTGAACTCTGTTCACTACCTCCACCATCTGTCCGCTGCCTCTGGACTGTAAATGTTGTGAATATTTTTTGAACACTTAACTGTTTTATTTGTTTTATTTTTATTATTATTTTTATTATCTTACTTCATGTGGTCTTTTAAATTATTTTTATGTTATTTCTATGTTGGGAAAGAACAGCAACTCAGTTCTTCTGCATGTTTTGACATATGGTGAACTGACAATAAAAGTCTTTGAATCTTGAAGCTTTGAATCTAGCTACCCTTGGTTTATGCACATGCATAGCACAGAAAACTGCAAATGACATATCAATTAAGCACTACTGACTACTCAGAAATTGCATTGGCATACAGTCGATTGTAAATATTGTAAATATATTGCATATTAACTGAACATTGCTCAAGTGGATCTCTTGTATGACTAAAGCTCGAGGGGAAATGTACTTAAAACCCCAGATGAAGTCTTTGAAGCTGTACTTATAATGCAGTTTTTTCTGTTAATCTTTTTGCAAGTGATGCTGTAATGTTGTTTGTAATGTTGTAGCATCAACTTATTAACATCCAGTGACTTTTCCCAAACTGGGTGAGAACATGTAATGATTAACTTTGAAATTACTATTGCAAAAATGAAATCTTAAATATCATTGTAGCCTATCTATCAGCAGCAGCTATATCGTTTTGATAACGTTGTGTAAACAGACAGACAAGGCTATGTCATATAAATAAAAGATTTAGCCCTCTACTACCTGAATGTGGAGCTGAAATGGAGACTCATCAGACCAGCAACGTTTGGTGAGTCTGTGTGAATTGTAGCCTCAGTTTCCTGTTCTTAGCTGGCAGGAGGCACCCGGTGTGGTCTTCTGCTGCTGTAGCCCATCTGCTTCAAGGCTGGACATGTTGTGTGTTGAGAGATGCTGTTCTGCATACCTTGGTAAGAACCTGTGCTTATTAGGGTTCCTGTTGTCTTTCTATAATCTCCAACCAGTCTGCTCATTTTCCTCTGACCTTTGACAACTGCTGTTCACTGGATATTTTCACTTTTTCAGACCATTCTCTGGAAACCCTAGAGATGGTTGTGTGTGAAAATCCTCCGACCAACAACCATGCCACATTTAAAGTCACTTTTCATGTTTTAAATCCCCTTTCTTCCTCATCCTCATCCTCATCCATCAGTTTGAACTTCAACAAACTGTCTTGACCATGTCTGCATGACTAAATGTATGGAGTTGCTGCTATGTGGTTGGCTGACTGGCTAAACAAGCAGCTGAACAGGTGTATTTAATGTGGCTGGTGAGTATAAATACAAACATCTACTATAGCTCAAATTGTACCTGAGTGCATGGCTAATTAAAAGCCGTAATTAATATGATGTGTGTATAAATTAAACAGAAAATAATTGGAAGACAATGAGAGCGAATAACATCAACATTGGAGCATTAAGAGAAACAGTGTTGGCAAAACACACCAGTATTTAAAAAAAAAGATAAAAGTGGGCAAGAAATTTCACAAATTACAGCTAAAAGACCCACAAACATCTTTTAAACTACACCAAACTGAAACATCAGAAGTTAGTAGCAGAAATGAAATGTCTCTCTGGTGTGTTTAGAATAAGGATGGTTACTGTGGAAACTCTGCTGCAGCTTGATGAAACATACTTCTTCTCACGTTAGGGTTGAGTAAAATAAAGTGAGAGAGATGGCCATCTCAGATCAAATTAAAGCAGGTGAGGTTAAATAAAAATGCTGGAAACACATAAAAGCTGTGTTTTTTTTTTACTGTTCTGCCCTCAATTACCTGAGTCAAACACAAATAAACCTCTGTGGGCAACAAATCCACTGCTGACCAAGGTCTTTTCTTTATTAGCAGCACCATCGCTCCTTTAGTTCATTATTGCTTCTTCCTTCCTGCTTTCTTTCAAAGGACATATTTTTCTGAAGGACAACATTTCTGACGCTGCAAAGTGCTGTGGAAAAAAAATAACCGGACATTTTGTACATTTTAAAACTGTAAATACAGTTGCTTTTGAAGAGGAAATATCAGCAGCAAATTATTGTTCAATATGATGTATGAAAATATGAATTTTTGTCCTTTCAATGTGTTGTCAATGTAACTGAATTAAAAGCTTTCTGTAAAATGCAAAAAAACACAGAAAGGAGTCACTTAGATTATGGAAAAATCAGTGGAGGCAAAAACACTTTTGTTATATGGTGAACATAATTTTAGTTATTTTGTGTTATTGTTGTATTTCCAGTATTTCATGTACAAAAACAGTACTGAGGTTCAGATATCAATTAGCCATGTGACCAAGACTCTTGTACCATTTAAAAAGTTCCCAGTAGTGTTTATTCATGTCCAAGAAAGATCAAATTTTGAATAGAACATCACTCCTATGTAAGGGGTTCAAGAAGCAGCCTGTGTTTGAAAATTTCCTCATTCCGGGGTGTTCAACCTTAGGCTCCAGAGCCCCAAGCGGCTCTCTGGACCTTCCACAATGGCTAAAATGCTAAGGAACTAACTAATGTTTTTAAAAGTAGATTTATTAACAAATTCACTTTTTTTGTTTGTTTTGTGTTGGGTTTTTTAAACCACTTTTTCAGTACCAGATATATATATTTTTATATCTACTTTTCTTGTCATGAGGTTGGAAACTACAGGCTTTTTAACATAATTTTTCACAAAAACATTGCATAGAAGAAAGTCTATCTATCCTCTTTTTTGCAAATGTTTTATGTTTTTCTTTATTTTAAAACATAAAAATAAAAATATCGTTCTTCAAAAATGATTGTATTGTAGATATTTATAGAAATATTTATAGAAAAATAATAAGTTGTCTGGAAACATTTGCGGTTCTTAATGAGTTTTATTTAGCTGGGCTGAGGGAAAAATGGCTCTTTGGAGTGTAAAGGTTGCAGACCCCTGCACTAATGTGTGAGACAATAAATTTTAATGACGTGCAATGGCTATGCAACCCCTTGTGGACAAGAAAGTAACTGTATGCAATGAGTTCAAAACAACGTCCATGACAATGGCACTGAACGAGGATCATTTTCGGGATCCACGAAGGAGACAGTTGCAGTTGTAAAAATAATTCATTTTAGCCCAAACTATGATAGTTTTCTAGTTCTACCAGAGTAATGTCTGTCTAAACTCAACCAGGAAGTGAGAAAAGCTACTCTACTCACCATCACAGCACTGAAACATTTCAAATTGCCAACAGATTTTCAGCACATCTCAGTAGGAATTTGGACATCTGCACTTGACATCTCAGAACTTAGAAGACATTCTGGCACAAATTCTCATCTGGATCCAGGTGTGGTCTCGTATCTGTAGGTAAACCCTGATAAACAGTGCACATATATTAATAATAATCCTTGTGCATGGTCTTACAGATACCTGCACTGATGTACAGTAGTCCACTCTAATAAGGAGAGAAATCCGTAATACACATGTTTCAGCTTTTTCTGGTCTTTTGTTGGGCCGTTCAGAAACATTGATATTTTCCTGTTAGCTAAGGATTCACAGATGTATCAGCAGAACATAAGTATAATCTAATATTAACTTGTTAACTACAATCAGCCTATTGGCAAAGAGCCGTGGCAGATATTTCCCTGCTGCATCTATTTTTTTGCCCTGAAACAGATAAAATGTCTTTAATTTGATGTTGCTGGGCCGCGTAAGCACTGAAATGCTGTTGAACTGGTAATGATCTAACAGTAAATAAACTTTTGAAACTGTTTTTTTTTTATTATTTCTTACACAAACTATCTTATTATATTGGAAGGTTATTTGGTTGTGTTTTTGAAAGGTTTAAATGTTTTTTTCATGCATTAGCATGAAAGAATTTTTGCTTGTTCAAAGATATTGTGGTGACGGCTGAAAATACTTTAAAAACTTTTCTGTATTTTTTTTATTTGTTTGTTTGTTTTGTTTTGTTTCTTTATGTGTCATGCATGATTTCTTCCCCAGTTCAAAAGGGAAACTTTAACACCAATATTGACCCAAAACTGTACATTTATGCATAACTAATATCAACCAGTTCTTGACTACTTTGGATTAGTATTTCAACTCATTGTCTTGTTTGACAAATTACTTTGAATTCTTAAACTTACTTTAAGTTCCTTAAGCTCTTTTTTTTTTTCTTTTTTTTTTTTTTTTTGCTCCTGACCACAAAACCACTAAGGTAAACTTTTTGGAAGGAAAAAACAAAGTTTAAGGGGCTTTTCTTTTGTACCTGCAACCAGGGAGATCAGCTACATCAAGATTCTCAGCACTTGGCTCTGGGAAGCAATCAACCTCCTGTGGAGGAAAAGTCAGTAACAAGACAGTGATCTGGAACACACACCCCTCAAGAGGTCAAGAAATAGTTTAAAGTGATCAGTTTGAGCATTTTTAGGAGGAAAGGCCAGGCCAGAATTTTAATCAGAACCTTATGAGAGAAATAAAGACAATGAGTGATGACGATGGAGATTTCAAACCCTTAAAAACTGAGTAGTTTCAGCTCGTAAGTGGCCCAAAATCCCAGTAGACACATGCAGAAAGCTGTAACAAAGACAAATGTTACTGCAAATAATTACATTTCCACTGATTACAGAGGAAAATGTATGAGTAAAATACAATATACAAAAGATTAAAATTTGGCATGGATATGAATAATTTGAGGTCTCTAATCCTGCACAGAAAATTGCTTGGTTTGAATATAAAAATCCTGAGATAAAACCAGATTAAGTGTTTGAGTCAGAGCATGAACATATCCTGCAACAACATCCAAGCAGCTGACACTCAAAAACAATCTAATGCAAACTTGTTTTGAACACATCCTGCAGAGTTCAGCTTACTATCTGTTAGAAGCTGTTAAACCTGAAATTGGCTTTGATGTTTTGAAGTGCGTTTCTTTAATATAACACTATGATATAACTGTGTTGTTTATTACTGCCAAAACAACTAAATGTGTAAGCTGATGTTTTGATTTAAAGGTAGGATGTGCCCGCCTTTATAAGGACAATCCCAACGGTACTGACACAGCCATCGCTTATGTAATGAGAGATTTGACCAGGACACTGTGTTCCCTGACGGAGGCATTTCTATTCAAAACTCTATGTGGCACGCATCCAGAGACTCATTCACAGAGGGTGAACTTGTGTCTATCCGGAGAGGAGGGAATAAACAAGGAGCAGAGGATCTGATTGTGTTATCATAGAGATTAAGGTGAAGGTGGTGGTAGATCACAGTTTATAAAGAACTTTGAACCATTTCAGAGTTAGCCAAATGGCTACCTTTCATCTGCAGTCTTTGGATACTTCCACATAAAATCTTTCTTAAGCACATCTTAGAAATGATTACTGTATGTTTGAACAATATTTTCAGTTTTGCTATTCTTCAATGCCTCTGGACTGTTGATCATTGAATTGATGTATATTAAAGTGGTGTTACACCACTGGTGGGGGTGTGGAATTGGCTGGATAGCTTAGTTGGCAGGGCATCTGTCTCCCAGACCTCAGTTTGAATCCCACAGGGGACATATTACAATGGGGCAAATATTAACACCCTCCAGGGCAAGACCCTAAACACTACTACTCTCAGATATAAGTCGCTTTGGAAAAAATTGTCTGCTAAATCAGTGGTTCCCAACCTTTTTTCCTCAAGGACCCCCTTTATGCACATACTAAAATGCCCTGTTCCACCCTGTGCTGGAACCCTGCTGGTTTTAGGCTTTCAAAAGTGAGATTCTCACCATAAATAATGCATTCTAGTCGAGTCCTGTCCTTTGATGAAAATGAACAACATATAGCCTTACATTTTTTCCCTTAAAATAGGGACAATTTGTGGACATTAATCACAGTGGGTCTAATGTTCAAAGCCTCAGGGACCCCCAGTGCTCTTTGGGGGACCCTTTGGGGGTCCCGGACCCCAGGTTGGGAACCACAGTGCTAAATGACTCTACACCTCCTAGTGGAGGTAATTTGGATGCTTTTTCCACATTGGGCCAATAGAGATCTCTTTGTCTCACACACTGAAGCTTTACGAAATGGTTTTGGTTTGATGTGTTAAAATGATTGTAAGTGGTTTAATGTAGGGGCATAAAACAATTTCTGGTTTCCACATACACTTGATAAAGAGGCTGCTGTGACACAAATGTAGTCATAACACTTTGTTAGCAAAAAGTCTAATTCTAAAAGTCTTTCCGGGTCTGTATGCCGAATATTTGTAACTGTGTGGATTGAGTCTACTGACAGCATGTGCACCTGAATCTGTTTGTATTTGGAAAACAAACATGTGGACAAAGAAGACGAGGAGCAGAACAATGACACTGATAAAATACTTTGAAGGAGAATCACCAGTATGCAAACCTCAAGGTTCTGTAGACTTGACTGCATGCCCTTACATGGGAATCCAGCACAGCTGACCCAAAATGTAGTACATTATTCACAAAATGTATGTATATATTTGCTTTTTATATTATATCAGAATGTTCCTGATATATAGAGGCAAACATAATTTTACCTTCTCTAAACCTTTGAATGCACATGTACAGCTGTCTAACATTTAAGTACTTATTGCACAAAAAGGTGATTAACCCCAAAAAATAACATAAAAAGTGTCTGAAACTATTAATCGATCATTAAACGTTCTGGTTCTACAACAGCTTATATTTAAACAGTCCTCTTCATCATACTAATCATCATCAAACCATGATGACACCTAACACATGACAAGTTAGTAACACATTATGTTGTGGTATACAAACCACTGCTGTTAGCTTTTCTTTAAATAAATGGTTTTAAATGAATGAATTACCATTGCATGATTCTACGTAAATGCCCTACAGTTATAGTATAATATCAACATAGCAAGAACGTCTTACATCTTCTGGTCTAGTTTTATTTGTCCCTTATTTTATATTTTTTTTAAACCACCACAATTGGATACGAAAATAAAAACAAAGTGATGCCAAATTAAAGATAAAGAACTACACAGACTCAGTGTCACAACATATCTACAAAGTGACTCAAAGTTCCTAAAACCTTCAGCAAAATCAGTAAATATATATAAAAAAAAAACACAAGTTTCAAATCTACAACAATCCATTAACAAAGACATTTAAAATTACTTAAAACAATGACAATCAACATAAACGTGATGCAAATAATACACAAACACTGTCTCATCTTCCCCAAAAGACCCATGGATCTTTTTGCCATGCAGGCTATATTGACCAAAGACCAAAGTTACAAGAACACATTAACCTCTAGAGGTTGTTAAAGTATCTTCATATGAAGATCAAACCAGGAAGTGACTACAGTTGTGTAAGTGCTGTTGTTGTTGTTATTAACCAGACATAACTCAGAAGTGAAAACAGATTTTAAAGTAAATGTTTGAGTATGTTTGATATTAGTTGTAGTTCTCTCCTCCTGCCTGTAGGAAGAGTAGTTTAGAGAGTAGTCATGTTTTAAGGAATGAACAAGTGTTCAATTTGATCAACTTGATTGGAGGATTTTTTTGCTAAATGAGTGAACAAAGAATAAAAGATTAACATAAATAGATGCAGTAGAAATGTACAACAAAATGCCCTTACAGGTTCCTGTTTGTACATAAATTGTTCTAAGACCCAACTTGCTTGGGAACTAAGATCTTTTTTTTTTTTTTTTCCATCCATAGTCGTCACTAAAGCCAGGCCCAGCATCATCTGACAAACCTGACATCAGAGGAGTGGAGGCTGACATGTTCACAATCTATAATAGTAACTGAGTTAAGAATTGTGGGGTCATTACAGCACCAGGTCAGAACAATGGCACACATTGTTCATGTTAATTATTTATTCCTTGATAGAATGTTTTCTTTTCATGGATAATTTCATAAACACCTTGTTCCTAGGTATAACCTTTTATTTTGACCTAAAAGATGTGTCTTTATTACAATCTTTATCAGACAGCAGATCTATTCCACCTGTTTAAATCTTTATAAATATGTTGTTGAAAAGGGGCACAAAGGAAACATTGGGCTTTACTCATGTTTCAAGATTTTCCTGATTTATTTTATTTTTTATACAACAAAGTTAATCAAATCCTGCAGACTTTTACCCTCACTTAACCCATATCTAAAACTCTCTCTCAGGTGTCTCATGTCTTCAGTAGCCTGTATATATGTTCCTAACTCCCCCACCCTCACCGAAGCCTCTGGTAAACAGCAGTTAGACGTGGATACGTGGAGTAAACTGTTGCAACCTATGTTCTTCCAGGTTGTTGTTTGAAACCTTTTGAGGAGTTTCCAGTCTGGGAGGACCCAGAATCCTTAACCCCGCCTTTCACTGCTACGATTGGTCAAACCGGAGCGTAAACAGAAATTTCTCTCTTCCTATTGGTTGAAAATCTGTACATTTCTATATGCAGCCCTCCCTTGTTGTGAATCGACACTGTGAAAAGGGGGGTCTCCTTCTGGATAGCCTAGCATGATCAGACTGTTGTTGACACAGAGAGAAGCTAATAACACCCAAACACAGCAATAATGAAGTTCGTTCGGTTTATAATGAAAAACGCCGCATTGGCCAGCGTACCCAAGCATATTGAGCATTTTTCCAAGTTTTCTCCATCACCGTTGTCTATGAAGCAGTTTATCGATTTCGGTGAGTATTTATAACTGCCGAAACTACTGGATAGTTTTAGTTTTAGCCCTTAAATCAGATCAAAATTCCGCGTTGTATCTTATGATCATTCATTCATGTAAAATGAAGCATGCAAGACTGAACGAATGCTGTAGTGCATGTGGTTATTGTAGTAAGGTGGTGTTCACGCTGGCCAGTGTTGCATCAGATCTGCTGCACCATTCGGGCCCAGTAAAGAGTGCTTCGAACTGCATTGTTCATCATACAAATTCCTTATGAATATTCCTGGTCTGCAGATAACCTTTAGGAAAGAAAAGAACTTGGTCAGCAGTGGATTTGTTGCCCACAGAAGTTAATTTGTGTTTGACTCAGGAGGAATTTAGCAAGCACTTACAGTAAACATATTTGTGGTGCAAAATTGATAGATTATATATAAAAGTATCACCCAAGGCTTGGGAGTTGCTACTTATTTCATTATTTAAGGAA
Organism: Melanotaenia boesemani; assembly: GCF_017639745.1. Taxonomy (NCBI): domain Eukaryota; kingdom Metazoa; phylum Chordata; class Actinopteri; order Atheriniformes; family Melanotaeniidae; genus Melanotaenia; species Melanotaenia boesemani. Next base: position 5,713,138 of record NC_055702.1, read on the forward strand.
CTGATTGCTATGTTTGATGATTCACATATACATAAGACAGTCAAAAAGCCCAACAGAGGTAGAAATCTTCAAAGTTTGGCTTGTAAAATAGCTTAAATATGTTTATTATATTCCAGTCCTCTTTGTTCTAACTCAGGTTCCATCAATGCTTGTGAGAAAACTTCCTTCGTCTTTTTGAGGCAGGAACTCCCTGTAAGGCTCTCAAATATCATGAAGGAAATTAACCTTTTGCCTGACAAACTGCTCACAACGCCTTCGGTGCAAATGGTGCAGAGATGGTAAGTCAAATTGTGTAATCTGTGACCTCACCTATTGATTTATAATGATCTAGGTTATTTAAAAAGTATTAGTTGTGGCTTTGGTGTTATTTCCTAATTTAGCTTAAACTTTATCCTAAAGACAAATGAGCAAAGATTGCACATTTGCACCTCCCTCGCTGCTCAGTTCAACTGTTATTTGGTGCAAGACTTTATCAGCGTTACAGTTGTTGTTTAGTGTCATGAACTGGTTTCCCCACATCTGTTACATAACACTGAACTATAGCAGCAGCCTTTGACCAAGTTGCACTCTCTCCAGTTGGCTCTAAGCAGTGGGTGTGGGGAGTGGCTCTCAGCTCTGAACTTTACCCGAGTTTCTCGTCACAGAACCACGTGACCCATGTTTTTATGTTTTCAGACTGTCTATTTTTAAGGCTGCACTGTGATCAAAATATGCACAAAAACAGCCAACTTTCCAGTAGACTCACTCAGCACAATTATTCACAACATTTCTTTTTCTTTTCAGGTATATTCAGAGTTTAATGGAAATCCTTGAATTTTTAGACCAGAATCCAGATGATCACAAAGTTCTTGGAGAGTAAGTCAGATTTCATGTTTTATATTATGAAGCATAAAAGAAAACAACAGAACCCCTTTAAGCATATCTTTTCCCGCCTCCAGCTTTGTTGATGCCTTGGTCACCATCAGAAACAGACACAACGACGTGGTGCCGACCATGGCACAGGGTGTCTTAGAGTACAAAGAGGCCTTCCCCCAGGATGTGGTCACAAATCAGAACATTCAGTACTTCTTGGATCGCTTCTACATGAGCCGCATCTCCATCCGAATGCTTATCAACCAGCACAGTGAGTCAAGATTCATTTTAAAAAAATTCACCTGACCTGTATTTTTATTTTTATTGTAATTGGATTGTCAGTCTGCAGCCAGTTGCATGTAATTTGCGGAATATGATGAGTCGTGTTAGAGGAAAGTTATCTGTTTTAGTCCCCTATGTTGTTGCTTTTACCCAAAGCAATAAAATAGATTTTTTTAAATTATTCTTATCAGTTGTTTACTGCATTGATTTCTATTTATCTCACATATTATTCTGCTAATGTGATGATAAAAAGTGGATTCACACTCCTTGTCTCAGTAGAAACAAAAACACCAAACATTCAGAGGTTCAGTTCGGGCACGTCTCATGCAAGCGAAAACATCATGCATCACATATGATAAGAGCTGTCTGACAAGGGAACAAAGTCATTAAGGCATCCTGTGCATGTGCTTATATAACAGCAGCAGATAGCCTATCTGATGCTCCGTTTCTGGGCTGTATGCATGTGCCCTAGGCTTCGCTTGGAAAAAATCTAAAATGCCACTTTAACACAAGTTTTTGTTCCAAGTAATAGGCTGCAAAACAATTCTTATGAAGAAAGAAGAGAAAGTACAAATATAATATCAGAATGAAGTTTGTTACTGAGGGCTTGTGTCAGGTGTGAGGAACAAAGAGTGCTGATGCGGATCACTGACCCAGTGCAAAGTTTCAGAACAGCTGCTGCAGGAAGGGCAACCTTCATGGTTTATATTAACGTAATTAATGACTCTTTTCACACATGAGCAGTTTTCATTCCCAACACTTTAACGCTGCTTTTATCATTATCAGGACCAAATGATCAGACTTGAGCAGCTACAGTTAGAAGTTTGCATCTTAATCTTGTTTAAAAGATAATTCAGCTTTAATGGTAAATCTTAAATCAGGGTAATAATCCAACTGTTTTTGTTCACTTTCTCATTATGTGATAAGAAAAAGTTTAGTTTTCTCTTTTTCATCCTGCGTAATTTAACTAAATTCATTTTTAACCCTCCATAGCTCTTGTTTTTGATGGCACTACTAACCCTGTCCACCCAAACACCATCGGAAGCATCGACCCTCACTGCCACGTGGGAGACGTCGTCCAGGGTGAGCAGCGCTCTGATGTTGAATTATGTTAAAACAAGTTTGACGTGAAAAATGATCAATTATAAAACCAAAAAGTCATTTAAATCTTTCATTTAACCAGTTTATAGCTGTAAAGTTAGACTTTTTATTATTCTCACTTTATTTTTTCAGATGCCTACAATAGTGCCAAGATGTTATGTGACCAGTATTACCTCTGCTCCCCTGACCTGATAATCCAGGAGATGAACCGTGAGTTAATATTTATTTAACCCTGTAAGTTTACATGATAAGATCCTGTACAGGCCCATTGGTGCTAGTTCAAACCAGTTTTGAGTCACTCTGGAGCAAACCTACAGAAGTCATTGTTCAAAAACTGACCTGTAAATAAAATGATTGTAATTAAGAAACACTGGTTTGGTTCTTTTTGTTTTCCAGACAAGAATAATCATCCGATAAACATGGTGTATGTGCCTTCTCACCTCTATCACATGCTGTTTGAGCTCTTCAAGGTAGGAGAGTTACAGATCAATAACTTAAAGTCAAAACAAAAAAGCCTGAGAAGAAACTCTTCGACTTTAACTTTTGTCCTTGTTTTTGTAGAACGCAATGAGAGCCACGATTGAGACTCATGAGAGCAGCAATAACCTCCCTCCCATCAAAGTCATGGTGTCTCTCGGCAGCGAAGACATGTCAATCAAGGTGAGGAACGAACTATAAAGTGCACATGGTGGAAATGGATGGATAAGTTTGTGGTTATTTTGATTAAATGAAGACATTTCCAACTGATTTAAAGGGTGCAAGGTCAAGTGAATAATCATTAAAGCACGCACTGGGCAGAATACCCTCTACATCTACACCTACAACTTAGATAAAGTATTTAATTAGGTTCCTTGTTCTGTCTGCATTTTGTGTGAGATGCTCCCAGGAGGTTTCTCTCACAATCTCTTATCACACTATATTAATAGCAGGTGGATTAGAGCTCTGTGTGGACCAGCAAATCCTTCACAACTTTAATAAAGCTTGTAAAAGTAAAATGTTTCACAGAGTTTTAAATAGGTTTCAGATCAGTTTTATATCTCAGACGTTTTACAGGCTTATTGTGCACAATCAGGGATACGCCCTAAAGGCTAAATTCTCCGCCCTGTTGTGTTTTTTCTGTTAAATATTTCTCTGTACCAGTTACATAATGACCTCACCCTCATTTCAGCCTAGTGTCTACATGCAACCTACTAAGCTCAGATAAGATTAGCTTCATACAGGACACATCATCAGGGTTGATCCCTTACTAACCAGGCTACAAATGGTAAACAACATCTTATTGATATCAGCTCTTATTTATCCAAGCTTTCCAGTCTTAAGATGCAACTTTTATAGCCCTTGGAAGGTTAAAATCCAATCTTTTTCTCAGATTCTCTTCCTCGTGTACCTTCACTTGAGGTTGCAGCCTTTTTAAAACCCAAACCCCAATCCTTTTGCACTTTTTACCCTAACAATATGTGCAGAGAACAAACAAATTAGCTGAGGTCAGATGTTATGACAAGCAGTCACTTGTCTGCCTGGTACATGTTTTATATCTCATCCTTCTGTCTCCCACTCTGTAGGTGAGCGACAGGGGAGGCGGTGTCGCGTTTCGCAGGATTGACAAGCTTTTCAGCTACATGTACTCCACAGCTCCTGCTCCACAGATCGGAAAGCACACGCAGCCACCACTGGTGGGTGAATATATAGGGAGAGACGTGGGATTTCATTTTATTAACTTAAAGTTTTTCTCTGCAGGATGTTTGTTACTTGCACCATATGCCACTTGGATGTATTTCTGTGCAGGCTCCAGGCTTCAAAAATCCCCTTTTAGCCCTTCATTCAGATTCAAACTGCTTTGTAGATATTCTAAAAAGGAAATGCAAACTTGACAAAAACCTCAATCTCCTTTTTGTTTATTTGCAGGCTGGCTTCGGTTATGGTCTTCCCATCTCTCGTCTCTATGCCAAATATTTCCAGGGAGACCTGCAGCTTTACTCCATGGAGGGCTTCGGCACAGACGCTGTCATCTACTTGAAGGTGAGCCAGGCACGATAATTGAGTTTTAAACCCCGCAGCACATAACAAATTAGTCTAAACCACCTTGTAATGTGTCTTTTGTTGAGCTCAGACAAAACTCTGCGGAACTGTGGCGTCTGTGCAGGTAAAACATTCAGTAACTCTGTCTTGTCTCGTCCCTCCAGGCGCTGTCCACAGACTCCATTGAAAGGCTGCCGGTGTACAACAAAACCGCGCTGAAGAACTACAAAATAAACCAAGAAGCCGATGATTGGTGTGTACCCAGTAAAGAGCCCCTAGATCTGCGTAACTACAAGGTGGTTTAGTAAGAAAGCCCTCCGGGTGCATACTAGTGCTTCAAGACTACAATACCACAAAGCCTCCAGAGTATGTCCCGATGTTTCCATGGCGTCATCTGCACAGGCAGATGAACGGACCTTTAAAAAAACTGACCAGAGCATTTTCAGCCTGTTTTTTAGTTGTAGTGCGTTTTGTTTTCAGCATCTGTCATCCTTTTGGGTTTTATCATACTTCAGTAGACGGCTATTAACAGGATGCTTGACAGAATCACCTTAGATACGAGTGTTACCGAAATAGCTTCAGCATCAACAGGGAGTGTGTGAGTGTGTGGAGTCAGGCAGCTCAGAGTCATGTGCAGGTAGGGAGAGACGGAGGCAGCACCCAGCTTGTTGTGGGTGTTAAAAAAAAAGAAACTCAGAAAAGGAATGGATTTATGATGAGTCGCAGCGGAGGTAGAAAATCCAGCAGTTTTGAGTGGCATGTGGAGGTGTTCACTAAACAGGGAAAGCCTGTTGTTCAGCCATACCTTATAGTAGCAAATTCACCCAAAGGCGTGTTTTATTAAAATACTTGAACTATTAAAAGTAATGTTCGTACCTCGTTAATTTTTCTTGTACTGTAAAGTTTAAGATTTGAACAAATGTAAGACTATAAAGTTGTGTGTTTTTTTGTTTTTAAGGGGTTTATTGCATGGATATTTGTGCAAAACATTGGAAATCTCAGCCTTTAAAAATGTTCTTAGCATCAGTTTTCAGGACCAGGCTGAATGTAATCCTTCTGCTTTGGGCTTTTGTTTATGTAATAACCAGAAGGGCAAAGAGTACTGTAAATGTGAATGTAGGGCCCAAGTTCTTTATTTATCACAACCAGCCACAAGAGTATTTTCCAGCCTTGTGTTGAGGCTAAATGGTTTCAGAAAAATTCATCACAGGCAAGTTTTATTAAGTCCCAAGTCCTCTACCAGTTTGTTATTCAGTAAGGCCAGTCCTAGAGCTTTTTCCTAAACTGTGCCAAGAGACGGAAAAAATGCCCTGTGTTGGAAATGAACAGTTCCACTTTGTATTTATCAAAAACAAACAGTATGTAAAGAATATTTTTTATAACTACATGTTTTTGTGATTGAAAGAGTTGTAAATACTGTAAATAAAAAAGAGAACTACACACTACACACTGTCCCTGTTTTATTTTATTTTACACCATGCATTTACTGAGGTGATAATAGAGGATTATCCGTTAGGTGTGGTTAATTGAGATCATGCAAAGAGCAGCAAGAGGAAGCACCAAAAGCAGGAAACTTGCAGCTGAGTGTAACTGGATCTGTTCTAAAGATGGTGATGAGACCAAGCTGAGTAACCTTACACTGCAAGCATCCCATCATCAAACCTTTAGGCAAAAAAAAAAATCTTACTGCACACATGGTAACAAAATGTTCTTTCTATCTCGACTGTTTTTCCGTCTGAGAGTAGACAGTTGTTTATAGTACTATCATGCCAGAGAATGACAGAGTGGATCACAGTTTTCCTGCCTTTTCCTGGCCCACAGCCCAGTAACACAGAGGTTATACTGCAGTGAGTAAATAGACAAGGCATGATCTTGTGCTTGTCTCATATCAAGGGCATGCGACACTCCTCCAGCTGAAGGCTAACAGCCTAAAGGGGGATCTAATAATATCTGGCCTCTTGATGTTTTTTTCTGACACACAGTTTAAATATATGAAAAGAGAAAGAGGCAGCTTGTGTTTAACATCTTAGATACTGCAGAGGAAAAAGATTAATATTTTTCTTAAATTACTACACTTAATTCTTTAAGCAAACACTTAAAATATATGTATTTTTATTGCAGTTTAAATAATTACAGTGTTTATATGCAATTTAATTTTATTTTATTTCATTTTAGTTTGTTTATTTGCTGTATATAACCTTATGATAAAGTAATTTTCTCTCTTTTTTATTCTTTTTATTATTTAATCTCAGTTTAGAACTTACTTAGTTGCAGTACTAGCAGACTCTTAGCTTCAACTAACTTAAACATGTAAAACTTTTTTTCACAAATTGTTATAAACAAAAATAACATTAAAAAATTGTTATGAATCCTTTGCAGACAGTTACTGTCTGAAGATGAGTTTTAACAAGTAAATACAGACAATTCTTACATGTCTTAGTTTCATCTGTCCCACAACTGGTCTGTCTTTTATAGACATACTGTGGAAAGGTCTAATCAGACCTCTGCAGTTTATGGATGGTTTTCACTTTGTGTCAAACTGTATGTATTTGAACTTTCTCTCAAAATGTTGTTGATTTGACCACTTATAATGTTCCCACAGTTGTTCTATTTCTATAGCTTAAGGATGGACTATTTTACTTATTTTCTGAGCTCCTTTGTCTACTTCAGCTTCACTGCAACAACTTCCAATTGCAAAAGTGAAAGAATAACTCCTCCTTCTATATTTGTTTTGAGTCAACTGAACACCATCAAATTATCAAAGCTGTACGTCTGCACTTATTAATCATGTAACATTACATGTTTTTATGAACAGCTAAAATATAGTATTATAACTGAATATGCATTACTTATCCTGTTTGTTATTCATTGATATGAAACTGCAGAAATCTGTCCATGACATTAGATCCCAAACTGACAGGTTATTGTTGCTATGCCGACACAGTGATTAAACTCCCAAAACCCAGCTAAGATGATTAGTAAGATCTTATTATTATTTCTGTTACAGAAAACCTGATTCTAATCTAATCAGTGCTTGTTTCTATGAAACACCCAGACTCTAAATATAACCTGAATGGTGCAGGCTGAGAACAAAACACTAGTTTTTGCTGGGATTTCTGGCATTGTGCAGAAACATGCAGCTTTTAATGAGGTTTAATGGAAACACTGTGTTGTGTTACAGCATTGTACAGTTCAAAGATATTAAATCCAAAGTTGACCGACTGACTATTTAGTGTTCACTTACACATACCAGCAAAATCTGATCTAATTACTGCCAAGAGATCCTATTTGCCTCCTGTTTCCAAAGATGGATTGTTGAAATTATATAAATAACTCATAAAGAAAAGCATCAAAGAACACTAGTGCAAGTGTTAGACTTTCTGTCTGTGTTCACACTGTGTACCAGTTTTGTATTTAAAAAGCTGTTTAAACAGTATGTGATGAAGAAGAGGGCATTTCTGGATTGTTTCCACTCTTCAATATACTGTACATGGCAGTGTTGGCCCATGTTGGGGTAAACAACTTGACGTCATGACTGTATTTATGTCAGCTGTTGCTGGCTCGTGGGTCTGAGCTACCCTGACACCCACTGTAAAACGAGCCTCACCTGACGTCTGCCACCCCACAACCAAATCAGATGGGCTGTGGTGGAAAAGAACAGGATAAGTCAAACATAACACTCATGCAAACTTTAAACATGAGCTCTTTCCTGTATTTAACCTTCTTTGTTTCCTAACAGTGTATGAAGTGCAGTTTTATGGGTTTGTGGTTAAAGTCAGACCCTTCTGATATGTAATTATTCTTTTTAACTCTTTTTTCCTACATTGAACACAGTATGATCAATGAACCCAAATGCATCTTTATTTCAGTCAAAGATCATAAGATCAAAATCATAATACAATAAAAACACAAGTAAAAGTCTAAAATTTGGGTCTATTAAAATTATTCCATGACTATTAATATTAAAAATTCCACTAAAACCAGCTGAAACATAAAATTCTGCTTAGATATTAGAGAAAATACACCAGTAAGAGACACTTTGATAAAAGATCACTTCTATGAAAATTAATCTAACCTTTACTGTACTCATAAATCATAAATTCTGATTCGATTTGGGAGCTAAAAATTGATAAATGGGACCGTATCTCAGGCTGATTTACCACAATAACTTCAACTTATATTAAATCATAAAAAAAGGAATCTAAAAAAAGTAAAATACCATTTTATTCTTGAGCTGAGCCTGACTTTATCATTGTTATACACCATGACTGGATATCAGCATTTTCATCTTGATTTTAAAGCAACACTACATACAATTCTGATCTTAAAAGTTTGGTAGAAAAAACAACTTTTTTTTTCCAGCCTGGGGCATCAAGTTATACCACACAAATGGATATCAACACATTGGTTGCTTTGCACCATAACAGTTTCAGCAATGAAACACAAGAGGATCACTGGAGGAAGCAATGAAAAGAAAATAACAGAGCACAACATAATTCAAGAGTCAACATCGGACTGACTTTTACTGGCTTGAGAGAGCTCAGAGAAGAGACTGGATGCAAGACATGATGGCTAGCCTTCGTTACGGAGCACCAAAGTGCAAAAATGTGCCAAAGTTCAGCAGTGGGGCCCTAAAGCAGTGGTTTCAAAATCAACATACAATCAACATACTCATTCACTCACTCATTCAAGAGTAACAGGCTGTATGAGGCTGTAAGAGTTCAGACGGATAAGATAAGATAAGATAAGATAAGATAAGATAAGATAAGATAAGATAAGATAAGATAAGATAAGATAAGATAAGATAAACTTTAATACAGAGGAAAATCATTGAACCTTCACACAACCCAGGTGTGGTGGCAGCATGCCTCTCCGACGCTTAAAAACTAGTCATATAATGAAAAACTGGATTCTGTAATGGACTGGAAGCCAGTGTAAAGAGACCAGTACAGGTGTGAGGTTGTCGCGCCACTTCTTTCCTATTAGGAGGTGAGCTACTGCATTTTGTACAGCCTGCATATACACTTCCATACAGTCTTAGCAAGTGAGTCAAGATAAACACAAATTGCTGATTGACATTTCCAGATTACACTAAATAGAAAAAGGCCTGTCCTCACGGATGATTTGGTTTCTGATTTGGGGAAATACTTTGAATTTAAACCATATTTCCGCCTTAAGGGAACAGACATTATTGAAAAGTTTAAACATGCCTTTAACCCCTTAATGACCCAAACATAATGTTTCTGAGACCTATTGCATCATTTTATGTTTTAAACTTTGTTCAAAACCCCACTGTACACAATCTGATATTTGTCTTCTGCCCCCTGGTGGATATCGTTTGCACTACAATAATTTTGAGCATATGACACTGTAATAACTGGTATGTAAGTGCATTTATTTAGTTTTTATTTATTTATATTTTGTTAAAGGGCCAAAAGACCAGATTTGTAAAAAAAGCAAATGGCCTTATCTGTCCATCATTTCTTTGGTATTTACGGAATAATCTATTAGTTTTAAGGCCATTCAGTAAATACTCCTAAGTCCAGGTTTTAATAATCCAAAATCTGTTCATAATGAAGCACCTCAGACTGTTTAAGTTGCCACCTTATTTTCCCATCTGTTTTTGTAGAGTGAATGAAAGCTCCTGTGGGCTGCAGATGTCAGACTTGATTTATAGTCACTCTCGAGTTTATAAGGGTCCACGAGGTGCTGATCTAAATATGACCACAGAGCCAGGTTGTTTACCCAGGCCAACAGACCTACGTACATCCAGGAGTGGAAAGAATCCAGTGGTGTCCTCCTTCTTATCATGTAAACAAAAGGCTCTGATAAACTCCCCATAGCAACGGGTAAAACTGCCAAAGTACACAGTGTCCAATATCTCATGTGCATGTTGATGTGTAATGGAATTCTGAGTCATCTCATGTGTGATGTTTTTTACAGACAAAGTGTATGAAGCTTGAATTAGATCATTCAGAAATGTAACCTGAAACGATGAATCCAAGCTGTACTTCAAGTCCTGGAACAAGTCGGCAGATTCATGGAAAGATTGGGAAGTAATTCAACTAAAAGGACACATAAGTAGGCAAAAATCATGACTGAAACAGCTAAAACAAGTGGTTAAATATTTAAAAGCAACAAATACATGGCATAAATAGTCAGTTTAAGGAAAGAAAAATTATATAGTGTTTAAGTAAGTAGGCCACCAGTTTAAATAAAGCAGTAGATTAATGCTTAAAAATCCCTGTTGTTACACTAGCTGCATAATTTCGAGATGAACTACACTATAGGTAAAAGCTATAGGTAAAAAGAAAAGCTACAAGCAACTATGATACAATAATAAAGAAGACTGCTGAGAGGATGGAGAGGATAAACAATATGACTCAGAACAGTTCAATCTCTCACTCACCCTCCACCTGAACCTCCCACTGATGCCCACATCACCACATTACAACTGCCAGCCTCCAAGTCTGCATGTGTGGCTGCAACAGTTTACAAAAGCTGCCAACAGAGACCGCACTGCCAACTATTTTCAGTGAATTACACTGAATAGAGCTTGTAGTGTAAAATAGAAGCAAAGCAAAAACAACTATTTATCAAAATAAAAAGAGAAAATAGAAATAAATAACTTCTTGTCAACAGCCTTAGTGTTGTATTTCCTGTCCAGTACGTTTTCCAGGTGACTATATGGTACTGTCTAAAAGTCCTGAGTCACTCCTCATTTCTTTCTATTTCAAGTCCAAGCAGCCAAACTTTCTTGTATTTTTTTGAGGTGATCTTAAACAAAAGTTCTGGAGGTCTTTCAAAATTTTTATTTGATGTTAGCTGTATTTCCCCTCAGTTCCACCATTCAAGTAAGAAATAAGAACAAATCCAAGAAAGACCTGACACAGAACCTTCTGCCATCTACTTGTCAGTGTAGTCTCATTAGAAAGGGTTTCCATGGAAAGGTGGCTGTTAGGAAGCCATCCTTAAGGAAAGGTGGCTGTTAGGAAGCCATCCTTAAGGAAAGGTGGCTGTTAGGAAGCCATCCTTAAGGAAGGCAAACAGGCTGAGGTATGTCACTGAAGATCTTAGGTCAGAAATGAAAAGACTGGGTGTCTAAGAAGGTTCAGACTGTAATGAAGAACAAAGCAGCTCAGACCAAATATTTACTTTCAAGCTTGTTAGAATGAAACAAACTCTGTTTTATGCCTTATACAATTGTATGCAGCGAAAGATGTGTATTATTATGGTGGTGCTCTGCTTTGATTGCTGCTGTTTGTTTGATAGAAACAAAGACTTTTTATTCTGCGTGAATAAAGGAAAGCAGAATGTGCACGTTTCCTGATTGGTGATATGTTTTCACCCACATGAGGGAAAACAAAGAGAAAACACAACTCTTGAATCTGACAATACTCATTGATTCTACTCACCTCATGTTTATTTTATTTAGGATTTCCCAGAGAAACCCATTAGAAGGATGTAGCCTCTAGTGACAGGTCAAATCTGCATGGAGGTGTGTAGTGTGCAATGCATGCAAACCAATTATCTAAACTGATCCTCTGCATCCATTCAGTGAGTTAATTAAGTTGCATTTCAATACACTGCTGATCAAAAGCTTCATTGGTGCCATTGCATGAATGTCATTTTGATTGTTTTCACACGTTACCCAGCTGTGCACGACCGTATGCAAACTAATGGCTTGAATAATAATAATAAAAGCAGGCAACCACTTTTAGTTTTGTCACTCTCTGCTGACCATACAAACAGAAAACTGCTCAGGCTGTCCTAATTTCATGCCCATGTTTGCAACTTGTCTGTGAAAATTAATACCTCGTGTTCAGGAAACAAGCTGTTAAACTGAATTCTGTCATGAATTTTTCTTTGTGTGTATCTGGTTCACCTGCTGATGAGTATTTAAGGTGGTGGTCAGACAGCAGCTGAGTGTTCCTTCATGCTTAAATAAAAAGTAGTAGGAGTAGCTTTATTTTAAACTTGAGGATTAATGATTTATTATTCTGTCAGTACTTATAGCCAACACACTGTGATCAAAGCAGCAGGCTGGTGATTGCATATTTCAAGGTACTTTTACATGAGTTGCTTTTATATAAATTCATGTAGTTGTCTGCTTCCAAAACAAAGCATTTAGCTTCATTTTCTAACATTACAGCATGAGTGCAACAAGTGTAAAAAATCATTTAGTTATAACAAATAAAAGTAATTTAAATGTAGAAATATCAACAAAAAATATAGCTTAAAATTATATAGACAAAAAATTATGCTATTATTTTTATCCCTGGAATATATTTGCTGTTTGGGGAGAGCACAAATCTCCCAGCCAATAGTAGAGTTATTCTCCAGCTCCCAGCAACCCTCTGCAGGATGTAACGGGTATAACTAAAAGATGTTGCATGGCCTTTCTTTTTCTTTCAAAATAACCTTAAAATCATCTTCTGTTGGAATGAACCTTTATGTCTTAATAACAATCCTTTTTCTTGCTATCTTTACATTTTTTGCACAAAAATAAATCATTCTTTAAACCTCCTCAATTTATCCCATTTTATAAAACAATAAAGAAGATATTAAGCATCTGGACATAAATTTAATGTAATTTTTGTGCATCTGCTTGTACAGGGTTAAAGATTAAAATTAGAAAGCACACATAATTTATTTTTTTTTTTTATGTAACTGTTGTGCAACTGTTGTTTTCCTCAGATGGTTGTCTCAGCTGTGATTATCTTTGTGACATTGTCATCTTGTGTAGTTGGTTGCCCAGGAAATGCAAATTCTGTGAGAATGAGCTTTGTTCACTGCTGTTACACAGAAGGCAGATGAAACAGAAAATCATTATGCAACATTTTTTTTTCCTTTTCAGAGATGTTGTTTCACCAAGACACAATTTTTTTTAGCTTTTTCAGCCGAATAGCTAAAGAATGGAACATTATATTATGCTAAACTCAATTACTCGTAAAGTTGTGTGGCAAATTTGAGTTTTGTTTTTCCTTTTGTAAGACTGCACTGAGGTTTTGGACCATGGAAAACAACCTTCGGAAGTGTAACTAGCTACGGTGTTTCAGGTGATGTAATATGCTATAAATTTAACCAATTAGTCATTTTTCTGTCATCAGAAAATCTTCTAAATGTCTCAAGGAATTTTTACCACCTTGCAAAACATTTCAGATGTATTTCTTTGTAAAGTGCAAGACGCACATCCATATCTTTCAGAAATGGCCATACTAATCCAAAAGCGTTATGAATCTGCAAGAATCTCATAGCTGTTTAAATGAGATTTCAGCCATCCAGTGTGTCTAAAAATTCTTGTTTTGTAGGAGATGGAGTCTAAAGTGTGAACAAACAACACTTCGGCAGCAGCAGAAAGCTCTGACTCAGGTAGGCTCAATATAACCCCATAAATCTGTCTAAAAAATGTAAATTACTAACTTAAAATGCCCTTTTTCCCATTCAGATGCACACAATAAGGAGTAAAGTCGGACAGTCAGTGCAATAATTAGTATTTTTTTATACATGAAATTAAATAAAATGCAATGATTTACACTATTTATTTACACTATTAATTCTACATGTGCTGAAATACAGCAGGGACAAACATCATCACTTACAGTACAAATAATGAGAAGGAAGACAGCTATCATTCCTCTGAAGAATCAGTTAGAAAACAGCATGACCTGCGTTTCTACTAAGCAGCTGTCCTGGACCAGGCCTGGTGTGCCACCACTACCACCACCACGTTCAAGAAATGTGACTGCCAAGTCCAGTGGAAAGAAAACAGACCTTGTGCTTGTATGAATATAATTTAAAGGCTGACATTAAAGATTATTTTTATCTAAGGCTGGTACCGGTGAGAGGTGTGTCCCTGTGAACAAATGTGGCAACCATTAACAGGAGGGAGGATATCGTCACCCGCAGGGAAAAAGAACTGCTGTGCTTTCTGCTTCACCCCCATCAAGGTGGAGAAGTGTTCAGGCAGCTATTATGTCTACAAGTTCACTCCACCATTAGCTTGTTATTTGGCTTACAGTGCAGGTAGGAAGTGTATTTTCTAAACAAATTCGGAACAAAAACTTTGTTCATGGATGGATGGACTAAATGAATGTGCTCAACCTGCAAAAGCAACAGGGAAAAATAGGCATTATTTATTTTTTTTTAAACAGATATTTAAATTTTATTAAAGGAAATAAGTTTTGTACATACAACGTAGTTTTGCTTGAGCATTAATTTTAATTAAGTCCAGCAGGACGGATACATGCCAGTTTAAAGAAGGAGCAAAACTTGGAGGTAGTTTACCCCAACTACATTTACCACAAGCTGAGGATATCTCAAGAAAACATTTATTCGACCTTTGAACTTTGTATATAATCCTAAATAAAACATAACGCCAATCGATAACAACAACAAAATGTTTAAGCTCTGAATGAAGAAGTTTAATTTTTCTTGTTTATTTTTTACTTTCTATGAGTTTTCCTGCTTAAACTGTGCTGTATGACTGTTCTCAGACGTCAACACAATTATATGGGACGGAGCACCAGAAATTAGTCCTATGTGAGGCGCAACAAGATAAACTGGAGATGTAAGAGAATGAAAAGTAAGTTATTTTGTAGGAGATTCTACACTTACCACAAATCCAAATTACTTTTCACTATAAAGTAATCACTAACATACTCATATTTGACTGATGTTACAACAGTTTTTTAGATGCATTAATTACTCTGAACCTCTTTGCAAGAAGTAGGGAACGGGTGGGGAATTCAGAAGATAAACCCAACCAAAAACCGAAAGGTCTTAGCAGGTGAAACCTAAAACTCATAAAGGATATAATGAACAAGCAGAAGACACCAAGAGTAATACATACAGCATGAAAAAAATATCTATATGATTGCAAAAAAAATGTATTAACTGATGTTATTAGCTAAAATAATGTTATTAAACTATTCAAACTGATATCTAACTTTATATAAACTAATTTAATTGTATGTTAAGAATCAAAAAGGACACATTAACAGTTGGAAGGTTAATTACTTATATGACATACCTTACATGAACATTTTGTCAGCTTTTAAATTGTTTTCTGTCTAGTTAATCTAGTAATATAATTTGTATTTGATAACATACAGGAGGTGTGATAAATTATTCTCATTATTTGTCAAAAAGTAAAATTGTGTAACATTGATTTTTTTCTTTCACCTTCAGCTGGCTGAACTGTGGCTCATTTTAAACATTGTCACCCCCATGTTGTACTAGAATGTAAGCTAAATACCTGCTGTTTTGTTTTCTTTTATTGTCTCCACCTATTTATTGAAGCATTGTTCTAAATTAGGTTTATCTAGTTATGTAGAAAAGTGCATTTGCGTGTGTTTAACACAAGGTGGCACACTAACTTCAGTATGACCCTGGTGGATGCTTGAGTCAGCTCGTGCTGTCCTCTTTAAACAGGAGCTTTCAGACAGAAGGGCCCATTCAGATCCAAACCTGGAAATTTCAGACATAACTCAACTTTAAGACCTGATATTTTAACTAACAATAAACCATACATGGAAAATTGATGTAGTTTCAGCTAAAGTGTGTCTTTCAACATGCGTGGCTGTATTTTTCATTCATATTCCATGACAAAAATTCTGATGAGCTCTACTTTTTCCTTTTATGGTAACAAATGGCATCATAAAAGTTAAGCCAGAACATTATGGTTTTCCCCGGGAGTGTTTTACAGCTTATGGTGACCTCGTCATCGCTGAAATATGTATCAGAATCTAGTGGATCAGTGGTCTTCTGAAATATTTGCAATGCTTTTCAACTTACTCACAGTCCAGTCTGACCAACACCTATATACAGGCGGGGGGCGGGGCTTGTAAGAGGACGCTTCGATCCTATTGGTGGACAATCAGTCCGTGCGACAGGAGAGAAACTCCAGGAAAACGGACGCACTGTGTAACGGGACAAGGATACAGCTCGGCGAGAGGAGGGAACTTTGTATGGACATGTGGATATTTTGGGATAATTTCTACTTTAAAACAGAAAACCACACCTGTCAAGGAAAGGATAGCGTTTAACCCTTGATATCTTTCATATATATATATTTCAAAATTATATTTCGACCTTAATTAACCATGACTGAAATTGCAGTTTGACTTACACCACAAATCAAAATGCGCACCGTTTTCAAATCTGTTGTTTAAGAAAAGGAGGCGCTCATTAAAGCCTGCCAATGCTCACTTTTTGTCGGCACTTCAAAGCAAGTTCTTGAAGTATTATTTTTCCACGACTTTCGGTTAAAAACAAAGCAACAGCATGGCAGAGCACGAGAGCTTGGAGTTTGGAAAGGCAGACTTTGTGCTGTTGGACAACGTGTCTATGGAAGAATTCATGGCCAACCTAAAACTCAGGTAAGCTGAAGCCTGCGGCGTCCGCGGTCAGTCACCTTTGTAGATCCGCCGTCTAATAAGCACTTAGCCTGGGAGAACATGTCACTGTCTAAAGACATCTTAGCCAGAAAACACTCTAGTTCTCGTTCAACAGGTGCTTTCTTTCTGTTGTTCATATTTTTATCACATGAATGAAAAGGTCACCATGTCATGAGCCATGTTAATGGAAGATTTGCCACTCCACTTAACCTGTTGCTGTTTAACTTGCTAGGTATGCAGCAACAATAAGCCATTTGTGTTAAAGTTGGATGTGCATTCCTTTTGATGCGTTCTCCTCAAACCTGTAAATTCTCTTTTAAAAAATGTGGTGGGGAGACTCCACCCAAGCTACACACAAGATGCACCACAGCTCCGAGCATCTAACCGGTTTCTATCAGCTGTGTTGTGTCAAGCATGATGTCATGCCTGCTTTCTGTATACAGCGAGCTGTGGGGGTAACATTACGTTGCAGATGGGCTGTGGCTTGGAATCGGTTTCCTTATCTCTTCTCTTCACCCCTGCCATCTGTGATGAAAGTGCTAACTGATCCTCAGTGCAGCTTTCTGAAGCAAAAAGTTCTCTTTGTTGTGTTAAACATGGCTGCAAAAAGGAGGGGGGGTTAATAATGGGTCTTACCATCTAGAGCAGCCTGTTGGTAGAAATGCAAAATGGGATTTACTCATGGGATTTTAATCATATAGATTTTTTTTTTACAGAAATACAAAGTTTCTATCACTGGTCCTCAGGCATGTTGTGCTGCCATGATTCTATGGAAGCCCAGAGCAGACAAACCCAATTCTGGCTCTAGAGCAAGGCCTTTTATCTTTATCATGACCAACATAGTTATAAATGGAACTATTGTAACCATGATTCCAGTTGGTGGTAACGATTGCTTGAATACGTATTTGGAGGATTTTAAGTTTAGAAGGTCTTTTTCTCCAAGTGTTTTCACTTTTTTGACAATGCTGAACAATCTTATAGAAAAAGCTACATTTATATATTTGTGATTCTGTGTCTTCTCTTTCCTCCTCTTGTAATATTCATCCAGTTATTATAAACAAACAGCAGTAGCATGGTCCTTTGTGTTACTGCTGATTCTTTGAAGTCAAGTCAGCTGTCTTTTGTCTGTCTCTCAATTGTTGAGATTTCCACACCCCTTGTGCTATTTCTACATCATTTTTGCTTTTCCAAATTTGCCCATTACTGATTTTTAAACTCATGTTTGGAAATATAGGACATTTAGGCAAGCTTTAGAACAATAAACTCTTATATTGCACAAAAAACCCCTGAACAATTGAAATAAAGTTAACTGAGGTTTGCACTGATTGGAGAATGACATGTGTAAAAGCTCTTAGCACCCACTAAACAAACCTTTTTGAGGCAGGAGACATTTAATCTCATGCAGTGCTTCCAAAGTCAAGAGTGAACTTTCAGTCTCGCCACAGTTTTTCTGCTCAGTGAAAGATAAATTGAATTGTGGCACAGTTTAGCCGGTTTTTAAATGAATGACTTACAGTTTCCTCTAGTTCTTCTGTAAAGTAATCAGCAGCAGATAAATCTTTGGGTTGGGCAGATTTTCATTTTGTTATAAAATGTTTTTGAGTCGCTTCGTTTTTAGTGTAAATGTGTAAAACTCAAGAAATCTAACTTGAAAGTGCCAGGTGTGCAGTTTTATAGCGGACATGGCATTTCTGGTTGACTGTGTTTTTATAGCCATACTTTTTAAATTAAATCAGCTTCTGTGGTGTTAACAGTAGCTCTGGCAGCCATGGGAGAAGACTTGAGAGCAAGCAGACAGCACCGGCCTCGTTTTCCCGACTCTCTCCCATTTTCTGCCTGTTTGTTGTCCCTTCAGCTAGACAGCTCGGTCCGGAGGTGGCGTGTGCAGATTGTTATTTGTAGAGGGTGTGACCAGCCAGGAGTGCTTCCTTTTACTTCCTTTTCCCCCTCCCCGTCCGAGGGTGTTCACTTTCATGCAGTTCAGATGCAGAGGGCATCTAATGGGCTCCTTTTGTGCTGCTACAGTTATCCAAAACAACTGGGTCTGGAGCACATCTGCTTTGTGCATGTTATGGTGCTCTTGTAAAATGACCCTGGTAAGACCTGCTGCTACGTACAGAAGTTCATCTCACTTAACAAAAGTTGTTTTTCCTAGAAGACTGCTCTGCTTTTTCAGGCTTTCATTGTGTTTATGTCTTCTGAACTTCTACCAATCATAGTATTTTTATTTGAAATGGGTGAAACGGGTCATTTAGTGACAGATCTGCTGCCAGAGTCTGGGTTGCAGCTGACTGAATCACACTGCTGTGTTTGGGATTTCTACTGGTGAGGCCTACCATGTTTCGTTGCTAATCTTATCCCCGACTGTGGCAGCATGTAAGGCATGATTTGGAGAGGGTGCCTTGTGGCCTCCATGG
Organism: Melanotaenia boesemani; assembly: GCF_017639745.1. Classification (NCBI taxonomy): domain Eukaryota; kingdom Metazoa; phylum Chordata; class Actinopteri; order Atheriniformes; family Melanotaeniidae; genus Melanotaenia; species Melanotaenia boesemani. Next base: position 5,732,207 of record NC_055702.1, read on the forward strand.
TTGTTTGCATTGACATTTACTTTTTTTTTTTTTTTTTTTGTGGCCTGTTCCAGAGAGCCTCCCATTCTCAAAATAGAACCCAGCAAAGGCCTGGTCTTTGCAGAGATGCCCGGTAAGATAAAAGTTAATGCCAAATTCCTGTTGAGTCTTGGGAATTTTGTCAGCAGATAAGACTGGGACAAAACTACAACCCCAATTCCCAAAAAGTTGGGACACTGTGTAACATGTAAATAAAAACAGAATGCAGTGATTTGCAAAGTTTGTAAAACATTTTACCCACTTGTTGAGGCATTTTATAAAAAGTATTAGCTCATTTACATTTTGATGGCATCAACTCGTCTCAGAAGTTGGAACAGAGGCAACAAAAGGTTGGAAAAGTAAAGGTTACAGAAAAAGAAATAGCTAAAGAAACATGTTGCAGACTAAAAAGGTTAATTGGGACCAGACCAGTAACATGATCAGTAATGTAAAGGGAACTTTACAGAGGCAGAGTCTCTCAGAAGTGGAGATGTTTTAGCAGTCTGCAAAAAAAGTGCACCTACAAACTGGTGGATCAGAATCTGGAGAAGTCTCTGTGTACAGGGGGGCAATATCTGATAATCATGATATTTGGGATGTCAGTTAACACTACATTAAAAACAGGCATGATTCTGTTGTAGAAATCACTGCATGAGCTCAGAAACACTTCCTAAAATCGTCGGTAAACACAGTTTGTCGTGCCATCCACAAAAGCAGGTTAAAGCTCTAAAGTAGAGGCCATATGTGAGCATAATCCAGAAATAGAGCTTTCTCCTCTGGGCCAAAGCTTATTTAAAATAGGCTGAGGCAAAGTGGAAAATTGTTCTGTGATTAGATGGATGCACATTAGAAATTCTATTTGGAAATCATTGACGTTGTGTCACCATCGAGCTTATCGGTGTTCAGTTCAAAAGTCTGCATCTCTGATGATATGAGGGTGCGTTAGTACCTATAGCATTACCTGCACATTTTTTCAACACATCATCGCCGGTTTTGGTTAAATCAAGTGACTTCTTTTTTAGGTAAAGACTTGTATATTTCTACTAGACACTGTAAAACAGCATAATGCACCTATTAGAACAGCAGGGCATCATAGCAGGGACGTCTGAGTGCTGGACTGCAGGTCTGCTTTAATTAAAAATACTTGATTAATCGTGGTAAACCACTCTGGTAAAACATCACGTTTAAAAGCAAAGGAGTTTGTTGCTTTACAGGAAAAGTGCAACAACCCGCAGCAACAGCAAATACTGGCAGTGCTTTTAAAAGTGTGAGAAATTTGCAAAAGAAACCAGAAAGCCTCTGCAATAACAAAGTTTTAGAATTTATTATTGTGGATGATCAGCCCCTGTCATCATGGAAAATGTTCACTGTAAGTCCAATTCCATTTGAGTTCATCTACTCAATATTTAAAATAGTTCTATTTTTCTATAGTTCTATGCCAGGCTACTGAATGATAGTAACAACAATATTATACATCAAAGTCTGTAATAAATATAATTTTTTAAAATTATAATTATTACCTAAGCCCCAGGTATGGGAAGTGGTATCGGATAGAAAAAACAGAATTAGAACGTCCTGTGTGATGTTGAATGAAAATGATTCGTAACAGCCTCATATGTAAAATAGAAGTTTTGAGTAGTGCTGTGTATTTGGTTCTCTTAAAGCAGTGGTTCTCAAACTGTTTTCAACATTGTACCCTCTGTAGAAGATCTCTTCAGCCCAGTACCCCCTAGACCAGGAGAGTCTGGTCTAGAAGCCACATTCAGTGGGCTGGATCAGCAAAATGACAGAATGAAAACTTTCCCCCTTTGTTTTAATCCAAAGAAGTGCAGGTACATTATCACGATGTTTGCAAACAGCCTGAAACTTATTGACACATAAATGTAGTTTCAACAATATTTTGCTTAATTTATGCATTTGCCTTTATTCTTTTACACATTTTATTCTTATTTAATTGAATATTTTTATAATATATATTTATATAAACATAAAATATTAAATAAAAATATTTTTAATTATAATATAAATTAAATAATTTCTATATTTAAGAATTATTAATAAAAATGGTCAATTTTATGTTTTTTTTAACTTCATAGATATCAAATGTTCATAATAAAATATATTTCTATTTCATATTTTCATCTGTATGAACATTTTTTACTTGACATAGCTTTGCATTTATGCTTTCATTAAAACTTACAGATCACAATGGATCTACATAAACACAGAATTTTTTATTAGAGGTATCTGGAACTGAAAAGTATTCAGATTATAATCAGTAACTTTTCAAGATCTGGAAGTTATTTTAAATGTACATACATGTACATTTCTACATCTGTGTCGTAATCCTGACCACCTGAACTGACTCACCTAAAACTCAGGTCAGATCGCTTACGAAAGATTTAAAAGATATAACAAATGATCCCTCTTACTTTTTCATCCCACTTATCCCCCGCAGTGTCTCCAAGTACCCCAAGGGGTACATGTACTCCCATTTGAGGAAGACTGTCTTAAAGCATGCCACACATCTGGCATGGCTACTGGAGGTTTCCTACACAGATTCATTGTCCTCCACAACCCATGAAGACCCGAGGTGTCCTCTGTACCCAGACACGGGGACACTTCTGTTTTATATCAAAGTAGCAGCACTGAGTAAAGGCTCTCTGCTTACTGCAGTTCTGACATCCTGTGAAACCTCCTAAATGTCTTTATATGGCAGCATTGTTTAGTCTGTCGCTTGGAATCCAGGGGAAAAAAAAAAAACTTAAAAACTGCTGCAATTTTCCCAAATAATTATAGATGATGGGAGAATTTTTCTAGTCCTGTTTCAAAAGAATGAGTGCACAAAACTCCAGATTACAACACTTCTTTCATTTGTTTTTTACTTATTTATGCACAGATAATTGAAGAAAGTATTCATTCATGTATATTTCAACGTTACTCATTAAGGTCATAATTAGTTGACCTTCCATCTTGCAGCAGAAGACCCTAATAAATGAAATGGCCATGTTTCAGTCCTGAGTTTCCCAGATAAGATCAGCAGCACTATTTGTCACAATTATGTTCAACCTGAAGTAGTAAATCCTCAACTTTGCCAACTTTGAACCATGTATGTGTTATTTTTTTCCTCCGGTGGGCCAAGGATGGTTGTAAAAGCGCCTGTTTATTTGTCTGCATGAACTGCTCTGAGTGATTTGACCTTTGAACCCATCTATGAGGAGTTAAAGAGGACTATGAACAGGAAGTCTCCAATAATATAGAGCAGACCAGCAGAGCAGGAAAGCTGGCATTTCCCCCGTTTTTGCTGCTCACATTTCATTGTTTCCTGCTGCCTCTTTCCAGTTTGGTTGGGATTCTTAGGCACATATATGCGAGTTCAAAAACTGGGAGGGATTTTGTTCTTGGGCAGAACAAACATTTATTTAAAAGTGAAATAACTCGTCGTTCTGACTTGGAAAAGTTAAATTTGTCACTATTTCTGGTGGTGTCTGGATTTGACCTCAAAATTACATGTCAAATTGTTTTCACATGGTGTTAAATGAACAATGGGTGTCCTGTGTTGATTGTTCTAACAGCAGGTAGGCGAGAAGAGGTGTGGTGCACAAAGAGAAAGCCCAACTTTAAGAAAGAAAAAGCCTCTTTATCCTGCAAAACAAGTAAAGAAATCAAACTGGCCTTGTAGTGTAAAGACTACAAGAGAGAGAAGACCAAGGTTAAAGATCTCTCTTTCCTATGAGATATGGTTAAATAAATAAAAGTCACTTTCTGTTTATGTCCCTTAAGAAGTCAAAAGTATTTACATTAAAAGCAGGAACAAAGCGCTCAGGGGTTGTCCCTTAGCTAGATCCCTATTTATTTGCCTTTTTTGTGCTTTTGTTCGCTCCTCTGCAATAAAACCAAAGTCCATGTGCAAAGAACACAGTGCTTGCACCCTGCAGCAAAGATGAAAGCTGCGATAGTCTGCAGCAGATGCCTCTAAGAATATTTAATCCCAACCCGCTTATTAAAGTTTTTTCCCTCCTTGCAGTGGTCAGTGACTGAAGGCGAAATATTTATAGATGAATGCTAAGATAGACTGTTCTCTCATTCTCTTCCTGCTTGTTTGTACAGAAGCTCATGCCAAGACCAGCAGCAATACAGTATGATGTCAATTACAATCATAGACAGGATCTGAAGCAGATTACAGGCACGTTGTGTCATTAACATGTGTTTCTTTTTATGCTGCAGAAGCCGAACATCCTGAAAACTCCTTATGCAAGTGATTCTCCAGTGCCTCAGACTGGCAGCCTCTTGCTAATCATGAAGTTAAAGAGTCTCCCTTGAGCTGACAGATTCATAGAAGGCTCTTTGAGAAATGCCTCATAGGCCTGCTCCCCAGCAATCCAGCAGTGAAAAGTCCAGTCTCGCCGCAAGAATTTCCATACAACCGTCTGTAATCTGAAACACATTACCGTCCCTACATAAACAGGGGCTGTGCTTGTGCAGCTTTATTCCCCTCTAAAATTGGTTCGCCAGCTTTCAGAGACGTCTCATTTGTGGACTGAGTTTGCAGGCGGGGTCAGGAGCAGGCTGTTCTGTGCTTTCCAGAGCAGATTTTAGTCTTGTTAAGTGTTTTTGTGTCATGACATCTGGCTCCTGCCATTTCTTCTATCTATACATATATTTTTTATTCTGCTATGTGTCTTGCTTGTGTCAGATTCATCACTTACTCGATCAGAAAAATGAGTTTTGTAGAGTAGAGAATCGGACCTTCATGTTAAAAAGGTGAAACCTAGCTCGAGTTTGTTTCTGTCTTTATGTAAGAGGATCCGTGTTAACACAAGCCAAGATGTGGCTCAGGTGTAAGATGCAGGAGAAGGGATATGAGGACATTTGAGATAGATTCTCCTCAGTTATTTCATTTTGCAACCAAATATTCCCCATGGCCTTTTTTTCTACTGTTCCTCACTTGTTACTGTGTGTGTGGAGAATGCATGCTGCTTATTAGTATAAAATACTGCCTCATCAGATACACTTTTCATAAAGAATATAAGATTAATTAGATTATTACAGTCTAATAGAGAAGAGACAAATGTAGGAAATATCATCTTAGTTCACTTACTGACTTAAATCAGTTCGAGTTTTGATAGATTTTTTTTTTCAGAGACAAAACATAATTAAAGATAACACATATGCTTCTGAGTCTGGGCTTCTGTGAAACTCCTAATTATTTTTCAGTGTCAGCGATGGCACTGTCCAGTGTAATAAAGTTTCAGTTCTGCGTGAGTTTAGCTGAAAGTAATTGATATTCATCCACCAGTTAATGTTCATCAAGCAATTAATCAAGGAGAATAATTTGTGGACATCCGATGGTTTAAATGAGCAGCTAAAAATCAGTAAAGAGATGGTAGGAAACATCAGTGAACTTTGAATGATCAAAAAGATCATTTCAAAGCAGCTCTGGCTGCTCTTCAGTAGTTTTAAAAACTAAGAAAATATTCATCATGTAAATCATGTAAAAACCTTCCAAAATATTGTTTAAAAACAGATTTTTTCATTCTTGAGAAACACTGAAGTAGAGTTGCAAAAACTTTGAAAGTCATAATTTAAAACACTTTAATTGTAGTAGCTAAATCGTCATAAATTTTCCATGATGACATATATAGGGAGAAAGTTCCTTTTACAGTGGTAGGATGGGCATTTTTTAATGTACATAACGTAAACGTAAATTTTTCGACAATGGTAGAAAATGTAATATGATATGACATGATCACACCTTTCCCATGTGATGACACGTTTAACGGTGCTTCAACCTGTGCAGCGCAGGCAAGCCCAGCTGAGTCAGTGAGCAAGGAAACATGGCAGAGCAAAGCAGCTGTACAAACAACCACAAAACGTGATATCAACCAAAAAACTGTGCTTATTAAAATAATATTGCAGTAAAACATTCGTCACATGCTCCTAAAGACTTCTGCTACTTCTGAAGGTGAAGCCAGGAAAATATAAGTACATCCGCCGCCTTTGCTGCTCAATGGTACCAACTTAGCAACTATCTTGCTATATTTAGCTAATATTCTAGCGACTCTTAAGTAACTACAAATCCAGCAACGTTTTCAGGACTTATTGGAGATTATCGCTTTTATTCTTCTCAATGAGCAACAACGCTGCCATAGAACTTTCCCCCATCCCAAAGCACTCACAGGAGGCCTGGTGTAGTGTTGGAATAAGTACCCCTACCAAAATTAAACTGTGAGTGACTTCAGAAGTGGCAGGGAATAGAAGCAAAAAAGAAACCAAACTAGAACTGAATGGACTAGCATAGGCTTTGGCCAAATCAATATAATCTGTGATTTCAGTATTGAGATATTTTAGAAAAAAATTTTTTGAGTGATATTTTCTTTATAACCTCTATTGAAAGCTGCCTCATAATTTAGTGTGTCCTGGAATTAGAAACTTTTTCTCTGTTGCCATCAGCGCTGGTTCACGTGGATGGGGGGGTTAATGTTGTGTGGCATCACATGTAAACTGTCTGGCTCATGATTTAACAAGAAACCGCATCCTCTGTCTGCAACATTACACCCAGACAAAACTTCCCTGTAGCCTTGTTCTCAAGTCCGCCTACACACACACACACACACACACACATACGTACACAGGACATAGTGCATTTGCACAACACTTACGAGTGTTATGTTTTCATGAATTAACTTTATGCCATTGTGCAAAGGGAAACCCCAACGATGCTTCTGACTCAGATGGACTCACATTAAGGGTCGTTTGTGTGTTTTCACTGTGTACATTAGGTGTGTCCTAGGCAGCAGTGACGCCATTCCCTGCTTCCTCCAGGGCTGTATTGTTCTCTCGTCCACCTGTTGGACCTGTGCCCTGCGCTGCAGTGGGGGGTGGAACAGTTTACTCACTTTCACAGCCAGCACATCACTTTGCAGCCTTGAAGTGACACAGTGCACATGGACACGGGGCTGGAACACTGTCACTATTAAGGCCATGTTTTTCCTCTGGCATATGTTCTTAGTGCCCTAATAATGAAGTCTCCATCAGTGCATCTAGGAAGACATTAATTATGGTACTTTAGTTGTACAAAAAACAGCCCTTATTCAGTGTAGTTGAAAGAAATGCTAGAATAAAAATAAAAATACTTGTGGCTGCTTTTAGTTTGCTTTGAAAAGTTTCTTACTGACTGTTTCACACCATCAAACATTGTACTGCAGACTATAGCAGCAGTAATTAATTAAGACAAAATTTCAATTTGTTTTGATAAACAGCTCATTTTTCCAAGAAAAATTCAAATTAGAAGAAATTTGTCTTAAGGTTGTTCAACAAAAGGACATTTAACTTATAATTGCTGAGCAGATTTCCCAAAAACTTAATTTATAATTGCATTAGGATATGAATTCATCTTCATACCACAACACCGTCTTAAAAAGCCTAAATGTAGAGATATAGTGCGGTAAGAATCAGACGGGGGAGCTTTTTCACCGCTGCACCACTAAACGTGTGCAGAAAGCCATCTGTGTTATTGGAGATGCTGAGCAGTGAAAATGGAGAAAGTTCAGGAAGTGAAGCTGTTGCAGATTTTGAAGTTGAACAGAAAAACTTTTCCCAAAAAAAAGGAGCTGTGTCTGTTGTGTGGAGAAGGTTTGGTTTTGAAAGTATGGACCTGAACTTTAAAAAAAAAAAAAAAAAAAAACTCTTTACAGCAAATGCCTTCGAGCTGAAGGTGTTACTGGAACTGGCAACGCGCTGCATGAGCTGCAAATGTACTTTGCAGTACCAAGAATTAAATTAAGATCAGCACCCTCCACATCCTCAGGTAAAACTAAAAAAGCTGGAGGACACTTGTGTCTGATGTCACTTGTACATGCATTTGCTAGACATGCTGACTACGACAAAACAAAGCACGCAGTCGACCGACGGCATCACTATCCATATGGCTTAAGATGTGGAGAAAGATAGATTCGTGGCCGTGATCAAAACACTGGATCCAAGATTGTCTGTACATTATAATGTGATAGATTTTTTTTTTTTTTGTTGGTGTACAGTGTGCAATTTCCATGACAACGAAATTGTCTTTTTTGTGGTTTCAGTATATTTATAGGCCAGAAAAACTAATCTATAGATCATTTTCTCTGAAAAAACATTAGTATCAGTTCTTGTTCAGACAGACTAATATCTTTTTTTTTTTTTTTTTTTTTTGACTAAATAATTTTCTTTCTTACATTCTGTTTCTTCATATCCATCCAGTCATTCTTCTTTTTATTGCTAGGCCATTTTACATCACCTGGCCATCGTATTAAGGTGCAGACAGATTCAGATTCAGGCCTGCAGCCAACCAAACACCTCCTCCTCCTTTCACTTGACTTGTTGAATTTGGGAATAAAATCAGGCTGAAGTCATTTTTGTGAATGAATGCTGCTGTGTCAGCCTGATTTTATGATAGTATAGATGGTATATGCTGCGTGTTTGTATGAATAAAATGGTGTGGTGGACATCTGTGGTCCCAGTCAGCAAAGGAGAGTTGCTACCTGATCTGGAGTCAGTTTTTTACATATGGCATTAATTTTCCTGAAGAATCCAGACCTGCCAGCTTCATGGGAACATTCTGTCTTATCATTTAGATCAAGCAGTGTGAAACAGCCCCTTAGCTTTACATTTGGATGTAGTTGTTGCAGTGGTGGTATGAAGAGGGAAAAATGAGGCTTTATGAGAGTTGTTGTGAAATGGATGTTGGGATGTAGCTTTAATCAACTGACAAGCTCATATATGAAGTGAATGAAAAAGTCTCAGGGCACTTTCAATACAGTTCAAGTTGATCCAATTCAGTATAATTATAACCCAATTAAAATAAATCCATGATATGATCCACATTAGTCTAACTTATGATTGTCATATAAGCCCGTTCATGAAGAAAAAGGAAACCAACAGATTGAACTGAATCTGTTGGTGTCAGTTACATTCTGGTTACTAATTAATTACTAATCTGATTAGTTAGTTGTCTGATACAATGTTGGCTCATTCCTTGAGTTGTGTGCATTTTTATACTTGAATGATTTATGGGTCAATGTTAAGTGGCTTTAGGAACATCAAAAAGTTCTTATGATAATGGTCAGATGGAAGGACTGAAAATGAGTGAAAAAGCAGCCAATAATAAAAAAAAAAGACCCTCAAAGTCTGGCTGCTTGGAAGGAGAACATAAAGAAAGGAGGGGTGGCTTTTACACAGTAGTGTATGTGTGATATTAATCTGTATGAAATATAATGTGCTGTTATAATATAACGTTGGGTGAAGGAGAGCATTAACAGTTGTATCTGGCCAACATTAGAGTGTTGTAGTAATGGACAAAGTCAATGCCATCATCTATGCTGCAGTTTGTCATCTTTGTGATTTGACTTGTTTTGTGTTCACAGGAGGGTTGTCCGCAGTGTTTTGTTTTTTTTTTTTTTGCTTTTTTTATGTGCTTGCATTCAGTGTCAGACGGTTATGGCATCATTTGAGGACAGAAAGGTGGGACAGTGATATGTGTCGACACTATACACATTTACTATTAGATAATGGAACATATTCAAGCTGTCACTGTCAATGTAGGAGATATGATGTAACTTTCATAAGATTATTGCACAATTTTATATTAGTTTTTACATTTCCAGGCTAGGATGTTTTTTCTAATCTTGAGTGAAAAGTTGGTGAAACCTTTTCATAACCTGTCTCGCTGCTTCAGTCCTCTTGCTGGAAATCTGCCTGTGAGGCTAAGAGCCTGCAGTAAGTCCTCTGATTTTGGTTAAAGATTGATGAGGGCCGCTGGGAGGGTGGATGTGTTATGTTTTGATGGGCCGCGGCCTCTACAGACAGTCTGTGAGCTGCTGTTTATCACTAAGCAGGCTTTACAAAGCAGCGAAAAATCCCATAAAGCAGAGCCCAGATGTCTGCTGGCTGCAGACCGTGAAGAATGCCTCTTGTCACACTGTACAGTGAAAGAAGAAAGAAATTTATTTTTGTGTTGTATTTTGTCACCTCATCAGGAGATGTAAAGTTAAATTAAATATCACATCTGCCTTCTTTACCTTACATGTATGTTTCCTGTAATATGAAGCAACAAAGATACCTTAGAGTGAAAATTGAGTCAAATCTAAAGAAACATCTCTTCAGTTCTTACTGCTTGCTTGTTTTTAGAGCATTTATTTGCACGTGCCACCTTAAAGTCCTTCACCTTCCATCTTTATTGCTTGAAAACAGATGATTGACAGGTTAGAAGAATGACATGAAGATTATTCTAATGCAAATCGGTTTTATCTGTAATATTTTCTTATCGGACCTCGGAGCAGGCGTCAGCTGAGCTGGATGAATCATGTGTTCGAGTCTTTTTATTTATTTTTTTTTATCTCTGGATCATCAGCATGGAGCATCATCACATCTGAAACATGAAATTTCACTTAAACCTCGACAATTCACGTCCATAAAAATATAACAAAACTCAGACATCTTAATAAGATCAGCTTGTTAGTGGTGAAAACATAAACTACAGTTTTAATGGACACCCTCCAGCCAGTCAGAGTCAAGTATTCACCCAGCCCATGGTATAATATCTTTAAAAATAAAATGAGCAGTTGTGAAGCATTGTTCTGTCTGTGATTCTCCAAATGGGCTGTTCAGACTCTGTTCAGTCTGCTGGCTTACAACAGCTTGTTTTGCTAACTAAAATAATGTAGAGATAATGGATAATTCCTGTATGCTGAAATAATGGTTCTCATGCTGCTTTTAGCTAGGAAGGTTAAAAGTTTGAAAGGGGGGTGGAGCTAAAGGGCCAATGCACAAACCACTGCAGCCAGCTTTCTGAAGCTTATTCTGCACCAGTCAACATTTGCTTTGTTTAAGGAAGATGGGAAGTATAGACAATGCTTTTATTCATTCATTCATTCATTCATTTAATAACATAATCATATTGAGTTTGGAGGCCAAGTTAAAATCCTACATGAGATTAGATTGTTTGATTACACCAGAGGCAGTTGTCATATGACCATCTTTCTTTGCTGGAAGATTTACTCTGCATCATATATTTAGAAAAGTCTGTTTAAGACTGAGAAAATGCAGCTTAAGATGGTTTTGAATCAAAACTCACACTCTTAAGTGCTATACCAGGCATATGCAGTTTCAGTGAAAAGTTTGAATGCGCCTACACCTTCTATGTGACAGAAAGTATTAAATCTTCACATAAGAGAGGATAGAACCCACAAATCTTTGGAGTATTTGCTTGAAATATACAGTTGTGTGGTATACAGCATGTGTATAGATCATGCTCAAACTGTCAGTAGAGTTTTGCATGACATCCTTTGGTAAACGATAAACTCTGTTAGTGTAAATGAAATACATAAATCCAATATGACTGCAAGTACAGTATTTTTAAAGTCAAGATTTTCCTGAACACTGCAGCCATAGAGATAAGCTCTAAAGAATTCGGGTGCTACTCCAAACAAGAGTAGTGATGCTGATGAGCTAGCCGATAAAAGTGGAACAGAGACAGATTATCTCCCTGCCCTTTATAATTCCTACGATGACCCTGAAATTCGCACAGACACACACACATAGAGATAACACGTGCTAACTCAGCTTGCTCTAAAGTGGGCCACAGATTTTATCGCTAAGAATATGTGCAGGGAACAGTTGAAAATGCTCACCAGTTGTTGGTGTTGAACCAGTGTGTCCAGCATCAGGTTGAGATGCTGAGCTTGTCTTTAACATTATTATTACAGGAGTCTCATTTATGTCTTTTTCCTTGTCTGAGGAGATGGGGAGGGGTTGTTGGTGAGAAAATGTCACAATTTACTTGTGTTCCTCCCTGAGTTAACCATAAAAAAGACCCGCCCAAACAAGATTGGAGACAGTGGTTGTGCTTGGCTTTGCTCTGTAATTCAGCTCTGAGGAGTGTGATGTGTGTGTATACATGCAGTGTGTTTGTGGACCAGCTTGTGTGTGTGTGTGTGTGGTATTAGGGTTTCTCTGATATTTTTAGGGCAGACAGAGTTCCATCATTGAGTGGAAAAAAGTGTCCATTTTGTAAATGTTTAAAAGTGGCTTTTTAAAGTCTGTTTTTGTGCACATACTGTATGTTTGAATGAGTTAAGGTGGAAAGATGTGCCAGTTAAGCTGCACTATATGGTGAAACATTTTGATATGAACAGATTCAGTCTGGAAGCCTTGGACATTGTGCAGCTTCTGCCTCTTAAGTAATTTTGTTTTGGTTAGTTCATGGAAACTTAATGTTTTTAACTTTATGAAATAGTCAAAGCAGTCATGGAAAACCAGGCCCCTTTCTATCCAGCTCCAGCTGCTTCACCTTTAACCTTCTATTCAAACATTAACTAGTTGACCCACTAGATATTTTGGGTTTTAAGACTTTTGTTGCCATACAACAGAGCAAAGCTGCTGTGTAAGGAATGTGTTTTGCATTGTCTTGCTGAAATAATCAAGTCTTTTTCTGAAAAGGCATCACTTGTGGAATCTTATATTGCTCCTAAACTTGTTCTCTTGAGGATACTATTTATCTTCTCATTCCATTATAGATAAGATTGGGTCCAAATCTTGCCTAGTGTTCCTTTGTGATATTATGGGGTTACTTATTTATTTATTTATTTATTTATTTTTATTTGGACGATGATGTGTTTGGAGGATGAAATGTATTGGTAGACATTAGCTTTCAAAAGTCAGTCTAAAAACCACAGTCATGCATATCTGATTAATGTCTGTTGAAAAGGCGTTTTCTTGGATTGCCTCTGGTTAGAAGCTATGACTCTGCTTAGGTCTTCGCTGTAGTCTCCAGAGGTGAGTGGATGTTTGTAGCAGCCTCAGCCTCTCATCATTTGCTCTGTTCACCACTGAAGGAATTTGCTTATGACTGAGCAGGGTGTGTTGGCTGATGTTGCAAGACGGGCTCCCTGCAGTCAGACCTTCCTGCTTGCTCATGCTACTCATCGGGCAACCCTGCATCCCCACAATACTTCAGTCTAATGCACACACTTGCACAAGAGGACTGAAGCATCCTGGCAGCATTCTTCGAAGGCTTCAAGCAGGGTTGCATCGTGGAGGTGCAGGATCCCTCTATCTCTGTTTTCTCAATCTACGTCTTTGATATTTATTCATCTTTTCCACATAAGTATATTTGTATGTGAGCCAACTGGAAATCCATCCATTCCTGCAGGAATCCCCATAATTTCAATAGGTGTATGTGACCTTTATCCATTTACACACATAAGTTTTGCCATATGACTGCAATGATGAGCCCCTGTCTGAGTTAGCTTTGCCTGTTCACCTATAAACCAAACAAACCGGCCTAATCCCATGCTGGTGTGTCCTTTTACAAATCACTGGTGCTGGTGAATCAGATGGTGTTGTTGTGTAGCCTGACCTATAGAATGTATGTCTGATATCCCTCATACCATCTCCTCTATTAGCAATAAGAACATAGTGTTAAAAACAATGAGCACAGGGTGTTACCATGTTTACTCTACTGAATCACGCATACATGTATGTACGTAGTATGTAGGGGGTAGTTACAGAATGGAACTGGATCATAAATACTATATTCATCATGGTCAATATGTAACTTTTTTTTTTTGAGGATTTTGTAAGGAACCTTTATTGTACACCAGGAAGGTGGATAAATTATCTAGCAAACAAGCTACATAACTTGTACTTTGACAGTCAAATGAATGGTTGCGTTTTTTAAAACACAAGTTAAAACATAAGTTAAATGAAGCCAGTATTGGGATTAAAATCCCACAAATTGTGTAATGTGTGAAGTGCATGTGTACGTCTTTTAAGATTGACAGACAACCTATTTTAACTGAGATTTCTTTGTGTTGATTTTCATACATTCTGCATGTGCTATAAAAATGTACAGGAAGACAGCTAAAAAAAAATAAATATATACCTTCTTTTTCCAGCACCGGACTGTGTGGGGGACTTAACCCTATCTAGCTTTTACCAGGCGAGAGGCAGGGTACACCCTGAACAGGTTGCCAGTCTTTTGCACTGATAACACAGAGACAAAAACCACCACTTAGGCTCACTCTTACTCGGGAGAATTTAGAGACACCAGTTAACCTAGGAAGCATGTTTTTGGACTATGGGAGGAAGTCGGATTCCCATGAATGTACAGGGAGAGCATGAAACCATAGTCCACATACGCATATGGAATTATGGATCAAACACACAGGTACGTGGAAGCATTAACTTGTGCAGCTGCAGGTACCAAACTCTCCTCCCTCCTCTGGTGGAGACACAGGGCGTTTGGAGTCAGCTGCCAAAAATTCCCCACTAATGTTTTCAGACTGACTTAACTTGAATGATGAGGTTTGTCACAGACATGAGTGAGGCAAATCTTAAGGTAAAAATGAAATGAAACACATTTTCCTGGGACATTATGACCACAATCATGGCTGCATGAAGATTTAGCTAAAAGATCTCCTAGTTATTATCAGAAGCATGACATTTTATAACCCCTGTTTGTTTCCTCTTCCTTTTATACCTCCAAGCCTCTTTCCACCTCCTTTTTCTCTTTTCTCTGCTTGATCTTCTCCTATTTCCTGGCAGTGATTTGGAAGTCTTTACTGGAAGGAGATCACACAGCTGCAGGTCAGACCAGTTTAGACATTCTTCCCCTGACAGCTGGACAGACAGAAAGATAAAGGGCGAATACAACATTATGTCAAATTAGCTGAGCTAATTCACCTGTGCATATGCTCACTTTCAGCTTCTCACCTAAACCTTTATGGTTCACTGTATGAATATTTGATTGTCACCAACTTGATTCTGTTTTCATGCACTTATAAATACCACTTCTGGGAAACCGTTATGGCCCATAATGTTCTCTAATCTCAGTTTTTTTTTCTTTTTTTTTTTTTAAATCCTCCCAAATGAGAGTTAAACAGATGGATCAGCAACCCTGTTTCAGATGGCACACCCCTCATTAACTTTTCTTCTCCAACTCTTTGTCGCTCTCCATTGGGGAAACACAAGATGCTCATTACGGGGGTTTTCACTGATTCAGAATTTGCGTATCATCTTCACTCTGCAGCTCTAGAGCTGTGATGATGTTGAATGGTTTGATTGTGGTTTATTTGTTCATTGTGTAATGTTTTGCTATTGGGTGGGAAAATGAAAATGGTAGACTGACACTCCCAGTAGCAATAATATTTATATTGAAGTTCACTTGACAAGAGGGTGAATATAGGATCCATTCTGCCCGCGCCTTGCAGCATTTTTTAAACTGAATCACAATAAGTGGTTTCTCTGAAATACAGCTGCTGACAGCAGGTGAAATAACAATTTTTTTTCCAGGAGTGTTTGTTGGGTAACACACTTCTTTTAAACTCATTTGACTTTTTTTAAGGTTTAAGCAACTTTTTCCAGATTATATGAATTATTCTCAGCATTTTTATGCATTAATAATTATGGTGTAATATTACATCGATCTACATCTATACATTGCTTCAATAAATCAGTCCAGATTAAAAATTGATTAGACATTGATACTGTAATTGTTTGATGCACTCAAGAAAGAGCATGTGGGATTGTTTCCTTTTACTTTGTTATAACAACAAAAATTTTAGTTTTAGGAGAAAAATGCCAATATTCAAAGGTTTGGTATAACTATGATAAAGTCTGACTGTACTACCTTGGTTATAATAATTAAGTCTTAAAAATATTTGGTTTGAAACTAAATAGGAGTAAGCATACCTTATACCCTGTTTTAAAGCAACACTACTGAAGTTTCTGGCCTTAAAACTCTGTGTTTCTGACACGTTTTGAGTCCTGGAGTTGTTTTTGGCCTGCAGCATCATGAGGCAGAGAAACTGCACTTCACAATGTTATGTTCCAGCCCAGAGAATCACATGAAAGCTGTGTGTTGCTCTACGGCACAGTAACTGGATATCAACACACTGTCTGTTTTGAATTCATAACATGGCCAATTCAGCAAAAAAACCCAAGAGGGCATTATTGGAGGAAGCGAGGGAAAAAAAATAGACAAAGCATGAGAGCAAGAGATAAGACAAGAGAAAAATCAGACTGACTTTTACTGGCTGAGGAGAGCTCAGGGAAGAAACAGGATGTTAGACAAATGCTGAATTAGCCTCCATTAGGGGGCTCCAAAGTGCAAATTTTTGCTAAAGTTCAGGAATGCAACTTTAATGTCAGAAATATAAATTTATTCGTTCAATCACATTGGCTCATATTTTCATGTTTGCTGTTTTGACTTTTACCAACCAACGACAAAGTTTGCACATTGTATTAATCTGTCATTTTTACTGAATTCAAACCATTTCCAAATTACTAACGCAGTGGGTCCTTTTTTGTCAACTTTTTGCATCAGTTTGGGAAAATGATGGGAGTTCAGTTTCCATATTTCATGGCTGTCTTTGGCCTATATGTGTGTGCTGATGAATCGATAAGTTGATTTAAAAGCCTCATGCTTATCACAGAGATCACAATCTAAGTTGAAGATAGTTTGATTGCCCAGCACAATATTTCACTTCAGTAGTTCAAGTAAAGATGTAAGAAATAAAACTTTTGGCTGTCAGATACAATATAGTTAGTCTAAAAGCGCCATAAAGCAGGGTTTCTTTGAGCCACAGCATTTATTTACATGTATGTGTTGATGATGCAACTATTGCTGTGCATTGGTTCTCATGCATCACCTGATCCGCCTCACCCAGTCACTCTTGAATGTAACATATCTTCTCATTCGTGACAGATCCTATCTCCTCCTAGCATTACATACATTCACAGCTGAGCTCTCCGATATGCTCTGCCGTCATGTAAGGCTTTGTTGACAGTCCAGCACAAACTGTTGCACATGTAAGTTAAGTGGGCAGCTTGCAGTGTCGGCCCATGCACAGGGAGACGAAGGGCTTGTGTCAGACAAAGACCTCCAATTGACATTTGAACAATGGAGCTGGCACACAACAGCCTCCTGACCATGGACAGGAAGAGCACAATAGGTCTTTTTCTACAGCACCAGAGGGAAGAAGAGTTAGCGTGTTAGCTTTAGCTACTTAAAGAATTCATTGGGAATCCGCTTATTCGTTGTAGCTGGGCACACAAAATGTTTAATTTCTTTGCTTGGTTAGTCTATTTTGGATTTAAATGTAGCTAAGTCATGCGTATTTTATTAGCTCTCAATGTTTGGATAACAGATTCTTGCCTTTATTTGAATGCACTTTGAATATGCTTTTAATTTAAGATCTCCAGGTCTTGGAAGCCTTAAAACTGAACTGTCAAGTAAAGAAACATTATAATCGGCTGTTTACGTCTCCTAAACAGAGCCGTGTCAATCTGGTGTTTAGAGAAATTAGCATTGTTGAACTCTGAAGCCTCTAAAGTTACTTCTTTGTCCAATCATGCAGTGGTTGTTCCACTCTGTTCAGGACACATGGGCATCCCATGTCAGTGTCACTGGTGACATGGCGCCACTGTGAGCACAGCCTGACACACAAATCCAAACACACAAGGATGAGCTAATCTGAGATGTACTATCTTACATCATTCTGTTGTTTCCTTTGTCTTTCTCTTTTATTTGTTTTTTTATTTTCATAACTGGTATTAACTTAAATGTGAAACCAATAACATGAAAAATGAGGTGAGATTAAAATGCCAAGGATCGTGTTGATCTAAAGAGTGTGTCAACAAAGAGTGTCATGGACATGTGATGGTCGGGGACCTGTATGATAACAAATAGCTCACGTCAGTAAAGCATGAAGGACTCCATCTGTTCTTTCAGTCAGCATTTTGGTTTTTGAAAGACTTTAAACAAAATGCAAAAACTTGGTTGAGTTTTTTGGCAATTTCTTCAAACCGACAATCACAAAAAAAACTTGATGCAGAGCTATCTAGAGGGTTTTGGAATAATATGCGTTTGGCTGCATTTGCAAGGCGGCAGCAGAAATTTGGCAGCTGTGATGAAAGAGTCCATTCTTCTGTTGCAAGAAACTGGGATGTTGGTCGTGTTTGGAGAGGAAGGAAGTCAAGCAGGCGGCCTTATGCAGAGAGAAACATAGAGATGGAGAGATTGTGTGAGTCAGAGTGAAGGGCACAAAGTTAAATACAGAAAGTGAGACGGTGCAGCACTCATGTATCCACAACAGGATGTCGGAGCATCTAATTTAAAAATGTCTTCATAGATTTGATGTTTTCAGTGAGTGTGGTCAGTGGTTGCAGAGTGTGACCAAAGGTTGTTGAGTGTGACTTGAATTTTTTTTCTTTGTTTGTCGCACCGGTGTGCCTAACATTTCACAGATCTAGGTGAAGGACTTTTATAATCTCTCTTTTATAATTAACCAAAGCTGGATGAGAGTTGAGTGAATTAAATACAAATAAATATTTTACTATGCCTCCCTTCAAATTACCTACACGTTTTTTTTTCAGTTGATAAGCTAAGATTCTTGAGATTTGAATGATGTATACATTCAAGGCTACCATGATTGTTGTAGATCACTTATTTAAGACCAGTTGCAAATGTAGTTTATCTTTGAAACCATACTGATCTCCAGTAGCAGATGACACTGCAACATAAACACTTCTGTTGCATCAGCAAGGGTCCAGTAAAAGTGGTCCAGTAAAATAGTTGACCCACAGCAAGTCCTTTATCCATAAAAAACATTTAAGACAAAAACTGAAGGATTTTAAAGGGTTAAATTCCTCACCTGAATGACCTTTAATCCAACCCCACATGGTTAATAAGCACCAAAGCATGTGTATTAGTGATTGAACCAATCCTCAAGGGTTTTTTTTTTCTTTTTGCAAAACTATGACACACTGACTGTTAAAGTTTAAGGACTATATAGTTTCCATTGTAATTGTCAACAGAAATCCTGTGCTTTTTTCCCTCGAGCAGACTGAGTTGAAGCGATCACAGATGACGAGTAGGGAGGTTCTGTCTAAGTGATGAAGATTTAATTCTGTTAATAACAATTGGCAAGATTAGAGACCATAGAGAGGAAATGTATTCCAGCTATCGTTGCACACGATGCAAAGAATTAATCAGATTAACTCGCATTAACACAGACTTAGTGTGCTTCCATCAGATGTGCCATAGAGGTTCCACCACTGGAGCCAGGCTGTACATCTGGTGCATGCATTGGCTCATGGATGGTTTAAATCAGGTCTTGTCAATCCGGTCCCACAAGGGCTGCAGTCCTGCAGGCTTTTGATGTGTCCCTGCTCTTCACACCTGACTCAAATTAATGAGTCATTGTGCAGAACTTCATAGGCTGTTGGATTTATTTAATTTCAGTCAGATGTGCTGGAGCAGGGAAACATTGAAAACCTGCAAGACTGCAGCTCTCATAGGACCAAATTAAGTGGCCCTGGTTTAAATGGTGTGTAAAAAGGAGAATATATGGTGTGTGATCAGGGGAAAGCAGATAGCAGTGAAATAATTAAGAGTACTGACCTGTCATTGACTCAGAATCTATTCATGGTTGAGTTTGCTGTAATTCAGGAACATTTAAAAGCAATTCACTTATAGAGTCAAACAAATAATATGGCAGGTGGTTAAACCCCTGTGAGCTTGCTGAGCCTGTTGGCATTAAATTAAGAAGATATTATTAATAAAACTGAAAAAAAAAACATCAATCTGCAGGACAAGGCTCTGACACAGTGTGAACACCACAAACACCAAATGATTTGTTAAATATTTTGCATGAACACAAAGCCCTGTTTACAAAAGATGCTTACATTCATTAAGTGTGGATGCACAGACCTGGTCTGACTGGTGTGGTGAGCAGAACAACCTCTCACCTGTATCAGTGATGCTGGAACAGGAAAAACAAAAACACAGAACTGGTGGTAAATATCAGGTTAGTCTTATTACCTCTTTATATTGACACTGGCTGATGTTTAACCAGCTATAAAGTGCAGTCAAGTGTCATAAAAGTAGTGAAAATACTTTGTTCTCGCCCACAGTTTTCTTTAAGATTACAAGTTAAATGTTATGGTGTTAATGATGTACTTAAATCTATCAACTGGTAAAGATGCGTTTTTTGTTTCCAGTTTGTTTCCAGTTGTTCGTGTTGGGACGTGACTTTGCAGAGGGATGAAAACAATGTGACATTGATTGATATGTTGAAAAGCATCATGCCATCACTGTGATGATGTGATTTCTTGTTTCTTAGCAATTTAATGAAATCAAGACATTTAGTTACAAGAAGAAGTACAGACTTCAGAAATGTCAGGCTTTTTTTTATGTTCCTGAAGAAAAATAAATGTAGCTCCTAAATGTTAAAACTGCTCAATCCAAACTGTACAGATAAAGGAAGTTGTAATGGTATAAAATCAGTAAATAATTTAATTTTTTAGAATTTTATGATCATATGCCACTTTGATGCTTTTTTTAGGTTTGAGAAGGGGAGGATCTACACCTACATTGGGGAGGTGGCGGTGTCCGTCAACCCTTACCGTGCCATGAACATTTACGGCCGAGACACCATTGAGCAGTACAAAGGCCGTGAGTTGTACGAGAGGCCGCCACACCTTTTTGCCATCGCTGATGCTGCTTACAAAGCCATGAAGAGGAGGAACAAAGACACTTGTATTGTCATCTCAGGTATCATGAGACCCCCCCCCCCCCCCACACACACACACACACCATTCTGTACTGTGCAGACAAAAATAAAAAAAAAGAGAACAGCTGTCCTTGGTCTACATAAAACATTCAAATAACTTATTTAAACAGCATTCTCTCCGTCACCTTATCTGAGAATAATGACACTACATTTTTAAAACAAATAGATCAGCTGTTTGTAGCATGAAGGAAACAAAGTAGGGGATTAAGCACCACTCAGTGGTCAAAACGAGAACTGAGACCCTCCAAATCCTGCAGACAAATGGTAAATGTTCTGTACCTAATAGCGCTTTTATCCAAAGCCCTGTACGTCACATTCACCCATTCACACACTGATGGCGGAAGCTGCCACGCAAGGCGCTCAGCCACGACCCATCAGGAGCAATTAGGGGTTCGATGTCTTGCTCAGGGACACCTCGACCTGAGCTCTCCGGGCCGGAATTAAACCGGTAACCCTTGGACTACAGGACGACCACTCTACCCACTGAGCCATGCCGCCCCAAATGTCATGAAAAATGTCATCACACCAGGCAGAATGTTTGGTGTCAAGTATTTTGTCCCACAGACATGCTAAAGTCAAATTAATTTGAAACTAGGAAATTTGTGTAAAGTGTGAAAATATTATTTTTAAATATAATAATTATTTAAGTTTATTAAAGGCATGCAAACTGCCCCAGAGCTACAGATGCTGAAATAATTTATGGTAAAATCTTCATATTGTGCTTTTGGTTGTTGATTGCAGGGGAAAGTGGAGCAGGAAAGACTGAGGCCAGCAAGTACATAATGCAATACATCGCTGCTATTACCAATCCTAATCAGAGGGCTGAAGTTGAAAGGTGAGCTGATACTGACGCTGAACTCTGTGATAAAGAGCAAATATTAATGAAACTTTTTTTTTTATTTAACTTTGCTTTGAGATGTGTTTACTGTTCATATATAATTATCAGATACATTTTTATTGCTGTGTTTTGAGAGCTTGTTCTGTAATAAATTCTGTGCTTTCCCACTGATGACTTCAACATCTTTATAAAGCCATTGTTACATTACTGGAGTTATCTCTGCCAGCGGTCAAAGGCTCTTAGATCATAGTGAGATACTGGATATTTCCAGCTCAGTGAGGTGCGGCCATCGTTTCAAATAACCACGTAGGAGAGTGCTGTTGCTTTAGATAATGATGATGTTGCTCCAGAATTTAAAAACACTGATTATGTCCCAGTGTGACTATTTCACTTAGGTAATAAGAAAAAAGCAGGAGGTGAGCTGTGATGTAAATAAACTAAATTTAGATCAGATAAGATTAAGACTTGATGCTGGAAAAGTCTGAAAGCTTCTGATCAAACATATGATGCTTCTATATCTGCATCTGTATTGACAATAAACAGGAAGAGATTATCGTATGGTGTGATTTTTATCAATATGAGCATAGGTCAGCATGGCCTTTCAGGTTCAGTCTGATCGTTTTCATGATAAAAGATATACATTTGTGTTTTAACCTCACTAATCAGCTCTTTGAGTTCATTTCTAACTTGTTTGCTTTTGTTTGTGCAGAAAAATAAATAGCAGAGATCCATGAGGTGTGAAACATTCATCTAAGATAAAACGGCTTTACTAATCCTTATGCACACACAAACACAGACACACACACACACACAAGGAGAAAAGCATTACAGCAAATAAGTCCAGTAACTAATACTCCCACACAGTCCCCTTTGATGATGACCAACTCTGGGTGCGGCCTGGGTCTCCTGAAGTCCACTACCATCTCCCTGGGCTTGGTGGTGTTAAGGGGCAAGTGGTTGGAGTCACACCATTTGACAAAGTCCTGGATCAGTTCTCTGTACTCATCCTTCTGTCTTCTCCTGATACAACCCATAATGGCTGTGTTGTCCTCGAACTTCTGTACATGGCAGAGCTCCGAGTTGTCCTGAAAGTCGGACGTGTACAGGGTGAACAGGACCAGAGGGAGCTCAGTTCCCTGCTGTGCTCCTGTGCTGCTGACCACAATGTTGGACCTGCAGTACCTAAGCCTCACGTACTGAAGTCTTTCAGTCAGGTAGTCTGTAATCCATGCCACCAGGTGTGATTCTGCTCCCATCACTGTCAGTTTGTCTTGGAGGAGCAGTGGCTGGATGGTGTTAAAGACACTGGGGACGTCCAAAAATGTCATCCTCACAGCACTACTGCCGCTGTCCATGATAATAAGCCAGATTATAAATGCAGTTCAATGCATTTAACCATATATTTCTTCATATATTAAACATCCATTCCTGTTCTAGGAAAAAGATGAATGCGGATAATTTCAACCATCTTCTGTCATTTACTTAATTTAATAATTTGGTTCATTTTCAGGATCTTACAGATGCGTACCTTGATGGAGCAAACACAGTAGTCCCACTGGAAACTGTGGAGGCATTGTCGAGCAGTAGAGCTGCTGTGCAACATGCAAAAGGAACAAAAAAGAAGACACGCTGTCTTTAATGTCTGCACAGAGCAACGGCATGCACTGCACTGTCTCTTTATGTCTCTTACTGAGAATGTACATTATTGTGATCTCCATCATCATCATGTTTGCTATTGTTTGAAAATGACATCAGAAGTCAGAGGTGAACTTTGAACTCCGCACTGCCCTCTGGTGGATGTATTGATTAGCTACCATAACAACATATGGGACATATGATAGTATGCGCACTGACGTTTGAAACAGACATACCTATTTATGTACATAAAGGGAGCATAAATGGGTCTTTAAATGATGAACTGAAACCTCGGTAGGGAGGCAAAAGTAATATTTACTTTTCTGTCATTTGTCCATATAGACCTTAACTTACTTCTCTGGTGTAAAATAACTTAGATTAAAAAACAGACTAAAATAAAATGAATCAGGATTGAAAGATATTTTTTCTGATCCCAACACGTCTTTATTTACTCACGCATCCACTTTCCATTATCATCCTGCTGACCCACAGAGTAAAAAACATGCTGCTCAAATCCAACTGTGTCTTGGAGGCCTTCGGGAACGCCAAGACCAACCGCAATGACAACTCCAGCCGCTTCGGCAAATACATGGACATCAACTTTGACTTCAAGGGAGATCCAATCGGAGGCCATATCAACAATTACCTGCTGGAAAAGGTAAGGCGGCACCAGGCTGAAAAAAACAGGATAAATCAGTTTGTTGTGTTTACAATAAGCAAAGGAGGCATACAGTATATATTACTGTATGGGGATACTTTATAATATAAAACCCTAAATCAAACCAATATTTGGTCCAATCAGATCTCTTCTAAGGTGCTTCTAAACCATTTCTTAATTTCCTTTCTCATTTTTCCAACCAGTCCAGGGTAATTTTCCAACAGGAAGGAGAGA
Organism: Melanotaenia boesemani; assembly: GCF_017639745.1. Taxonomy (NCBI): domain Eukaryota; kingdom Metazoa; phylum Chordata; class Actinopteri; order Atheriniformes; family Melanotaeniidae; genus Melanotaenia; species Melanotaenia boesemani. The sequence continues at coordinate 5,756,202 of NC_055702.1, forward strand.
GGAGCTTTCATTCATTCTACCAGGTGAACATATGTGTGTGTCTGCACCTGTGTGTATTTGCATGCAACCATTAGTTTAGTTTGTTTAAGGCTCCCTGTGGAGTTGAGGGCTTTGGTATTACCATGGAGCTGTTTTTCCATATGTATGTTTTTGTTTTGAGATGCATGGGGAGGCGGGGGTGTTGCTATGTTACCGATGCTTTTCTCTCTCATCCAGCTGGTGCTAAAACACCAAGATGTGCTGCAGTGTGGTTGAAAATAAAAATAACACTTCAAGCTTATAACCACATATGGAAATTGTGCTAAAGGAGCATAGAAATCAGCTTTGCACATGATTTAGAAAGTAAAATTCAGCCAGCCTGTTTGCTGAGCCTTAGCAAGTAACTCCGGATGTACAGATAACTTCCCAGAACTGAAATCACCAGCATGATCGTGAATCGTGCAGCATCTCTGAGTCATCAGCATTTTGTTTCTATGTGCAAGAATAAATTGAGTTGACAAAGAGGTCAGGATTTGCTTTGGATGTAAAGAGTGAGAGAATGGCAAGTTTATTTCCACACATCCACAAGCTTGGTTTTAAAGATTCCAGGTTACTGCATGAACATTATATATGTATGAACTTCAAAAGTAAAAACTGACATATATTAGGCGGCACTAGTATAACACAAAGGAGCTGTATGACGTTCTCTAACAGATTTATGTTCTTATTTGATTATTTTTTTCCACCATTAGCTGCTCAAAGGAGCTCCAGAATCTCTGCTACGCTCTCTTCACATCCAGAAAGACCCAACAGCCTACAATTACATCAAAGTTGGAGGGCATATCAAGGTAAGATGAATAATTTAAACATGCAAACCATGTTTACAAAATCTTTTTGTTCTGTTCTTGTGTGAAGTCGTTCCAGCCATTAAAATAGATGATGACTGATATTTACCGCACTTTTGTTCCCAATTACAACCAGCCCTTTTAATTATGTAATATCCACATCGCATTGTACCTAGCTACAGTTCTGTGTGAAATTCTCAAGCCACCCTTCAAACCAACAGGAGACAAGTGCGGCAATTTATAAAAACTTATGCAAACATAAAGAAATTGCAGCGTATTAGGCAAAAACAGAGTTTACTGTAGACTTCAAGGTCAATATATTGGTCTAAGCCATTTTATTATTCAATAGTTCACAGTCTGAACCCTCCTAGACAAGCTTTTTGTAATATCTTCGAGTAGTTGTTAGGTACAGTCCTCCAGGCTTTATTAAGAATATGAAAAAATCTTATCTTTAGATGTTGCCTGCCTTTTGGTCAGGGTTCATAAGACCAGCTGCCACTGATTTTCAGTCCAATTCTTCCTAAAGAATGGCTTCCTGATAACCACTCTTCCATAGAGACCGTTTCTGATGAGGCTTCGGTGAAAAATAGATGGATCGATGCTGGATTTGAGGCAATTTCTCCAGGACACGACTTTCAGATCCTGCTTATTTGCTGCAGATAGGTTTTAGACTTCTTCTTTTATCCTTCACTTTTCCAGTTTACTCAGTTTGTCAAGTTTTGTGCTAATGTCTCTTTGGGAATTACCTTGTTGGTGCAAAAATACTATTTTCTGTCTGCTAAACTATGTTCTCTTCAAAGAAATGGGAACATGTGATGTGTCCTTGTAAAAAAAAAAATGTACTCAAACATATAGTTTAAAATCAGTTTATGTTTAGGCTCAACACTGGTTCATTTTTTTTAAAGCATCTTCTTCTGGAAATACTTATGTACAAAGACTGGAAGCATTGAAGCTGAAGCTGGTGATTTTAAAAGAAGTTGGAGAACAATTGTTTAAAGCCACTTCCAAAGCAAAGAAAAACAAGTCTAATTTCTGGAAAGCTAAATCTAAAGACATGAGGGGTGAATGTAGACTTTTTACATTACTGGAGGTTTGGGGACAGACTTCTAAATAACAGAAGTCTGAGTTTCTGTCTACGCAGGGCTGAAAACAACCAAGCACATGAGTTACAGATGTGTTTTCTCACCACAGTTTTAAATAAACCACCCAATTTTCACATTTGGAGGTCAAGTGCAAACTATCGCTCACAGATAATTCTTTCAGTCACTTCCTCAGATCTACTCCCTATTAAAGTCTTTTTAAAGATGTTTTTAATTAGCCCTTTGCTTTGAGTTTCTGTTTTTGTATGAGCTTAATGAATAGGAACAAAAGCATAGGACAAACCTACTGTACTTGACAGCAACAAGCTGCCTGATGTCATGGAACACAGTACTACCAAAATGCTGAGATGGCGCTTTGTTCTCTGTGTGTCCCAGCAACTCATGTTTTTATAGCGAGGCATCACAGTTCAGCACAAGTCTTTAGTTTAATGAACTGGTGGATTTGATAGCCTGCCTGCCTTAGCAACTTTAGAAAAAGACAAAATACAGTCTAAAATGTTGCGTGCATTTGTTTCCTTACTCTGTTTTAGGTTATTTTCCCTTTTGAAATAATTTGGTTTCATCTGCCTCCAACATCTCTTTTCTCTTTCCAGTCTAGCATCAATGACAATGCTGATTTCAAAGCTGTAGCCGATGCCATGAAAGTGATTGGGTTCACAGGGGACGAGATTCAGACGGTTTACAAGATCCTGGCCACCATCCTGCAACTGGTACCCAGTTATACCACATTCCTGCTCATTCCTTACCCCAGCTGTACCCCACTTCTTACTTCATGTGTATCACAGACGAATGCAGTGAGGACTTGAAGCTGCATCTGTATATTTTTATTTCTGCATACCGTTTACTGCAGAGGACGATCAGTTGTATTATTTTTAAGATGTTTGTCAAGTTTTTGTTAATGACAAGAAAGTTTCTTGGGAACTATTTAATTTGCTTCTTATTAAAAAGAGTTTGAGTTCAGTTATGCTGAAAACCATATATACTCAAAAAACATGATGTTTGTGTTGTTTTTAGACACATGTCAGATTTTGGTTCCATACCAGTTCATGGGAGGGGTACCAGCTGACCACGTTTTCCTTTTGTTGAATTTTTTTTTCCCAAAACCTTCTAATGTAACCTAATGTAATCTAACCTTCCAACTAATTCTATTTTTAAAAAAAAGCTATAGGACCCAAAGAAAGACAAACATTAGAATGCTTGAAGTTTTACTCACAAAAATATGTAAAATCATTGCTTTTATCAGAGAAACCCACCCTTTGTGTCCTCTCCCATAGGGAAACCTGACATTCGGAGTGGATGGTGATGTGACCCTGATAGAGAACACAAAGCTGGTGTCTGTGATCAGGGACCTGCTTTCCACCAAGGAGGAAAATGTGGAGAAGGCGCTGCTTTACCGAACCGTTGCCACAGGTCGAGACGTCATTGAAAAACAGCACACGATACAGGAAGCCAGCTATGGGCGGGACGCTCTTGCAAAGGTACAAGTCCTTCATCCCCTATTGGCGAGTACTGGATCAACACCAAAGGGACAAAAATAACAGTGGCTTGCTGTTGCCTGCAGGGTTCTGACATTTTGCGTGGTGCCAACGTTTAGATACTTTCTCTGCTGCTCATTGTGTTTCGCGCTAGCATGAGTCAATGTTTTGACTCCAGACAGGCTGGAGACCACAGAGGATACAATGCATGTAGGCAGCTGCGAGACCAGCACTTCAAAGCTGTGAATAAGTCTGACTCACTGATATTTTGACATTTAACTCCCAGTTAGTCATCTGTAACTGCTAAGTGTTTGTGCCCTGGACTGATCTGTGCCTTTGAGCAAGGCACAGATCACTACTTATGCTTACACTTTGTCTTCCTTAGGCAATGTATGAACGTCTGTTCTGCTGGATCGTGGGACGCATTAATGACATTATTGAGGTGAAAAACTACGATGCCAGAGTCCACGGCAAGAACACAGTAATCGGGGTGTTGGACATCTATGGCTTTGAGATTTTCCAGAATAACAGGTGTTGATTTAATAGATTTTTCCCATCAAATTTACATGATTGAATATCACAATATTTTCTCCATATTAGAATTTCTCCATATGTTAGAATTATATGGGTTATAAATGTGAAAGGTTTATACTCCTTATGTGGTTGCATCTAAAACAGAGGGTAAGATTACATTTCCTGTCCGTTTTTTTAAGCTTTGAACAGTTCTGCATCAACTACTGTAACGAAAAGCTTCAACAGCTCTTCATCCAGCTGGTGCTGAAGCAGGAACAGGAAGAGTATCAGAGAGAAGGCATCCCCTGGAAACATGTAATATTATCTATTTTTTGTTTTTTCTGTCATGAATCTTAGTTATAAGTTGTAGAAACTTTTCACCAGGCAGTTCAGCAAATTTTTTACTTTCTTGTTTATAACTTGAGGAAAAGTTTTTTTTAAATATGGTCTCAAGTTTAGCCTGAGATACACATCGACTTAGAAGTTGATTTTTTTATTTGACAGGTTAAAATACTATTTTACTTGTCAAATTGTTTTATTTGTGTATTATACATGTAAATGAAAAGAAATATTTTTGTGATTATGTTTTTTAAGCTTGTTGTGTCAGTTTGTTGTGCAATTCACATTTTGTCCACTAGAGGGTGAAGTTCCCATTGACATCAGACAGTACAGGGGCTCATTTAAACTTTTTGTAAAATACACTTGTGGATGGAGCCTTATTTACACCCCCTGCCTTCATTTTGTGTGTATTTCAGTTAGTTTTCAGAGAGTGTATAGCCAAATGGAGCAGCAGCACTGGAAATGGTGGGGTCAGTGTTGCACAGTGTAGTTTATATACAGCTAGTGTAAGGAACAACAAGAAGAAGCTGCATTGTCTTTAATGACCACACAGACAACCTCCATCTGTTGTGCTGCCTCTTTCTGAGAATGTGCCTTTAATATGATCTCCTGCACCGTCACCCCGTTTGCTATATTTCTATTAAAACTGATGTCAGTACTTGGAAGTGAACTCTGCACTGCCCTCTAGTGGATGAGTTGCCTAACAACCAGGCCAACATAAAGCACATTTAGGGGGTATGTAGGTCATGTGTGACGTTTAAAATGGATGTACCTTTTTATGTACCTGTAGGAATAGAGCTGACAGCAGTTTTTTATGTATGTAGAACATAGTAATGTGGTGCAATTAAGCCTTCTGTGACCGCCTTACAAAAACAAACAGCTCCCAAAAACCTTTTCCACAGATGGACAAAATCAAATTAGCAAAAATAATACAGTAAAGTAAAAAAAAAAAAAACAATTTTTTTGCCTCTAATTTTCTCTGTGTCCTTTATTAGATTGATTACTTCAACAATCAGATCATTGTTGACTTGGTGGAGCAGCAGCATAAGGGCATCTTCTCAGTTCTGGATGAAGCCTGTATGAATGTGGGCAAAGTCACCGATGAGGTTTTCCTCCAAGGACTCAACGGCAAGCTGGCCAAGCACGCCCACTACACCAGCCGCAAGGTAGGAATTCAGATTTCCCTCAGCCTTCATTTTTAGTGCAGCAGTTTCCTGTTTTCTGAAACTAGTTTGTGTTAACTGGTTGGAAACATTGAGCCCCCAGGAAACTTCTGCCATTGTGTGATGTTTTGCTAATCCAGGGCTCATCTCATCAAATGGAAATATTTCTACATGTCATTTTTATCCAGTGTTACTCATGATCTCTAAAAATAGAAGTTATTTAACAGTCTTTAATATAATATATCAGTTTCTGCTGATGTAGTAACCTGTGAACAGCAGAGGGCAGGTTACACGAGCTTTAAGTAGAGATGAGCCTGAACATCATCCTGTTAGTCTCATTAATCAGGAAGCTTACGGTCTAATTCACTCTAAAGGTCCGTTCAGACTGCTTGACTCAACATAAGCCAATTTAAATTGGTTACACTAAAGGTTTTGGAGCAGATGGCTTAGATGAGATGAAAGTTGATCATTGCTGTTGATCTAAGCTCTGAAAGGTGTTAAGGTCTCAATTCACAGCTGGTTTCCTGGCGGATTGCTGTCTTCTGTCTGAACACAGGGGGGCGTAAGAGTGTCAGCGAAATGGAGCACAAGAGTCTGACTCAACACTTTGAACAAGTGATGTCACTGACAGCCAATGGGAGTGTGAAGAGCTTCTGCTTTGCTGTGTTAGAATAAGTATTGGAGGAAATTGAAGGATACATATTTATAAATTTCTGAGGAGAGCCAGGTTGTGAAACAGAACTTGGGAAGGAGAGAGAGGGGGAGATAAGGAGATGGCAGTGTAGTGAGGTTTGTTTTTTTCCAACCGTACATCTGTGTGAGTTTCTGGGAAACTGGATCAAAATAAATAAAGCAACAAGCTACAAAGTGAGACACCATGTGGAAAACTTTTCAAAGCCTCCATGTTCCTATGTGATGTAAAGAAAGACCAAGTAGGCTGAGAGTCCGTCAAACACTGTCACCCATTACAGGGTAAATGTAGTGCTAAATGAGACGGAAACTCTGAGTAAAGCAAGGCTGAGGTAAAGATTGTGGGTTAGGGTGTATTGATTCGTGAAGCTTCCCTTCCTCTTGTCGATAGCACCCCCTCCATCACCGTGCTGCTATCTGACCTGCTCCTCCACAGCAGACTTCTCAGTTTAGAGGACATGGAGGGTTTGAACGTACAGTGATCCAGCTGTTACTTCCTCGAACCAACATTGGCATGAATCAATATTAGCAAGATTTTTTTTCTTTCTTTCTTTGCTGTACTGTCTGGAGTCCTGTTGCCAGGCAACGCTAACATAATGGACATTTTGTGAGGAAGTGGTGTGAATTGTTTGGAGCTTTAGTAGATTTCTGGGGCATTTTGGGTGAGGGATGCATGCGGTGTGTTATTAATCAGTGTTACTGTTTGTAAAAGTCCAGCATCTCTAGCATTTATTAGTCTAAATTTGATTATTTAATGCAATGGAAGTGATTTACAAAAAAAAGTATGATTTAATCATAATAATGTGCCAAGTATTTCTGAATTGAGCGAACATCCCAGTTCTTTCTATATTTATATCTTTATACATGTTAATAACTGATACTCATGAGCAATGCTTTAAGGAGGTTTAAGACTTTTTTTCATTGCAGTCTTTACCTCTTTGCTTTTGAAGCTATATCCTGCCCATGAATGTTTGGTCAAGAGTTATTTTATCTTTACTTTAATCACTAATTAGTTTCTTTAATATGGTTTATTTTCTATCAGTAATTGCAGAGATCACTGATGTATATATCTTTCCAACAGTGCCACCTACTGGTTAAAATAATAGTTATCCTTCTTCACATCCTCTGACGAGTGTGAATATAGCACATTCCTCTCAATGTGGTTTAAATCCAGCCTGTTTTTGTCATTGTCATGGCAACAGTAACTGGTAGTGATGTGTTGTGTGTCGTTGCTGCCAGTTTTACACACCTGAGATTTGCTGCTCAAGATTTTTCTAAATCTGAACCTGATCAACACAATCTGTTTCAGACTGCCCTAAGAACTATGTTATTTATGATAACAGTCTTTTTATTTATAACTGTGTCACCAGCTGCTTTGTGGTTAGGTAAAAGTAATTATTTATAGATTTATTTCATTTCAGATTATTTTTATTAGATTTTTTTAGATTCCTGACTTCTTTTTAAGAAGAAAAAAAGGAGAAAGTTCTACTGTCTTCGTATGTAAAACACCCGCACTCGCGTAAATGTAAATTAGCTTTTGAGAAAGTTCAGAAAATTTCTTGAAGGGTAAAAAGTGCACACAAGCTCTGTAGATTTCAAAAACCCACTGCGGCTCTCAAGCTTCCATAGTTCATATCTCACGCCTGCTCTCAGGATAAAAGTGTGAAGGCTGGGGAAAAAATAAGTGTGTGAAAGAGAGAGGAGTGGTGTGCAGGGAGAAACTGAGAATTGAATGTGAGGAGAGGTGAGTAATGCACATAGAGAGAGAGGGGAAAAGAATTTAAGTTGGTAGTTTCAGGCCCTGACTCTGGTAAACAAACCCCCAATAGATGGTCCAGAACACACATGTGATGTTTGACCATCGAGAAGGGACATACAGCTGTTACTCCTCTACTTGCTGAATATCTTTACCAGTGAATCAGTACAAGTAATGCTTGCTGACACAAGGATCTGCACCCATCTTCACTGCTGTTCCTTTCTTCTATGTTCTGCTTAACTTTTTAATTGCCTGTGTCATCTTTCTTTAACATTGGCTGCATTTTAAACGTTGCTTACAAGTTACCTGTAATAGTGGGACCCACGTGTTGTCTTCATGTGTTTTAATCTCTAGCTGTATTGGTACAACACAGAATGTTTTCTCCTGCTTAGAGAGCGTCACTTTTAAAAATCTGCATACCAGCTGCCGTTTCTGCCATGTTGTTGAAAGAGAAAGGGAATACTTCTTCCAGTAGTTTTGAGAGTGAATAAAAGTTCAAAAGCACTTACAGACCGTACATTAAAAAGGACTTAGCCAGCATGAATGACCTACTAGTTTGTATTCTTCTCTTGTGAAGACTTGACCTGGATATTTGGATGGTTATGTGAGAGGCTGATGATTGTGGCAGGTCTTGGAGTCTGTGTCCAGCTGCCATCAGTGCTTTTGCAACTGAAAGCTCGTCCTTGGTGGCCCTCATGTCTCAGGCCCAATAGCTGTTACTATCTCTGACATATGGTATATGTCAGGTTTTTAAAAATGGCTTTAAAGGGGTTCAAAGATCAAACATACCTCCAAAAAGCCCACCAGAATGTTTATTTTGACCTCTACATATGACCCCTAGGACTGAACGATTATCTGTTTTTAAATTAAAATTGCCATTTTAAACATCGCAAATTCCAAAGGAGTGTGATTCGTTTTCATGTTACACTACGCCTGATCCAGGTTTCAAACTTGCACCATCTATGGTTTCACAAATCCACTGGCTTCAGTCACATTTCCTTTCATCTTTCTTTTTCCTTTCTTTTAAACATCATGTGACAGCTACACTCAGCTCCACCGAGGGCAAAAACACAGAGGACAGAAAGCAGTTCAGCTCCTGAAATGTCCTGATAAAGTGAATAAAGATGGTTTTACTGAGTGGCGTCATTCTAAATATTCTTAAAGTCTCAGATAACCTGTTAATAAAACCTACAAAGAATATTGGATCCACTTTAAGCCGTAATATGACTCAGTAATGACTACAGTGATGGTAGACTCAGCTTGTTCAGCTGCATCTCTGTGATGGACATGAAGTTGTCAGCATAACACGAGTCTTTCCATTTTCATCTCCCTGAGACAGTTGAATGGAAATAAACGTATATTTGTCTGCTTCTCAGCTGGCCGAAGCAACGTATTTTCCACCTGCTTTCTTTGTCTGTAGGTCAGAGTGTGCTTTAATGGATGTGTGTGTGTGCGTGTGAAATGGATCTCTGCCCTGTACAATACAGAAAGCATGTAGAGAGAGAGGACATGCTGCAGTGTAAATAGGATACACAACACCAAACTGTTTAGTTTTTACTATAAGGACAGAGTATAAACCTGTTGTAGAGTGAAGGAACCTTAACTGACCAGCGATTTTCAGGGTCAGGAAAACAAAGTTTTTAAAAGCTGTTTTTAAAGTGAGCTTTTTGTGGAAAGATGGCCTCATCTTAAATATTTTACAGGGTTACAGCATACCTTTCTTTGAAACAAAGTATGGGCGCTTGGGAAAAATACATTTCCAGCACAAGGTCGATGTTTTTATGAGATGTTGATTCAGCTCTGCGGCCATATTGGAGGGATAGTTTGTGGTGCATGATCCATAGAGATTATGATGTTATTCCCTTTTATGCAAAATTAAATAAATGTGTTAATAAAAAACATCATATATTTCCATAAAGAAACACAGCTTCCATCTGCTCCACTAGATTTAATAAAACATTGACTTCCTGATAGCAGCCCTGTGAAATGAGAACTTCACATTAAGCTAATAACAAGCGTCCGTTGAATGTATATTGCATATAATCAGTTTCTGCTCCAAAGTATTCAGCATTTCCTTAACAGCCTTGCTGCTGCGAAGTGATGAGATAAAGAGGAGAAACCGTAGGAAGAGATTGAGTCATAGATCAATTCCAGGAGATGCTCATGTAACACAATCTGTGCTGTGTGTGTCATTATGTCCTCGCCCTGCTTCCAGCATTCTGTCTTTACTCTGTTGTCTGCCTACATCACACACAGTCTGACGCACAAATACACACACCATGTCCATGCTGCTCATCCTGTCCATTCATTCACTCCCTCCCTCATGAGATGAAGCATGTGGAAAGTAAATGCACCTTACATATGTAGTGATTCACAGCGAGCATAGTGTGCAGGAGGCACATTTACAAGCACACAAGATGCTGCAGCCAGAAGGGGACAGGATGTAATAGGACAGAAAGTATAGATCCATGATCCATAGATCCATGGTCCTCTGGACAAAGACTTTGTTTCTTTTCCTTTCTTTTATATATTCCATGGTTTTGTTTTCCTGTTTTTTAATTAGTCTTTGTCCAAATTAAACTAATTAAATCAGTCGGTAGCAGATGCCCTCTATCGTGGCTTCTGACCTGGTCGTTCTTGTCTCACTGCGTTGCTGATGAGAAATTCTCTTTATTTGCTTCCAGGCTTCTCAGCCTTGTTATGAATTAATCAGGTGGTTAAAAAATGGAAGCTACAGGCTTGTTTACAGAGATGTCTTACCTCTTAAGTGCTTTCCATGTGGGTTTTTGTCCTCGTGCATTGGTGCATTAAATCCAGCCGTCTCCACTTGTGTTGCATCGACTTTTTTCATCACAACCAGTTTCTTTGTGTTTTATACTTGTTGGCTTGCTGCTACCAAACTGTGTACTTGTCTTCTTGAGTTGTACAGCTTCTGAGTTTATTTTTGGGTCATTACACCACCACCATTCTCCTTCTTTCCATTGTCTTAATGTAGCTCCATTCTTCTGCCTCTGAGCTTGTCTGTTCCTTCAGCACAAATCTCTGTATAAATGAAAAGGACAGTTAGTTTCTGCAGTTTTTACAAGAAGTAACTGGAATGTTGATTATAGGTCAACTCATGCTGCCCAGTGCTTTACAAATAAAACAATAAATGACAGTAATGCAACAAGACAAATTCAAAACTAATTTAATTTAACTTTAATCTGTGCTAAATGGCAGCCTATAAAAGTGCGTCTTCAGTAGAGATCTAAGATGTTCCAAACTAATTCAGAGGCAGATTATTCCAGAGTCTTTGTCACTTCTAGATTTGAGTTTTGGTCCTTGGAGATGATAAAATCAGATGTGAACTGGACCTCATGGTTCGTCCTGGAGTATGAATAAGCAGCAGCTCAGAAAGGTAAGAAGAAGCTAGGCCGCTGAGGGATTTCAAAGCAAAAGTATGAAGTTATAGAAATATGAGGATTGGATAACAAGCTGATTAGTGTTTTGAATTAAATGTGGAGCACAAGCTTAATGTGGCCTCAGCTCTCTAAAGATGCCGTATTTCTGCCTCTGAGAGGCACATAACTCATATTTTGCAGGATGTAAGGACATTTCACAAATATGGTCATGAACATTACTCAACAGAAATTTTAGTCATTTTAAGTCTGTTAAGTTTTGTCAAAAAGGTGTTTATAAATCTAGAATTGATACATTTATGTTCCTTTACAATTCTTTTGTATGCACGTCATCACGAAGCAATGAATTAAAATATATCTACCAACATTATACCTTTCAGCACCTTTATTATTCACACATGAGAATGTGTGATAGATATATTCTTAATTAACGCTGATTCTAATCAGGCTTCACTGTTTATTTTAACAACTATCAGCTCAAACACTGAAAAAATGTGCACATAAATCTATTTCCAAATGGCAGATCTGAATATTTAGCAGGTTTTCATCTTTTTTGGTGATGAATTTCAGAGCAGAAGCTGTGAAATGTCTTTACTTTTTCTACTTAACTGTTATCTCTACATGACACCTCACCTCCCGCTTTTCCTCCAGCAAGACTTCAGTAGGCATCCTTTCTATGAAGTTGTCATACTTTTTATGACCATTTAAACCTCTCACTAGCAAATAAAAGCAATTTTACTTTATTTTGAATTTGTCTTTCATTCAACATTTATCAGATCTTAGGTAATGCCCCACATTTTCAATCATGTTGAGAACAGAATCACGAGAATAAAAATAAAAACAGAATAAAAACACAGGGAAGGTTATGTTGAAGAGAACAGGCTGTGTTTTAGTTTTCTGAAGTTCACTGTTTACATGTACATGTGACATAATAGCATCATGCAGTTTCTGCAGATTTGTCATCTGGATTGAGATCTGGTGACTGTGGAGGCCACAAACAGGTACGACGTACAGGTCATAAAGAGATGGACAAGATCAGCAACAATGCTCAGCAAGGCTGTGGTGGTTAAACCAGGCCACGTTGGTACTAAGGGACCCAAAGTGTGCCAAGAAATTATCCTCCACACCATTACACCACCTTCACACACCTAAACTGTTTTCATCTTGTTTCCACTAAATTCTGAGCCTACATCTAAATGTTGCATCTAAAACCAGGCAATGCTTTCCATCTTCTATTGTCAGTGCTGGTGAGTCTGTGTGAATTATAGCCTCAGTTTCCTGTTTGTAGCTGACAGGAGGCACCCGGTGTGGTCTGTAGCCAAATTCTTCAAGGCTGGACGTGTTGTGTGTTCATAGAAACTATTCTGCATATCGTGGTTATTTGTTCTCTTTCTATCACCTCCCCTGTAAACCCTAGAGATAGTTGTGTGTGAAAATCCCAGTACTTTCCTGAAAGAGGATCTGGTACCAACAACCATGTCACATTCACAGTCACTTCAATCCCCTTTCTTCCTTATTCTGATGCTCAGTTTGAACTTCAGCAAGTCGTCTTGACCGTGTCTACATGACTAAAAACATTGAGCTTCTGCGATGGGATTGGCTGATTAGCTTTTATGGTGTTACCAATGAATTGAACCTGCACTTGATTAAGTGGCTGAGTGAAATCTAACTCAATCTAAAGTTATATTGTTATATTCACATCTGTTCAGCAGTTGTTTGTCACTGTATTTTTATTAAATTTTGGTGCAACTGCAAATATGTTTGCGCTTGATATTATTTTATATTCCAGGTTTAAAACACCCTATTTTTCCCCTTTTTCACTTCTCCCAAAAGCTTTCATGTTATCACTTTGAATTAATTTGCTCTTTAGCCACTAAACACAAACCTTACAAAGACTGTGAGTTGGAATATTGCATCTTATTAGATTAGTTTATCATTAAATATAATGTCAGTCTTCTAGCTAAAGAACGTGTTTGCTGGCAGATTAAAGTGAAGCCTCCTCCTCCTCATGTGTTCTTCTCTCTGTACGTTACTTTCATCTTCCTATATGTTTTAGTTTCTCTTAATCATTTGAAATGCTGACATCCCCCCCGTTTACTTCTTTGGCTATCTGTGTTGTCTTCATCACTTTTCATGTGCACCTCCACTTTTCCCATGTAATTTCCCCTGCACGAGGCATGCACAGGTGCAGCATACGATTATATGTTCTCACCCTGCTGCCACATGTATGAACTCGTGTAGGGGGGCTGTGCTAAGTGGTAAAGCTTTCATGGACCATGTGTTCATGGTGCTAATCATTGAGACACATTGGTCATTAGCACCAGGGAGGCACAAGGTCAGCGGCCGCAGCAAGGACATATGGAGGATCTAATGATGCCTGTAAGAGCGTGAGGCTGTGGGTTTATATCCTGCAGTTCAGTGTCACAGCAGTTTGATGGGTCAGTCAGAGA